>NW_027397064.1:26199478-26938240 GCF_003265705.2 Callorhinus ursinus
AAGAAAAAGAAAAGAGAAAATATTTGGATAATGTGTGAAACACAAAAGGGGGGGAGGATCTCCTGAATTCCTACCAACCAAAAAGAAACACTGTATTTCATGTATTTCTTTTCATTCTATCTCTATGCAGCATTTTCTATTGTTTTGAGCATCTACATTCCCAATTTACATACAACCTTATTACCTGATTTTTTTTTTCTGTTAACTGTGTAACAAAGGAATTTTTTTCTAAGGCCACAAAGTCTTTACAAAAAACATTTATATAAGTTTATTTAACCTTCTCTGGAAGGTTCTTCATTGGAAATTTATATTCTTCAGAATAAACTTAAATTCTTCCGAATATTCACTATAAAAATCAATGGTTCAAGGAATGTTTTGTCCACTCAATTCCCACCACTCCAAATCCTTATACTTGAATCTTAGAAATAATTTTATAAGATCAAAGGATATGACTGCTTTGAAGTTTTTTAAACACACATTGCTAAATTGCTTTCCAGAAGTTCATTTAACCTTTAAACATGAGATGGATTATATGGTAATTTCTACAGTATGCTGCTGTTTTAAATATAATACTCTAACAAATGTAATAACCTTATGGCCTATCAGAAGAGTTCGTTCCCATCTATTTACTAAGAGTAACCGTCTCCTATAAAGAACTTATCAAACTCAACACCCAAAGAACAAATAATCCAAACAAGAAATGGGCAGAAGACATGAACAGACATTTCTGCAAAGAAGACATCCAAATGGCCAACAGACACATGAAAAAGTGCTCAACATCACTTGGCATCAGGGAAATACAAATCAAAACCTCAATGAGATACCACCTCACACCAGTCAGAATGGCTAAAATTAACAAGTCAGGAAATAACAGATGTTGGCGAGGATGCAGAGAAAGGGGAACCGTCCTACACTGTTGGTGGGAATGCAAGCTGGTGCAGCCACTCTGGAAAACAGTATGGAGGTTCCCTCAACATTTGAAAATAGAGCTACCCTACAACCCAGCAATTTTACAGCCAGGTATTTATCCAAAGGATACAAACATAGTGATTTGAAGGGGCACATGCACCCCAGTGTTTAAAGCAGAAATGTCCACAATAGCCAAACTATGGAAAGAGCCCAGATGTCCATCAACAGATGAATGGATAAAGATGTGACATATATACACAATGGAATATTACTCAGCCATCAAAAGAATGAAATCTTGCCATTTGCAGTGATATGGATGGAACTAGAAGGTATTATGCTAAGTGCAATAAGTCAATCAGAGAAAGACAATTATATGATCTCACTGATATGTGAAATTTAAGAAACAAGGCAGAGAATCATATGGAAAGAAAAGAAAAAATGAGACAAGATGAAACCAGAGAGGGAGACAGATCCTAAGAGACTCTTAATCTTAGGAAACAAACTGAGGGTTGCTGGAGGGGAGGGGAAGTGGGGGGATGGGGTAACTGGGTGATGGACATTGGGAAGGGTATGTGTTGTAATGAGCACTGGGTATTATATAAGACTGATGAATCACAGACCTGTACCCATGAAACAAATAATATATGTTAATTTAAAAATAATAATAAAATATGAAAGCTGAAAAACAAGTAAATAAAAGTAACTGTCTCATTTTGTCAAACCAACAATAAGGAAATTATATAAGGAACAAGACAATAGATGTTTACAAAATCTTAGTCTTATTTCCCCTCAATAAAAATGTTTATTCTCAATGCACACTTTTTTTGTTTTTTTACTTCTTGTTCCTTTTATAAAAACTTTCATTACTGGGTGCCTGGGTGGCTCAGTCAATTAAGCATCTGCCTTTGGCTCAGGTCATGCTCCTGGGGTCCTGGGATCAAGCCCCACATTGGGGGGGGTGTTCTCCGCTCAGCAGGCAGTCTGCTTCTCCCTCTGCCCCTCCCTCTGCTCCTGCTCTCTCTCAAATAAATAAATTTTTAAAATCTTAATAAAGTCCTGATTAGGGGCGCCTGGGTGGCTCAGTCATTAGGTGTCTGCCTTCGGCTCAGGTCGTGATCCCGGGGTCCTGGGATCGAGCCCAGCATCAGGCTCCCTATTCTGCGGGAAGCCTGCTTCTCCCTCTCCCACTCCCCCTGCTTGTGTTTCCTCTCTTGCTGTCTCTTTCTCTCTGTCAAAAAATAAATAAATAAATCTTAAAAAAAAAAGTCCTGATTATTAGTGCAAAATCAAAGAAATCTTCAACTCACTGCTTCCCTTACTGCTCTCCCTACTCCCCTTCCTTCCAAAAAAATCAAGCATAAAGAAAAATGTCTAATGCTGGTAGAGTTTATGTATGATAGACTGTTCTCAGGATCCCCATAAAAGCCACTTATATATCCATTTATCATATTAACTCTTATCATATGCACATATCATCATGCATTTTACTCATGAGGTCTGAGTGACAGGAATTTAAGCATGACTTAAAGCACCACCTATCACTTAAAAGTGAATATCTAGAAGTTTCCAACATTCACATATGATTGCTATACTGCAAATAGCACTGATGAGGAATTTGGAGATCAGGATTCAGCTTTAGATCCTGTCATCAGTGAGCTGGGTCACTCTGACTAACACCTAATCTCTGGTTCTGAGTTTACTCATGTGTAAAATTAAGGTGTTATCTGGAAGACCTATGGGATGCCCCTTGCTTCCGCTTAATTCTACAACTCTGATCTTTCACCTACTAATGAAATCACCTACTGGCCAATCTTATGAAATGACAAATACATCTTTTTTTTTTTTAAGATTTTATTTATTTATTTGACAGATAGAGACATAGCGAGAGAGGGAACACAAGCAGGCGGAGTGGGAGAGGGAGAAGCAGGCTTCCCGCGGAGCAGGGAGCCCGATGCGGGGCTTCATCCCAGGACCCTGGGATCATGACCTGAGCCGAAGGCAGATGCTTAACAACTGAGCCACCCAGGCACCCCAACAAATACTTCTTTAAAATACAAATCTCCTTTAGGAATACAGAGTGAAATGAGATGTAGCCATTCATAGGTAACAAAAAAGAAATCATAAATCATGTTGCTGACTACCTATTTCGATTTTTAAGCAAAATATTTAATATAGCATAATATAATGTAAACATAATGTACCATAACATAATACACACAGATACATACTTATAAGTATATGTGCATATATCTTAGCCAGATAACTCTAACCTAAAGAAAACACCAGAATGTTTCAGGTCCTACACCATTCCTTAACTGGATAGCTAAAAACATTCCAATCTTGCTTTTATCTTCTAGGACATTTGTGTCCTAGAATAAAGGGGTTTTTATATATAATAGTTGGCAATCAAGAAATATATAAAAATATTATCCCAGTTTCCCTGTGGGGTTCACAAATACCAAAATTATCATTACCTTTCCTATGCTGATATCTGGCTGCATAAAGCGAAGACAGTCTGAATAATTAGCCCATGTTTTATTTAAACTGTACATAAAATCCCATGTTCCATTGGGGTTACAGTGTCGGAAGGCAACTCCTATAAAGACATGAAGAAAAACATTGAAATTGCTCAATTCTCTTGGTTTTCATTAGGGGAAAAAAAGTCCATTTCTATTCCAAATTAATCATTTCCAAAAAATTCAATACCTTTATGATTGAAGTCATAAATATAAGGAGGGCATGGGACCGCCAATATTTTCCCCACTGTTCCTCTGGGCCAACAAATGAGTCCATCCCATTCTGGGAAACAATTTCCCTCTAATAAAGAAAAAAATTAAAAAGCAAATAAAAATGCAATTGGAACCAGACAGGAAATGTGCTCAAAATACAAAATTTCAGGTCTCCACCTGTAGCAAAATGTAAAACAAATTGGTAGTTGTAGAAACGAGAATGGGGTAGATACGATGCAAATGTCCTAAGATTCATCCACCTCACCTGGTCCATTAAGAGGAACGTTTGATTTGCATAAATTAAAAATATTTTAGTGATTCCACTATATATGAGTTATAGCAATTAATATATAAGAAACATTGGAATTCATTGTGAACAACCGTAGTAAAATTCTATCACAGTTGTAGCTACATTTTTTTACCCTAGATTTTAAAAAATTGCTGTTAAGAAATATGATACCTGAAACAGATTGAGCTTCCCAGGTAAGCTCCAAGATTTGAGTTTGCTTTTTACCAATAATTCTTTATTTTCTTTTTACCAATAATTCTAGTAATTTGAGTCTAACACTCATCTCAAACAAAATTCTCACAAGCTCTACTCTCCTCAAGAATCAAGTATAAAGATTTGGAGTGGGGGGGGAATTGAATGGGCAAAATGCACCCAGAACCCTAGCACTTCTCAAAACCTCCATTGCCACACCCATGGTCCAAGCTTGTCAAACCATGATATTTACACAGAATAATCCAGAATTTGGAAACTCCAACTTTGTCTCTTTTCGGTTCTATATCTGAACTGATAATATAATGTAACCATAACACTGTAACCATACATTTGTGAAGTTGAACTGGGATGAATAATATTTTGGGTTTTGTTTTTAACTACTTGAATCATTTTATAACTAGGTATTTGCATTTACATTTCATTTTCTTTCATAGACATGAGGAAAAATTTTATTACAAAAATTTTTTCATAAATAAAGCACATTGTATACATATATACACACACACATATCACCAGAATTGATATGTGCTAATATTTTACCATATTTATTTCATCTAATTTATTTTTTGCGGTGGTATTTTAAAGTTAATTGCAGACAGTGTAACCACCACTCTTAAATATTTTGATACGCTTCTCTCAACGTTAAGGGAATTTAAAAGGGGAAATTTCTTAAATTAGCTAGTGAATTCAAAATGCCATTTTAGTTTTTTACACATAAATTGAAGAAAGTTTTCATTGAAAGGTAAATCTGATCTTTCAGGTTCCATTCTTGCTCTCCTTTCATTCATTCACACAGTAAGCCAAAATCTTCCAAAGGCTTCCCATCTCACTCCCAGCAAAAGCCAAGTCTTTACAAAGTCTGAAAGCCCTGCAAGATCCGCTTTCCCCCATACTTATCTCCCTGACCTCAGTTCTGCGAAGGTCCTCCTAGCTCTCCCTTCAATTCAGTGCGTTCACCAGATGGCTTAAGGTTTATTCCCCTCCGCCCTACAGACTTTTACTCACAGGTCGCTTCTGAACAAACTCTCCCCATTTATAGTTACCTTCCAAACACTCCTTACACCCTTGCCTTCTATACTTTTTACTTGAGCTCTCATCACCTTCCAATAGTAAGTGTTATTTTATTATTGGTTCCTTAAACCTCAGGAACCCTAAAGATAGGGAATTTTGTCTGTTTTGTTCCATGCCTTAGGCACCCAGCACTTGGCAGGGGCTTAACAAATATTCAGAGTCAACACTGTGTGTTCTTTAGGACTGCTCTCCATTAGTTGTGTATTGAACTTCCAGGAAAGAGTATATCCTTCGTTTCAAAATGAGATTACTTTTAATGAGCGTTGTATTCATTTTTTCTATTGCTACCATAACAAATTACCACAAATGTAATGGCTTCAAATAACCCAAACTTATTATCTCACTATTTCTTTAAGTCGGAAGTCCAGTGAGTTCAGCTAGGACTGAGTTCCCCATTTCCTTGCTGGCGATCAACTTCTAGAAACCACTTATATCCCTTGGTTTATGACTCCTTTCCTCCATCTTCAAAGTCAACAAGTCAAGGTGACCCTTCTCGTCAAGTCTCTCTTCCACTCTCCTTTTCCCCTCCTGATTCATCCACCCCATACACCACATTGGGCCCATCCAGATAATCCAGGATAATTTCCCCATTTTAAGGCCTGCAATCCCACCTGCAGTGTCCCTGTGCCATGTAACATAGCATACACAGGCATAACACCAGGTAGTTAGGGTATGGACATCTTTGGGGACCTTTATTCTGCTACCACAAGTCTTATCCATTATAGCTCTCTCAATTTTTTTGTTACCAATTACACTACTGTAGCTGAGGAATTTTGCTCTAACCGATGTTCATGATGTCAAGTTGTTTGTTCAATTTTGAATAGTCATGCAAACCCTGATCTGTACAGAAAAGAATTCAGCATAAACCTGAAATTAACTTCTTAGTGTCCTCCATATCACATGGAAACAAACAACTCGATTTGCTTTGGGTATTGCTGAAGCAATAAGAAAAAGAAAATGTCTTCCCTCGCCCACACTGTTCTTATAGAAGAGAACGTTTTCTTGGAAACAGCCTCACTTTGCTTGCATAATAAAAGCCTATACTTTACATATCACAAGCAATCCAGGAACCCATCACACTGACTCTTGCTTCTGGTGCACAGCTTCATCGGCTTCTTTCCACCATTACCTATGTTTTGTTTTTGTTTCTTGTTCAAACAATGAACCAACCTCTTTCACCAACTTTACCCTAGACACTCTTCTGTATCTTACTACCATTCCATGTGGCTTCACATCCATTCACTTTGTCTTTAACAAGTCATGCATCCTCATTTATTTGTACTGTCCAATCCTTTACCAGATATCTATTGTGCATCTACAATAATTTGACCTGGACACACATTCTTGTGTTCTGACAACTAGTTGTCCCTCTACAATGTTTGCTGCAGGGGTGCCTGGGTGGCTCAGTCAGTTAAGCACCCAACTCTTGATTTTGACTCAGGTCATGACCTCAGGGTTGTGAGATTAAGACCTGTGTAGGGCTCCGCACTGAGCGTGGAGCCTGCTTGGGATTCTCTCTCTCCTTCTTCTTCTGTCCCTCCCCACCGCTTGTCTTATCTCTCTCTCTAAAATAGATAGGTGATAAATAGATAGATAGATAGATAATAGATAGATAGATAGATGATAGATGGATAGATAGATGATAGATAGAAAATAGATAAAATGTATGCTGCAATATCATGATATTTTCTGGCAAGAGTTAGTTACATGATGGAATAAGGTCTTCATACAAGTTTAAAACCCAATGACCATTTATTCTATAATTATGTAGTTTTTAAACTACCATGGAGACAAATCTGCTGATATTTTCCTCATGCTCTAAAGGGGATAGTTTTCTAGTTCCTTACAAGATACCACCCCACACACATACACACACACTCCCCAAAATTCAGAAAACCAACATTCCTCAAAAATAATGTTTCTGTAGATTGTGTTCATCTCTCTGGTGGCTCTTTGACAAAGAGAATAGTAAATATTCACAAACGTTGAAAGGACTGGGGAAGCCATGCCCTCACACAGCTAATGCAGAGATCTTAATTAACATCTACTCTTTGATCATCATTTCACATCCTATGTGAGTAAATACTTTCATCAGTTACCAAGAAACTGATTAATTGCATGATGATTCACCAATCTCTCTTTATAAATTAACACCATTAATTACATTTCTTGTCATCTTTTGCGTGTGCCAGGACAAACTACTTATTAGTGACGCTTGTCACACCATGATCTTCACACAGAACAGTCTAAAATTTGGAAACTCAAACTTTGTCTCTTTCCAGTTCTATAGTTACCCATAATACAGTGTAACCATACATTTGTGAAGTCAAACCAGGATCAATAATATTTTGGGCTTTGTTTTTAACTACTTGAATCATTTTGTAGCTAGGTATTTGCATTTATACTTCTTTCACTTTCATAGACATGAAGAAAATTTGTATTTTCTTTTTATTACAATTTTTTCATAAATAAAAGAGAATATCATATCTATACAGCACCTGGAATTGACACTTGCTCATATTTTGCCATATTTATTTCATCTGATTTCTTTTTTGAAGACACAAAGAGTAGGGTGAGAAAGTCCTACATTTGTCTAATTAGTGTTCCAGATGGAAAGACTAGGAGAAGGGGAGAGAGCAAAGTTTCAGACAAAATAGCAAACCATTCCTACCAATGACTAAAGACACAGATCCTCAGACCTCAGAAATCAAATGAATCCATACCTAGATACAGATAAAACTGCAGAACATCAAATGCAAAGAAAAGCTCTTAAAAGGAGCCAGAGAGAAAAAACTAATCATCAACAAAGACTGAGTACTGATTTGTCACCAATAACAATGGAAGCTAGAGTAAAAGTGAAATAATATTCAGGTGTGAAAAGTAAATAATTCTCAACCAAGGATCATATGTCCAGAAAAAGTATCTTTGAGGATTGAGACTGAAATAAACACCTTTTCAGACAAACACTGAGAGTGTTCACTGCAATCAAGTTCTAACGTAAAGAAATCTTACAAAAAGACATTATTTCATCTTGAGGAAAAATTATAATATATAATTAAGATAAAACTATATGACTTTATTAATATAAAATTATATGACAATAACATAATTTGGAAGTAATTAAAGTACTTCAAATTGCTTATATTATTCAAGAGGGAGAAGTTATAAACTTCAAATGTTCTTAAGTATTTGGCAATTAGAATGAAGTAGATCAAACTAGACATTTCATTATAGGGCATAGCTTTTTTTTTTCCCTAGGGAGGAAGAGGAGGGGGGGAGGGGCAAAGGGAGAGGGAGAGAGGATTTTAAGCAGGGTCCACACCCAGTGCGGAGCTCAGTCTCACAATCCTGAGATCACAAACTGAGCTGAAATCAAAAGTCTGAAGCTTAATCAACTGAGCCACCCAAGCGCCCCTAAGGCATAGCTTTATTTTTTTTAATCCTTTATTTAAATTCAATTTAGTTAACATATACTGTATTATTAGTTTCAGGGGTAGAATTTAGTGATTCATCAGTTGCCTATAACACCCAGTGCTCATTACATCAAGTGCCCTCCTTAATGCCCATCACCCAATTACACCATCCCCCACTGACCTCCCCTCCAGCAACCCTCAGTTTGTTTCCTAGGCTTAGGAGTCTCTGATGGTTTGCCTCCCTCTCTGATTTCATCTTATTTTATTTTTCCTTCCCTTCCCCTGTGTTCATCTGTTTTGTTTCTTAAATTCCACATATGAGTGAGATCATATTGTGTCTTTGTCTGACTTATTTCGCTTAGCATAATACTCTCTAGTTCTATCCACGTCATTGCAAATGGCAAGATTTCATTCTTTTTGATGGCTAAGTAATATTCCATTGTGTGTGTGTGTGTGTGTGTGTGTGTGTGTGTGTGTGTGTGTATATGCCACATCTTCTTTATCCATTCATCTGTTGATGGACATCTGGGCTCTTTCCATAGTTTGGCTATTGTGGACATTGCTGCTATAAACATTGGGGTGCATGTGCCCCTTCAAATCACTATGTTTGTATCCTTTGGATAAATACCTGGTAGTGCAATTGCTGGGTTGTAAGGTAGTTCTATTTTTAACTTTTTGAGGAACCTCCGTACTGTTTTCCAGAGTAGCTGCACCAGTTTGCACTCCCACCAATAGCATAAGAGGGTTCCCCTTTCTCCACATCCTCGCCAACATCTGTTGTTTCCCGAGTTGTTAATTTTAGTAGGGCATGGCTTTAAAGACATCTGCTGCATTGAGACTGTTGGGAATTTAGGGAAGCTCAGTAACTAGCACCTCCCTTTTTAAAAAATTCATTAATTATACTCAACTATAAGGGCGAAGCATTTTCCCCATATAAAACATTGTAATTTACCTACTACTCCAAAGATTCCAATAAATAACTTTTCTCAATGGCTCCAATAAGAACTGAGAGTGATCACCAGGCCCCAAGTAGCACAAGCCACAAGTTCCTGAGCAGTTACAACAGTAAGCCACCCAAGTGGACCAAGGCTACCAAAAGCTCATCTGTAGTGTTGTCATTTTGTTTTTCTAGTTCCCCACTTGAATTTGGAACTAATTGAGAAATTACATATCTAGGTCCCCACTTGAATGTGGAACCAGTCAAGAAATTACATAGAGAGCCAGGCATATGGAAATTAAATAATCATTTTATTAAGAAGAAAATTTGTTTTGAGAACAGGGCCTAGGTACATATAAAAAGGCCTGCTTGTCTGTTCCTCTAATATTTACATATACTACCTAAAACTGCAAGCAATATGCACAAGAACAGAGCCTGCCGCTCCAAGCTTACTACCTGGTTAAGGGCAAACCAGGATGCATGCTCTCTGCAGGCAAACAGATCCCAAAGAGAGGCCTGAGAGACCAATGTGCACATGCCCAGCTGCTATTCTGAAACTCAAAAATCAGGCAAGTCATTCTGTCCATAGGGAGGGAAGAGCTTGTGGTTAAAGAAATGAAAAGAGTGGGGCGCCTGGGTGGCTCAGTGGTTAAGCGTCTGCCTTCGGCTCAGGTCATGACACTGGAGTCCCAGGATCGAGCCCCACCTCGGGCTCCCTGCTCAGTAGGAAGCCTGCTTCTCCCTCTCCCACTCTCCCTGCTTGTGTTCCCTCTCTTGCTGTGTCTTTCTCTCTGTCAAATAAATAAGTAGAATCTGAAAAAAAAAAAAAGAAAGAAAAAGAAAGAAATGAAAAGAGCATGATTCTGCTACATGATCCTCCATATGAAAACATGTAATGACTGATGAGGAACACCCTACTACTACTTAAAAGGGGAATTTGAGTCTTTTTGAGGACTGGGGTAGGGTAGGGACACAAGAAGACATAATTTTTAGCACCTTTACCTCCTTCCTGAAGTTGGGCTGTGATGTTGAGTTCACACTGTACTTTAGCTTTCAGCACAAGGACAATCTGCTCCTCTATAGTAATGGTGCCATCAGAATCCAGCTATGGAAATGAATAAAATACAAACAGAAAAATATTCCTATTAGCTCTTTTTTAAACCATGATATAATCTTTCATTATCTCCTCCTATACAGTTGAAAATTAAAGTTTTGATATCCAGCTATCTGGAATAGTCTTTTATCTGAGTCAAACTTTCTACTAGATATCTTTCACCAGATACCTTGATACCCATTCCCACCCTGGAATGTGCTTCTAACATACAAGTGAATAATGAATTCTTATTGAATGAGTTCACCTAGATTTGGCTTTAACACCACCAGTAATGGAGAGGAAATTCTACTTTGGAAAACCTTCATTTCAATGAAATATATTTTATTTTAAATATGACAAAATATTCATAGGTGTTTGTTCAAAGCATGGTGCCTGGAACACCTGAATCTGATGCTCATATAAAATGTATATCCTTAAGCTACACATCAGATTCAGTGGATCAGAATTTATTTCTGGAGGTGGTGATTGGTAATCCCCATGTTTCACAGGAACCCATTGTGGTTCTTGCACCAACTTTAATGGGTTTGTGAACCAACATATTTGAAGGTACAAGATAATCGTGAAGATCATCCTACTAGTCAAGTTTCAACCAGAGAAGCAGAACTACTAAGAGAATAAACAAAAACTAATTTTTTGGACTGGAATACACATCATAATTTAATCATCAGGCGAACCCAACGCAGATCCTGAGTTAAAAGTAGCTACACTAAAAGTGAACCATAAAAAGCTCACTTATCCAGAAGGGAGAATGAAATGTAGGCCTATGAGCCATCTGGGTAAGCATGGTAATAAAACTGACTTCTTCCCATTCATTATCCAGAAACAGCCAAACACCATTCATGTTTTGTTTTATTCTGTTTTCTGGCTGGTTTTTTGTTTGCTTTTTCATTTCAATAGTTATTTTCTTTTACTTCAATCCTAGAAACCACTGGGTAGGCTGTGACCAAGTTTCAGAACCATAAATTTGATTCGGAGAAATCTGACTTCAGTTATCAAACATGAACACTGCAAATCGTTCCTTGCCCATTTTTACTTGAATAAACACATTTTTTGTTTTCTTTTGTGCAGATTTAGCCTTTTTATCAGGATAACATTTTCAGGAACATAAGCATTATAAACTATAGCTTCTACAGATATTTTGCTCTACACAATGTGGCCAGTTTAACCAGGAGCAAATCTGATTAGAATGTGCTAATTCATGATCTTTTAAATTGCTCTTTAGTCTTTTCAAGGGAGAATAAGGAAATGTTTAACATCTTTTATATTGCTTTCCCTTCCTCCTTAGTTACAGATACAAGTATTCTTCACCATAGAGGGACAGTAAAATCATAGTGTACTTAAAACAGAAGAGGAATTTTCATGTTCAATGTCTGTTACTCCAAAGGCAACAACTGCATCCAAAATAAAATGGCACATTTAGTAAAAAAAAAAAAAATCAGTAATTTTTTTCTGAGTAAGTGATCATTTATAATTTGAAATAAAATGTTGTATTTTACTGAAAGTACTTAAAGTTGTTGTTATAGATACTGATGGGTTAAAGTTAGAATATGCAGATTCTTATAATTTCAATATTCACATTTATTCCATTTTTAAGTAAACATGAACTGATAAATTAGATATTCTTAAAAAGAAGCATTCTGGAACTTCCACTTCTGCATGATGGAGTAGATGTGTTTTTCTCTACTTCTCCTAGTAAGTACAACTAAAACCTCTGGACATTATATATAAAATGAACATGAGATGATTCTGAAAAGCAAAGAGCAGAAAGCAGACCAGCTAGGGAATTCAGATCCCAAAGAACAACACAGTGGTAAATTCTCTTGTTTTTTTCTTTTTTTTTTTTGCCTTATGTATTTGGGACTTGGAGTTGAGAACCTGGCAACTCTGAAACACCAACAGACACTGACCAAAAAAAAAAAAAAAAAAGCCTCAAGAAAACCATGCTCTTTACAGCAAGGAGGGAAAGGGACAGCCTGAGTAGACAGAAAACTTTTACATTAACAACAGCTTGACCTAAGCCAAACACCACATAAAAAACACTGCAGTTCTATCCCAACTGAAACCAGCAAAGACCAAGTGGAGATCCACCCTCAGTGGGTTGTAAGGAGGTGACCCTATACTCTCTCCAGAGTGGTTTCAGAGCGAGGTAGAGAGCCAGGACATTCACCCACACTGGTCTGTAACATGCCCCATCGCCCCTCAGGTGTCAGTGGAGACCATGTCGGGAGCCTGGACTTCCACCCCCTCCTGGCAGTTAAAAGGTACCCCTCCTTGGGGTGCTGTCAGAAAAGACCAAGTAGGGAGTCAGCCTAGCAATGAGGCCATCCCATTGTGGTGTCAGTGGAGACCATGTGGGAAGTAGAACTCATATCCCCACCCATCAGCAACAAGGAGCTCTCCACCTTGGGTGTCAATAGCAGCTGCCTGGGGAACCTAAACTTCTACTTCTACAGACACCCTCACTTCCCCCAATTATATTAATACCAAATAAAGTAGACTTCAGAGCAAACAAAACTACCAGAGACCAAGAGGGACATTATGTAAGGATAAAAGTGTCATTCCACCAATAAAAGACATAGCTATCTTAAAAGTGTATGCAACAAAAAACAAAAATATGGGCGTCTGTGTGGCTCAGTCAGTGAAGCAAATGACTCTTGGTTTCGGCTCAGGTCATTATCTCAGGGTCATGAGATGGAGCCCCACATGGGGCTCTGCACTCAGTGGGGAGTCTGCTTGAGATTCTCTCTCTCCTTCTCCCTCTGGCCCACACACTCTCACTCTCTCTCTAAAATAAATAAATAAATTTTTAAAAAAAACAGAAAAATATATGAAGTAAACATTGAGAGAATTGAAAGAGGAAATAGACAAGTCCACAATTATAGTTGGAAACTTCAATATTCCTTGCTCAATTGAGAGAACGATGAGACAGAAAAGCAGCAAAGATATAGAAGAACTCAACAACACAGTCAACTAAGAGGATCTAATAGGCATTTACAGAACACTTCACTCAACAAGGCAGAGTACTCATTCTTTCCGAGTGCTCACAGAATATATACCAAGGCAGACCATGTCTCGGGCCATAAAACAGATCTCAACAAGTTTAGAACTGAAATCATACAGACTAGGTTCTCAGACACAATGCCTTCAAACCAGAAATCAAAAACAGAAAGATAACAGGAAAATCTCCAAACACTTGGAAACTAAACAACATACTTCTAAATAATCCATGGGTCAAAAAGGAAGTCCCAGGGGAAATCAAAACAATATACTAACTGAATGAAAATGAAAACACAAAATATCAAAGGCACAGCTAACGCAATGCTAAGAGGAACATACAACACTAAATACCTATATTGGAAGAGAAGAAAAGTCTCATATCAATAACATAATGTCTCACCTCAAGAACCTGGAAAAAGAAGAGCAAACTAAAACCAAAGCAAATAAAAAGAAGGACATAATAAAGATAAAAATGGAAATCAATAAAATTAAAAGAAAACAGTAGAGAATATCAATGAAACAGAGAGTTAGGTCTTTGAAAAGACAATAAAATTGACAAACTTCTAGATAGTGAACAAAGGGGAAAAAAAGAGAGAAGACACACAGTAAATTATGGAAAAAGAGAACAGATTAGTGGTTGCCTTGGGGTTGAGGAGGAGGAGATGAGAGTGTGTCTATAGAATGGCAACAGGAGAATCTTTTGGAGACGGAAAAGTTCTGTATCTTGACTCTATCGATGTCAATAAGCTGGTAATGATATTGCACCATGCTTTTGTAAGATGTTACCACTGGGAGAAGCTAGGTAGAGGGTACAGGGCTCTCTCTGTGTTATTTCTTACAACTGCATATGAATCAATAATTATCTAAGTTAACTTTTTTCAAAAGAATCAAGGTTCCTAACTTGAAAAACACAATATATATAAAAATATTACCTCATTTTGGTACATGATGATTTGCCACTAGGTGGTTGTAAAAAACAAAGGTAAACAAGAAATGTTAAAATATGATTATTTTATAATTTTGCAAAAACATTTCCTTTATAAAGTGAAGTTTCCTTAATGCATATAATGCCTTCTTAGAAAATTACTGTAATATTAATATACCAAATTTGACTCTAATTCGGGAAGGATTGAAAGAATATGTTTAAAGAGAATGAATTTCTTTGGACATTCTACTTTCCACAGTCCAGAGAGAAAGGTGAGCTGCTCTATAATAAGGAATTTTGTTTGGAATTCAGGATTGGTCATAGAGTCTAGTATTAATGAGCCAAATAATAAATCAGTTTTATTAACTTTTTACTCCATATTTTTACACAGGCCTCAAAAGAGTTCATACAGACCTATTAATATTTTATTTTACTTTACTTAAATACTGATTTCATTCTCAAGAGTATGATTCCCTTGAGAGTAGCTAAAGTTTTTATACTGTGAAGTGAATTTGAGAATGAAACATGTTTTTAATTACTTAGAATTTATTGTCTGTAATATTGGGTTCCAATAGAGAAAAGGATTCTGTTATAATAAACTGATAATTTGGGGGAAAATATTGAACCATCCACCTTTAATTAAAACACCAACTATGAAAGTGTTTCCCCACATGTCCTTTTTTAATTCAAAGTAAAACAAGTTATGTGGATAAAACACACAGCATAAATGGGCACACACACACACACACAACCCAAACACAAATGTCCATACTTCTAAAATTTTTTAATCCTTTCACAAACTGACCTCTAACTCAGAACTAAATCTAAAGACCAGTCCATTTTGCACATTAGGCAGTAAATCATAAAACTTCCATGACCCTGTTCATGCAGGAAGCAAACTGAAAACATTTTAAAAATACAATGGATCTATCTGTGGCCTCATTCAAAATCAGCTAGGATTTCAGCATTAGAAGAGTGATCACATAGAACGGTCATCCTTCGTACCTATCATCCACTCTTTCTCTTTCATTTTAACCACACGAATTTATTAGGTATTTACAGAGGTCCAATTACTACTTAGAAACCAAGCATAGTTAATTTTTTAAGTCATCTAATGATTATAGAGATGGAAAACGGATTAGTGGTTGCCAGGTATTGGAGAGAGCAAGGGACAAGGTAGAAGGAAGAGGCTGTGGCTACAGAAAGGTAGCAGGAGGGATTCCTGTGTTGAAACTGTTCTGTATCTTGTCTATGGTGGTGGTCAAGGGCATCTGTGCATCTGATAAAAACTGCATAAAACTAAATGCACACACACACCAATGAATACATATAAAACCAGTGACAGCTGAATTAAGTAGGTGTATTATATCAATATCAATTTCCTGCTTGGGCTAGTGTATTATAGTTATGAAAGATGTCACACAGGGAGAAATTGGGTAAAAGGTATATACTATCCCTGTATTATTCCTTACACTACATGTGAATCTACAATTTTCTCAAAATACTTTCTTCATTTGTGTAATAAAGAGTTTTTAGTGAATTGTATTTTTTTTTAAGATTTTATTTATTTATTTGACAGAGAGAAGCACAGCGAGAGAAGGAACATAAGCAGGGGGAGTGGGAGAGGGAGAAGCAGGCCTCCCACAGAGCAGGGAGCCCGATGCAGGGTTCGATCCCAGGACCCTGGGACCATGACTTGAGCTGAAGGCAGATGCCCAATGACTGAGCCACCCAGGTACCCCATGAAATGTATTTAGTTTAATGATTATAACCATGACAGAGAAAGACCAACTAAATTTTAAATTAAATGCAATTAAATCTATTAATCTGAGCTAAATTAAGTTCAAACATATTAAGACTATTTGGCAAAGAATTTGAGTGCAAAAGAAATCATGCATTAGGCAGTTCCCCATAATTTATAGGCTTCTATAAATATGAAAGATTTCCTATCTTCTAAAAGAAAACCAATTAGAACTGACAAATTTTAAATTCCCACCCATTACCAGATCTCCCAAGCAAGAGATTAATTGTCAACTATTAATCATCAACTAATTTAAAATAACTCCCTTGGCAATTCATTGAAGTAACTGTGTGTATCTTCCTCAAAAGTAATTTATTTATTTTACAAAGAGTTGCCATCAAAACACAAATTCAGAATTAGCCAAGTGAAGAACTATGCACACAGGCAGGTGTGTGCAACATTCAATCCTCAAGTCAAAAGCTCCATTTTCAAATCTCAGCAAAATTGGCCCAAAAGCTTTAGTTACTTAAAAACCTAACTACCTAGTATCTAAAATGGCTTTCGAAATCATTCCACACTAAGAATTTGGGAAGTTTTCTATGAACATAGCAAAGCTGAAAATTTAGGGGCGCCTGGGTGGCTCAGTCGTTAAGCGTCTGCCTTCAGCTCAGGTCATGATCCTAGCTAGGGTCCTGGGATCGAGCCCCATGTCAGGCTCCCTGCTCCGCAGGAAGCCTGCTTCTCCCCCTCCCACTACCCCCGCTTGTGTTCCCTCTCTCACTGTGTCTCTCTCTGTCAAATAAATAAATAAAAAATCTTTAAAAAAAAAAAAAAAGCTGAAAATTTGCTTTGAATGAGGCATACCCCATTTTACTGCACTTTGCTTTATTGCACTTCTCAGATGCTGCGGGTTTTTTTTATATATAAATTGAAGGGCTGTGGCAACCCTGCATCAAATGAGGCTATCAACGCCATTTTTCCAACAGCATTTGCTTATGTCATGTCTCTGTGTCACATTTTGGTAATTCTCCCAATATTTCAAACTCTTTCATGTGTCACCATATTTCTTATAGTGATCTGTGATCAGTGATTATGACCCAGTGAAATCTCAAGTGATGGTTAGCATTTGTTCAGCAATAAAGTACTTTGAATTAAGATATGTACATTGTTTTTTTTCAGACATATTGGTACTACACACTTAATAGACTACAATATAGTATAAATAAACTTTTTATATTCACTGGGAAACCCAGTAATTTATTTCACTCACTTTCTTGCAAGATTTACTTTATTACAGTGGTCTGAAACCAAACCTGCAGTATTCCAGGGTAAGCCTGTGGATCTTAAGTATTCTCACCACACACACACACACACACAAAGTGAGGTGATGGATGTGTTAATTAACTTAATAATGATAATCATTTTATAATGTGTATATATGTATATATATATATATATATTAAATTATTGTGTTGTACACCTTTAAAAGAATCACATTGTACAACCAAAAAAAAAAAATGAAACTCAATACAAAATAAATAAGCTACCCCCCACCCTAACAGTGTTGGCCTGTTTGGGGATGTAACAAATCATCAAGAAGACGACTGTTTCCTTCAGGCAGTTGGCAACCAGAATTTGAGATACAGAAAATCAGGCTGCAGGCCAAATTGCAGTGAAAACATTCCATCCATTTGTATCTATAGTGTCACCACCCCAGGCAACACATCTGTCACAAGGCATAGCTGTGGGATCCCAAGAAAGAACAATGGCTGGGAAAAATAACATGGTTGATATCCAGTGGGAATGAGAAGGCTAATTTTGAGCAAAAGCAATGAAGTAAAATCACCATTAATAATAAGGTCAAGAAACGATAAGGTAAGCTTTACACATAGTAGAAACTCCGTGCACTCATTAGCTATAACAATTATGCACGTACATTAAGAGAATAACGAAAAATTACTATGAGAACTTTCTATGACCTCTCAAAAAAGGGATGAATGCTGGAATGAAACTTTGGTTTCCCTAATTTCTGACATAAAGATGTAACCACCTATCACACAACAGCTAGCTTTATGGCTAGAAAAGAGGAGGTCGAGGTGTGACTGTTTTTAGACAGTTGAATGTGTAATGGTGTGCGGGTAGTAGGAAACGGTAACATGTAATGCGGAATGTAGTCAATAGATCTGGGAATAATAAAGAGGTTCTAAATCAGTGAGAAGTGAGAGTCCACATGGTCTTACTGGAGGTAAAATAAAACTTAACCCAGCGGGCCAGGGGTGGCGGGGAGCAGGAAAGAGCTATATTTGACGAGACTGTGTGAGATCAGTGTAGTCTGGGACACAAACTTTTGGACAGATGGGATAGACATAAGAGGCAGCCATCCAACAATACAGTGTCTTATCAAGTTGACTTCCCTCGTAAAGGAATCATCATCACTCAAAGGCTGTATTAAACTTTAATTCAAATGTAGAAACCTTTCTAAGAGTACTGATCTGTTTGAAAAGGTGGGCATGTGTTTGACTCTATTTCTATTTCCAGTGATTATCACAGTGTCCAGCACGTGAGACCCTCAAAGTACTTGCTGAACTGAATTGTCATGAATAGAAGTTTATGGGTTTTTTATTGTTGTGTTTTAATTGATACATAATTGATGTGTAACGCATTGTATTATTTCCAGGCATATTGATTTGATATTTGTATATATCATGAAATGATAATCACAATAAGTCCATTTAACATCTGTTACCATATATTTACAAAATTTTTTTCTCGTGATGAGACATTTTAAAATCTACTCTCTTAGCAACTTTCAAATATGCAATACAGTGTTATAACTGTGGTCATCATGCTGCACATTATACCCTCATGACTTACTTATTTTAAAACTGGAAGTTTGTACCATTGAGCACCTTACCCATTTTGCCCTGTTTGGATGGGGTTTTTTTGTTTGTTAAGTAAGGTGTTCTGGTTTTTTTAACAGCTTTATGGAAATACAAAGAACTCGGGGTGCCTGGGCGGCTCAGTCAGTTAAAGCGTCCAACTCTTGGTTTTGGCTCAGGTCATGATTTCAGGGTCATGGGATCAAGCCCCACATCGGGTTCCATGCTCAGTACAGAGTCTACTTGTCCCTCTCCCTCCGCTCCTCCCCCTCCAACCACCCCCCGCCCCAGTTTGCATGCACACACACGCTCTCTCTCTCTCAAATAAGTAAAATCTTAAAAAAAAAAAAAGAAAAGAAAAGAAAAAGAAATACAAAGAACTACATATAGTTAATGGGCACAATTTGATGGGTTTGGACATATGCAAACACTTATGATACCATCACCAAAATTGAGGAAATAGATGTAGCCAACATCTTCCTCAGGTGGGTCAGGAGCGACAGTATGACTCTTGGAACTTACTACACTATTAGCATGAGTGGTAAAAACTGTGATAAACTCACAAACAAAATGCCATTACTAATATATTACCAATCTGGTGGGAAACAGAAGCATGCTGTGTCTTTTGGATTGATTTTAAAAGGCATTTTGAAGACTGCAGGAGAGCCCCACATATCTCCTTATGGTTTCTGCTAGTTTTTTAGATATCTAAAGTTCAATTAATCAACATGGAAAATTGTATTTAAGTTTTGCTTACATGACTACCCAAAAGCTTCTGGATGTCGTGTCTTACAGACTTTATTCATCTAGGAAATAAGATGCCAGAATATATACTGAGAGAAGTTCCACCTTGGTGCTCATTATACGCATGAGCGCCTTTCTGAAGGCAGATTCTCCCGTGGTGTAGGCAGAAGAATATGCAAGCTTAGACATATCTCATGCCCACAAAATTGGTTTAAATGCATTGTTAAACATTATCTTTGCTCTCAGAAAGTGTATTTTAAAAAATAACTAAAAATTTTTTTTTCATAGAAAACAGATCTAGCCTGATTATATAAGTAAGGAAAGTGACAAGAAGTATAAATTATTCTCACTTAAGAAATTGTAGCCAGTTTGCAATTTGATGTAAATGGTTTCATAAAGAAGAGGCAGAAGTTTACCTTAATTACACAAAGAAGTCTGTTCTAATCTAGTCACATAAATATTTAGCCGGATAGTATTAAGCAACACTTTTGTTTGTTTGCTAGGTTTTTAAGTATGTTAACAATATGTATCTTGTTACTAACAAGAGTATTTGACTTATTTGCTAATTCAAGCAGCAATATATAACAGGTCTTCTACCTATGATCATGCAAACACTTACCAATATTTAATGAGTATCTACTAGGTACTATATGCTGTAGAAAAGTTATTAAGAATCATTTCTTGCCCTCAAGTAATCCACTATCTGTTGCAGAACATCAAAACAATTAATATGGCATATTTTTAAAAAAATAGCATACCAGGGGCACCTGGGTGGCACAGTCGGTTATGTGTCCAACTCTTGGTTTGAGCTCAGGCCATGATCACGGGGTCCTGGGATCCAGCCCCATGTCAGGCTTCACACTCAGTGTGGAGTCTGCTTGAGATTCTCTCTCTCCCTCTCCCCCTGCCCCTCCCTCTCACGCTGTCTCTCTCTAAAATAAATAAATAAAATCTTTTAAAAAAAGAAATAGCATATCATTTATGACTTTAAAATAAAAACTATACATGATATAATTCAGAACTTTCTACACTCGCCTTCCATTAAACAACTTAATAAAATTAGCACTGATGAACATGAGCAAATACCCTACTTGATAAATCTTTAGAAGCAGTCCCACTGAAGTAATAAACAAGATAAGATGCCTGTAATAATTACTACCATTCAACACTACATTGGGAGTTCTAATTAATGCAGTAAGATAAGACAAAGGATAAAAAGAAATAACAGATACAGTTATTGAAGAAAATTGTTACTGCCCTGAAATAAACTTGGTAGGTATGAATCAGTAAATAAAAATAATCGATTCTCTATACCAGCGATAGCTAGTTAGAAAAATATAGAAATGATGATGATGATGATAATAGCATGTGTAATGGCCAACACTTAGAGTGAGCAAACTCTGTGACAGGTAATGCATTAAATGCTTCTCCTGAGGTTTTCATGGTATATAATCCACACACCGACTCAATGAATTTGGCATTAGGTTATCCCCATTTTTCAAATGAAGAAACTTGAGTTTTCGAGATGTTAGTAACAGCTAAAGAGTAGGAAATGTAGATCCCAAATCCAGTTCTGATATCAAGTTTCATAATCTTAAACATTTTATATACTTCCTTCCCCCTCCAGAAACTTACAATTTACTTTCTTTGAGCATCTACAAAATTCCACCAGCCAATAGAACAACTGCCAAGCTCAACACTGAGCCTGCTTTATCAGTTATTAGGACAAGAGAGCTCTGGAAACACCAAACTCTCTTAGAGACCAACAGCACTTTTCCTTCCATCTCCATGACCAGATGCAGGTTCCGTGACCTCTGCCTCTTAGAATAGAGTGACCTTTTTAAAATTAAAACAGGAGTAAATGATTAGAGACTTGAGCTCCAAGTGGGATCAAAAAGGATGAATTTTCTTAAAATGAAAAAAAATACAAATGAGCTTATTCAAACATTTACGCAGAACCTACTACCCAAAGATACCACGCTGATTGTCACAGGGTATTTCAAATTGCTTATTAGTCCCTTTTTCCCTGTGAATTTACAATTTAGGGGTAATCTTCAAGGAAACCTGTCTGCGTACCCTCTTTTAAGCAAGTTAACCGGTCCTTTTACTTCCATTATACCCTCACTGAGAACATCACTCACACCTGTGGTTTCAGGTACTCCCTACAAAGTGCTGATGCTAAATCCAGAGTTTTCGTAAGCTTTACAATCCAATATCCGACCAGCTACTAAATATCTGAGGCATCTCACGCTCAGCTTATCTAAAAATTTCACTCATCATATCTGCCCCAATCCACTCTTCCTCCATCTGAATGTACCTTCTATCTCTTGAATCCATCTGCCTTCTTGCACCTCCAATTCCACAAGGACACACCAGTCAGAAGAGCTGCAACTGCCTTCTGATTAGTTGCTCTGTCTTCAGAATGACTTCTTCAAAGGGGGAGACAGATATTAATCAAGTACTCAGATCAATAAACGTAAAATTATAACATCTATCAGTACTATGTATAAAATGTCCAGTTGCTGTCAGAACGCAACTGGGTTCTGAAGGAGAAACTGTGAGGAATAGAAGGAACAGTGTTGGAGGCAGAGAGAATAACCCTGCAAGATACACACACACACCATTTAAAAGTCTTCAGTGGCTCCCAGTTGTGTTTAGAAGTAATCTCAATCTAATAATCATCCCATTAAATAGCCCTTGACTAATCTACTAATAGAAAAGGGCTGGCATTTTCATTATCCAACACCTTAAGGCTTATGTGTGTTGCACACTTTTCAATTCAGTATTCCCACGTGCCATGAGATAAACACCATCATCACCGTCATTTTTGATTGGACGAAATGGAGGCTCAGAAGGTACCCTGGGCTGCCTAAATTCACACTTCCATTAAAAGACTTAAAGAATAACTCAGGGAGAAGGCAAAACTCAAACAGGGGGAAAGAACAAACATGGATTCTAGTGGATGACAAAACCAGCTGAAGCTCAAGACAGGAAAACAGGGACACCTGGGTGGCTCAGTCGTTAAGCGTCTGCCTTCGGCTCAGGTCATGATCCCGGGGTCCTGGGATCAAGTCCCGCATCGGTCTCCCTGCTCCTTGGGAAACCTGCTTCTCCCTCTCCTGCTCCCCCTGCTTGTGTTCCCTCTCTCGCTGTGTCTCTCTGTCTGTCAAATAAATAAAGAATTTAAAAAAAAAAAAAGACAGGAAAACAAATGGAATATGTGAATGTTAGTTGAAAATGTTCTATTTTTATTCACGAAGGATTGAGGCAGTTCCAAGGAAATGAAACCCCTCTGTGCATGGCCAGGAAGAAGCCACACCTAGCTCCCTTCTGTCTTGCAGCTTCTAAGCTGCTAAGGCTGAGGAGTTGACCTGAAATTAGTGCAGCCACAGAGAAGTCCACCGCCTCCGGGACACAAGGCTTCCCCATGCCTGGAAGACGAATGAAAACTGTCCTGGCTGTCAGTAGGAAAGGAGAACAAACCAACCATTGGCTCTTTAACTACAGTAGTGCTTATGGAAATAGGCGTGATGCAGACTAATCAGCAGTCAAGTTTCAGTTTGATTTTGCTAAGAATAGTCCCTTAGCTTACCCTCTTGGAGAAGCTGCCTACATCCTAATTCTGTCCTCATTCTTAAATCTACCAATGATGGCTTGTTGCTAGTTCCATCTGCTATCACCACAATCTCCAGTTGACACAGAGATTGAGATACGGCTGTAGGCTTATTTATTTATTTATCTCCCTATCTCCCCTTTTCTCTCTAGACCCCACTTCTACTTCTCTACCTCCCCATATGCAACCACTCATGTGAAATTTATATACACATATACCTCTTATCTGGATGTTTTACAGTATGTATTGCTGCTTTATGTACATGTATTGAAATGTATGTAAACGGTACTATGTAATATATCTCATTGTTTATATGCTATAGCTTATCCTGTTTGAAAGCTCTCATACATACTGTTTTGTGTACGTTGAATCTACTGCTTTTTTTTTTTTAAGATTTTATTTATTTATTTGACATTGAGAGAGAAAGCGAGAGAGGGAACACAAGCAGGGGGAGTTGGGGAGGGAGAAGCAGAATCCCCATGGAGCAAGGAGCCCGATGCGGGGCTCGATCCCAGTACACTGGTATCACGACCTGGGCCAAAGGCAGACGCCCAACAACTGAGCCACCCAGGTGACCCTGAATCTACCGCTTTTTATTGCTGCCCAGTGTACCCCATTATGAACACCCAAGTTGACCCCAACACCACAGAATTATTGCAATAACCATTATGAACTTGTCTAAGAAATTCCTCGGGATATATACACAGGGGTAGATATTGTTGGGACAGAGGGCTATATAGACATAATTTAGCTAAGCCGTGCCTAACTGATATCCACAGTGAGGACACCAATCTGAGGGGTGGGTTCCAGGGTGGAAGCCAGGGTGTGAATCATGACTACACTACTTGTTAGCTGTGTGACCTGAGAATATTACCTAACATGTCTTAGCCCCATTTTCTCACTTATGAAATTAAAAAGTATGGTACCTATCTCATAAAGTTACTATGAGAATTATAATAATAGATTAAAGTGCTTAGCACAGTATTTGGTACTTGGTAGGTAAATAAATATTATCACTGATTATCACCCTCTCCCCCCCAAGTATGAGATTTCTGACTCCCCAGTGGACTCTGAATCTGCACACTGGAAGGTCAGGAGAGCTAAGCCTTCTCACTGAACAGAGTAAGAGTAGCGACATCAAGTTTCATGCCCAAGGAGGTTGCATGTTTCCGGAGGAGGAAATTGAATGTGGCTTTTGGGTTCCCAGGTTACTGCTCCTTTCCCCACATCAGAATGTCCATGACAGTGTTGATATTCCACTCGGGCAAAAAAATGAATGATTACTGAAAAACAAAACCTGCCCATGAGTATCTGTTCACACCTAGTACTGTATGGAACTTACATACTTCCTCTCAATATGTCATGGTCTTCTGGGAATTTTCTCTAGTCATGGTGATGGGTCTGTACCCACTTGCAGGCACGTACACTGTCAGAGTCACACTGACCTGCAGCCATGGAGCCTGCAGAAGGTGACTGAATCACATGGGGTCAGCCCATTCTCGAGCCCAGCAAAACCAGTGTTGCCCCTTGATAATCTTGTAAGGAAAGCAGACACAGAGGTGCACCACTGACACAGTCCTTCAAGAAAGAACCAACTATGTCTGTAAGGAGTGTGGTTGCCTGGCAGCTTCCAGCTGCGGTACTTTCAACCATCTGTCTCAGCTTCGGAGCCAAGTGCACAATGATATAAACAGTGCTGACCTAATGAGTAAACCACAGTCGGAGTACTAGGACCTGGCCATTTTATCACCACATGGGACTCCTCTGATGGGCAACCTTTACTCCCGAGCTCTCCGTGAGGTTGGCCAAGACTCGGCCAGATTTGCATTCTGGTCTGAGGCTCTCCCTGTCCAACTCTCCTTTCTCACTCTTTTCTCTTTCACAGGTATTCCTCCCCAGTAAACCTACTGTACCACTGATTCCATCTCAGAGTCTGTGTCCAGAAGGACTCACTGACACAGCAAACAAAATACTACACATATTTATACGGTGCTCCCCATTCCCATGGGATAATCTGACTTCAAGAAATGCATTACTGGGCACTGTAATGACACTTGATACGTGAACACGTGAGTTTTGAATTGCACATCTTCACCAACCAAAAACGACAGGGATCTCTGAAAACAATTGACAGGTACTACTCTATATTATCTATTTTGTGATGTGATCCAATGTTTATTAAATATGAAACATTTGTTCTACACAAGCTATTCTGCTTTGATACATTCTGTTTGTGGTTCTATCAATATGTTTTCTAAATTTAATATACATATTAGCTGGGAATGAAGATGAACAGACTGAAGATCAGAGAAGGTGTCAACATGTCAATGTAAATCATTTTATTTTAACCTTCAGATTTTGTTTAAAGGGCCAAAAATCTAATGTGTTACCACAAACTATCATTTCATACATTCTTAATGTATAAACATAAATGGAAGTCAATTTAAAGCAATGTATCTCAACCAGGGCTGATTTTGCCTCCCAACAGACATTTGGCAACATCTAGAGACATTTTTTGGTTGTCACAACTGGGCAGGGGCAGGGGAAGAGGGGCCGGGACGACGGGACATGCTACTGGCATCTAGTGGAGAGGATAGCAATGCTGCTAAATACCTTACAAGGCCCAAAACAGTCCCCACAACAAAGAACTATATGGCCCAAAACGTCAAGAGTTCCAAGGTTGAGAAAACTTGGTTAAAATTATAGAAAAGTGTCCGATGTCCCGCGTGTTTTATTGAAAACTAAAAGTAAAAGAAATATTCTGCCCACAATCTCATAGTGGTATTTTGTTGTTGTGCTAATCAATATGTCCCCATTCCCTTAAAAAAAGTAATCCTGGAACACAGAATAAAATAAATGATTACAATTCATTTGCCCCTTATACAAGGAAGCCATGTTTTTAAGCATATTATTCAAATATCTTAATGAGACAGAAATGCAGGACGTACATTAGAGATCACCAGAGTTCCATAACTGTCACCAAATCCTTAGGGTTTCTTTTTTTTTTTTCCATTTGCTCATATTCCTCCTGTTACCTTGGTGAAATTTTTCAGGTTTGAGCATACCCTACTTTCAAGCATCCATTGCTATTATTAGTCAATGTATAATACACATACTGTGATTTTTTAACATAACAAGTTATGCTAGGTAAAGCCCTGTATTGAGCAGGGCAAGGCACTTTTTCCGTTAACACATGTGGCCATGTGGTAAATAATAATAAAAATTTTTTAAATTGCGCTTTTAGGATAATTGACATTTAAGCTGATCATCTGAGAGCCAAGAATATAGTAGTAAGTTTAGATACTATTAGTACATAAATCGATGCCTTAATTTTCTCATGGTTAAAGAATTTAAAACGAAAAAACTTGGGGCTCCATTTGACGGCCAAAGGACGCCCCCTGCTGAACAGAAGGGAGAAATAACGTTGAAACAGTTTAAATTCACAGGGCTCTTACACTGCATTACACCCATCACTACACGCATTTCCATACCGCTCATCCGAAAAGCTGAGTGTAAACCCCACATTTTATTTGGCTCAAAAAAAATGTGAGGTTGAATTGTGACTTGCACATTAGAAAGGTCCTATTCTAAAAGATCACCCAGAAAATCTCTAAGTATTAGCAGCATGACATGACAACTAACACTCTTAACATTAACAAACTGAGCTTTACTTAACACTGTATTTTTGTTCTATCAAGTCCCTTCGCTTTAATGATATGTGTGTGACTCTCTATCAGGGAGAGCCAGTTATCCTTTCAGTCAGTAGTTACTATCGATCCTAGAAGTTTAAGTTCTCAAAAGTGACAGTAAATTGCCAGCCGACAAAAATAATTCGGATTAATTAAACAGGAACCAAGGAGTCTAAGGGCAAGAAAAGTTCGTTCATCTCCCAGTCTCGCCCTCCTGATCCAGAACCGGTTGTAAATTAAATATCCCCTTACTTTGCAGAAGCCAAAACGCTGGTCTGAATGGTACCCAACCCAGGACACTCAACCTAAAATATATCTTTGCAGCTCCACTAAATGCCTGTCAAACCCTGAGAGGTGTGTGTGTGTGTGTGTGTGTGTGTGTGTCTGTCTGTCTGTCTGTCTGTCTGGATGTGTTAGCGTGAGCCTGTGCGCCTCGGTCTCCGTCTCCCTAAGGCCGAGGCCGGAGGCTCCGGGAAGCAGGTGTCGTGGGGCACCTGCTCTTACCTGGGCTCCGGCGAGAAGGCAACCGCCAAGCAGCAGCCACCCCCAGACGTAGGGCGATGCTCCCGGGCCGGCCATGCCCAGACCAGCCCGAGCGAGAAGCAGGGACGCTCTCCCGGAGCCCGGAGAGGCTCCCCACTCGCAACTTGGGCCGGTGCGGGGCAAACTTGTGGCCGGGAGCGCGGCGCAGCTGGGGCGGCTCGGAGCGCGTGTCGGATCTCGGTCCCGCGCGCCGAGGCCCGCGCCTTGGTCGGGTCTGCAGGGGAGAGCGGTCCCGCAAGGCCCGCGTGGGAGGAGGGGGCGGGCGGACCCTACGGATCCCCGCGCGCCGCCCGTGGTTGCAGGACGGGCGGGGAAGCGCTCGCGCTCCTGCTCAGAGTCACCGCGTCCTGCAGCCCAGGGGACCCGAGGGCAACGGATCCCGAGCGCTGCTGTCGCCACCCTCAGCTCGCGCCGTCTCTGCTTCCGTCCGCTCTGTACCGGGTTCCGACCCCCTGTCTCTAGGGGCGCCCTGGGTCCTCAGGGAGTGGTCTGAAAGTTCCCTGCTGTCCAGCCGCGGACTGACTACCAGTCACGGGAGGCCCTGGGTAGTGTGGTTGAAGGCTTCGGAGGCCAGGCGGGTGCTGCACCTGCGGCTGTGTGCGGAGCTGTCTCCGCAACCTTCTCAAGTTCTCCGATTCCCTTTCTCCTACCCACTATTAACAGCGCGCGCGCGCGTGTGTGTGTGTGTGTGTGTGTGTGTGTGAAAGAGAGAGAGCGAGAGATTGAGAGAGAAGGAAGGAGGGAGGGGATTCTATCCCAGCAGAAACTTCTGGGTCAAAATTTCTTTGAATCATTTTGTGAGTTTGGAATCAGGGTTTCATTGAAAGACAACTAATATTCGTTTATAGGTGTGTGTGTGTGTGTGTGTGTGTGTGTGTGTGTGTGTGTGTGTGTGTTTAGATATCTTCATTTGGGACAAAGCCTGTTCCTTTATTTTTCTTATAGGCGTAATCATCAAGATGCCAGAGAACTTCTTTAGAGACACTGAGTCTGGGAATATTTAGTCTCTCAGATCCTGGATCAAGATCTGATCCAATTGGGAAAAAACACAATAATTCCCTCTCCTCTTGACAATGAGGATCTGAGGTTTGTCACCATTAGCTTTCATTTGAGTGCCAAAGTGTGAAAACTGGGTTTGCTTTTAAAACTTCTAGATTATTAATGGTTGGCCACCCTAAAACACTAGAAAGGGATAATTTTTATTTCTATTTCTACATGTCTGGAATGTTCACTCCTATCTCTATTTGAATAGGATTGTTTATATTATGTGTATGTATTGTGAACAATCTCGTGCTTTTTGGAAGAAGCAAAATCTAAATTATACAACATATGCACAGGCACACACTAGTAAAATTACCAAGTAAAATTCACTTTCTACCTATTCTATCAAAGATTTATAGCACTATCTATGGTGACTATTACCTAAAGTCTTCAGTTTGATTAAATTACTTAGAACTACTAACTGTTACATTATCTTACTCAAGCAAGAAAATAATGGTAATATTATAAGACTGATAGATTAGATATCTATCAGTATAAAGCATTAAGTGCTTTATTACGTTGCAGTTACTCTTTTAAGTACTTTACATAAAATTAACTAATCTTTCCATTAACCCTGTGAGATAGGCATTATTGTTATCCATATTTATAGATGAGGAAACAGTAAGTCACTTGCCCAAGGTCAAGGTAGTCTATCATTGTGGCACTACTAATCATGTGTTCTATTTGTGCAAAAGTATTATTACAGATTTTTTCCATACTCCTTGGGCCTCACAAAGCCAGAAACACTTTTCCAGCCAGTTTTTATTTTCATTTTTTTGTTTTTTCATCCTCCTTTAACCAGAGAATAATTTACTGTGCATTATGGCATTGGTTCTGAGCCAGGGACAATTTTGTCCCCCAAGGGACATCTGGCAATGTCTAGAGACAGTTTTGGTTGTGTCACATTTTTGGTGTGTCACACTATACATTACTAGCATGTAGTGGGTAGAGGCCAATGATGCTGCTAAATATCCCACAATTCACAGGACAGTTTCTTGTGACAGAAATATCTGTCCCAAAATGTTAACACTGACAAGGTTGAGAAACTCTGCATTACAGCAAAAGGGTACCCAAAATTGTTAGCTGTTTATTAACTAGTCAATAAAATAAGATAGGCCTATACGTTGGAACTTACAATCAATTTGTGTGAAACTTATGCTATTCAAATCATTCATTCCTACAAAAGGTAAAAATCAACAGGCTCTAGACTAGAATATTCAAAGTTTTGAAGATATTAAATTATGCTAATTGAAAAATTTGCATAATATAAAAAATAATTACACAAACTGCTGTGATATCATTAGGATATTTGTTGACTCTTGTCATAAAATATATAATTGCTGATATTATGGGTAAACTTGGAATAATTAGTTAAGATTAGTTGTAAACTGATAACTTAAAAAAGAAAAAAACCTTTAGGGGCGCCTGGGTGGCTCAGCTGATCAAGCATCTGACTCTTGATTTCGGCTCAAGTCATGATCTCAGGGTCATGAGAGCAAGCCCTGCACAGGGCTCTGCACTTAGCAGGGAGTCTGCTTGAGATTCTCTCCCTCTCCCTCCACTCCTCCCCCTGCTCATTCTCTCTCTCTTTCTCAAATAAATAAATCTTAAAAAAAAAGCCTTTATGCAAAGTCGATGGAGTAACTTACCCAACAAATCTCTTTGCAAATGACATCTCGTCAATCCTTAAAATCAATGAAAGACAATGACAGTTCTGATCATCCCCATTCACAAATGAAAAAGAGGATCTTGATCATTAAGGGACTCAATCCCAAGAAAAACATAGCCCCAAGGAAATAATGTGATTTCTAGCAGTTTTATTTTGTGTTTTGCTATTGTTTATTTGTTCATTGCTGTCTCCTGTAGCTTCACTATGTCACATACTGACCTGTATCATGATTAGCTGGCGTGCTTGTTAAGAATATGTTTATAGCAGCAATGTCCACAATAGCCAAACTGTGGAAAGAGCCCAGATGTCCATCACAGATAAATGGATAAGAAAATGTGGTATATAGATACAATGGAATATTAGGCAGCCATCAAAAGGAATGAAATCTTGCCATTTGCAACGACGTGCATGGAACTGGAGGGTATTATGCTGAGCGAAATAAGTCAATCAGAGAAAGACATGTATCATATGACCTCACTGCTATGAGGAATTCTTAATCTCAGGAAACAAAAATGAGGGTTGCTGGAGTGGTGGGGGGTGGGAGGGTTGGGGTGGCTGGGTGATGGACATTGGGGAGGGTATGTGTTATGGTGAGCACTGTGAATTGTGTAAGACTGTTGAATCACAGACCTGTACCTCTGAAACAAATAATACATTATATGTTTAAAAAAAAAAAAGAAGAAGAAGATAGCAGGAGGGGAAGAATGAAGGGGAGGGAATCAGAGGGGGAGACGAATCATGAGAGACAATGGAGTCTGAGAAACAAACTGAGGGTTCCAGAGGGGAGGGGGTGGGGGGATGGGTCAACCTGGTGATGGGTATTAAAGAGGGCACATTCTGCATGGAGCACTGGGTGTTATATGCAAACAATGAATCATGGAACACTGCATCAAAAACTAATGATGTGATGTATGGTGATTAACAACATAATAATAAAAAAATAAAATAAAATAAAAATGCACATTCTTGAGCTTCACCTCAGACCTGCTGAACCCCAACCTCCAGGGCTAGGGTTTGGAAAGCTACATTTTTCAAGTTCCGGGGTGATTCTCATACAAGATCAAGTTTCAGCAGCACTGTCTAGACTGATCAGTACACGCACTTGGTGGACTTACAGGCAGTTGTGAGGTCTGAGAGCCCAGTACTTGTCTTCCATAAAATGTTCACTATCCTCTGCAACGAAGGGGCAGGGGTCATGGGTCAACAGTCTACTTTGTAAGATGGAGATTTGGGGACAGTAGGCTGTTAGCCCAGCTTCCCCACAACTGCACAAGAACAGCCTTATTGTATGGAAGGCTGCTTTTGTTTCTGTTGTTGTTTTTCCATTTCTAAGTATAGGTATCTTTCCATGTTTTCAAGCTGTGCTTCTGTCTTTGTATTCGCTGAGGAGGACCAAAGGCTCTGAAGCCCTGCTTTGCTTTCTCAGGCTCCAGGGCTCCTTGCTGAGCTTCTCCTGAGCAGACCCACAATCACTGTCTCTAGGGACTAACTAGAGAAGCTTTATTCTGGGAGCAAAGATCCCTGCCATCAGCTGCTCTGTATTTGGGGAAAGGGCAACTAAAATGCTAAAATAATTAATTAAATTGAGATTAATTAATCAATGTAATTTAATTGCCTTAATGGCTTCTCTAAGTTCCTTCAAGCTTTTTGATCCCAAGCATGTGTGGTTTTTGCTGCTGTTGTTTTATGTGTCTGTAATTGTGTCTCCCTGTGTGTATCTGTGAGTGTGAGTGTGTGTGTGAGTCTGTGACTATGTGTGTTTGCAGTTGTTTTTGCTTTTAACATTCCGGGAATTTCTCAAAAATTTTAGTGTACCAATCTCATTCTTTGATGTTTTCCAATATGATGAAGTTTGATTCTTTAAAAATACACAGTTGACCTCTAAACAATGCAGGGGTTAGGGGCACCGACCCTTATTCAGTCAAAAATCTGTGTATAACTTTTGACCCCCCAAAAACTTAACTACCAATACCTTCCTGTTGGCCAGAATCTTACCAATAACGTAAACAGTCAATTAACACATATTTTGTATGTTATATGTATTAAATACTGTATTCTTACAATTAAGTAAGCTAGAGAAAAGAAAATGCTATTAAGAAGATCATAAGGAAGAGAAAATGTATTTCCAGTGTTGTATTTATCAAAAAACATCCACATATAAGTGGACCCTTGCAGTTCAAACCATGATGTTCAAAGGCCAACCATATATACATTTTCTCTCATTCCAATGAAGCTTTCAACAGGAAGTAGAAATAAATCTATATTCCCAGCCCACCATCTTTTTCTGGAAACCCAAGGTAAAATACATATTTAAAAATTCTTAGTCACACTTTTTTTTAATAATACATTCTGGAAACCCAAGGTAAAATACATATTTAAAAATTCTTAGTCACATTTTTTTTTAATAATACATGCTCCAAAAGCAAATTTTGAGAACACAGAAAAATCACAAAGAGAACAAAGATCAACCAACCTTCCTTTATCTAATCTTGTGCCTACTCATAATTATTTTAAAGTAAAATTGCAGTGTACATACATTTTTTAAAGGAGGAGAAACAAACAGACTCAATAAGAATGTTGGGCTAGATGGCTTTTATTATTTAGTTTTCTATACTTTCTAAATGTTTATTGTTTGATAACATATTCTGGAAACAAAAAAGTCATAAAAATATTCTAGAAACAAAAATATCACTGTGATAACTTTCCTTGAACATGTATTTTTATGTAAATCATTGAATATTATCTTAATTTTTTAAATCAGGATTTTTGTTAAAGATAAGCTCAAATTTAAAGCTTATTGTGGATATTTGCAAAGTGAACCTATTTCTAGTCTCAGTGAAGCATTTTCCTACACACTTGCTTTCATTGGCATTATGTTTAGAATCCTGTCCATTTAACAAAGATGACACATCAATTATTGCTTTAATTTAAATTTTTAGTTTACTAATAAGGTTGACTATATATATAGATTAATTGGATAATTGTATGACTTCTTTTTAAAATCTTCCATTCTTGAATATTACTCAGCCATCAGAAAGGATGAATACTTAACATTTACATGGACATGGATGGAACTGGAGGGGATTATGCTGAGTGAAGTAAGTCAATCAGAGGAAGACAATTGTCATATGGTTTCACTCATATGTGGAATATAAGAAACAGCACAGAGGATCAGAGGGGAAGGGAAGGAAATCCGAACGGGAAGTCATCAGAGACGGAGATAAACCATGAGAGACCCTTAACCATAGGAAACAAACTGAGAGTTGCTAGAAGGGAGGTGGGTAAGGGGATGGGGTAACTGGGTGATGAGTATTAAGGAGGACATGTGATGTGATGAGCACTGGGTGGTTTACGCTCATTGAGTTTAAATTATAAATAAATAAATAAAATCTTCCATTCTTTCCTGCAGTCTAAAGCCGGATAGCCTAGGTTTGAAACCTTAGCTGTGTAGCCGTGGAAAAAGTTTGTTGGAAAAGTTAAATGAGTTAACAAAGTGTGAAGAGCAATGTCCGGTCCAGGGAAAATACTCAATAAATGTTAGTTATTTTGAGTGGTATCAAATTAGTATGATTATTACCTTTATTGTTATCAATGATTTTAGTCTTGTGACCATAGTCTCTGAATGGGCAAAGGACTATGGTGAGTTTGAATGTTTTCTACTTGTGTAGAAAAGCACTGTCTATATTTAGAATATTAAGTCTTTCTCTGGTATAAATACCAAAATGTTGCTCCAACACTATTTTCAGCCTAATTTGCACAATTAAACAATTGTCATGCTTAATCAGTGCAGAAATTTTTCAAAAACTTTTACTTATCTAAATCTATCAATGTTTTCTTTGACAGTTTCTTCCTTAGTTTCTATGCCAAGAAGGAAAATGCACACTAAAAATTAAAGTAGCTTTTCACCAGATTTTTTTCTAGTTCTTTTCCACTACTTCATAATTTTACATTTAACATTTTAAAGAATCAGATTTGTTCCATGGTGATTTAACAGTTTTCCCAACTCCCTAACCAATTAACACAGCATGATGTGTAAAAGAACCCATCTTCTTAATGGGAAAGACATTTTGAAGGGAGGGAACGAAAGTTTGCTGATGGCTCTAAAATCATCACCTCAGCCCCACGTGAGGCTGTTCTGCTGGAAGGGGCTTAGAATAAAGCAGAGGGTTTCATAGAGCCTCTCCCCATTTTACCCAGGGTAGAATCCATTCCTCAAACCCAGATGTCAGAGGCCCCTGTCAAGCTGTTGTCAGGGTTCCCTCTGAGTGTGTTAACTGTTAAGATTTCAAAAGCTGGAAGAAATGAAGCGGCTGAGGTTTGGATCTGAGGGCTTTCTGGCTGGAACTCAGGAAATAGGCAGAGAGCAGCAGGGAAAGGCCTGGCCATTAATTTTTTTTTAAGATTTTATTTATTTATTTATTTGTTTGAGAGAGAGAACAAGCATGAGCAGGGTAGGTGGGAGCAGAGGGAGAAGCAGACTCCCCGCTGAGCAGGAAGCCTGACGTGGGACTCGATCCCAGGACCCTGAGAGCATGACCTGAGCTGAAATCTGACAGTTAGCTGGCTGAGCCACCCACGTGCCCCAAGTCTGGCCATTTATACACAGGTGTAGGTCAGTTACTCAGAAGGGAAAAGCGTTCCACAAGGAGAGGGCTTCTGTCCGGACCCCAAACTGATATGCAATGGCTCATGTGCAACGGTTTCCTGTCTGTTTACTCTGGGATGGTTGTCATTATTAATAACTCGCTTTCAACGTTCGTGTGAGAAGTAAGTGGGGCAATGACTTCAAAAAAAGTTATTAGCTGTACAAAATTACACAAAGGACAGTGAGTGGGTATTTACAGGATTCAAGGGTATCCCTCACATTCAAGTTATAACTGTTAATATGCAAAGTCCTATAAAATACTCAGTAATTCATTTGTAGCTTAAGTGAAAACAATGAAAAGGAAGCAACAGCAAATCTTACGTTTTTCCTACTGAGGATTAAAGGAAATAATCACTAAACTCAAAGCCCACCTCAGTCAAGATAAAGCCTAAAGAAAACTAGGAAGTTGGACAATTACATGTTTGGCCTCATCCCACTTCCTGTCTCTCAAATCTCCCTTTGCCCTGGCTCATTAAATGCCCAGTGTTTCTCATTTGTTTCTTGATAATTAGATGTGAACCTCTTTCCCAACAGCTAACTCACACCTCAACTTACCCTTGTCCTCCAAGATTTCTGCCCTCTGTTTTCTCTTTATAGTCTCTATCTGTAGAGGTTTTAAAATATGTCCCCAGAATTCTTTTAAACTCTTCCCAGGTGAGAGGTGTGGGAGATTCTATGTCTCTTCCCCTTGACTCTGGGCTCTGTGATGGTTCAACCTGTAAAATACAGAGGAAGTGAACCCTAGCTTTAAGAGACTGGTAACTTCCACTTCTAGGGACTCCCTTTCACTCTTGGAATTTAGCCACCATGCTTTGAGGAAGTCCAAAAAGCCCAGAGAGGAACTCACATGGAGACAACTGAGAACCTCAGCTCTTAACTTCGACTGCTATTCCAGGCAACAACCAGCACAAATTCAGCAGCCATGTGAGTGAGCCATGTCAGAAATGGATCCTCTAACCCAAGTTGAGCTGCCTCAGCTACTGCTATGTGGAGCAGAGATGAGTCTTGCTCAGATAACAGATTTCTGAGCTAATAAACGGTGGTAGTTATTTTAAGTCATTAGGATTTGGGTTAGCTTGTTACACAGCAATAATTAAACACGATCCCACCATCAAACAACTTTTCCTGTGGTCTCAAGATCTCACGTACTAATGTTTACATAGAGAGACAAAAGACCCAGAATAGCCTACACAATACTGAAGGAGAAAAAAAGTTGGAAAACTAACACTACCCAACTTTAAGACTTATTGTAAAGCTACAGTAATCAAGACAGTGTGGTATTAGCAAAAAGATAGATAATGCCTCAATGGAACCAAATAGACAGCCCAGAAACAGACCCACATAAATGGGGTCACTGATCTTTGGCAAAGGAGAAAAGCAATACAATGGAGCAAAGATAGTCTCTTCAACAAATGGTGCTGGAACATCTAAACATCCACATGCAAAAAAGTTAATCTACACACAGACCTTACACCCTTTTCAAAAATTAACTCAAAATTGATTGTAGACCTAAATGCAAAATGCAAAACTATAAAACTCCTAGAAGATAACATAGGACAAAACCTAGATGACCTTGAGTGTGGTGGTGACTTTTAGATGCAACTCCAAAGACATGGTCCATGAAAGAAATAAGTGATATGCTGGACTTCATTAAAATTAAAAAATTCTCTGCAAAAACAATACCAAGAGAATTAGGAGAGAAGCCACGGACTGGGAAAAAATATTTCAAAAGATACATTTGATAAAGGACTGTCATCCAAAATATGCAAAGAACCCTTAAAACTCAACAATAAGGAACAAACAACCCAATTAAAAAATGGGCCAAAGAGCTTAACAGTCACTTTACCAAAGAGGATAGACAGATGATAAATAAGCATATGAAAAGATGCTCCACATCACATGTCCTTAAGAAAACTCAAATTAAAACAGTAAGGAGATAACCATATAAACCTAATAGAATGACCCAAACCTAGAACACTGACAAAACTGAAGCTCTGCGTGTGTGGGAGCAGTGGGCATATGGGAGATCTCTGTGCCTTCCTCTCAAGTTTGATGTTAACCTAAAACTGCTCTAAAAAAATAATAAAGTCTTTTTAAAAACCTCATCTAGCTCCTGGCATAGGATATGAGAACAACTTGGTTTCATTGTTAAGTCATTTGGGACTATGACTCAATCTTGGCCAAATGTTGACAGGACAGGTAACCCCTTCTGCCCTAAGACTCCATTTTGTCTCTCCAAAATCATATGGCTTTCTCAGAGTTGACTCATTCTTTTTTTTTTTTTTTTTTTTACAAATCTACACCTTTATTTACTTTTCATTAAATTTAAATCCTTGAGGGGTGCAGCATCACACAGATTCTGTGGCCAATGGCTTTAGCAGGAAGGTTGCTTCAGAATTTGGCACGAATCATGCCACTGTTTCCATAAGCACGACTTACTTTTCCCCCAGATTACTCTGGTTTTGTTTGGTTTGCCACCAGGAGTCACTGTGTTGTTCTTTGCTTTGTACACATAAGCACATCTCTTGCCTAGATAGAATTCCGTTTCATCTCAAGCATAAACACCTTCGATTTTAAGAAGAGCTGTGTGCTGCTTCTGGTTCCAGAGACCCCGCTTCGAGCCAGGAAAAATGGTCTTGGACCACAGCCTTCCAGACATTATTTGGCGTTATAGGAGTCCTTTTCCCAGCAGGCCTCCACAGACTCCAAGATGGCAGAAAAAAAAGAGAGATTTGACTCATTCTTCTGTCAAGAATTTCTGAGAACTGTGATTCTTCTCTAGAGATGCCATAAAATACGAGTATTTGAAAAATCTTTCAACTTCTTCCTAATACGTAAATCACCTCTACAAGTCTATAGCCATATTTCCTCAATAAAAAGATTCCTGAGGTAGTGAGATTTATGTGGAAAACATCTGACTGGACAAACCAATAGCCCAGATGGAATGGCTACAGTTGGCTGCCAATAACAATCACTTGGATTTTATAGTGCTCTATAAAATGTTTACAAATTCCTTTTGTAAATTCATATTTTGCAAAATATCTGTGTCAGCAAAATACCCCTGGTTCCCCCAACAACCCTAAGAGATGAGGAAACTAAGGCATCCATTTCAGTGATGGGATCATTGAGATGAGGAAAGGACAACACAGAGAAAAGGTCTTGCAGAAGGTCATGCGGCAGCAGATAGGGACCACCGCCTGGGTCTTCCATTTCCACATCCATCACTTTTCCTACTAGCCTACCCTACCCTTCTGGAATGCACTTCAGCATCTGTGTAAAACTCCACAGACCTACTAAGTGCCTTCTCAATCATTTCCCCATTTTTCCCACAAAGACGATTTCCAGTAGAATCACATTTTTCTTTCCAAGAGATCCTTCTTAAACTAAAGGGTTAGTCACATTTCAGGCAGTATGACATAGCTACCAGTAATTTATTTTTTGAGTTTTTCAGCACAGGAAGCCATATGCTCCCAAGAATGTACTAAATAACACTGAAAAGTGAAATTGAACCTAGATAAGGAAAAGAGTGACACTTTAATTTGGAGATGGATTAGGAAAGAACAATGACCATGTTTTTCAAGATTTTATTTGAGAGAGGGAGCACCAATGGGGGGAGGGACAGGAGGAGAGGGAGAAGCAGACTCCTTGCTGATGGGGCTCGCTCCCAGGACCCCGAGATCATGACCTGAGCTGAAGGCAGACGCACACAGTTGAGCCACCCAGGCGCCCAGGACGTTGAAATTTTTAAGGTAGTTGTTTCTCTAGCTCTAAAAAAAAAGGTTCAAGGATTCTTGAAGAAGGTAATCTGATTAAGACCTTTAAGTCTTTGGGGGTGCCTGGGTGGCTCAGTTGGTTGAGCGTCTGCCTTCGGCTCAGGTCATGATCCTGGGGTCCTGGGATCGAGCCCCGCCTCGGGCTCCCTGCTCCGCGGGAAGCCTGCTTCTCCCTCTCCCACTCCCCCTGCTTGTGTTCCCTCTCTCGCTGTGTCTCTCTCTGTCAAATAAATAAATAAATAATAAATAAATAAATAATCCTTAAAAATAAAAAAAAAAGACCTTTAAGTCTTGGGGAGCCATGATAGTTTGCTAGCAATTTATACTCGTGCTTTCTAGACCCCAAAGTTCACTGTAAGAAGTAAATATTGATAAAAACAAAGAAACAGAACATATTATTTGTGCCCTAAAGAATGTATATGACAAAGCAAAATATCAACACAGCCAAAATAATGTATTATAGAAGTAGCTATGGTCTATAGAGTGAGGGAGTGATCAGGTTGGGGGACTTCTAGGAGGTGGGAAGATTTGCAAAGCTTCTGAGGTGATGTGACAAAGGAAGAGGGCATTTATGTGTTTTGCAATGGCCTGAACTCGCCACAAACCTGGGTATATCATACAACTATTATAGAATAGAACCACATTATATAATGGGTACAAGGAAGCAGGAAGAAAATGGCCTTGCCAGTAAGGACAAGAAGGTGAGAAGTAGCAGGGGCTGGGAGTCCCTCATTATCCAGCTAAGACACGGGTCTGGGAATGGCATGGCAGCCAATCATGCACCCCTGCAAAGTTGAGACATTAAAATGTTTGCATGAGAAAAAGTGTTCTGTTTGCTCTGCGCAGAACAGATGCAGTGAGGAGGAACCAGGGAGCCGTGTCAGAGGACCAGCTGTAGTAAGAACAGCAATACCCGGGGCACTGCGTGCTAGATGCCAGAGCTTCAAAGGGAACGATCCTGTTCTGCCTCCAATGTGCTCCCAAGAGGGTCACTTACCCTTGTGTAGGTGTGAGAGGATTTCAGAGGAAACATGCGGACTGACTGTGCAGGGCAGCTATGCCTGAGTCAACGGAGGACATGGAAGGCGGCATTCCAGGCAGAGAGAAAAGCATGTGCGAAGGGAGGGAGACATGGAGAGCAAGATGGGCTCTAGAATAGCAGGTGCGAGGAGGAGGAGGAGGGGGCAGTGCAGCCATAAACCTGGGGGATGAAAATGAGAAGTAGGAAAATACACAGGAAGGGGCAGTGCTGAGAGAAAATGTGAAAGAAAACATTAACGGGCCTTGGTCACTGACCGACATTAAAAGGTAAAAGAGATGAGGGGTTAAAAACAACCCCATTTTGGCGCACCTCCATGGTGCAGTTGGTTGAGCATCTAACCCTTGGTTTTGGCTCAGCGTCATGATCTCCGGGTCGTAAGATCGATCCCCTACTCCACGGGGTCCATGCTCAGCGCCAGAGTCTGCTTAAGACTCTCCCTCTAAATAAATAAATAAATAAATCCTTTTTTAAAATCCCCTTTTGAAAGTCTTGGGGACCAAAAGAATGGGAAGGGTGTCAAAGGCAGGAAAGGAGACTGCTTTGCGAGGGGAGAGATGCTCATCTTTAACACTTCATGTTGCATTTCCAGTAACAATGGAACACACAGGTGGCAGGAGGGGGAGAACCAGTGACCGAAGAGAAGTGGAATTGGAGTGGGGCCAAGGTGAGCCCTGAAGCCAGACTTAGGAACAATCCACATTCAAGTGGAAGCTGAGACCATGAGTGGATGAATTACTTGAAGAAATTCAATATACACAAGAATATGCATGATTTCCTTGTAGAATTTGTATACGCACAATACCTGGAGTATAATTAACGAAGGAGGGAACACAATGCTGCTAAACTAGGCTGATTGCCTCTCTTATCCTATCCAGTTGGTTTCTACTCCAGAAATATGAAGCCAACACTTGTCAAATATTAAAATCTACTATGAGGCCGCCTGGGTGGCTCAGTCGGTTGGGCATCTGCCTTCAGCTCAGGTCATGATCTCGGGGTCCTGGGATCAAGTCCCATGTCAGGCTCCCTGCTCAGCGGGGAGTCTGCTTCTCCCCCCCTCCTCGGCCCCTCCTCCCTGCCCATGCTCCCTCTCTCTCAAATAAATAAATAAATAAAATCTTAAAAAAAAAAAAGATCTACTATGAAATGTGTGTTTATCTTCTCCACAAAACTTTTTTGCTTGTAGGGAAACGTTCAAGAGATACAAATACATCTGCTTAAATATCCATTTAAACATCAAATATCTTTTGATAAAAGAATATCTTGCTTAGTTGCACACAACACACAGACATCATATTTCTTTTTTTTAAAGATTTTATTTATTTATTATTTGAGACAGAGAGAGAGAGAACTCTAGAGAGCACAAGCGGTAGAGAGGGAGAAGCAGACTCCCCGCAGAGCAGGGAGCCTGATGCGGGGCTCGATCCCAGGACTCTGGGATCATGACCTGAGCTGAAGGCAGACACTTAACCAACTGAGCCACCCAGGTGCCTCCATACATCATATTTCTAATAAAACATAGATAGGCTTTAGAAATTAAAGAAATTATTTTTAGCAATTATATGTTGAACTCTCATTGACTTAACTTGAAAAACATTTAGATAAAATTAAGTTACTATCTGATTTTTCCATGTCTAAAATAATTTTCCCTAAATTAAAAGAAATCAATGGGATCTGCATAAGAAATTATAGATAATATACTAAACCTAATACCAAAATAGCCACAAATGTAATTTATTCTGAACCATCCCTTAGCAATCTGGGTAATGTTGCTGTTCTTACTACATTACCAGGCTAAAGTAATATTTTTTTAAAAAAAGGTTCTAATGAGAAAATCAAATAGCTCTTGCTATTTTTGAAAATATAAGAATATCCCACTGCGGTGTAAATAGACATATCCTTTCATGTTAGGTGGTCCCAAAGATAGGTACTGATGACTAATTTAATAACTGAGCAGATTTTTTTTGGCAAGTTCTTCTCAGGATGCTATAATATTACAAAAGAGAAATGTCTACTGAAGTCAGTTCTATCCCCGTACATTTTGGGAAATTTGGACATTACTATTTAAAATTCATATTTTGTTTTGTTGGCAATAAGCAAGTATGTTACCAGCCTCTGGACATATAAGCACTATAATATTTATTTTAGTAGGCTATAAAGAGCAGCATTCTCTGCAGAAACAAAATGGGCCAAATAACTAAAAGAGGTAGCTTGAGATTTAGGAAGAGTTTAATTTTCCAAGTGATTTAACCAGAGATCTATTGAAATAAAGTTCTTTTTTCCCCCTATGGGATTATTAATGAAGGTTTAAGTCTCCAGAGACAGATGAGTGAATGTCAATATAAAGGGCTGGAGGGATATTACATAGAGGTTTGGAGCTCCACTCTATGCAGAGAAGAAAAAGCTAAGTAGAAGGCCTGCAAACTTTCTATCAGAAAGGAAAGTCAAACCTCAAATCTCTTTGTGAACAAGCTGTACCGGGGGTCTCCAAGCCCAACATCTTCACTCTGGATGATGCATTAGAAGGACTCATAGGACTCAGAAGCTGTTATGGTCTCAGTTCATGGCAGTGAAAGGATACAGATTAAACTCAATGAAGGGAAAATGCACACGGAGCAAAGTTCAGGAGGAACCAAACACAAGCTTCCAGGTGTCTTCTCCCAGTGGAGTTGCACTTAACTCTCCCAGCTTAGAATTTGTAGATTTATTGGTGGTATGATTTGTTGCAAAATAAGAGCTGATCATTCAAACAGTTAATCAATGGGATATGTAGAAGAGATGTTCCCTAACCAAAATTACTCCCTTTGTTTGAACAATGCTTCTGCATACACTGCATGGGAAGAATCTTGTCTATTATGTCTATGCCAAAGCTCACCCTCCTGCATAAGAATAGGGCCATTTTAAGAAACTATGCCCAATGATCTCAGACTTCTCCAAGAAAAGACAGTTTTTTTTGTGCCTGGTGTTTGCCTGATCTTTTGAATCATTAGTCAAGTTTGGTGCTGGTTAAGAGCTAGTATTCAAGACAGTCTAATTTGATAATTCAAGCCTTTGCTGTGTTATCACAAAGGACATGGGTCAATGAGACAATTCTTCTCTATGTTAAGACCCAAATTGTTCTAGGCATGTATCAAATGGCACAAAATCAAGATAGCAAATTAATTAGTAATATAACAACTTTGGGAAAGAGAGAAGTCCCATTAAATATTTTTAATAGAGTAGTGTAATTACATTCCTAAACCATATCCACACACCCTATATACAGGCTCTAAAATGACTCTTAATAGTGATATAATGTCCCTTAAAAAGCTTTTCATTTTGAATGCAAGAGTGTGATTGTCTTCCCTTTTCCAAGTTCTGTGTCTAAAGGACTCACATTTAATTTAACTCATCCACTAAATCACCATGGTGATTGGAAATGGGTGGAGCATTGATCTCAGCTGCTAGAAACAAATAAACCCATCCAACCAATCATTACTATAAGCCCGCAGTAAACTTGTTAATCCATTTCCTGCATGAGACATGTGTTTGATTTTCATGTCCATTCTGGCATCAGATCCTTGAAGACAATACCAAAGAGCGCTAAGTGTGAGATACAGATGCTATATATTAAAAATTAGGTAAACATTACCATTTCAGTAAGCATAACGAAGATATATATGCACTGAAACTTACATCATTCTGAAAGAAAAGGAAACTAGTATTTTTTAATGAAATGCCTAGAGTAGTAAATTCAGTTTTTTCCAAGATTTCTATGATTTAAGAAATCAAAGACCCCCAAAATTAATTTTCTATTGTTGAATATTATTGTTAGACTGGATGAATATGTTGCTTTCTAGTATTAAATCATATGTATTATAATTATTAATTGGATAATGAATATTTACTTTCAATATTTTCTGATATGTGGTCTTTGGAGACCAATAAAAATGTTAGTACACTCTCTAAGACAGGACTAAAAGCAACTTTTCATCTTTCCAACAAATAATTTTTTAATACCTACTATGTGCCAGTGGCTTTTCTAGAATTATGGCATTACTGTAATTTTTTTTAAAAATCTTCATTCAAGAATCTTAAAATTTTGCTGGTTGCTGGTTTGCAATAAAACATCAATGTTGGGAACACTGTTAGTGGTAATGCAAGAGTCACTTTAACCATGATTCACTAATTTCTCCTCATGGGTCACATATAGCCTAGACTTTGAGGAAAGTGCTATTCTGGAGTCTACACATTGACAATCTGCCAACTAACATGAGCTAAATTTTATTTGTAGGCTAGAAATTAAAAGATGCATTTAATTATCAGTCCTCCAGTGCTTCTGTTATCTTTTGGCATTTATGAGAGTTAATAAACCACCATGGTTTCTGCAAACATAACTGGCAGTAATCCACAATTGATTGAGTTAATTAAGCAGAACAATTGGAAAGAGCTAAAAATAATGAGAAGAATTTTAATGAAATGGTGCATAATGCTGTAGACCTGAACTAAGGAGTGTAGACAATGTATTTAGAGATTTTTCTTGATAAATTATGTGTGTGCTTTTTTTTAATGTATTTAAAAAGTATGGCATATTTCTAACATTCAGAGTAATGGAAAATAAATGATTAGAAATTTAGTCTTTTCCAATACCTTGAGTGTATAATACTTTCTAATGCTTAAATTCAGATATGATGAGAGCATCTTCATTATGAACACGCTATAATTATTAATCAGAATCTCTTGATTTTAAGAAAGGGATAAAGATGTTGATACTAAGGCTACTTTATTCAATTCAACATATTCATGAAATGTTCAAATAATCTTCCATTGCTTTCTTATGTGTGGAGCCCAAGGAGTCTGGGCTACAGGATATTTGCTGGTTACATCGATGAGTGCTTACTGGGTACCAAACCCTGGGTTAGTATTCTCTCCTTTTCTGTTGGTGCCAGCTAAAAATTGCATTTGAAGCTGCTGGGGGTAGAATTACAACCAAACAACAAGAGAAGCAGAAGGTCAAAGATACTGGGCAGTGAACTGCTGTGTCTCCTCCTAATAGTTTGGCCATGGTCTTTGACAGTTTTCTTTCTAAAGTCATGTTTATTATACCACTTCTATTTTGCCCAATAATATGATTCTTATCTCAACATGTCTGTACCAGAGCAATTACTATTACTTGGAAATTCAAAGTGCACAATTCATAACAATGCACTTTATGCAAAGATAGAGGATTTCAGGATTTACAATATCTATGTACCAACACAGAGTAAGTAGATAAGGAGATAAATATGACCTAAAAGGTTATTTCAAGCCTTGATGGAATGGGACTCAGGAGTGGACACAATGGAAGAGAAACATCTAACAACAGTGTTGAGCAGTGGCATGGAACATCACCCAAGGTGAGACCTTACAGAAATCACATGTGGAATTAGAGCTTCAATGCTGTTGGGACTGATGCTGATTGAAGGCTGAAATCCTTCAGCTGTTGCAGGTCACACATGGCTCCATCCACAGCTGTGTAACCTATGTTCTGAGGAAGCATGGCACAGTGTTAACGGACTGACTTTGAGTGGGAGAGCCCTGCCCCCAAATCCAGGTTCTGCCACTGCCAGGATCATCTGTGATCCTGGGATAAGTTATTTAACACTTGAACACCAGCTTCCTACTCTTTGTAAAATAAAGGGGGGAGGCGCCTGGATGACTCAGTCGGTTGGGCGTCTGACTCTTGATTTCTGCTCAAGTCATGATCTCAGGGGTGTGAAATCAAGCCCCACATTGGGCTCTGCACTGGGTGTGGAGCCTGCTTAAGATTCTGTCTCTCCCTCTACCCCTCCCCCCTTAATTAATTTAATTAAAGGGGGCAGGGAGGGACACGTGGATCAGAGCTGTTGCAATGATGTAATTAGTGATTGAAACAGATGTGGTTAACTCCCCTTCAGAGAATAGTCAAGTAAAAAGATTACAATAGTGTGACATCCTCTACGTAATAATAGTACGATGGAAGAATAAAGAAGCAATATTACTTAAACGTTATTTTGCCTCAGTGATTTGCATTACGGAAAATGATCATCTAATTGCAAAAAACAGAGCCACACTTTTAAGAGGAGGATAGAGTTCTAATGTAATTAAGTGGCCCCTCATTTCTCAAACCCCAGGAATTTTTTCTAAAGGAACCAAAGCAGCAGAGTCGGGAGCTTCAGCGATCAGGAAGGTGGGGCAAGAGTATAATAGGGCAGAGACTTTTAGGAGGGTGTCCCTTTGAGGGTTCAGTGTATGACCTATTGGATTAGTGGGATGAGATGGGATGGGATGGGACGTGGATACCTGAATGTACATTTGGAAAAACAGGCCTGTTTATTTAGGATTTAGCCCCACTACAGTTCTAGCTGTATAAGGTACCCCAGACTCCACCTGGAGCTTATCTGTAAAATAAATATGTATGTCCTTTTTACCTCATACAATGTTTCATGAACATTTTGATACAGCACATAAAACTTTTTAATAATATAAAGTGCTATCTCTGCAAATATAAGATTATAGGATGATCATGATTATAATAGTGCAAATAACAATCCAGATCTCAAAAAGCAGAAACATTTCGTCAAATTGTTCTTCCTTTGCATATGGAAGTTCAAGAACTGAAAAGTAAAAGAATTTTTTTTTAAAGAGAGAACATAGACTACAAATTGCCATTTAAACTTAAAATTCTGTCGTTGGGGCACCTGGGTGGCTCAATTGGTTAAGCGTCATCTGCCTTCAGCTCAGGTCATGATCCCAGGGGCCTAGGATGGAGCCCTGCGTCGGGCTCCCTGCTCGGCAAGGAGTCTGCTTCTCCCTCTCCTTCTGCCCCTCCCTCTGCTCATTCTCTCTCTCCCTCTCTCTCTGTCTCAAATAAATAAAATCTTCAAAAAAAATTCTGTCATTAATGACAGATCCCTGCATAAAGAATACAAATTCTTGAGATATTGCGACTTATCTGTTATGGGCTTGAACATTTGGTCTCCCCAGAATGTATACGTAACCCCCAATGTGATGGTATTTGGAGGTGAAGCCTTTGGGAGGTAATGAGGTCATGAGGGTGGAGACCCATGATGGGATTAGCCCTTAGAAGAAAGCTGATCTCCCTCCCTCTCTCTCTCTCTTATTTCTGTCTCCATCTTTATCTGTTTGCCGTGTGAAGATATAGCAAGAAGGTGGCCATCCGCAAACCAGGAAGAAGGCCTTCACAGGAAGTGAATCTTCCACCACCCTGATCTTGGACCTCCCAGCCTTCAGAACTGAGAAATGTCTGTTGTGTAAGCCATCCATTCTGTGATATTTTACTGTAGCAGCCCAAACTAAGATATTACCAAATAAATTACATTTATTAGCAGGTTCTCTCTGTGTCTGTCTCTCTATGCCTGTCTCTATCTATCTCTCTGTCTCTTGCCCTCTCTGTAATTATTGTTGATTGCAATGTGCCAAATGCTGTGCTAAGAGCTTCACATGTATCAACTTATTTATGCCCCACAAGTCAATGAGGTATTGGTGTAGATACAGTCTAGATGTAAATGAAATACAAATGGAATTATACAGCTGGGCTGTAACCATGTCAATACTATGCCTACAACCCCCTGTATCATCATCTGTGTGTACTTACATCTAAATACATCACAACACAGGTGCAACCGGGTGGCTCAGTCGGTTAAGCATTCAACTCTTGATTTTGGCTCAGGTCATGATCTCAGGTTCGTGAGTTCGAGCCCCGGTTCCACGCTTAGCATGAAATCTGCTTCCTCCTTCCCCCTCTGCTCCTCCCCCCACTCATGCTCTCTCTCTTTCCCTCTTTCAAATACATACATACAAATACATCACAACACAAACACAATGTGATATATGTATACACATATCAATGTGAGTTATGTGAGTACAACTCAGCAGGTCTTAATCTATGATGTCCAGGAGATGAATATGACGAAGAACATAAGTCTCACTTTCTCTGGCATTGAGATAATGAGGACACCTTCTTGTGCCAGATATATGAAACAAATCAAAGATTTGATGATTCAAATGTTTTCTGGGACTTTCTGTATCTGAAAAGACACAGGAAAATCGACAGTGGGGACAGTGATTTGGCTGCTAAAAGTAATAACTCACAGAATATGGTGAAAATGAATGCCCAGATTTGGGGGTCTCTGAGTCAGGGGAGGGCTGGGAAGTTTCTTCATGTGTGTTTCAGGTGGGTAGAGCTGTTTTGTTTAATAAGAAAAAGCTTCTTTACAGTTTTCCTCAGTTTAATTCTATTGACCTAATAGTAATTACGGCAATAAATTATTTGTCAAGGATTTTTTTCTGTATCTAGCTCTTCAGAGACCTTTTACTATGATGCTGGGAGAAGCCATAGCATGTCCAAAAGCCCGATTCCACTTCAAATCCAGAGTCTTACAAATAAGTTTGAGTTAGGAGCTTGACTTACAGTAATATTGAAAATCGGAGCATGAACCACTCTAAGAAAGACTGCAGCCCAGGAGAGGATCGGATTGCTCTCATGCCTCTGGACCTCGTCAGGCTCTCTCCCAGATGACCACAGAGCTCTATGCACCAAAGTCTAGAAGTGGAAATGCTGGGTCAAAGCATATAAGGGTTTTTATTATGTGCATCAATTGCCAAAAGAGGTGTGTTGATTTGCAATCCTATCCATAAAATTTACGCAACAATTTTCAAAGTATTAATTTGAGAGGCAAACTGGTATCTCATTATTTTAATTTGCATTTCTTTGACTATTAGTGAGGGAACATTTTTTAACGTGTTTCCTAACCACGCTTACTGCTGGTTTTTTAAATGACCTGTTCGTGTCCTTTTCTCAATAGGTCATTTTAAAAATAATCATAGCGCACGCACACAATTAAGTCAAAGGACGCAGTTTCTTGGAACAGGTCGTTTCCCTGTATTTTTTAAAGAAAGGTACTAAATAAAAGTATTAACACTATCAGGAGTGGTAACATGGGAGAATGGCAAGCGCAAATAACATTTCTCTAGCCAATATTTTAAAGCACAAGGCTTTTATGTCCATTCTAAGAAGGGAGTGCTGGAAGGGAGATGAGTGTTTTTCAAATGTTCCTGCTGTTTTTGCTTAGGTTTTTATTTCCATCCAAAACACTGAACTGGAATCAGTTTGCTAAACATACTTAACAATAATCTCTCCTTTGGGGGTTAGCAACTTAACGGTTTGTTGTTTTATAGGACTAGTAACTTTTTAGTTTAAAAAACATTTCACCTATCTAATAGAAAAATTCTCAAAAGAAAAATGTGTTTGTATGTGTGTGTGTGTGTGTGTGTGTGTGTGTGTGTGTGTTGCATATGCGCGTATAAAGAAACAGCAGGAGCACCAAATTAACAATCTTTTTTACACTATGTTGTTATCATGGGTACTATTCCTTGCAAAAGAGGTAACAGAATGGGGGCGCCTGGGTAGCTCAGTCGGTTGAGCATCTGCCTTCGGCTCAGGTCATGATCCCAGGGTCCTAGGATCGAGCTCGGCATCGGGCTCCCTGCTCTGTGGGGAATCTGCTTCTCCCTCTGCCTCTGCCTCTCTCTCTCATAAACAAAATCTTTAAAAAAAAAAAAAAAAGAGGTAACAGAATGGTCAGATGTTTGGGGTTTACTCATTCTGCTGACCAAGTTCAGATTTTAAAAAAGCTTTCATAGGTCTCTCTTCAACACTCCAGAGCCCCTCGTCAGCATGCCTCAAACTGGACTTCACGAGCCTCTGGACTTTCAAGGATTCCTTCTTATCATCATGCCCTACTTCTCCTGGGTTTTCTGACACAAATACTCATGTGTCCTCAAATCCACTGGCACGGCTGGGTTTTGGCATGAGACACCCACCCTCTCTTCCCACTAATCCAAACCCTTGAGGGCCTGGTCAAGCCCCACTTTCACCAAGGACCCTGCTCACACCCACGTGGCCCCCACAGAGCTCTTACTCTGCTAAACCGCGCGGGTGCTTTCTTCTCTGCACCACACAGGCTACTGTTGGTCACGTGCTCTCTTGTTTGGACAACTATTTTTCACACGGATATCTTCTCTTCCAAAGTAATGGTAGGTGGAAACATTCGTTCCCTATTCCGAGCTTACGCAGATAGGGTCCTATTTAGAGGGAAAAGCCTGATCTTTCCCCACATCCCACCTTCCATTTGCTCCAGATTATTATCTTCATCATGACGAATAGCCATTCACCACGGAGGAGATCTGTCTTACCCAGAGCATGTGGATCTCACTGATGCTCAGTGTGGGGCTGGGATGTGCCCCTGGTCTCAGCAGGGGAGGGACAAAAGACTCTTTTCACGGGGAATCATCCACACCAACGCTCACACTCATACATCATGTTTGAGTTTGGCTGTTGGCAATCTCTATGTTCCCCATTCGTTACTTCTGTGAAATGTATTGCTAGATTGTTTTCCTGGGATCATTTATAGGTCAAAAAAATTTAGGTCAAGCGGCTAAAAATTACCATGTTTGTCCAGGCCACACAAGGTGGCCGGAATGAATCAAGCTTTAGAGTCCTCACTGCATGTTGTAAGAGTTTCACAAGAATCTTAAATATTTAAACATTTCTACCTTTTGCAATAATTCTACCAGAAAATTGAAGGAATTCCTTACATCTTATAAAGTGCCTTGGCATCTCTGACAGTATTATTTCTCCTCGGCTGTGTATACCACTCCCCCAAATCTCTGCTGGTTGCTACCTGTGAGCAGTTTGGCAGAGACACCAGACTGTTGGAGGAGGTCATCAAGAGGACATGACCGCCAGTTACCATGCAAGCTGGGACCCAGGAAATCGGAGGCTCCTCACCCTCTCTCTTATCCTTGGGATGTACTTTCTGCCCCCCATTCCCAGAGCTGGAGTCATTTAAAGGATTCAGCCTTGAGAGGGTAATGTGTTGTTGAGATCATCTGGACGGCATTATGTGACTGAACCCAGTGAAAACCTCTGTATAAACTCAGGATTCTCGTGGGGGTGGTGGGAGTCGGGTGTAGGGGTTGGGTTGTAGAGCTCAACTCATCTTGCAGCTGCCCAGGAGAAGCCTCCTGTGTAAATTCCCTTGCTTATTCAAACTGCCACCTGCCAACGAGAAGCGGTCTGCCTCTTTTCTCCCGTCTCTCCCTGTATCCCATGTACTGGGAACAGTTTCAGACTCATCCAGGGCTGCAAGCCAACAAAGACAGGCCTTTATTTCACATCCATGCTCCTTAACACATTTCTGCCCAAAATTTAAAAATCAATTGGTATACATTGTGCACATAATAAAAGGAAAATCATCCTTGCTTGAGATCCAAAATACACTTAAAAGAAAGAAAAATATTTAATACCTTACAGCTTCTACCTACTTCCCTGTAAGTATTTTTCTCACTGATGAATTTCTAGACAACATAACAGTTTTACTATAAAAAGGCTTGGTCCAGCCCTCAATCTGCCCATGAGGATGAAACAGAAAGAGTGGCCTGATTAGTGTGTAGGTGCAGTTCTTAGGCTGAAGAGACTAATAATAATGATAAGCCGGAGGCCCAGGTCTCCCAAGGGACAGCAGTGGGAAGGTGGGTCAAGGAGTTTGGCGTGGACTCAATGTCGAAGACCCAGCTTTATGACCCAGGGCACACGCTAACAGCGCGAAGTGAACCTCACACAGTAACAGAGTGAACTACTCAACTCTGGGCTAATAAACCTCCAACTGAGCTGGCAGCTGGGGTGACCTATAGGGCCACCTAGCGATCCCTAAGTACAGAGTAATACCAAAACTTCCCTGAAAGAGCTTACGTTCTTCCTGCCTCTGTGTCATGGTTCAGTAACTAGAGCAGAAAAAAGCCTGAAGGCTGAAGAATCCATCTCCTTGTGAGTAGAGATCAGACTTCTGGAATGGGGTGGAATGAGCAAGTTAAAGCAGAACTTTCCAGCCCAAGTTTCCTGCATCCCTGCTCCATCTCTCCACCCTCTCCATGCATGCATTACCTGCACAATTCCTGCATTGACCGGGGAGCTATTTGATTCTCTAAGGTTGTGGATACATGGCATCAAAGTAGCTCATCTATGTCTTCTTTTAAAACTCAAGTATGGTAAAACCATTGTAGAAAACAGTTTGGTAATTTCTCATCACTATAAACATATACTTGCCATAGGACCCAGCAAGGCTACTCTTATGTATCTACTTAATAAGGTAGCTATGATTACCCCCATTTTATCAACAAGTAAACCAAGGCTCCATGAAGGTAAGTGACTTGCCAAGGCTGCAGGGTTCATGTGTGATGGGAGCTGAAATAGGAATTCAGGGGCATTTTCCCCTCTTTCCTACCAAACATAGCATTCCATTATAGCATGGTGCTTCCTTAAAGAAAAAAAAAGAAAAAAGAAAAAGAACCAAAGATTTCCACCCAAGTTTATCTTAAAAAGGAAATAGAAAAATGAAAGGAAACATCTTTAATGCCTCATTATTAAGTAAACTGTATTTTTCAGAATATTTTTATTGTACTGATTTTAACACCATTCATGCATTTCTTGTTCTATTAAAGTATTTGAATATTTAATATGCCTAATCAATTTTGTGTGGTGCTGACTTCATGAAAATGGGGGTTGTACAATTATTAACTGAAAATATTATACTTGAGCTTTATGGAAACCAAATTCTCCTTTCAAGACTGGCTTGGGAGCAAATAAAAAACACGGTCACTTGGGTAGATGTCATAAGTTAAACAAGACTTTTTTTCCCCTGGATAACAATTTTACATTCATTTGCAACTAGCTTGCTAGCATACTATTATAGATCTGTAGAACCCACCTTCAATAATTTCTCTATTCTCTAGACAGGCTTATGTTTATGTCTACAGAATAGAGAAATTACTGCAGGTACACTCTACAGATCTATAATATTAGGCTAGCAAACAAATTGCAATGAATGTAAAATTGTCTTCCAGGAAAACAACAAAAAATTATGTACTTTGATGAATATAAATAGGCCAGGATTTTACCTCTAATTTAAGATGGAAACCTCACATGATGTGTAAAGGTGATGGTCTGTCAGAACAAAAATCTTGATTGCACCAGAAGAATGTTTTACATCCTTTGTAGTAACAACTGGTTAGAATCCAAAGAGAATAACTGAGAACAGGTATCTCTGAATGTATTGTTGGCATTACTCCCGTTTGAGAGGAAGTGGCTATTACTGAATTTTACTGAAACAGAAATAACTTTTCATTGCAGAAGAGGGTCTTCCTTATATGGGAGTCAGTATTTTCAGTAAGTAAAGAAGATCTTCAACTACATGAGTCAAAAACACAATAACAAACAAAAAAGAAAAGAAAAATGCCAAAATCTACACAAGGACAGATCAGGCTCTGTTTCTAACTTCCATAATCTTGACCTAGCAATAAATGCTTGCCTGTGGTTTCAGGATTGAAATTAATTTAGTAGGAGCCCCATACAAATCTAGCAACAGCCCTTACTAAGTTGGCTACTGTCTTGCCTTCCTGTATTTTTCCACATCCTTATGAAATTCTTGAACTTTCACAAAAAGGTCATTATATTTCTAATATGTATACTTCTTTTCTGAAATCCTTATAACATTTGCATGTGAAAGGCCTGGCTTGATCATTTTAAATATTTTAAATATTTGATAATTTTAAATATTTGCCAAATCCACAGAGCAATAGAAACTAGGGAAAGCACACCCTTTGTCAGATGCCCTGAAAAGTCGGTTCTACCTGGAAACCCTTGAATGTCATGGCCACTGAGTTGGCTCTATACTTAAATTAAATCAAAGCAGATCTGAATTCTGTTAGAGCTCAAGATCAGTCTTCAGCACTAAGGATACCAGCTCTGTCTAGGAGACCAAATATACCTGAATAATTGAATTTTTCCTCATTTCAATCTGAATTCCTGGCTTTATGTTCATGGATAGCACACTTTAAAAAAAAAAAAAAAAGCATATGGTCTCAAGTCCCTGAAGGAGAGGGGGGAAGCATTAGGTGCTGAAGGCAGTTGCAATCAAATGTACCTTAGATACTTGAAAGAGGCATTTTTCCCCCTTTTGTAAGGGGAGGGGAGCACATACTAAGGAAAGCTGTAAGGGGACCTGGACTATTGCAGAAAATAGAGCCCATCCATGTGAATATGACCAACGCATATGCTAAAGATGAGACCAGGAAATAAAATCCTGTGTCTTAAGAGTGGAACCTAGATTTTAAAAGATGATTCAGATGAGTGTTTCCTTTTTTCTGACTCTTACTTAATTGCCTGTGTGGGTTGGGGAGCAAGTCCAAAAATAATAGCTAAAACCCTGTAGGTACTCTTATAAATCAATTTACCAATTGTAAATGAGCTTCTGCTGATCAATTCTTGCGGTAACATGAAATTTCAACTGCAAACAAGGGCAAGTTTTACAAAAGCATTTAATCTTCAAACAAAGTGTATCTGATGAAAATCATGTATTTGCCAGTCCTGAGTTTATTTATATGTACGAAACACATTAAAATAGACCAGCAGGCATTTTGATTTAAATAAGAACTATTCTAAAATAATATGGATAATAAAATTCCTTCTCAGGCTTACCTGGTTAGTCTTGTTTGTAATACTTTTTAAAGTACTAGTTTACATTAAAATCACAGTATTTCAAGCAATGCAATTTAACACTATATTATCTTGGCAAAAATGCAAGCGTTACTGATTGGCAAACACAGAAGCAACGTAAGGCTAAATGTGAACAGTACGGTGAAGTTGGCATGCTGTTACAATGTGTGATATGGCAATAGAAGCATTAATAATTCCTTTTAGAATTATTACTGCCTAAATATTGTGTTAGACTCCTAGAGGCTGTGAAGAGCGGGCAATGCCCACCTCACCTGATGGGCATTTATTATGCACAAGCGAGAAAAAAAGGAAGCCCTAGGACCCCTATGGGCTTCATGGAGAGCTAGAAAAGTCCTTGTTATTCATGAGAGGGTGGCAGCTCAGGCAGCTCGAAAAAGTGCTGGAGACACGGGCAACCAGTCAACCCTTCAGAAGCCAGCTTTGTCTCACTCCCTCCTCTACTGTCCCCACTGAACTCATGACTCAGCTGCATTCTCAGTTTCTCCCTCTGCTGCCTCAACTTACGCACACAGTGCCTGCTTCTACTGCCTTCTCTGAAAATCCAAATGACCGAAAAAGAGAATTTGACTGAATCCATTAGGCGCCATCGAACATGGAGTCTTTCTATTGGACACACTCCTCAAACCAGATCATCTCACAGGCTGGTGGGCTCTGTACATCTAGCCTATTTGGACAATTGTTTGGGCATAAAGAAGGGTTGGGTCAACCAGTGAGGGTCATGATAACAACCACATCACCTGACAAGAATCATGGGAGCTTATACAGAAGAAAACTGTGGTTGCCTAAGTAGCGCTCTGTCCCTAGGGGGCCATGGCCTTGTCTCCAGTTCAACTCTGTGAAGAACTGTTATGGGGGACACAGAAATGAGTAAAGAAAGGTCCCTACCTTCACAGAGCAGCTTCAAACTATTAACAGTATATTTTTAGGGGGGATTTCACTTAGGTGTCTTCACAAGGGTTTGGAGTTACCCTCTGCCTTAACTTAGAGAACCTCCCTCACTGAGCAATTCAGGTTGTTCCATGACAAATGCCTAAAATTAGCTGTTCACATTAAGCGGTCTTCTCCCTGACATTCAGCTGTCAGGGAGAGGCAACACTTTGCAAAGCAGACTGTATCAAGTTCACATCATAAAGAACAAATAAAAGATAAATCTCTTCTAAAGTGACTGAAACATAGGATTCTTCAAATCAGGAAATTTGTCATGTAGCTAATTGAATAAATATTCTCAGAGAATAAAGCTTACCTCCATTCACAAAATAAACATTTATCGGTCTTTACCTCACATCTTATGGTTATTTGCTTTACATCCATTCCCACCACTGAACTGCAAGCTACTGGAGACCGCGAATGAGGTCATTCATCTCTGCAGCAGCAGGACCTAGTCAAGAGTACATGTTCCATGTATGTTTCTTGACTGATTGAGTGAAGGTATTTATTATCACCAGTAGACACGGAAACATGTTGCTGATGCAGTATTGTGAAATAGCACACACACCATGTCCATGGGAAGGAGCAGATAAAAATCTCACCCTGGTGACAGAATGTACCAGATAGCAGCTTCCAGGCTCAGACTAAGGCAGTGCGTATCCACCTTCCATCATCATCGAAGGGCTTGGATTTCTCAGAGCCATCACGCCCATTTTCTGTAGTGTCCCTTACAATGCATTCCCTTCTAATGGACAGAAGGAAAAAGCAATACCTCTGACATTAAGAGCAATCTCTGCAATTTCCCTCTATGGGTATTTAGAAATGAGCAAGGAAAAGCTACAACAGGGCCCTTATACAATGGTGGTATGACCAGTTCAAACAGATGTTACTACAGGAATCACTTCTAGAACATCAGGGTGTGCTCTTCTGGCAGCAGCTTGAGCTGGACTCTCCCTAAGGAGTATTTCCTTAGTGATATCATGTTGTGGTTTGGTACTTTATGTGGTATCACTGGAAGGAATGATGATAATCAGAATCTGAGTGGCTGGCTGGAGCTGCCACATGGGTTTCTCCCAGATCAATCGGCATGTTAGGAATAGAAATGCCCATTAAATTCTATGTGGAAAAATCTAGAAGTACCTACCAAGCTCTGCTACCAATAAGCTACAGGGCAATTAGTTATACCTAATGTTCAAGACATTCTTGAACAATCCTGAAGTTCAACAGCATTTTCAAGATGAGAAGCTAAAAGGCATAATAAATATGGTGGCAACACCAGGAGCCTGGTTCAGGGTTCTTTGCTCCCCAGAACATGCTCTGCCAGGTGATAATGTGTATCTGTGTATAGGATCACAATTATCTGCTGGTACTTCAAGCATATTTTTGCATATTGAATTAAAATTTTCTTTCCTAGGGGCACCTGGCTGGCTCAGTCAGTTAAGCATCAAACTCTTGATTTCAGCTCAGGTCATGATCTCAGGGTTGTGAGATCAAGCCCCACATCAGGCTCTGTGCTGGGCGTGAAGCCTGCTTGAGAATTCTGTCTCTCCCTCTTCTCCCCTCCCCCACAAAAAAATAAATACAATTTTTTTTCCTAGTTGTCTATTTTAATTTGTTGCAGAAAACAGGACTTCAATTAGAAGATTGGATTTTTTAAATCATTTTTACAACAGTCATGAAGAGAGTATTACTTTTTACTTTGATAGAGAAAACATTTTATCTATAATTCAACATAGCATTTAAATATAATCTTTATAAATTCCTTCTGATTTGGGCTTCTGCTTCTGGCCAAGTGAAGCAGTAGGGTCCAGATTTACTGAAACAATCATGAAACCAGGCAAAATCCAGAGAAAAACAATTTTCGAAACTGGGTATCAGCCAATAAAGGACAGCGGATCCTTCAGGGGTGGGAAACAAAGGTGAGCTCACTTTGTCCCAGATTATGCTTGGAAAGTTTTGAGGCCAAAGCAGAGGGAGGCGCAACTGAGGAGGATCCTGTTCTACTCCTTGGGGAAGACCCAAGGCAGCTGAGTTCGTGGGACAGAGTACCGGAGAGGAGAGGGCCTCACAGAGAGAGAGCCCCAGAGATCTGTGGCTGATGGGTACCCAGCAGGACTGCTCTTACATGCATGAGGAAGCTGCCCACAGCAAGATGGCAGGGAAGGAGCCATCAGAAATGCAAGTATACATACCTCTTTTCACTTGCCTATCTTCTTCTAAAGAGCAGTTGGTTCTTTGAATTGGGGAAGGAAGAAAGTATTTTAATAGGATAAGAACAACAAAGGAAAAAACGACACTCTAATCTCATTAAATTCAACATCTCTAGAGTGAGGCCTTCCTATCTACAATATAATCACTTGTTTTGTTTTTTGTTTCAGAAAAAAAAATTACAAGATAGTATAGTTTCCATACACCCAGCTTCTACTATTGATATCTTACATTTAATAAGGTGCAACTGTTACAATTAATGAACTAATATTGATGCTTTCTTCTTAAAGTCCATACTTTCAGATTTTCCTAGTTTTTCCTAATGTCTTTTTCTGATAGTCACTCATTTGTACTTATGATTCTATTTCAGTGGTGTATGGACAGCAAATTTATCAAATATGTGTTCTTTCAAATGAAAAGCTTTTAGTGCTACCTTCATTTGAAAAAAGAATTACAATTCTGAGTAGAAAATACTAAACTAGGGGTGCCTGGGTGGCTCAGTCCGTTAAGCATCTGCCTTTGGTTCAGGTGGTGATCTAGGTGTCCTGGGATTGAGCCCCGCATCAGGCTCCCTGCTCAGTGGAGAGTCGGCTTCTCCCTCTGCCTCTGTCCCTCCCCCCTGCTCATGCTCAAGAGCTCTCTCTCTCTCTCTCTCCCTCTCTCTCTCTCAATAAATAAATAAAATCTTTAGAAAAAAAATACTAAACTATTTTTAACTTACACCTCCATCTGAAAACTACACATTCTAAGATAGAACAGACTCGTGTCAAAAAGTAGCTTACAAGGCACTTAGGACTCTGGTAAAAATTTTTGGGGCTGGGGGGGGGTCCCCTTACCCCAGGGGTCCCTCTAAGAGCTTCCTATAGCTCTGAAGAGCTAGTTAGGAAATCTTAGAATCTAGTACTCCAGAGCCCTCTACTGGCCACTTCTCACCACTGCAACCTCATTTTGGTCCATTCTTAACCCTAACAAACTCCCTGAAATACCTTCCTCCCTCAACGGTTAAGAGCAGGGGCAGCTTTTATGATACCCATATAAGTGCAATCAATGTCTTAAAGGTGAGAATTTATAAGGTTAAAAGTTTCCTCCACCCTGTTATACAAATTCTGAACAATTTGAAAATTTTAAATGTAAAAGCAGAAATAACAACCGATCAGAGCCATATTCAAGACTGCTAACTCCAAGGATGCTTTAAAGGATATTTACTACAGTAAAATGATCATTTCATAGCTTTTACTTTCAGTTTTAAAAATCAGGAATAGAGATTTTGGCGGGGCGGGGAACCTTCTTTCAATAGGTGAAGACATTGGGAAAAATTCCTAGGGCAGCAACTGGTAGTCACATCTCATTCATGACATTCGATTTCAAAACACTTACTTGGGTCTCTCCCTTCTCTTTTGTTTCAACCTAAGACATCAGAATACATGTTCTAGAACAGAAGATTTCTTTTGGGCATGAACTGTTAAAAAGATTGCAATCTTTACCAACCACAATGGAATAAAACTACACATCAATAGCAGTAGGAGAACTGGAAAATTCATAAATACGTGAGAATTACACAACACACACTTGAACAACCCCAAGTTCAAGGAAGAAACCAAAAGGGACATTAGAAAATATCTTGAGACAAATGAAAAGTTAGACACAACGTACCAAAACATGGGATAGAGTGAAAGCAGACTGAAGGAAGCTCAAACATGTGAACATGTATACTGAAAAACAACAACGTAGCTTTATACCTCAAGAACTAGAAAAAAAGAACAACTAAACCCCAAGGTGGCAGATGGGAGGATATAATGAAGATTACCACAGAGAAAAAGTAGAGACTAGGAAAAAAAAAAAAAAAGAGTTGGGTTTTTGGAAAGATCCATAAAATTGACAGTCCCTTAGCTAGATTAAGAAAATAAGACAGAAAACTCAAAGAAGCAAATCACCAATGAAAGAAGGAACATTACATCCAATGCCACAGAAATAAAAAGGATCGTAAGAGACTACTATGAACAACTGTAGGCCAACAAACTGGATAACCTACAAGAGATGGATAATTTCCTAGGAGATACAATCTACCAAGCCTGAATCATAAAGAAATACAAAGTCTGAACAGACCTATAACTAGTAAAGAGATTGAATCAATAATCAAAAACCTCCCAACAAAGAAAATCCAGGACCAGATGGCTTCAGTAGTGAATTCTATCAAACATTTAAAGAAGAATTAATGCCAATCCTCTGCAAACTCTCCCTAAAAATTGAAGAAATGGGAAAACTCCCAAAATGATTTTATAAGGCCAGCATTACCCTGATGTCAAAGCGAGAGAAAGACATTACAAGAAAAGAAAACTATAGGGCACTATCCCTGATAAATAGAGATGCAAAGATCCTCAAGAAAATACTAGCAAACTGAATTCAACAGTGCATTAAAAGGATGACACACCAGGACCAAATGGGATTTATCCCCAAGAGGCAAGAATGCTTCAACATATGAAAATCAATTATGTAATATACCACATTAACAGAATGAAGGATAAAACCACTTAACCATTTCAATTGATGCAGAAAAAGCATCTGACAGTACTAAACACACTTTCATGATACAAACACTCAACAAACGAAAATTAGACAACTACATCAACATGATACAGGTCATATATGAAAAGTCCACAGCTAGCATCACTCTTTATGATGAAAGACTGAAAGCTTTTCCTCTAAGGTCAGGAACAAGGCAAGGATGCCCACACTCAACATTTACATCCAAAATAGGCAAGAAAGCAAAATAAAAGGCATAGAAAATAAAAAGTAAGACTAAAAAGATCTGTTTGCAAATGACATCATCTTATATGTAAAAAAACCTTAAAGAGTATATACACCAAAAAAAATGTTAAAATAAATTTGGTAAAATTGCAGGATAAAACATCAACTCAAAAATCAGTTGTGTTTCTATATACTAACAATGAATAATCTGAAAAGGCAATTGAGAAAACAAGTCCATTCATAACACATCAAAAAGAATAAAATACTAGGAACAAACCTAACCAAAAGGTGAAAGACTTGTACTCTGAAAACTACAAAACATTGGTGAAAGAAATTTAAGGCAGCACAAAAGTGGAAAGACATCCTGTGATCATGAATTGGAAGATTTAATATTGTTAAGATGTCCATATTACTCAAAGCAATCTACACAATCCCTACCAAAATGCCAATGGCATTTTTTTTTTTTGCAGAAACAGAAAAATTCATCCTATAATGCATTTGGAATCTCAAGGGACCTCAAACAACCAAAACAATTTTGAAAAAGAAAAAGTTGGAGACCTCACACTTCCTTATTTCAAAACATACCTCAAAGCTACAGGAATCAAAGAGTGTGGTACTTGCGTAAAGACAGACAATTAAATGGGATTCAGAAACAAACCCTTGCTTGTATGGTCAAATGATCTTTGATAAGGGTGCCAAGACCACTTATGGGGAAAAGACGGTCTCTTCTACAAATGGTGTTAGGAAACTGGATATCCACATGCAAAAGAGTGAAGTTAGACCCTTATTTTACAACATATAAAAAAGTTAGCTCAAAATGGGATAAAGACCTAAAACTGTAAAACTAGAAGAGGGGGAAAGCTTCAAGACATTGGGTTTGGCAATGATTTATTGCTTATGACATCAAAAGTACAAGCAAAAGGAGATAAATGGGACTATTTCAAACTTAAAAAACTTTTGTGCATCAAAGGACACAATCAACAGAATGAAAAGGCAGCCTATGGAATGAGAAAAAACACTAACAAATCATATATCTGAGAAGGGGTTAACATCCAGAATATGTAAGAACTCCTACAATGCAACAACAACAAAAAAAATCAAGAAGCCAAATTTTAAAATGGCCGAAGGATGTGAACAGACATTTCTCCAAAGATAATATACAAATGACCAACGCACATACGAAATTATACTCAACATCACTAATCATGAGAGAAATGCAAATCATAACCACAATGAGGTATTACCTCACACTCATTAGGATGGCTGCCATCGAAATGAGTAAGTGTCAGAAGAGACATGGAGAAATTGGTACCCTGTATGCTGTTGGTGGGATTGTAAAATGGTACAGCTGCCAGGGAAAACAGTATGGAGGTTCCTCAAAACATTAAAAAAAAAAAAAAATAGAACTACCGTGGAATCCAGCAATCCCACTTCTCTGCATTTATGTGAAAGAATTTTTTAAAAGGATCTTGAAAGTACATTTGCACTTGCATGTTCATTATTCACAGTATTCACATGTTCATATTATTCACAGTAGCCAAGAGGTGGAAGCAATTCAAATGTCCACTGATGATGAATAAAGAAAATGTGGTACATACACACAACAGAGTATCATTCAACCCGGAATATCATTTTTTTTAAATTTTATTTATTTGAGAGAGAGCACGAATGCACATGATAGAGGGATGAGGGGCAGAGGGAGAAGCAGGCTCCCCGCTGAGCAAGGAGCCCAATGCAGGACTGGATCCCAGGACCCTGGGATCATGACCTGAGAGCTGAAGGGAGATGCTTAACCATCTGAGCCACCCAGGTGTCCCTCATTTAACTTATAAAAGGGAGGAAATGCTACAACATGGATGAATCTTGAGGATATTACACTAAGTAGCATAAGCCAGCCACAGACAAATCCTGTATTAAAGAACCTAAAGTAGTCAAATTAATGAAAACAAAGCAGAATGGTTACCAGAGACCAGGCTGAGCAGGAAGAGTTGTTCAATGGGTATAGTTTCAGGTTTGCAAGATGAAAAATGTTCTGGGGGTATGATGTGCAATGTGAATATAGTTAACACTACTAAACTATATACTCCAAAATGGTTAAGATGATACATTTGGGATGGTTTTGAACCACAATTTTTTAATCTTATGGTTAAAAATCTTAGTTTTGTTAAGCACTGACCCAGGAACTGTGCAAGAAATGAATTTCCACCACAGGACACTTCCAGGTGGGTGGGAACAGAGAACTGGGTGCCTGGCTCCTGTGCAAGGACCTTCCCACCACGGCAGGGGGTGCTGCCCAGCGGCTCTCGTGGCCCCGGGGGAGCCCAGGCTCGTGGCCCTGGGAGAGCAGCTGCGCCCACAGCTGCAAGGTCGCAGCACAGCTGGATCCACTTCAGGGAGACTCCTCTGAACAGGCCGGGGACCAATTAACACCTCAGAGCGCCTGCCAACGAGGCGAATCAGCCATTCCCGCTGAGAAAGGGCAGTACTTTGTTGAGTGTCCCATCAGGAAAGCAGAAACACATGCAGAGAAGGACGGCAGAAAAGGTGAACCCATTGCTGGCAGAAGCGAACACACAGATTTAAGACCTCCTTTTCGCAGACTTAAGGCCATTTACTAGTGAAAGACTTAAATTCTCTGGTGGGGAAACCGAAGGGCAAGAGAACGAACAGAAGGCAATGCTTCCGGGGCGAGGGACAGGGGGCGAGGCTTGGGCACCAAACTCCATCTCCCCTTGTTAATTTCCTCAAGCTGATCCAAAACGAAGTGAAGCTGATTCTCAGTTTATTGTAAGTCTTCTTTATTTACAGTATAAGTCTCCAAAAGGTCAAGGCAGTTTTATCTCTTAAATAACATGTCAATCATATAAAACAGCTAGAACCAAAGTAGAGAAATATATACAATATAATACATTAAGTATTTTCAATATTGTTAATTGAATTCTTCATATTAAATTAAAAGAGGATATTATGATTTACAATGTCATTTCTCTAGTTAAAATTAAACCTGTCAAAAGACATAATGTACATTCTTTTTACAAAACCAGCACAGCAGCATTAATAAAACTGCTCATGATTGTAATTTTTGTTTTTCTATAATACACTGCACCCGTGTTACAAAAACAAACAAAAAGGCATTGCACTAGATTGTTTGAATACTGCGTAAGTCAGTATGTTAATACTTGAGGAATAATGAATGGCCTGACCTGTTTTACCATGAGGCTCATTCACAAGAGTTTTCATTCTGTTAGCTAAGCAAACTTTCTAGTAGATGACTTTTCCTTGGCAGTTTTATACAAGCCCACTGCTAATGGGTAAAATGCCAACGAGACACTGACGCCACCAAAACCAATACAAACCTATTTACAATACCCAATAAAAGCCAAAGCTAGAAAACCACTCACTGCTGGATCGAGGAAAAAATTGTAAGCAGCACTTTTTGTAGGAAATTTTGAATGTCTATAAATTTATTCAACAGACTACAAAAGGGCCTTCAATAGCCAATTCCCCTTATTTTTCTCAGACTTGGATAAGAAAAAAGTAAATCTTTTTTATTTTTCCATGAAGTTTTGATGGCATCAAAAACCTTCACATTTATAAATAAGATTTTTATACAATGTAACACATTCACAGAGTTTTCTTGTGCTACTATCAGTTATTCTCAGGATTCATATTTTATTCTAAGGAACAAAGTATTAAGATTTCTTCCTCAGTCTTAACTTTTCAACATCAATATTCTCCAAGCCAAGGAAGGGAATTCAAGAGAGGTGAGTGGTCAGTCATTCAATGCTTAACACCAAGGAGCACAATATTGGAAACGCCTTATATATACATATGGTAGTGACCTCAACAAAAGCAGCCGGGGCTGAGGATATAGTTCAACCACTCACAAGTTCATTTCCCTTTCATTAAGACAGTTTTAAAAGGACAGATCACCCTTGCAAGTATTGCTTCAGATGATATTATACTGGAATTTTTTTAGCCATAAAATCACCTAGGAGGCAGCAGTGCTTTAAAAAATAGTTCTTCAAGTCATGGGCCAGGAAAACAAAATCAACATGACACATACTACTGTCAGGAGTTATTCCAGTGGTGGATCCAAGCTATACATAGCAAGGTGCTGAGACGAAAACAAAGAAAGAAACAACCTGATCACAGTGAAGGAAAGCTAACTTCTCCTGGGGTGTGCACGACTGAGGGTGCAGGAAATGGACAGGTAAATAACCCTAAGTATCCTGCCTGAAAGAAAGAACAGAGACAAAACAGTGTTTACATTCAAAAGGAGATGCAAAATCCATTGTTCTGGATTCACGAGAAGTTAGGTTCCACCCACACATTTCTTTCCTGCAGGAACCCGTCCTTTTCCAGTCTGTAATATCAAAATTAAAACCACTAATGTTCTGTGCATTTTCAGAAGGCACACCACATGTTTTTAAAAAGTGCTTATCATCAGTCCTAAGTCCTTGGCCAACTTGTTTCTAGTTCAAAACAAACCACGTATCCAATAAGCACCAAACACCAAACTAATGCTTTCATTCTCTAAAGCAAACTTTCCGAAATGTTCCTATTTCACATACTTAAGTTTTTGTAACTGGAATGTACCCAGATTTCTTTTTCTTATTTTGTGAAAGTTACAATAGAAATGTGCTATTATAGGAAGCCTGAAAAGAGGAGAACTTTATAAAACTTTATAAATCCAATTACCCTTGTTGGCAAAAGCAGCACAACGCAATATTTGGTGTTCTGTTACGTCATCAAAGTCAGTTTAGTACTGTATCTGATCACTTTTAAACAAAAACTCTATTAAACAAGAAGTTCCTTACTACAAATATTTATCCCTTAACATTTCTCAATAATCAGAACTGGCTTAGAAACTGGTGCAGAAAGTTAAGAAACGGATGTCCGCACACTAGAAACCTCTTAGTTTTACAGATGTCACTTAAATTGCTATTTATATTGAAAAAGACACTTTACGTTTACAGAAAACAAGCAAGTGTTTACCTCTCACCCAATTTCTTGGATAAGGTCTAATTTATTTTTTCCGTTAAAAAAAAAAATCCTTAGTAATTCTCCCTTTGGGAAGTTAGTCATGATAGACTCATTTACTGTTTCCCTGAAAGCGGAAGAAAACCTAGAGTATGAGCATGTGTGGATAAGTGCAGTTTAACCTATTAATTGCACAAAAGTTATAAATAAGCTTAAAAAACAGTTCCAAAAGGCTTACATTAATGGCTAGAGTCTCCTGTCACCCACAGAGAAGACAGAACTTAAAAAACATCAAGCACCCTCAAAAACAAGGCAAGGTAAGAACACAACAGGATTCCCTATTTAAGTCAAATTCCTCAATAAAACGATAACAGACTGGGTCCATCTGTTTCACTGGCCATTAAGAGAATAATTCAGAATTTTTAAAGGTTTCAGAAATTCTGATAATAGGCGACATTACACTGTTACATAAGAAACACAAAACAAATTCACCAGCTCTACAAATGCTAAGTAAAGAATGTGTCAAATGGGATGCTGGGAAAGCCACAATCTAGGAAGCATTATTTTCTTAACAGGACTGTTAACAAATCTGACACCCCATTTTTTCACCCTATCTCCTCATCTCTGACCATACATTCGTCTTTAGCCCTTTGAAATGTATCTATAGTTTAGCTTAAGTGGAAGAATGTTCACGCAACTTCCCAGCATAAGATAGCTAACTTGTAGGTATCAAAAACCAAAGTGCAAATTCACGGCGTTTTAACCCTTCAATTACAGAGAGTCCACACGACTGGAGGATGGGAAGGCCTTGGCATACAGTGGTGAACATGATGAAGAAATAAAACATGTAGCTTATTTTTGGTCCTTTGGTCCAGACCCCTTTCATTCATGGTCCATTTCAAAATCATGTGCTCCCTTTCAGCAGTTCAGACCTAAACCTGTCCAGTGGTCTGGTACCATCAGGAAATACTTGTCCATTGCTTCACAAAATCTAGTCCTGTACAACTCTGGAGAGACCACAGTTGGCATTTTACCTAAGATTATGAAAGAGCAAAGGGAAAAAGCTGTTACAGAGTTGATCAGCAGCTGACTTGAATAGCTATGTTCTTTCATGACAACTGCCATAAAGACACACACACACACACACACACACCTCAGAAAAGAGGTAGAGGTGTCCACTGTGCCACAAGACATGGGACAGGGCCTTCCTGAGAGGGGTTTCCATTTTAAAAGACTAGCTCTTGGGTCACCTGGGTGGCGCAGTCGGTGAAGTGTCTGACTCTTGATTTCGGCTCAGGTCATGTTATTAGGGTCCTGACATCGAGCCCCGAGTCAGGTTCTGCACTGAGTGTGGAGCCGGCTTAAGATTATCTCCCCATTTCCCTCTGCCCCTGTCCCCTTCCCCGCCCCCTACTCTAAAAATGCGAGCCTAGCTCTTGCCTAGAGATGAGAGATGTATGAAAGCACAAATGGAGCTAGAAGTGCTTGGAGAACTTAGAAGATTTCAAGTGTTAATTAAAAACAACCTCTTATTCAGAATATCTGGCCTTTTTTGGGTAACTTTTCATTCTGGTATTTTAACACAACTTTAAAACCAATTATTTCCCCACCTCTGCAATTCCCTTTATTATCTGATCATTTTGGAAATGATAAAATCAGAGATGACCACTTACTTTTTTAGAATTTAAAAAAGTACCCATTTTTTAAATGTTAATTGATAAGGAAGACATGAGAACAGTTTAAAGAATAAACACAAATTCTGCTCACCTTGTCCTCCTAAAATTCCTGTTGATTTCACAACCATCTCAAGCTTTTTGTCCCATGTAAATGTTCGAATATAATCTGTTCCAGGAGGGAAGATTAGCAGTACAGCTATGTTAGTAAATACAAGATTAACAGTAATTACTATTACTTCTCCAGTGTTTACTGAATGTTAACAACATTGCCAGACACTGTCCCAAGGGTTTTTTCCATATTAATTCTTTTAATCCTCCTAACAACTTCACAGGGCTTCCTTTATGAGTAACTTCTTGAATACAGGTATTTTTGGTAAAGATAATGAAATGAAATGACACTGAAATAGAAGGTAACTAGAATTTAAAAGCTGTTGTTGAATTTTCAAATCAAAGTTGGTGAAAATATTTAATAAGCTATGACTAAACCAGGTTCAGTATAATCTTCAAATTTACTCTGGCTTCAATCATGAACTATAAGTAGCATATGCTTACTGACTTACCTATAATTCCAACTACCAGCTCATTGCTAGTATCATCTCGCCCAACCAGCAAAGAATAATCTATAATGAGGTGGCTAGAAAGAAAGTGGGAGTCACTACGGATCGAGGCTCTCAGCACGGCTTTGGAATGAGAACGGATATACAAAGGGTTGTCTCGAACCATCTTTAAGAGATTTTCATCCAGCAGGACCACATCACAACTCTCCTTCCCAGTATCGGTTTTTACATTTCTATTCCGAAGTGAACCCTTCAAATCAAAAACCTAGCAGAAAGAAAAGTTTCTGTCATTTATGCATGAGTTGCATAATTAATTAATGTAATTAAATTGGAAATGCAAAAAAATTCCTTGTAGCCCATATCATTACGTATACTTTTAAATTTAATTTTAAAACTTAATCATAACTTACATAAATATATTAAACATATCACTTATATATAAAATTATATGTAATGCATGCATTATAATTGTGCAATACATAAAGTAGATGGTGATAGGATTCATCATTGAAAATTAACACCTAGGTACTCAGTTACTCAAACACTTCAGGAATACATTAACCCACTTAATCAACTTTAAGAAACATTAACAAATAACTCCAAAAATATATCACTGGATCATAAAGCAGTTTAAAAACTAGATACAAACAGTCTTAGGAAACTTAAGAGTTTTGGTACCAAAACTCCATTCAATACTATGGCAATGTAGAAGCAACTGCATCTCTCTAGAAATGCTGGGGGTGCTAAAAGCCACACACTCAAAGGTCAGGGGACTTAGGTCCTCGACCAGTGCAAAGGGAAGTGTATTCTACAGATGAATGCTAGGCAACTGTTCCTGGCTCACAATGACATAAGGAGCTAGTGCCAGAACATAAAACAATCACATCACTAAGCACGCTCTTTCATTCAGCATAGCAAGACACTCTCAATGAAGAAATACATTCTAGTGTAAGCTCCTTATCTCCCCATAGACTGGAAATAGCTCAAGGACCAACACTCTGAAAGGTACTGTTCTAGAATCTAAAACAACCTGAGCTCTTGGAATACCTGTGTGACTGCCATAAACTTAATTTTTCTATGTCTTAGTTTCTTCATCTTTAAAACTGAGATGGTGGGAACAGATCTGTCTCCTAATCCTAAAATTCTGTGTTTCTAGGATATTGGACAGGTTAAATTTTAAGACCAGTCTACAATATTCTTCTTTAGTCTTTCCTATAGGGTTCAACAATTCCAAAGTTGACTTTGGCCTAGCAACCGAGGTTTAATACTATCAAATAAGATGTTATTCTCTGATTCTTTATATTCAGGAACCAGAAGTGCAAAAGGTTCCAGTAGCTAAATCGTTCAATATCCTTACCTGTGCCATCTTTCTCCCATAGAAAAGATTTTCCATGACAAGGAGATCTAACTTCTTCTCAGTGTTGTTCTGAGAATTCTTATAACCAATTCTATAAACTCCAAGAATTTTGGCCAATGCAGTGGGCCTCTAATCAAGAAAAGATGAAAGTAAATTCATTTGTAATTTAATACCCATAACTGGATTATCCATGTACTATCCAAACACAATTTTCTACTAATATGACCAAAGAACTTTGAAAGAAACTTAAACCCTTGAATCTCAGGAGTAAGTAAAAAGCAAAACAGCAATGCTAATAAAAACCTTAGATCCTTCAGATTCTCCCAAAGGATAAGGCTTTATAATTTCTCAAAATCACAAATTTTATTATGACATGTAATTTCCCCCCAAATATGCAATAAACCTTAAATGGGAAAAAAAAAATCTTTATGATTCCTTTATACACTTACTGTGAGGAGCATTGCTAAATGTCAAGTGGGCAAACCTGACTGAGCCACTGGCTTCCTTTCTACTTAAGGACCCAGACACTCAGGTCTCAACAAATATTTCCCAGTTTTGTCTCAAGAAACTTAGAAATTATAACATGCAGCTCTTTTCATCCAATCTTAATGTTTCTACACACACACATACACACACGCACACACTAATTAAATGCAATCTGCTGGCGATCTCTTGGCTCCTCACTGGCAAAGACAGGAAGGAGAGTATGAAATGAGTGCATTCTACCACACCTCAATAACATAACAGAGATCCAGTCACATCCCGTACCTATCTTAGCATGGAAAAAACTGCCACTGGGACTCTGAGGAGGTGAAAAAGCCCAGAAAATTCTAATTACGGACCAAGGTTTGGGATTTCTACCTTTTGTTGAACAGCATTTGTAATATAATTGAAGTAGTGCGGTGCAAAGTCGAGGAAAGACTGGACTTCCAGACGAGGCATCTGCTTCAAAATGAATCTATCATCTAAAAGGCAGAAGTGTCGTATGTGTTTATTCAGTCACAGGATTTCCTGAGGTAATCTATAATACATCATTCCAAAGATCCCAAGTGATGTGTTTGCTTCATGGCTTTAAGGGAGATTTTCTGATGTCACAGAGAAAATTTTCATCAGAACACAGTTCTCAAGTAATTGAGGGCTCAAAGGGTTCCTGAGGATTATATAGTCAAGAAGCCTCTACCTTTGACAGTACCAGACCGAAATTCATAGCTAGATAATTACTAAGTAAAATTTTATAGACTCCTTTGTTAACAATGCAGTAAGTCACAGTTATGAAAGCTCTTATCAAGCAACATCCTTCCTGCTGCATTTTCTCAGATAATTTTGTTTTCAGGGTATGGAGAATGGAATATGATGTACAAATGGTCATCATCTTCTGTAAACCTTTGTAGGTGAAGAACCTAGCCTTCCTATTTTCAGTTTAAGTATTTATATTTTTATCTGTCTCATCAACTCTGAGGAAGCCTTGTGAGTCTTCCAAAAGTTCTCTGTTACTATTTATATTTGTAGAAGTCAGGACCAGAGAGAGTTTAGTAAGGATCAGATCAATGTCTGTCTCTAACTGCACACCATATACATGTATATTCTTTTAAATATTGTTATTACATACTCTCAAACAGAAAAACAGAAAACTTCGTTTGCCAATTGACCATATCCTACTGCCTCAGTTCAAGGGATTCACAGATTATCTGAGGGGAAAAGATGGCTACTACTCAGTCAGTGAGTGACTAAAAAGGCTTACCCTCAGTTGCATAGAAGGCAGCTCCTGATTTGCCCCCACGGGCCTGCCAGGGCGAGGAGTGGGAAAGAGAGCGAATGAAATCTTCTTCACTGCTGCCCAGAATCACTTCGCGCATCTTATGAAACTCTCCCGCATAGTACAGGCGACAGTAAAACTTGGCATTTGCGTCAGAAAATTCTATAAACAGAAGTGTTTTTAAAAAAGGGGGGGGGGCCTTCTATGAATCAGAAATCTCTCTTCCTTACTGCCCACTTCCCATGCCCAACAAATTTGACCATTTCATTTTCTCCAGGATAGCATTTCTCAGGTTAAGTTTACACCCTTGTTTGTCAAAGTTCTGTTAAAATGATTCTCAGGGAAGACCGAAAAGCATCTTAAAACCTTACAGAAAAATCAAACAGAAAATAAGACCCATTTCTAATTTTATACTGGTTACTGTACTTTCATCATTATAATTTTACATCTTAAATTTTACTGTACTTATTATTCTGGATGATAAATTTTTAGCACCCCCCCTCCCGCCCACACACACACAATTCTAGACATCTGGTCAAGGCTCTGTGGCTCTAGATTACACAATAATTATTTAAACATTAGATATTAAGTCAAATTATACCTTATAAATTAAAATATAATTTAAATTAAATTTCTTTATACATTAAATGTTTATTTTATAAGCTAAATCTAGATTAAATAAAACTTATGTCAGCACACAGACTTAATATTCATTCCAAGAAACAGGACATTTATCTAGAATAAGCTAGAAGCCTTAATTAACAGTTTTCTCAATTACAGTTGCTCTCCCTGAACCAACATTATTTTATCGCATACTTACGAAGCTCCACATGTGGATTTATGAGTTGTTTCTTTTGTGTATCTCCTCCATCCACCTCATCTAAAAAGTTTAACATCATTAATAAAGTCAAAGTTTTCAAAGGGTTATCAGTTCATTTTGTCTGTTCTTTCCTCCCCTGACATAACAATAAAAACTAACAAGTCAATTCTTGTTATCCTGGTCAAGTCACTCTCGAGAAGCATTATGTGCATAATTAAACTTTATAAACTATTAAAAAAATATAAGTACCTTTTGAAAGAGCAGTTTTCAGATGAAAAACAGAATTCAGGTTGAAGAATAACTTTTCTTATATTTGATTCCTCTGATAACAATATACTAACTCTCATTAAACTCTACCTCTGAAACTAATAATATGCTATATGTTAATTAATTGATTTTAAATAAAAAGAAAAGAATACAGATGAAAACACAAAACAGTATGCTAACTCAGCTCTTACATCAAGTTTCCATTACTTCTTTATCAGTTTATGACCATTTTCCCTGTGTGTGGAATAATGGTTCTCCAACAGCTTGAGATGCTTTGTCTTATAAAATACATAAAATATACTAGTATCTACTTCAGAGCTATTCTTTATATTTGATTTGTGTGGCAAACCTATGGCTAGATGCACTCTAATTATTACAAATTTGGAATATATTTCAATAGCTAGAAGAAGTGATCTTCCATGTTTCACGTTTCTAAATTATTTTTTTCAAAGCACCAATGTCTTCCAAGGATTACAGCCCAACAGAAGTCTATAGAATACTTAAGATGACATTTTAATTACTAATGAAAATTTATTACACTTCCTTTTAGACTACTAATTCATGATCTAACCCAGGGGTTGCCAAACTATTTCTGTAAAGGGCCAGATGGTAAGTATTTTATTCAGTCATAACTATCCAACTTATCAATATGACACGAAAGCAGCCAATTAGTAAATGAATGGGCGTGCTTATGGTCCAATACAACTTTATTTACAAAATAGGTCAGCACAGTTTGCTGATGCCTGGTCTAACCCCATATTCAAACATAATCAGGTAGACATACTTTTAAATATCAAAATGAAGGTAGACATCAATGCCCTCAACCCTACAGAGACTGGGAAAGAAAGGAAATGTCTGAGGGGGTAGTGGAATGAAAACATCTGAGTATGTAACTGTGAGTTACAAGGTGAGATTGATGTTTTACATGTTTAATGTCACTTAGTCCCCAGGAAACCATGGAAGACATTGCTTTTGCCACTTTACAGGTATGGAAACTAAGGCTTTCTGATTCTACCACACAGTAAGTGATAGCAATGACAGCTAAAGCCAGTCGGACTCTACAAGCACCATGCTTTTTCCACGCTGCCATACTGAGGCATGAGAAGAGAGCCAACGCCCTGGTTTGGGCAGTAAGAATTATTATCTACTCAAGACTATAAAGGACACAAGCAAGTAAAATAAGCACATTTGGTCTCCTTTAACACACCTTGAGGCTCAATGCCTTGACTCTCCGTTCCCTCCTTGCCCGTCTGCCCAACCTGGTAGTAAGCACTATCTGCTCCACGTAAGGTCTCTCTCTTCTGGGAAGAGAGATCAGGGCTTTTCCCTGCTGTCCCTCGGAAGAAGGACAGCATTCCAGAAGCCTTTTTGGCTAAAAATAAAAGGTAACATAAGTACAGGTCGCTGCAGGTGAAAAAATAAAGATTTTCAACTCAATTCTTTTGTTAGCAGTAACCATTATATGCGGGTAATAAATATGAGTCACACTGATACTTTCATTTGCACAGACAATCATTCCACATGTTTTATGGGGCCTGGGGAGGGGTTATTAGTCAAGCACTTTCATTATCAGAAATATAAAAGAAAAGCAATGTTCAGGTAGCTGTATATCAAAATGTGAGAAATTCTATAGAAAATCTTTCAAAAATTACTTTACATGGCAGTCATAATCTTTTTTTAAAAAAGATTTATTTATTTATTTGACAGAGAGAGAAAGCGCATGCATGTGCCAAAGCAGAGAGGGACAGAGGTAGAGAATCTCAAGCAGATTCCCCACTGAGCACGGAGCCCAAAGCGGGGCTCGATCCCACAACCTATGAGATCATGACCTGAGCTGAAACCAAGAGACGCTTAACCAACGGAGCCACCCAGACATCCCAGCAGTCATGATATCTTAAGCAACAAAATTTAGGGCTAAATTCTTATAATATTACAATAGATAATTAAACTAACACAAAGCAATACTATAATCTACAAGAATTCAGAGTTAAAAGTAACATCTCTATATCATTTATGTTCCTACATTTTAACACAGCAAAATCTAAGCTGTTTTCAGCATTTTTCAGAAATTTGTATAAGACGGCCAAAAATATTGCTAAAGCTTACTCTATACTTTCTTAGTTTTGAGATTAGTATATATATATATCATCTATGTGTGATCTATGAACTCATTAGCATACGTGATTCTAATTTCACACATTTACCATCTACAAAATCCACATAAAATGTCACTCATAAAGTGCTTAGTTAGGGTGGTAGACACCATTATGACGTCCTTAAATACCCAAGCCCACCTTGTTCCTTGCTGAAAGAACTGCAGTTTTGTTTGGCGCAGCAATGTGGAGAGCCCTAAAATATAAATCACGACTTGTATAAGCAACTAGGGCAGAGCTGGTCACTACAATCTCAGTCTCTCTTGCAGGGAGGGGTGACCCTGAGACCCAGTTCCAGCCAAGGAGACTAAAGGAGAAGCCTCTGCATGCCTAATTAAAGGAAATAGCTGCAGCTTGCAGCTACCTCCCTTCTTTCTGCTTCAAATGGAAACCTGAAATGGAACATTTTGATCATGAGGAAAACTTAACAGAATCGTGAGAAACTACCCCTCTCTTGTCATGACAATGCTGACTAGCTGGACCAATGCCAGCAACCACCTGCCTCTGGACATTGCTATTTTAGAAAAATACCCTGTCATTTGTTTAAGCCCCAATAGTCACTTGAGTTTTCTGTTATTTGTAGTGAATACATTCCTGACAAAGTCAAAGAGACCTATGTTCAAATTCTAGCTTCCACTACCTCTGTAATCTTGAGCAAGCTACTTAAGTCTTAACTTTCTTTTTAAAAAATGGAGATATGTCAAATAACTCCTTTGTGGCTATTGTGGGGATTAAAGGACATGACACATGAAAAATTCTTTTCACAATGCCAACAATACTGTAAAAACTTTTTTAAGAAGTCTCTCTTAAAGCGTCTGGGTGGCTCAGTCGATTAAGCATCTGCCTTCAGCTCAGGTCATGATCCCAGAGTCCTGGGTGGGCTCCCTGCTCAGCGGGAAGCCTGCTTCTGCTTCTCCCTCTTCCTCTCCCCCTCCCTCTGCTCGTGCTCTCTCTAATAAATAAAATCTTAAAAAAAAAAAAGTCTCCTTAGCTTATATACTTTAAACTGAAAATTCTAAAAAGGCAGATTCTGTTTCTTTTTGCATAGACCTACAAGTTTCTAGAAGTTTTCAAATCCAATAATAAGGTAAAGATCAAGGAAAAGCAAAATATTTAAAAAGGGGACATACAAAAATTTTTTTGTAAAGACCAGAAGTAATAAATTCTTACCAGCTGGCATTTCTTATTTAATGTTTTCTTCTTCAAACCATAACTACAAATAAAACTAATAAGTACTCCTCCATGTATAATCTTACTTGGCTGCTGCAGGTCTGCTTCTGCTGTACGGTTTGTCTGTCCTCCACTGACCTCAGGTAATCTAATAGGGCTGCTACTCTTTGGTCTGCTGTCTAAAGTACTAAACAAAAAACAAAAGGAAAAGTTAATTTCATACAATTCGGACAGAAAATTATTCCTGCATTAATCTATTCCCCACCTAATCCCACCCACCGTATCTGAAATCTGATTCATAATTTATGTAAACACAGGTTATAACACAGAAGAAAAAGTCTTGAAATGCCTACTGGACTTAAGAAAAAGAAAGCAAAATGTTATAAATATAAAAGTGTCTGGAAAATACGTGAAAGCAGAGGCTTTTGTAGTATTTTCCCAAATTCATTAGAGTTATCTTAGTACCTGTAATTCAAACAATTACAGAAAATACCAATTTCATATTTCTCAGGCTAGTTACCATGATAATAAATAAATCCAGATCAAATGCTGTCACAGTAGTGAAGGTGGAAAACCTACTTCACTAAGAATCAAAATAATGAGCCTATGACAATTTCTGTCTAAATGTCTAAAATACTGAACATACTAAAAGAACTAACTGGTTGGGAGTTTTGTTTAGTTTTTAAACTATTGGGGATCTTTAATTATTATGGAAAATTCAAAAATACTTTAAATTACAAAGTAAAGCAGTGGGTTACTAATTTCCAAAGTTACTATTTTTTAAATGAAACAAGGACAATTTAAAATGTTGAAAGTTTAAGTCTGCAATATACACTGAACTTCTATGGCAATTATCAGAAAACTATATCCAAAGGCACCATTTAAGGCCTTTTGCTATACTTGAATTTTGTTCTGTCAATTGTTGGCTAAAGTTTTGAGTGCCACTGTCAGTATCCTAGCAACTGTCACACTGATAATTTGCAATAATAAAATTGAAGAATGAGCATTTAAAAAATTATGACATAGCCAAATGAAGTAAATTCTACTCAATCATGGATCACCTATTTGTCGGAAGCCCTTCTTCGGCACTGCTCCGCTGAGTCACTTTGGACAATTCCTCTAAGGCATTTCGGTATTCTTTACAACTTAGGGTAGAAATAGGTTGAAAAATGTTAAACATTAAGCTTCTCTTCAAAATAAATCATATATTTTAGAATAAGCTCTGCATTACGGAAATACATTTTATGTGTCCATAATTAAACATATTTGAGTCAACTAACAAAAGTTATCAAGTAGAAGCTTCATGAAGAAGGTCATCTTCACAGATAATGATGCAAAATACAACCCAACACACCAACCAGTATCACTATCCTAAACAATGACTGTGAAAGTCTAGGTATTAACATTTAGACTAAATATCTTCAGGGATAGAACAGGTAATTTAAAGTATAAAACTTCAGACTTTAGTGTAATATAACAGCGAGAAAAGGAACTTAAGAATGCTTTTCTATTTAAAGGTGCTGAACTTTAAGGAAAAAATCCAACTCTTGGACCAGCAGTCTGAGAGCCCTGATTTAGATAAATCAGATGTCAGGGAATAAGAGAAGCATGTATTATTTTTCCAAGACATTAGAAGAAAGTGATTTCTACTGGAATGCTCAATTCCTAACAGTACATAAGAAATTTTTTATTTGGTTGGCTTTCCTACCTTTCTTATCTATTAATGTAGTATGACTAAGCAATAAAAAAACAAATATTAACTTCCTAAAGGCCAAAAGGCAAAAACAAAAAAAAAATATATCCCACGGAATCTCCTAAAGGAAAGAAATTCCTCATAATCCAAAGAGTAAACTCTAAACTTCATAAATGCTAAGGCATATAAATCTATCTTGTTTATTCCTATAAATCCAATACCTACTATACCACATATTGTAGATATTCAAATATTTGTTGACTAAGCAGGCTCCTTGCAACCAATATATAAAAAGAAAAATTTACATTTCAATGCCTTCCAACAGAAAAAAAAAGTTTTTTAATTAAACATCTTAGATTATATTTTAAGTTCTACCACTACCAAGGTATCGTTGTGATTAAAAAGCACTGTCTTTTTAGATATAAGATATAAATATTTTTAAAGAAGGATGCTTTTTAAGACACATGGTAACTGCGGGCATGTATGTGGGTTAAGGCGTAGGAACAGCATTACTCTAGTAAGAAAACCTTACCTGCTATGTGTGAGAAGCAGGAAGGAAAGAAAGAGTATAAAAAGATACTCAGATGGTATAAGATGCTTTATTTTATCAACAAGTAAAGATAATAAGGAAGGGATACAATGGATACACAATATAATAGAATGTTTAGAGGATATAAAGATAAGTAAATCACTTGCCTAAGTCAATTTAGTTAGTAGAAGCTTGCTTAAGAATCATCCTGTTATTATTTGGGCAAAGAATACACTTTCAGACACAAAGAGAACAAGCTACCTCGCCCAAAGAATACATATTTTTGCTTACATATAATCATTCTACTCTACTCTCTATAAAAGATCTAAACAATAAGGTGATTAATAAATACACATAAGATATAAAGATCTAATCATAGGTGAAAAAGTTCCATGAATAATACCTGAGAGCAAAAGCAATGATAGAGCTGGGTTCCTTCTCACAAACCGCAATGGGCACCCGTTCATGTTCATACATTAAGTAGTGTTTATCTGGATCACTGTTCAAAATTTTTAAATAAATCAGTAAGAACAAAATTAGCAGAAAATGATATATATAAACCACTAACACATTATAAGTAAATTTCAAGGCAATTTTAAGTTAACTAAATATGGCACAATCATAAGAAGATAATTAAGTAAACCAAAATGTATACAGAACATGAACCAAACAGCCAAAGGAAAATGTATCAACAGAAAGTTTTTAAAGGCAATCGAAAATCGTCAGAAGTAGTTTTCAAATCAGAGGGTTCTGGAATTATTCCAAACAACGCTTTCCATGCTGCCAACTTTGAGCCATGTTCATCTCAGAAAGTATTTACAATGAACAGCAGAAGTATGAAAGATTTTGTTCTACTACAAGCCTGAAAGATGTGTCTTCTAGAAATTGTGGAAAACATACCATTAGTCCAACAAGAAATAATATAACACAGCTGCTCTCCTATTATCATATGGAAACTCAATGGTGTGACCATTTTAACCCCAATCTTGATCCCGACTTCTACCCTTAGGCCCCTAGAGAAGCATTCATTCATCTGTGTAATAGCTACATACTGAGCGCCCACCATGCCAGAGACACAATATTAAGAAAAACTAATACTAAGCACCTAACAACTTGCACAAGATGTTAACAATACAGAGGTGGAAAAAATTAGGCATGGTAGAGTTTACAGTACAGTGGGATAAAGAAACCCATAATGCTACAAATAAATACAATCACCTTCTGTGATAAGTACCAGGAGGGAAACATGACAGCCTGTAACAAAGAGACCTAATCTGCCTAGGGCAGGGAGCTAGCGGGAGGGTCTGAAGTTTATCTGAGAAAGAATTCACAGGAGTTAATGACTAAAGAAGAAAGTGAGGGCGTGGGCAAAGGCCATACACCAGGAGGGACAATAACCCACTCAAGATACTGTGATATTGGAGTCTAAAGTAGAGAAAACAGGGACCCTCACAGACGGTACTATGAATCTATGAATCTCTACTCGTCTCCTCCCTGAGACTGAGCTCCCAAGAGCAGTGATTTTTCCTTATTAATCTTGTTCCACATCCTTGGGCATTAGAGCTGGCACTCAATAAATTTAAATATTGACTGAATAAATACAAAAGTCAGTTAAGAACAAAGGTCCTTATTAACAAATGTCTACCTTTTGTTTTTGTAACAAAGAGTACTTTTCTTACTTTTTTTTTAAGATTTTATTTATTTATTTGACAGAGAGAGACACAGCGAGAGAGGGAACACAAGCAGGGGGAGTGGGAGAGGGAGAAGCAGGCCTCCCGCTGAGCAGGGAGCCCGATGCAGGCCTCGATCCCAGGACCTGGAATCATGACCTGAGCCGAAGGCAGACGCCTAACGACTGAGCCACCCAGGCGCCCCCAAAGGTCTACCTTCTGGATACACTTGTACCACCATACAAGAGCAGCATTTGATGGCTACACAGATCAACCAGTGGGGAAAAAACACACTCTCAAAGCCAGCCTCTTTTCTTTCCTACTCAGAGAGCCCCATACAGGATCACATGAAAACTTGTATGGGTCACTGTAATACATCACCACTGATAGAAAAGTACCACGTCCCAGTAAGTTATTAGATCAGTAATGTCATCTTCATACACAACAGTAGTATGTTTCTATGATTATGGGATCAATAGATGTAGCAGTATATCTTTAAAAAATATGTATATAAACAATTATTTTCAGAACCATTAACCTTAAGCATTAAGCAATATTAGTTAATGCTTTTTTCATCCACTCATCTATGTGATGATGATTACTACATAATAATTCTACAAATTAGGGCGCCTGGGTGGCTCAGTTGGTTAAGCAACTGACTTCGGCTCAGGTCATGATCCTGGAGTGCGTGGATCGAGTCCCGCATCGGGCTCCCTGCTCGGCAGGGAGTCTGCTTCTCCCTCTGACCCTCCCCCCTCTCATGTGCTTTCTCTCTCATTCTCTCTCTCTCTCAAATAAATAAATAAAATCTTTAAATAAATAAATAAATAAATAAATAATTCTACAAATTATATTATACCAAAAGACACCTCTTTTACTATGATGAAGTATAATTTAGGACTGAGAAGTACATATATAAATAAATATATTTAAATACATAGAGAATAAATCTATACAAAGAGGTTTTTAAAATTAAGTGAAAATAAAACCACCCAACAACAGCCGCTGACTTTTATTAATACTTACAAAGGAAATGGAATAGGGTTATAGCTATTTCCCGGAAGCAAATTTGCAAAGATGGCTTTCATGGTTGATTTTTCTTTCACTTGGCTGTCTGTGGATCCCAGCAAATGCCCATCAAACACATCTAGGATTAAAAATATGCTACTTATATGTTAATATTCAGGAAGAGTAAAAAAAAAAAAGTAGAAAGTATCAACATTATTTCTTGTGTGGAATACAGACATATGCACACCATAATTACCAATTATGGTACAAAATTTCTGATCTAGGAATAAGGACTCTTCGGGGATGAAAGCAGCAGCAAGAGTGAAGCATACACAACAGTGACTCCAAGGAGCACACTGTTTGTGCTACATCTGACCCTTTCTGAAACTGGCATCATGCTATAATCGATGGCTTCCCATTGCAGGGGCCGGGCAGCAGCCATGATGTAGTTACTAACTGAGCATGCGCGAACTTAGCCGCGCTCTTCCTATCAACACTTCAACTCAGTTATGTGCGCTGTGGTCGTTACATCAGAGTTTAATTGCAATTTAAAAGTTTTTAAAGTTTACACTACTTAAGTAGTTACTGCTTAAACAGAAAGCAAGGAAAGAGAGAAGGCATAAATTTGCTATTAGTGAAATAAATAGTTGTTGTTGGAGAAATGGCTGCAATTTCTCTTATTTTCTGACAAGGCAACAACCATGTACTTTACAGGACCCAAGAAAGTAATATCCCCAGAACACAGATGAAGCAGACTAACATTCTGTTACTGAGATATTTATATGTCAAGCAGTGCAACTGAAGAAGTGATATGGTAAAAAGCTATATCTAAAATAGCACTTTTTTTTTTTAATTTTAGATATAAAGATAGAGAAAAAGAGAGAGTGCATGAGCCCAAGAGGAAGGAGCAGCAGAGGGAGAGGAGAGAGAGAATCCACAAGCAGACTTCCCAGCTGAGCACAGAGCCCGACTCGGGGCTCAATCCCAGGACCGAGATCCTCATGACCTGAGCCAAAACCAAGAGTCGGCCGCTTAAGGGACTGAGCCATCCACACACCCCCCCTCCCCGATAGCACTTCTAGCAAGTATGAAATTTACAAACTCTGAGAGATAAGAAAGCATTGTATCAAAGCATTCACAGTGCTCTCCTTTTCTGGATCAAGCACAGTAAAAAGTGACTTCAAGTGCACCTTCAGAGCTGCTGGTCGCGTCGAGTTCAGGGGGCCCTCCCCCCAGCTGTTCAGGCATGACCTCTGGTGGAGTAGGCAACTGGAGATGGGTGGAACTGGTGGAGCTCTGACTGGACAGGGTTGTTAGGAAGCGATCCTCTAAAGAAAAACAAACTTGAGTGAATCATTTAAAAACGCTGAGCCCATGTCTACCTAATAGGAATGTTTTTAAAATGCCAACTTATATTTCTACTTCCTAAACCAAAGAATTTTAATTTCCTGAAAATTAGTTAGGCCATTTTAGCACGTATTTTAGAAACAGATACAAATATCCAAACAGGTTCTATGACTTAACCACAGTCAGGTCCTAGCGACAGCACTGTGACCGGTAACCCAAGTCTGATTCCTATCTAATATCCTTATCCATTGGGCCATAATAGCTACCTAAAAGCACTAGTCCATTCAGTTTAATAGGGAATAAAATCAGGACACCACTGGGGGAAAAATCACATGCTCATTCCCAGGGGGAAAGTTCACTTAATTATAACAGAAAATGCCAAGAATTATGAGCTGAGCTCGTATTCCACAAAGACAGTCTAAGGAAATTTCCCTACAAATTTTCTAGGGTGGCACCAAGTCATTCAGTGAAATACTGTGAAAGACAGCTTAGGTCTAGGAAAGATTTCAGTAACATAAAAACATAAATTAAACTTTCTAATGTTTTTGCAGTCAAACCTGCTGACTTTGGAACAGGCAAAACAAAAATTCAATTTCCTTTTTTTTTTTTTTTTTGCTTTTCCCCTAACAGCAACCATCTCTATATATCGTGTATTTCTATATCCTAATTTATTTTCTTGCAATATACTTTATGAAATCTTAAATTGACAGTGCTACAACACTCTACAAGAAGGAAAAAAAGTCTAGAACTGTATCAGAAAAAATTCTCAAAATTAGCCACTGAAATAACTTATAGACTAAGAAATTTCTTTAAATCCAATAGCAAGTGATCACCAGACTCAAGGACCAACCTTTTTCTCCATTTTGGAGCCCTGGAGAAATATTTCTTGGTGCTGCATCCATCGAACTTATCTGCAGAGAAGTAAATACTTTATTCTTAAGGAAACATTAAAATCACACTTTTAAAATTTTCTTAAGAATTATTAAGACACTCAGCTTTTATGTGGGTTATAACTTTTGATTTTTACCTTATTAGAAATTAAAACTGAGAAAGTTTTAGAATATGCATTAATTCATTTTAAAAATAATAAACCCTTATACGTTAACATAAATAACATGTTCAAATTAAAAATTACCAATTTACCAAAAAAAAAAAATGGTTAAGAGTGGCATTGTTTTACACTTTTGCAAATAGTTTAATGTCTAGCAGACAGCTAGATTCATCCCTGGCTTCTGCATTTAATCTGTTGAGCTATATTATTATGATTGAAGAGTATAAAGAAAATCTAGCCTCACATACATATATAATTGAAAAAGGGAAATCATGCAGAGCCCTTGAAAGAGACTTAAACCCCCAGGGGGTCCTTGAACTACACTTGGAGAATCATCCTCTAAACAGAAGCTCACTCACTAGCATTAAAGCATCTAAAAACTACTTATGATTACCCATTAATCTCTTATTATCCACTGGACTTATTCAAGTCCCATTATCCACAGGTAAGATATATTTCGAATCACTATAAACCCTGTATACAATTTGATTACAAAGTCATTTCTAGATGGCTACTTAGAACATTCTTAGATTTGCTCACCATACCAGAGAGACCTCCCTGGCCACCCTATATAAAATAACCCACCACCATCCTCTCCCTTGGCAATACTCTCCATTTCCCTTATTTTTTTCTTCACAGCCTTTTTCCCATTTGTTTTTTAAAAGTTTATTGTTCACTGGTTTATTGTCAGTCTCCACCGCATTAGACAAATGTTCCACTAGGGCCTTTGTTCAGAACTATATGCCCTGAACCTAGAATAGTTCTAGTACTCAGAACTAAAAGTACGCAAAAAGTAGTTACCGAATGAAAAGACAAGCAGTGCTACAGATTTTCAAATCAACTTTCAACCCTTCAAAAAGATGATCTTCTACCAAATGATTTTGTATTTTCAATTGTGTCTATATATTACAATTAAAGGTCTTACACCACTAGCTTTGCAGTTTCTTAATGGGCAAACAGAAAAGCCACTAACAGTCTATGTTAGCCATTAATGGACCTAGATTACGTGGCAAATACTAATGTACAAATCATCTTTGGTAACCCTTACTCTTACTTTCACCTAAACTTTAGGGAAAAGTGATTCCTACACAGTTGTTTCTGAGAAAAAAAGAAGCGTCAAGATCTAAGGCACTTGAATTTATCATTCTATGAAAACACATTTTACAATACTATACACTTGTACAAAAAAAAAAAAATTCTTTCCAAGTCCCCCATCATATCAGTATATTAAGCCTTTATGGGGTGCCTGGGTTGCACAGTTGGTTGAGCATCCAACTCTTGGTTTCGGCTCAGGTTGTGATCTCTGGGTCATGAGACTGAGCCCTGCAATGGGGTCCGCGCTCAGTGAGGAGTCTGCTTGGGACTGTCTCTCCCTCTCCCTCTGCCCCCTGCACACCCTCTCTCGCTCTCTCTCCCTAAAATAAATAAAATAAATCTTAAAAAAAAAATATTAAGCCCTTATACTGGCATTAATAATTACCTGAAAATATGGTTCATTTATAATAGGAAGATTTCTAAGATGGCCCCCAAGGATCCTGCCCCCTGGTATACACACATCCCTTCCCCAGTTATTCAATTAAACACTAATCTAAATACTGCTGTGAAGGGATTCTGCATATGTATTTAAGGTCCCAAATTGGTTAACTTTAAGATGGGGAGAGATTATCCAGGTAGTGACCTAACCACACAAGTCCTTCAAACCTGTGTCTAGAGGTCAGAGGGGAGGAATTAGGAAATCTGAAGCACGCATTGTTGTAAGCTTTGAAGATGAAAGGGGGCTCATAACAAGAAATGCAGGCAGCCTCTAGGAGTTGAGAATGGGCTCTGGTCAACTGCCGGCAACAAAAATGGGACCTCAGTCCTATAACCAGTGGGAATTAAATTCTGCCAACAACCTGGATGAGCTTGGAAAATGACCCTGAGCCTCAGTAAGATAATGGCCCTGGCCGAAATCTTGACTTAAGCTATGTGAGACTGAGCAGAGATTCCAGCCTTACTGTGTCAGACTCCTGGACCATGTAAAAGGATGAACAGGTGTGTTAGGTCACAAAGTCTGTGGTACTTTGTTATGCAATAAGACAAAAATATCGTTAGGAAATGTCAATTAAATCAATGTGCAGAACTAACCCAGTATAGATAGGTCCCTTAAGAAAAACGTCCCACTTAAGCACAGAAATAAAGAACACACAAAACTACATAGTAAAATAAATTAGGACTCTATTATATACTCAGAGCATCCCCAACTTCTCCTTTCCATGACGCTACCTCCAGTGATGCCTACAGGCGGTGGCTTTTGATAAATGTTTGAAATGAACAAACAATTTTATTTCAAGCAAGATAAAAATTAATCCAGGTGATGTCTCTTTGAAACCTCACAACGGCAAAATGAAAGACTCTATCTAATATTATTAAACCCACGTATTAAGTTACTATCTGTAAGTGTCTTAAATGAAATTAACTGTAATACTTATACCAGTGAAAGACCAAAGATGAGACCACATTTCTTTACCTTGCTTTCTTCCCCCTGCCTCAGTCTTCCAGGACTTGGAGGAACTGAAGGTCGCTTTCTACCCTTTTCCTGCTGGAAAAGGTCCTGCAATCTACAATAAAAGGGTTGGGGAGGGGAGAGAAATATAGTTTATTTCTAATATCCTGAATAATACTTAAAAATTTTCTCTTTACAATTGTGAAGCCACAATAATTAGATTTTCCTATTTCGATTGCAATAGATATTAAAGTTATACATAAGTTTCTGTCTTATTTCTAACTAACTAATCAAGAGCTGTGTGTGATATGACTGTAGTTATAAAATAAGTTACTGTAAGAGAAAGCATAATGTAACAAAAACAAACAAACAAACAAACAAAAAATAGGAGCTTTAGAGACCAACAGACCTGAGCTCAAAACCCAGCTCTGACAATTAATAACTATACAGCTCGGGGAAATGCCTTACTCTTAGAGCTTCTGTGAAATGGAAACAGTATATACACCGTAGGAGTCATAAGACCAAATAAAAGACTGAACATCTATCTAGCGCCTTACTCACTGCCTAGCATAATGCTGATGCTCCATAAGTAAATGCTATAATAATCTAACTGAACTTTTAAATAAGCATCAAAGGGAAATATTTCCCCCAATAAAAATTTACATAAAGGTCTAAGACACACATAATAATATATTTGAAAGTCCTGGCCTAAAAACCAATAATCACTCCATGGAATACTAATTCAGGTATATTATATTCAATAAGCACACACACTCTTAAGTTTGAAACAGCATTGAAAGCTGCTGCCCTCATCTGGTTTTTTTATTTTTACAAACTACCCAAAGATGAGCATATATGTTTTAAATGATCAAGGAAAGGTGGTGGCAGGAAAATAATAACTTCTACAATTTGAGAATTAAAGGTAATATCATAATTAATAAAGTCCTCTAAATTAAAATGATGGCAGAGCAAATTTTGCAAAAACATTCAAGAAACACCAGGCTGCAAGGCACACCTGTTATTCCAAGCTTGTAGCACTTCGCACAGACTTTGCTTCTTGGCAATGAGGGACTCAAAGATGGACTGCAGTTGCTGAGGGGTGTCTACTGAGGAAGACATGAGCCTTGCTTGCATCTTCTCGATCCAGTTCTTGAACTCGCCTTCTTCCATCTACAAGGAAAAAAAACAATTCCAGCCGTCTGAGACACACCCCAAAAGAAACTTCTGATAAGTTAATAGTTAACTTTTGAGCTTCTGTTAAAGAAATGAATGACCTCTTTTTGTGCAAAGATATCTTCCATTTTTTCCTCTCTTGTTTTGCTAAATGTATCCGTTTTCAAAGACGCAAGTCTTTCATCAACAGCAAGATATACCTGTGAAACTCTAATAAAAACAAACATTAAACACCTTAGAAAAGTTGGAATTAAATTTTCTAACCTCACAGAGAAAAATGACACTCACAAAACTCTATTTTATTGAATTAAGAATCATACACAAGTTTGCAACACAAAAAAGACCTAAAAGGATGTACATCAAAATTTTAACAACTGTTATGTCTAAGAGGATTTGATTTCTTTTTTATACTTTTATACAGTTTACATTTTTTTTTACATCGGGCATATGTTACATATATTTAGAAAAATAGTTATGTTTTCAAAGAAAGCTAAATGAACAAACCTCATATTTTAAAATATGTGTACATTACAGACACATGTCTATATACACAAAAACAGATGATCAAAGAAACTAAGACTTACTTTTGAAAGAAGTCCTTTAGATCCTGAAGAAGGGACACTTTTAATGGGGCCTGACGTTTAATGAATATTTTGGGGAATGGAACACATACTTCAAGAAGCCGAATGGGAGCATAACTGAGAGGAAAAAAATACAAGTAATAGTAGAAAAGTAAAAAATATTTTAATATCTTGAGTAGCGGTAAACATAAATCCTATGAGGTACAAGACAAAGTTTCTACAAAACAGCATTGTAAAACAATTATAAAAACACTGAAGACGACTTTCAACCATTATAAATATCCTCCCCAGTTCTGGAAGGGTTTTGTCCTGTTTGTTTCTTCACTGTACTGTGACATCATCATGTATCCCGAGGCTGCATATAAAGCACAACGACTGGGATATAAACCTTTACGAAGGCGAGGAACCCTCCTACAGTTCACTTAGAAGTACCTTCCCAGCTCCTGAGGATTCCTCACGAGACTACTCCTCATGAGTCCCTTATGAGCCTTTGTACCCACGAGTTTATGTTGTCTAATAAATGCTAATCACCCATGCGGGGCGGCAGATTCCTGTTTAAAGCTCTTGCCTCCAAAAGGAAATAAGCTCTAATTATCAGTATTTCCTGAGGGCCTATGTTGTGTCAGATGTCGTTTTAGGTGCTGAGGAAACAGCACTAAACAAGGCTAAAACTACTGCCCTGGTGATTCAGGAATAAGGAGACTCAGGCAATAAACAAAACAAATAGCTAAAATATACATTGTATCGGATGGTAAGAGCTCCAGAGAAAACTAAAGTAAGCAAGGGCAGTAGGGAGTGCTAGGGCTGAGGCGCAGGGCAGGGAAATGTAAACAAAGACCTGTAGGGAGTCAGGCAAAGCAGGCAGATAGCTGGGGAGGGGCGGGCAGTTCAGGGAGAGAAGAGCAAGTGCAAGGCTCCCAGGCAGAATCCTGCCTGATATAACCGAGGCTGCAGTAAGGGGACAGGAGTAAGTGAGGGGACAGGAGCAGGAGGTGAGAACAGAGAGGTACTGAGCATGTAGGAGCTCACAGGCCCATAAACGGCTCACGGAAACAGATACCCATGGAAGAGTCTGCAGCCGAGGCGTGGCCTGAGCTGATTTTCGTTTAACGGAACCACTGTGACTGCCGTGCTGAGATCAGACTGAGGGGGCAAGCCCAAGGGTGAGGTTAAGGCCACTGCGATCCTCTAGGGAAAGGCAACAGAGGCTCAGTCCAGAGAGGGAGTGGCGGAGACGGTCAGAGGTGCTCAGATTCTGGGTCTATTTTGATGGCAGAGCCTGAAAGCTTTCTCAAATCATGTAATACCACAGTGTACCCATTCTGTGAACTCGTGATTTTAGCTCTACCTGGAATATCCAATTAACCTTATGCTAGTTAATGTCTTAACAAAAATTCTAATAAATGCCTACATGCAGAAAACAGTGGTTACAGGTAACACCTGGAGCAGCAGATCTACTAGTTCATATCATGACTTTATCACTTGCTAGCTCTCAGTGACCTATAAGCTCGAAAGTGAGGGTAATAATAATAATACCTACTTCTTAAATTAAGGATTAAATAAAATGACAACACTGAAAGCTCTTAGCACAGAGTATGACCCTCTGCATCTGCAATGGTAGGGCTGGGGAACAACACACCACAAATTAATTCCATCTAGTTAGAGAAGAAATGTCACAAAGCCTTCCAGGGAGTATGTGACCGTGTGTAAGATCACTCTGACTTCTTACCTGAAAGACGCCACCATCTGATTATAGGAGAAATACTGGTGATAATCATGGTGGATGGAGTGACCACACGGCTCAGCATTGGCTCTGCGAGTATACTGGTGCCCATAAAACCTAAGTTCAAGGTACTTTGCAAATGACATGGACCAGGACTCATTGGAAAGAGCAACAACTGGTGTTACCTGAAATTCATATAAATCATTTGTTATGTAATCACATACTGAGAATCCTTTCTAAAAAATAATTTATTTTCTAGTACAAATCTAATATATTCTGAATGAAGAAAAGTAGAAAAAGAAAGAAATGTTTAAAAGTGGGTAGAGTTAGGGATGGCTGGGGGAGCAGTATCATTTTTTCAGTATATACTAGTATATCTTCTTTCTATGTATGTGTATGCATATTTATATATATATTTACATATACATGTAAATGAACACAGAGAAGGTATCCAGCCAGCATATTTGTACATAAAAAGTCTTTCCTATAATTAGTTTCATAGCCTTGTGTTATTTTTACTTAGCAATGTATCATAAGTATTTTCCCACATAAAATACTCTTATACAACTTGATTTTTAATAGCCATTGAGTATCCCACTATATGGACATATCTAGCCAATCCCTACTGATGTACATTTAAGTGTTTCTTTATTCTCTATTCTGATGATACTCTGATGAACTTTCTTGTGTGTACACACACACACACACACACACACACACAAATATCCATAATTATTTCCTTGGAATAAATTAAGGAAAGTAGGAATTGGTAGGCCAAACGGCATGAACATTTATGCAGTCTTTGATACTTTTTGCCACATTCTCTTCCAAAACTGGGGTACTGGGAAGTGCCTGGGTGGCTCGGTTAAGTGTCTGCCTTAGGCTCAGCTCGATCCTGGGATCGAGCCCCCCATGTCAGGCTCCCTACTTAGCAGGGAATGTGCTTCTCCCTTTTCCTCTGCCCCAACCCCCTCACCCCGCCGCTTGCATTCTCTCTCTCAAGTAAATAAATAAAATCTCTAAAAAACAGAAAAACTGGTGTGGTTTACACAATCTCCAACAATATCTGAGAATACCAATTTCCCTACTTTCTTACCAATCTCGGGAATTATAAATCTTTGAAATGTAATTTCTTAAAAACAAAACAAAATAAAACTGCACTTCACTGGTTTTATTTACACTTCTCTGACTACTGAGCAAAATTTATTTGCACATGTCTACTGGTCATTTCTATTAAATTGCTTTTTGTCATGCCTTTTGCCCTTTTTCTATTATCATGCCTTATAGAAATTTAATACTAAGTATATTACTACTTGGTCATGTTATAACTTTTTTGACACAAGGAAGTCTTTCATTTTTGTGTAACAAAAACCGTTTGCATTTTCCTTTCTAACATAACCCCAAAGGCAAAAGTTTTTGTTTTAAAATAAAGTACATACACCAAGGCATGTGAGATATACAAATCTAATTTATTTATTTAATTCACTGCTCAATCTACAGAAGTTCACATATTCCACAACAAAATATTACCCGCTGTCTAGAAGGAACAAAAGGCCTATAAGAACAAGTATAAAAAGACAGATAATTACAAGAAATGTAATGTTCTGCTACTGCAGAACGAACAGACTTTGATTTTGCTTTCCTTGACCACTGACATTGATACAGGTCACACTATTATTTTATCTGTCATTCTCATACTTGCCTTCTAAAAGCACACTCCAAAATAAGTTATTAAACTTGGCATATGTTCATTGCAAACAATCTGGGTAAGAAGTAAATATTAAAAGCATAATATTGTCAACCAAGTACTTTCTCCAGAGTGAAAAAAGAAAAGCACACACAAGAAATAAAACACAAGGTCTTTTTCTCAAGAAATCAATTTAAACATGGTCTCAGCTGGATCTCTTAAGATAGGAATGTTGATATAGGCTCAAACAGACAGAAACATCCTAGCATACTATCATTATTGTGCAACACTACAAGTCTGTCTCCCCCACTAAAGGACAGGAGCCATGCCCAGGCCCTCACACAGTCCCTGGCATACAGATGGTGCTGAATAAGTGTTTGCTGAATAAATAAAACATAATTTTCAAGATATAATCTCCATAATTTTACTGAACAAGGTATCTATATTTTACCTAATGACTGATGAACTCTAAAATGGAACCTTCAAGAAACAAACACCAAATGCAATACCCAGCCCTGGAAGGTAAAATAAATAAGAGCCCAATGATGAATAAATCCAAAATAACATAGACCACCCCCTTCAAAAAGAACTATACAAATAAAGAAATAAATGATGTATGAAATATTATAGTAACAGGGCACATTTACCTGTTTGCAGATTCTGCACCAGGAATAGGTAAGAATTGTATGTTGATATCCAGGCACTGGAGAATCCAACTCCTTCAGGATTATCTGCACACAGCCTTGGCCATGGACAAAGCGCCGAATATGATGCACCATGGGGGTATCACAGAACATGCTAGGGCACTGGTAAGAAGGCCTTTGACAAAAAGAAAGTCCTCACATTAACCATGAAACTGGAAGCAGTGTAGAATGAATACTCGCTAATCAGAACCACTGTCCAGAAAGTGCAGTATCCTCTCTAGAGCAATGATGACCGGTGGACGATCGGTGCAGGGTATCACTCGCACTACTCGGAGCCTATGGCTGAGCATCCTGTCTTCCGCTACGGCTCAGTGTTAGTTTCCACTTCTTAAGCACCTTCTATTGGCTTAGCATTTTGAAAACATCAATTCATTTTACCTATGGAAGTCCATGATACTTCTGGAGCTTGTTATTCCTGTATAGGGGGCTGGTAAAAATTACTTGCACTTTGTCATGTAAATGGCAAGTGATAGCACTAAGACTTAAACTAAGGTCTAGCTGATCTCTATGCTTCTCCAGCCTCTCATTTCAATCACTGTAAAGACAGACATCCTAAAAAAAAAAGTCTTAGGGATCGCAGCGTATTTAGATACTCAAAGATCTGAGGAATAAACTAGATAAGACAACCCGGGGTTGAATATGAAATCAATTACTTCTTTGTATGGTATACTCTGACATGTGGTATTATAGAGAAGGCCACATAATAACTCCAACTCATGCTTATGTTTTAGGTTGAAATTCTGGGCATCAGAAAAGCATACATGGGACATAAGGAGAAAATTTGTTCTTACCTGAAACAGTATCTCTCTAAAAATATTCCTAAGGTAAGATCATTCTTTCCATAAAATTCCATTGTTACAATCCTAAAAGAAGACAACATTTCTTAGGAATATGCCGTAAGAATTACCACACAGCCAAGGCACTTCATGAGACTACAAACTGACTACCTGCTAGACATGCCTATAATGTAGTACTAAAGTATGTAATGTTCTGTCGTTCTTATAGAACAGTTAACCTCATCGGATTAAACAGGTTTGGACTAGCCACACTATAGCTCCTTACCCACTCCCAGTCCATTAGTATCTTATCAAACTACATCAGGATGCATAAACAATAATAATAAATGAGTAAAATGGATGTGAGCTAGGAAGAGGTAAAAGTTTCCTTTACAAAGCCTTTATGTCCTATCACCATAAAATACAACTCCTGTCTCCTGTTCCCTGGTCCACACCTTTACTGAGCATGGAGAACAGCAGCTCATATCCTTCCAGGAGCGCCAATTCCTGATGTTATGCCTGACTTATGAATGCCCACAAATAAGAGAATTCGACTATAGCACTGTTAAATTATTCAAGCCTTGACCTAAGGAGTCCATAAACTCCCACAGAAAACTTCTATGGGTTCCCCAGCCCCAAGTCAGTCTGCTAGAGCTACATGGACTCCAGAAGATCCCTGATCTCACTGGGAGAAATAAAGTGTTTCTGGAGTCCAAAGTTAAAATACAGAACACATTTTGTTATGGAAACAGTGCTCCAAAGACAAGCTTTTAAAAGTACATAGTACTCTTAAAACGAAAAATAAACTATATAATAAGCAGTCTTTTGTGTCTATTATATCATTCTAAACAAATAATTTATAACATTATAAAATGTTTTTCTATCATTCTACTTAGAATTAAGTTTTAGGATAAAACCCGTTAATAAGGCCAAAGATTCACTGCTTTTACGAAAATGATGCCTTATGGAAAAGCTGCCTAAATTGTACATTATCATCTAAATGCTTAAAACTAGCTTTTATGGGGGCACCTGTCTGGCGCAGTCGGTGGAGCATGCAACTCCTGATCTCCGGGGTCGTAAGTTCGAGCCCCATGTTGGGTGCTAAGATTACTTAAAAATAAAAAAACCTTCAAAAAAAAGCAAACCAGCTTTTATGTATCAACTTTCTCACTTTTATAAGTACAAATTTCTCTTCCATCCCTCACATCCTTTTCACTCTTACTCACTCTTACCTTCACATCATTTACTTCTTACCCATGAACAAATACGAATTCCATATTTAGTTCACAAGTTTAGAAGTTCTACCAATTCGTGTAGACCAGCAGCATGCCATTTACCTAAACACAGACCCTAATGGCTATATATGTTTTTTAAGTTGCTGGGATTCTGTTGTGAAGTACAGTGCAGCAGTGCAAGAGGAAGCATCCTACCAAGGGCTGACGCAGGCACTGGGGGCATTGCTGGACTGGGCCGAAGAGCTGCTGAAGAGCACGCACAGTCTCTGGTGGTTCACAGGGTTCAGACAGTCCACCTAAAGGAGAAGAGGATGAGCACCCAAAAGCCGAACCACACTCTAACCCCAATGCGTGCTTGCAATAGCCAGCACATCCCCCTTGATTTGTGAGGCCTCCCATCATCACCGTAAGGTTCCAGAGAAGACTGAAAACTGCCAGAAACTAACATAAGGAACAGGAGCCATTCATTTTTGAGACAAAACAATCCAAAAGGTTAAGTTAACTTAAAAATACAAACAGATGTCTAAATAGCTTGTCTTCCTAGATACTCTTTATTACTTATAAAATTGCATTAAATTATTTTGGAAGTAAATAGTTAATGACCTCGAGCCATATGGAACAGTCTGAACTGACGGCTGGATATAACACTGATCTGAGAAATCTAAATTCTCAGGTATTTATTTACTTGTACTTTATACCTGTTCTTGATCATTACGAAGGCAACATTTGCTGTCTTGAAAAACAGTACAGAGGTACATGAAGAAGTTCAAGAAATACATAAAGCCTCTCCTCCTTTGATGTTATCCCACCTCCCAAAGCGAGAACTTTGACCCTGTGGTTAAAAACCATGCATTCTTTTTGCAAGTTCACACGCATTTATACACAAAAACACCCACATAAGAATACACAGGTGATTTTATTTTTATAAAGATGAGAGGATGCCTCATACAACACTACTTGCTTTTTAACACCTGGTAATATATCATGGGCTCTATCTGGATTATTCAATGAGATCAAACTCATCCTTTTTACTGCAAACAACTAGAAACAAGGCTTCAGCAAATATCCTTGTGCATATATTCCTACAAAATGTAAGCATTCCTATATAAAATGCTTATTTTGCCAGAATAGGTTATAAAAGATTGGAATCCTGGACCATAGGTAATATACGTGTACATGGAAACTTTCAGGATCTCTCTATCACTTTCTATAAATTTACATAAGTGTATATAAACACAAATTTACATAATATTTATTATAGGTATTTTTCCACACCACATTAACCCTGGCTCTTATCACTTTCCTTTTTTGCCAATCTCACAAACACTAGTGTACCACACAGAAAATGGTGTCACACAAATAAAGAGCTACTATTTAGCACTTCCCCAACTCCTGGTGATATTAGGCAACTTTTTATTTGTTCTATTAAACAATTTCATATCCTCATTTAGATGGATTTTTTCATTAGTTTTATTACTAACACTATTACTAATGTGTCCATGAGCAAATCTTCCTTAATTTCCCCTCAATTTCTGCTTAAAAAGAGTAAGGGCATGATCACCGTTAAATAACATGAAGTGTTTTATGCTAAATAAATATGTCTGATATTTTCTAAAAACACATCCATTTTCTTCAGGAACCTTCCCTCTCACTCCCTCTCATAAAGGACCAAGGACGCATCACACCACACCCAAGTCAGCCTGCCACAATTTTACTTAGCTCCACCCTTCCCCCTACTGCAAAGCTCTTCCTATACTTGACTGTGAGCTCAGCGTGAAAAGTTCAAAACCCAGTTTCATTACCTGATACTCCTACTTCATACTTAAAGCAATACATAAGCCAACAGACTCAAGGCAAAAAAAAAAAAAAAAAAGTACAGGAAGAAATATTTACTAAATCTGCAATCTGTCATAGTTGTGTGGTTTTTTTTTTTTTAAACATGCACAGCCCAGTTTTTCAACATGTTCTAAACGTGTACCCAAAGTGGCCTCACCTTTGTTGACCACAGCGTGTCATTCAGAATCAACCCTTTCTCTTCATCACCCTCAATTTTGCTTCCTGATCTGCCGCTTGCCATACCAGGTGCTTCCTTTGAATAAGCAAAAGGGTCTGCATTTTTCTGCTGAATTCTTCCTCCTCTGGCCCGATAATCAGCCAGCATTCTACCCAAGCTCTGGCTATCCCCAAGATGCTCAGCAATTCTAGTGCTCACTAGCTCGTGCGAGGGCAAGACTTGAATAGACTTGGCCTGAATGCTTCCATTCATGCCCTGAAGGCCGGAGAGATCCCTAAGCAGCTGCTTCTTCCGTCTGCTCTCCATTTCTTTGAACTCTTTATTGAGGAGAGGAGACCAATAAACCTGCTCTGCGAAATAATCTCGGGTAGGGCATCTCATCCCCTTTTCAGTCAGAAGGAAGGGCTCCCGGAATGTGATTACTGGGGAGATACAGAGGATCACGTCTTTCAATTCCTGCTTAAAGGCCAAAGAATAAGTCTTCCGTTTATCTTCTGAAGAGGTAACCTCCTCAGTAACATACAATCCAGTGTCGTCTTGTAAAGGGTCTCTAAAGGCTCTCATCTGGCTTTTGGGATCCTGCAGCTCATCCATGTGCTGCATGGGCTCTGGCTGCTCAATGCCCATGGCAGCCTGTGGGTCGTCCACGTGCAGCGGCAACAATGACTCTGGGACCGATGGAAAGAGAGCACAGGGGATAGCCGCTGTGCAAGCTGTCGTGGCATACTCTTGATGCTTCAAAGAGGCAACATCCTGTGTAGCGCTTTTATTTTCCTGGTCACCCTTCTCAAACACAGTCCTTGAGTCTAGCAAACTGCCATCATCGGAGGGCAGAAGCTCTGGAGGGAAGTCAGGCTCCCGGGGGAGGGCACTTCCGCTGAATGGCTCCTGGGCAGTCCCTTCATCCTCCCGTCCCTCAATCAGAGAATGGAAAGAAGGATTCTGGGTTAACGTAGGAGGCATAGCAAATTCATCCATGAGGAAGGAGATTTCTAGTTGAGAATGATAAGCTACACAGATCATAAAGATTAGGATTTCCTTAACTCGAGCCAGCTCATAAGCAGAGCCTCCTCTAAGCTTGATTGTGCAACCCAGGTGCTGTGGACAGCCTTCAAAAAACATCAATGTTTTGGTTTGCTCTACAAATAAACATAAAGAAAGTTTAAGAAGACTTAGGTGGCAATCCGTAAGACCAAACAGAATTAATTCATTATCTTAACCTCTACAGGAGAAAAACCGTTAAGACCACAGTTGCCAATCCTCATCTAACCACTGCTCACAGATACTAGTATTACAACCAGATATTATTAACAGATATTAAATATTAGTAGGACAAAGTAAACATTGTAGTACTAATGAGTTTTCTCATTTCCTCTTGTCCTCAATCTCAGGTGAATCTATGCTAAAGATCACTCACCACTAGGTAACTGAAACATCTGCATATAAAATTTGTGACAGGTGCCCAGGTGGGGTTTTGTAAGCAGCTGGTCCATCGACATTACTAAATCACCTTGGGTCATCCGACTGATGCGTTCTAAAACTTGCTAGAACACAGAAAAACATTATATTACAAAATTAAGAGGAGAACAAAATTCTCAGTAAATTTTTTCTGGAAAATAAAAATTTAGAAATAAACCTCACAATTTCCTTAATTTTAATTGTATAACAGTTTTTTTGATTTTAGACTAGACTACAATATGTGCCCACGAAAACACCAGACTCATATTAATAACATTACCAAAAGGTATTTAAGCATCATGCATTGGCACAGGATACTGGGGGGGGGGGGGTAGGGGAAAATTTCCTAGAATTGGCCACTATTCTGAAGAGGGTAACTTTTCAAGAGAGAACATTTTCTACTTGTACAATTCCCTGAACAAAAAGAAAGCTCAACAAGGACTACTTATTAACTAATGTCTGTTACACCTTTGGTCTTATAAACAACTATAATGAGCACTATATAATTAATTACACTTTCTTCCAGCCTGAGGTTCTCCAGTCTAAATAATGAAATGGCTGTCGTGCCTACTGTCCTACTTTCAATATATGGAACAGCAAATAGATAATCAAAGATCCCTGAATATCAATCATGAATACATATAAATTTAAAAACTGAAATTTTAAAAAATGATATAAAAATAGAAAAATAAGAACACTCACTGATTTTACATTAATGACCAAAGTAATGCCATGTTCTAGTAACATGTCTTGGGCAATCCGAGATACTGTTTTTTCAACTAGAACCAACGTGGGTCGAACGTCAACTATTCGCTGAACATAATTCTTCAAGAATTCCCTTTCCTGAGGGAAAAAACGTCAAAACTATTATACCTGGTACAATTCAAGATCTAGAGATATTAAAATATCAGGACAGTTTGAATATTAATATAAATCTAAGCCTAAATTCTTTTCATCCACAAATAAGTCCATAAGCAAGTTACTTCAAACACAACCAAGAGTATTATTCATAATCCTGAACTGCTGGTTACGCTAAAAAGAGTTTTGGAGAAACTCTATTTTCTGACTCACTAATCTTACTTCGAAGGATTTTCAGTTCTTAATAACTTCGACTATGAAAGCCAAGAATCCAATTAGCTCTCAGAAGTTAAAAAAAAAAAAAAAAGAATAAAAAAAATCTAACCTCAGAACTCCCCAATGAAAGCAATTTCTAATTTTTTAATTATAGATTCCCCCATTACATTCTGAAATTAACAGAGTAGCTCTTCTTTGGGTATTTGAGTAAATAACTCTCTAAAGATGCTATTTCACCTTCTTCCTCATTTCAATCTCCCAGCAGATCATATTCGACCCAGAACAGCTAGAGTTCAAGATCTAAAACTTAACACTTAATACAATTGCTTGACGAAGGCTTATTTTCAAAGCAAATGAGTATTGTTAAGTAACAACCAGAACTAAAACAATACAAATCACTGTCTCATAAAATTCCTGGGCTCCACACAGGAGACACCTGAATGTATGAGCATGTCTGTCACTTCTGGTCCATAAGCCCAAAGTGTGTTCTGAGCAAGCTGTATTTATGGTGAGGGCCACAAGATGGATGAGCCTATTTATGCAATGACCCTGCCATGATGGAGTATATTTCTACCTTTCTCTGTTTTACTGACAGAAATTGGACATTTTCAAAATCTCCCATTATTAACAAAACGGATTTTTTTCCCTTGAAATGTGTTAACTTCCTACTCTACTTACTACCTAGTAATTTAACAGCATTTATTTTTTTTAAGATTTTATTTATTTATTCGTAAGAGACAGAGAGAGAGAGAGAGAGAGAGGCAGAGGGAGAAGCAGGCTCCCCGATGGGTGGGAAGCCCAATGCGGGACTCGATCCCAGGACCCTGGGATCATGACCTGAGCCGAAGGCAGACGCCCAACCATCTGAAACACCCAGGCGCCCTTTAAACAGCATTTTAAATGATATTATTTGTGCAGCTTCAAAAGTATACCTAGAAGAAGTTGATTTTTTTTAAATTTCTGGGCTTTGGCACAAGAATGGCAAATACACTTCCTCTCAGTCCCAACTATAATCAACTGCCATAATTGTACATGAAGCACCTGTTCCAAAGGAGGTCTGGGCCGGGCCCAGCAAGGAAAGAAGATCGGGGAGTAGGCCATGAGCACGGAGCAGAGCAGTGTCAGCTTTGTGAAGACTCTGAAGCCAAAGGCTCCTTATCTCCTTGCCCTTTGCTTTTCCTCCTCCTTCTGATCCAGGCAAACTTTGTTTATCGTGCTTTGCTCTCCTGTGCTTCGCAGATACTGCATTTCTTACAAATTGAAGGTTTGTGGCGCCCCTGTGTCAAACAGGTCTACTGGCACCATTTTTCCAACGGCATTTGCTCACTTCGTATCTGTGTCACATTTTGGTAATTCTCACGGTTTTTTACACTTTTCCATTATTATTATATTTGTTAGGGTAATCTGTAATCAGTGATTATGAACAACCCCCTGAAAGCTTAGATGACGGCTAGCACTTTTTAGCAATAAAGTATTTCTAAATTAAAGTATATATTTATTTTACATACAATGCTATCTGCATACTTATTAGACTACAGTAGAGTGTAAACATAACTTTTATATGCACCAGGAAACCAAACAAGTCATTTGATATGCTTTATTGCAACACTGGCTTTATTGCAGTGGTCTGGAACCAAACCTGCAATCTCTCTGAGTTTGCAAGCACTACAGTACACAAAGATCCTCCAGATCATTGTTTCAGCAAGAAGTCCTTACCTGAAGCACAATAGGATCAATGCAAGTAAATTTAGTTTCTTCTCTGTAGAGATACTCAATGGAACACTTCAACAGAAGAATTTTGGGATTTTTAATACAAGAATTCATCTACAAAACATGAAATGTGTTAAAAGCTTTTAAAGTTTGCACCTTACAGACCTTCTCTAATCGTATCTTTAAAGTCATACTGTTTGTAATTCCTCCTAAATAGACTATCTCCTTATATTTGTATCGAAATACTCTCATTTAGTTCTTTTGTGGTATTCTCTTACATATTTCTTCAAAACAAACTGCTCAGAGCAATGCAGACTTCCTCAAAAACTGGCTTTGTTTCACTAATTCTATTTTAACCTAATCCTCTACACTCATAAAAGTTTTTATCCTGTCTTTAAAGAGAGGGGCTTAAAGACAGGATACCTCACGAACTCGTAGAGATCAGTAACTTCAAAAGCATAATTTAAACTTTCTAAAATCCAAAGAGAAAGGAGGGAGAAAAGAATTAAAACACCTCCTGAATAGATTCCAAGCAGTGATACATTGGCAAGCCAAACTGGGTAACAAGAAGGCAAAAGGGAAAACCTTAAAGTGTATCCAGAAGTGCGGACTCAAACAATATACCCTAACGATGCAACTAAAGCCACAGGCCCAGCAGCCCAGGCCCCCTGCAGTGGGGGTTTCAGAATGACTGTGCTTATACACTCCCAAGTTGCAAAGGGCCTTAAAATAATGAACACGTCAGTTGGGGAACTACATTTAGGGATATTTTTTTTTCAGCAACTACAAATTAAAAGATAAATATGGGTCAGTGGAGCAAGACAGTCATTCATGCATATGTTTCTACCACTCCCACATACAATTTTCAACTCTGGAGATAAGCTCAACATACTTTCCTCTTAATTCTATAGAGATCATTTAATTTGGCTTAAATTACTACCTTGATGGGTAATGTGCCAATTTTAATAAGATACTATGTAGATATAATGACATTGGATCAAATCCAAACATAGTTTTATCTATGGTCACCCACAATTTTTGGGAGGCTTCATGCCTTACAGAAAAATGAATTAATCTCTGCTTAGAAAAGAGTGAAAATAGGACTGTAGTTCACCCATCAGGTTGCTCAGGCTAGAAATCTACCTGAGCTCCCACTGTAACCAAACTGGTATCTCCAGAGGCAGGGGTCAGGGTATCTCTGTTTGTAGTTGAGTTCCCAGAGTGATCTGGAAGCACAGCAAGTTTGAGAGCACTGCTAGACTGATGGTTTTTCAAAACATGAGGACCAACCAATGACACTGGAAACACGTGCAGTGCCTACTTTAAAAGCAGCCCCACACTCCCACTCCCTTATAATGAATGAGAATTTCTAGGGGTTGGGCTTAGGAATCTACGTATTTAACAAGGTCCACAGGGGGCCCTGATGTACCAAGCACTTTGAGAATCAGTGGCCTTCAGGATAGAGTTCAAGACCCTTAGTGGGATACAAAGCCCCTTGCCTGCTTCCTCCCGCCTCATCTCCTTTCTCATCTTGCACCTTAGGATCTCAGAGATTCCTTAATACACCAGGTTATTTCACCCCATTCCTTTGTACTAGTGCTAGAAAGAGGCCTGAAGGCAAAAATAGAAGGTGAGAAGGATAACAGAACACCAGTGATAGTTCTGCAGCTCAGCCCTAGAAGAGAAAACAAAGTTTTAAAAGTTTTAAAATGCTAGGCCTCTGGAAGGACTCCAGTCTATTAGAGAAACCTTGTCTCCCAAAGATGTGGCAGGTCAAGAAGAAATGATACCAGTACCTTATCATTCTGTTGGTCTGGAACCTGACCCATCCTCTCCCTTCTTCTCTTGCCTCATGAATTCCTATCATCCAAAACCGAATCATCATCAGCTCTGAAGACCTTACCCGAACCTCCAAAATTTCACCCCTATAGCAGACACCGCTAACTGCTCCTTGATATCCATTCTCCTTCTCTCCTACGATTAGGGTACCCCAACTTGTTGGCTTGGTACACAGTCACAATTTGAACTTCACTGTTGAAGAGATCATATTACCTTTTTATGTGCAATATTTTTGGTACAAACAAATCCATTGACAACCACAGAATCGAACTTCTTTCCACCTGGAATCTAATGAAACAAGAAAACAAAACTCAATGATATATTATTAGAATCCAGTCAGATAGATGCTATTATTTATTTCCATTTTTAATTTTAACTATTATGTAATCAAATCAGAACAGAAAGTCCCAGGATATAATTCTTTCTTTCAACCAATAATTAATGAGATCTAGCATGACTATTTTCCCACCTCCCACTCTCTATGTTCTTACCTGGTACTCTAAAATACGCATATGACTGACCAAATTGGCAATTAAAACCATTACTAAATCAAACGTCATAGGCAAAAAATACATATAGGCGTCCACTATCTAAAAAAGGCAATTATCCACTGCTTTTACTTAGAACAGTGACAGTAATCTGTGGGAAGAGGTATCCTCATAGATGATGTATCAAGAAAAAGGAAGCAAAAGGAAGAAACCACATTTGTTTGGTTTCCCACTCGATGCCCAAGTCACCCCCTTCCAATCACCTCTCATTTCCTATGGGTGGCTTCTTTGACGTGTAAGTGTACTGCTAACAAACAACAGACAGAAAAACCTCCCACTCCTTACTTAGAACACCTTTTAGATTACCGTTAAGAGACAAATTACTACCAGGCCCACCCTATCAGTTCCGAGCATTAGAAAAGCATTAGCAGGGCTCACTTTTTTAATATGGACAAACTGACGGATATCCATGTCATCGTCCCGATTCTTGACATCTGGTCGGACTGTCTGAACAACCTGGCAGACCAGTGATACGATGATGTCCCTCCAAGATGGTGACAATGACTCATTATGGAGCAACTGTTGGAGTAGTGCCATCATGTGGTTATGATTAGCTGAACTACAAAAATGTCACAAGAAAGAAGTTTGCATAGTTAATACTGCCAGAGATAATAATTTTGAAGATGCAATAAGCAGTCTACAAAGAAATAGCATATGAATTATGGCTCAAAGACAAGATCTTCTTGAGCCAATCGTATTTCATCTGTACCTTAATGATTTTGCACATGAATGAAATCTGTATCTTCAATTAAGATAACCCCTTTAATTCAACTAAATTTTACATAGAAATTACAACTGGGACAGACAATCACAATTTAGGACTCTCATTTTATAAGAAATTTCATCAGAACAGGCTTTATTTCCTAAGTAATCTTAGTATTTTTTATTTTATTAGGAAGAAGAACTATGCATATGATCATCAAATCATTGAAAATTATAAAAATGGAAAATTAACATCAAAAAGCTCACTGCCTTACAGCAACCTCTCCATGGCTTGTTTCTCTCCATTCTCCTCCCTCAGCAGCTCCAGGTTGTTATGATGCCAGCCCAAAGGTGTGAAAGGCAGCTCTTTGGATTTCTCCTCAACTCGACGATTAAATAAGGATTCTAAGTGTAAAATAAGAAATTGTACTTCACTGTTATGTTTTATGCCATGTACTTAATAGATTTATAACGTGCAAATTTATCTTTTTAAGTTTTTAAACTCAGACAATTCAAATTGCTGGTGTAAAAAAGGCAAGGACATGTGTAAATACACAAAAAAATTAAGTGTGAGTTCGATCAATATTCACAACAACCAAAATGACTAGGACTCTCAAGCCAATAATTATAAAATACAGCTTCTGAAAAACAGTCCTTTTATTACATTCGAAAAGAAGGGGGCTGCCTTTCCCTGTAAAACCACGAACTAAAAACTGCATTCAACAGAACTCTGAATGCTGGTAGAATGACATGTGACAGTGTGGGTGCTGAACTTTAAAGAGGAAAGTTCAGCCCTGATACATCTCAACCAGTACAGGACAGTGCAGACAGTCTATTCAGACAATTCTTTGTAGTGTTTCTTTCTCAAAATTAGAACAAAGGCCTTTTTTTAAGCAAAACTTTTATAAATCAGACCCAAAAATGAACTATAAAAAAATATTAAAACATAACAACTTATGTAAATTTTTGTAAAATCTTTAAGTTTTTAAAAAGAATGAAAATGCATCTAGACAAAAAACACACTGTATTAAAAGCTTTGCAGAAAGGAGGGGCGCCTGTGTGGCTCAGTCGGTTACGTGTCTGCCTTCGGCTCAGGTCATGATCCCAGGGTCCTGGGATGAGTCCCACATAGGGCTCCCTATTCAGCAGGGAGTCTGCTTCTCTGTCCTTCTCCCTCTGTGTGTGCTCTCTCTCTCTCTCTCTCTCTAGTTCTCACTCTCTCTCAAATAAATAAATAAAATCTTAAAAAAAAAGCTTTGCAAAAAGGATGCTCACTATATAATTACTGAAAAATGTGACTGAATAAATGGAAAGAGGTGGCAAATGCTTACAAAAATTCTCTAATCCTTCCCCCTCTTAAAGCAAACCAAACAAAGAAAACTTTCAACCGAACAGTCTGGCACTACAAAGTAAAGCATGTGTTCATGATATGAGGTACAAAAAACTGTACACTTTAATTATGTAAACAGCTAGCCTATATAAACTCCTAGTTGAACCAGATGTTCAGAGATGAATTGAGAAACATTGCTAAGTTATGAGAACTTATCTGAGGTCTGAGCTGTGGAGTGTTATGAACTAATTAAGTATCTTTACTCCACAGTAAGCTAAGTAGGGAAGTTGTAAGAGAAGGCTGTCTTCTTCTATACTGCCTTCTGTCCCCAAGAAATTAATCAGCAAAGTTAGTTCTTTATCTCTATTTCCCCATTTCTCTTTCCAATTCCACAGGGCAGGCAGCATCCTCAAATGGATGAGATCTCTCTGGGAGCTTTTTGACAAGTTTGAGAATCCTTGATGATATGTGTATCGATACTTAATATTATATTCATGATTTGGGAAGCATAAACAATGACTTTCAAAGAATAAAATTCAAATTCAATTTAAAAGCTTTTAAACAACTGCTTTTCAGACCAGGTATCTTCTCTCAAACCAAGTCCAAGTTTATATTCTTCATTACCGACATTCTCAGAGTTACTATACATATAAAAACTGTGATCCTATAGTACTAAACTAATCAAATTTATTTTTAGTACCTACTCTGTGCCAATCAATGTGCTAGGCCCTAAGTACACTCTTACAAATAAGACCATCCCATGTACAGCTTTTGATAAAATTACCTTTGATGAAGGCATCACTTATTGAGAGTTGTTGTCCTCCATTGTCAGAAATCAAATACTCTGCATACCAGGAAGAGAGCAGAGGAGGAAGAAAAGGAGAGACTTATGACTGAAACATGCCAGCGTAATTATACAGAGACCACACCTACACACAAAGTATTACTCATACTAAACCCAACACTGCCCAGCCAATTGAAGAAAGCTTTAGGCTAAAATGCATCTTTATACTTATTCCACACACTTCAAACTTAATAATTAAGACTTGAATAATAAAACTCAACAGAACCTTGAAGCAGTAACATCAGATGATCTTTAACAGATTGTTTTTCCCTTATCAAAGCTGAACGAGTTTATAAAAATTGAGATCTTTAGTAATTTAGGTACGACAAGCCTAAAAAGTTACGCTATTCTTCTCATGTATAACTGTAGGATTTCACAAATAATCACTCTGTCTATATAGAGAATAGTTTATAGACAGAGAAGCCCCCTGAAAAAATATATAAGGTGTTTTTTTTTTTTTCAAATTTCAGACTATATGCTATAAAGCAAATTAATACAGAAGTGACATTGGCAGGAAATAAAGATTTAACTCATCAGGATTTTTATGAGCTTTCAAATTAGGGTTTTAGTTTTTCAAAATTCTAACTAAACACTGCCAAATAGTTGCCATAACTGAATACACACTGTGTTCTTTTAAAACTTTTAGAATGTTACTTTTCTCACAAGTGAAACTTACTCTTTACTTCCCCATGAACTTTTCTTTGCATCCCTGACCAAGCATAGCTCAAGTGAGGTTCTTTCTACTATGCAAACGATACAATGTATTTTAAGCCTTTTAAAATAAAGGTTCTCCACAAAATTCTTTCCAGGTAGATTTCACTTATAACAAATGAGCTTCAGAAGATGCTATGTTTATAAGCTAAAATGTGCATCCTTTCAACAAGAAAGTAGAGAAAAAGTTTTACATTGGAAATTCGAAGTGTACCATGCCAAATACAATAAATCAAGTATGTGGACAAATAAAAACAGGTGTTATACTTTATTTCTACACCTCCCACACAGAAATGAATAATGCCAATCTGTTTGTTCAACTAACATATTGGCTTTACGAGCTTTACTTTTCACATTAAAGATTAAGTATATATGTGTATATACATATATATATATGATGATGATGATTTTCAAAACACACAGAAAATCCTGTATCCCCTTCACCTAGATTTAACAATCGTTAACGTTCCGTATCTGATTTCTCTCTACATATATGTATGCATTTTTCCCCAACCATTTGAAGTTACACACATCATGACACTTGACCACTAAGCCTTCAGCATACATTTCATAAAAATAAGGGCACTCTTCTCTATAGCCACAATACCATTTGCATACTTAAGAAAATTGACAATGTCTTCAAAAAAAAAAAAGGAAATTGACAATGTCTTAATATGATGAAATTAGTGCATATTCTTCAAATTTATCTGTCCCCAAAATGCTTTAATAAATTTTTTGCCTCAAACCTGGATCCAGTAAGGTTCATACGCTACAGTTCCTTCATTCTACTGTAGTCCAAAGCAAACCCCCTACCTTTTTACTTTGTCATGATATTGAATTTTGAAAGAACCCAGGCCAAATGTCCTGTGGAATGTCCCATTTTCTGGATTCGATTAGATTGTTTCCGTATGGTGCTGTTTAACTTGCTCCTACAGGTTTTCCTGTAAATGGGAAGTTAGATCTAGAAGCTTATGGAAGCTATGATTTTCCCCTCTCTAGGTTCTACTAATTTGTCAAGAATGGTTCAGATCCTGCTTGCAAAACATAACAAAATGTATTTTAATTGTACAACTCTCCAAGTTTTACCAATAGTGAAAAACTAATCAAGCAAGAAGACTGCAATGTTCCAGTTTTACAAGTTTATGAAAATGAGGGGTTTGCTTACATAAGGTAAAAAATACCAGATTTTTTTTAAGTACAGATATGTAAATCATTTTTAGAAATCCAAATTTCCTCAGCCTTGGAAGATAAAAGATGATTCCTAAGAAAATATTTTATAAATAATACCTTTAACTTCAATGGAAAGATAAAAACCACCAATTCCCACTTACATTCTAAAAGGAAGGAAAACAGGAGGCAGAGGAGTGTATTACTCTTCCGCCTCACTACCAGTTCACTCTGACAATCTTTACTTTCTGGTAATCAGTGTTAGTCTTAACTACAATGCAGAAAAAATACATTATTGTACTTCAACTTCACAAGAAAAACAGAAAATGAACAATTCTTGTTAGAATGCTAAAAACTAACAGGAGAGAACTGTGAAAGCCAGAAACATTTATCAAGGGAATTAAAAAGGCCTTAAATTTTAGACTCTCTAGGTTGCATATGACCTATGCCCTACAGCATAACCTGTGAGCATCCCTTTCCTGTTGCTATCAGGTTCCTCTTTCAGTATTTGGCACAACCATTACACAAAGTACAAATCCACATGTTGGATTTAGTGACATAGTGGACATAGTGACATCACTAAGTTCTCACATTTGCCAAACACACCAATAATTTTTTTATGTGTGTGTGTTTTTTTTTACAGAGAGACTCACAGAGACCCGAGAACCTGTGCTTTGAAAAACAAACTGAGGTTTCTGGAGGGGAGGAGGGTGGGGGGATGGGTTAGCCTGGTGATGGGTATTGAGGAGGGCACGTTCTGCATGGAGCACTGGGTGTTATGAACAAAAAATGAATCATGGAACAGTACACCAAAACAAATTATGTAATATATGGTGATTAACATAACAATAAAAAAATTAAAAAAAAGAATAAAATTGACCAAATATCCCAGTTCTCGAGGGGTTTACAAATATATAATATAAAAACAAATATGTAAATATAATAAATAGATATAATTTCAAGTACTGATAAAAAAAAAAGGTAAATATAAATACTGCCCATAACTCCCTCTTTAACATATTTCAAGTGTGAAACTGTCCTCTTTGTCTGCAAGGTTACTGAGACCATTAAATGTCTCATTAACATAAAAGACAACAGTATCTACCACAGTCTCCTGAGCTAACAATCCTATACCACCATAAAAGAAGGAATGGGATTGTTATGAAAAGATTGATTTTAGTTAACCAACACCGGTGCCCAGTCACCACCAAGCCCTTTTCTAAATACCACAGTACATCCTCTTAATTTTTTTCTACAATTTTGCCAACTTCCAATGCCAAATCAAGAACCTGTTTTTTACAAAATTTTAATGCCTCTGTCACTACAATCATCTGAACCATAATACTCCAAAGATAACAAACTCTGGCCCCATGATCACAGCTCTAAATTCTTTCAATAATCTGGTCTATATCTCGCCTGAACCTGGCAAAAGACTTATTTAAAGTAATCAGGCATTCTCTCACCTCTCTTCATTATCTTGTACTTTACTTTCCTTTTAACCATATATATTTTTTCCTGATAAAATTACCTTTTAACCATATATATTCTTTCCTGATAAAATTACCTTGAGGGGGAGAAGCTTCAATTAATATTATATCACCTTCCCCAGAATACTGCCCTAATTTTCTTTCATTCTCCCACACTTTAAAAAATCTTTTCTGAGATGTCCTTGGCATTCACTCCATCCATCAGTGCAAGCTGGACTTCTGCTATCCTGTCTTTTTTTTTTTAAGTGCTGGCCCCCCTTTCAGATTTATCCTCATATGAGAGTATCTCTCACAACTTCTGTAGACAATCTTTTTAAAGGGTTGAGGACAGAGAGGTTGCAGACGAGTCATGGTGATTTTTTCAACTGCGGATGCTTCCCCTTTAAATTTCCTTAGGGATACAATTTGAGGTTGTACTGTACAAATGTCAGTATTGAAGCTTCCTGTTCCATTCCTCTCTCAACATTAGGAAGTCAGGCATCCTAAAGCAAATTGCCCAACTGTGCTCCACAGTTCATCTTTTGCTATTCTGAATACTATGACAACAGGTCACCTTCTTCATGGTTTTCGTTAATTTTCTAACCTTCCAAGACATGAAATCCTCATGTCAAAAATGTATTTCATGCTCTACTTTCAGCAAAATGAAACTGCACTGCCAACACATGTGTCCGAAGGACAGATATCCTGCATCACAACAGATGCCACCTCTGACCCACATCTATGATTTCTATTACAAAAGCATCACCCACTATGCTCCAGGAGACCAGACTATAGTTCATCTCGCCCAAGTGTCATGTCTACTCCAATGTCCTTTCATACTCACCCAAATGTTCTCCACCATGCTTAAAATTTGTTTTGAGGATTCCCATAAAGATATGTATCTTACTCATGTTCAATGCTAGTCAAGTCTCCTCTTTCACGGCATTCTCTCTAAATTTCTATTTTTTAATAAGATGTACCTTTTTATTACTACAACTCTTTGTTGTTGTTTCAATTTTTTATTTAAATTCCAATTAATTAACACATAGTATAATATTAATTTCAGGAGAATTTAGTGATTATCCATCATTTACATATAACACCCAGTGCTCATCACAAATGCCCTAATACCCATCCCCCACTTAGCACATCCTCTGCCCACCTCCCCTCTGGCACCCCTCAGATTGTTCTCTATCATTAAGTCTGTTTTACAGTTTGCCTCTCTTTTTCCCCCCTATTACTGTAACTCTTAAAAGCCTTTTTACCACATCTTGAGGGTAATGGTTAATATTGACAACCATTAGAAATTTGTTATAGAAATGGGAGTTTGTTTCCAATTATTTTAGAACAGATGTTTAGGTTCAAAGCTTCTCTTTTCTGATGATATTTTTAGATTCAAAATAGGAAGTAGCAAGGAATTAGACAAGGATTTCCAATCTAAGGAAACAATTCAACTTTAGAGAGCTAAATGTTAAAAATCCAAACTCCAGGTGAAATCATAGAATAAATGTTGTTCATCTTTATAATGATTTTTTAGTTACTACAACATAATGAAATCTCACAATTACTTATTTACTTATGTATTTTTTATTTTTTTTCATTTTACATAATGCCTCTTTAGGGCTAAAATTCAATTTGGCTTTTAGTTATAGCCAACAGAGTAAACCTCGACATCCATTTCATTTTTTATATAATGCTATATTGGACTTTAGCAATAATTTATCTTATTTTTCCTTTTATACCAATGTCTTCTCAATATGGCCATTATTATTTCTGAGTCAGTAGAATAAACCCTCAAATAAGACAACTAAAATTATCAAAATCACTGTGTATTACTCAGAGAAGAAAACTTTTTTATAAATATGGCACATACATTACAAGCATTTTTTTTTTGAGCTGGACACAAGAATGATATTTTATTTATTAACAACAGAAAATATAACTACTGCGTGGCCTGGGAATACACATGAGACTCTGATCAACACGACCCTTCCCTGCAGGCAAATATCTGTGAGAAGTTTCATCACGGTTAGAAACCATGGAAAAAATACAACAGTATCAGGAAAGAAATGTGTATCTTCGGTCTGTTCTTTCCATAGCAAACATTTAAAATCATAGTAGAAAGATGTTTTGGATTGTGTGTTTTCCCCCTACTATAGTTCAAGCACCTGAAAAGGTTTAGTGAAATACTACGTTACTGGTTAATAGCATAAGCAAGTAGGCTTTAAAATGTTAAATAAAGAAAGAGAAATGAATAGAGCAGAACATCCATGTTATAAATGCAAAGAAATGCCACCTTGGAAGTTGCACATTATGCTAAGGGAAGAGCAGTAGTAGGTCCTTTTAAAGACTATCAGCTTTAAATTGGGAGTGGTGGTACTGAGGGAGAAAACGAGAAATAAAAGGAACCAATCAAAAAAAGTGTGGGGAGGCAGTGTGGGGAAATGAGAAAGGGGGGAACAAGACCCACACCGAATCCCCTCCGCCACGAGGACAGAGGAAGCCAGGAGGACAGGCCGGCGTGAGATCATGTAGCCCAGCTCTCCAGCCTGTGCCCGGATTCCAGATGGTGACTCCCTCCTACCTTTTTGGTCAGCAGGGTGAGGGGGCACATGTGGGTACTTGGAGGGCTTCTTGATATGGAAGTTCACGTTGTCCAGCTCCACGTTCAGGCTGATGGAAGCGGCTGAGTCACTGTCCACTGTGGACTGGAAGCTGCTGACTGATGTGCGCTTGCTAGGACTGGCAGAATCTTTTAGTGTCGGGGAGGGGAAAGAAATATAGGGAGAGGAGGGGAGTAAAAATGGGTTTCATCAGGGTATTGGAGGAAAGGAGAAAAATGTTCTTTTAATAGACAAGCCCAATGTGCAATACCAAAATGGATACAGTATTTTCATGTACTTCTGTGGAGACTTAATAAAATTGGAACACATTAAATATAAGATGAATTTTTAAGATGGAGAAATATATCGGAGGTTCTGCAGAGAGAAAGTCTGATATCATAGTGAAGAGGTGAGAAAGTTGTCTGCTGCGATATTATTAGCTCAGAGTTATTTTTAAGCTGCTGCAAACTAGAGACTATGGCAAAATCTGAAAACGCCAGTAGCCTAACAAGTTGGTTTCTTAAGAAAATACTGTATCTAGAACAAGGATTGCTATCAGATGTTTAGTTGGTGCCATAAAACTTAAAGTAGGATTGTTTCAACTAAACAAACAAGACACTCATTTTATCATACACACACAGTAATGAGTCATAAAAATTAAAATGTTAGAAAGTTTAAACTCACTAGTCAAATTATCGTCACCTTCTTCAGCTATCTGTTCTGTGTCACTGTCATCGAACTTTATGTCTTTAAACCAGGACGGCTCAGAGTGTCCTTCCACAGAGTTCACTGAGTCACTGTCTGGAGAAGGGGTCTCGGAAAATTCTGTACTCTGGAAAGATCAAGACAAGATCCAAGTAATTCACTTTCAGTGGCAATGTTCAATGGCAACACTACAAATAAACTCTAGCCCAATACTTCTACAAAGCTAACACTGAATAAATTTACATAAAAATAAACAAATTAATAGACACTAAGTTGTAAACCAGCATTAATGCTGATAATTCCACTCTGATAATTCTAATTGTCATTAATCAGTAGGTTCAGACAACTTAATATGAGAAAACATAATATACATATTTTACAGTGTTTCATTTCATCCCTTTTAGTCCTGAGAGTAAACCTGGCTTAGAATTTATTCTAACCCTGTGCCAACGCTAGGACACATTCTGGAAAACAACTGTTAAATTTTAACAAATAACACCACACCAGTCTTTTTGGTCATTTGTCTTTTCTAACCTTTGAGTTTCCAATTTTAGTTCACAAAGGTATTCCTAATTATATATATATATATATATATATATATATATATGTATATATAAAATTAACATAGACCAAAAGTGAAAGCTTATCTTTTTAAAAAGTTCTATCTTAGGGGCGCCTGGGTGGCTCAGTCGTTAAGCGTCTGCCTTCAGTTCAGGTCATGGTCCCAGGGTCCTGGGATCGAGCCCCACATTGGGCTCCCTGCTCAGCACGAAGTCTGCTTCTCCCTCTCCCACTCCCCCTGCTTGTGTTCCCTCTCTCGCTGTGTCTCTGTCAAATAAATAATCAAAATCTTTAAAAAAAAAAAAAAGTTCTATTTTAAATAATTTCTATTCCCTAATTAAAATAAAGATATATATAAATAATCGTTTTACCACTGCTATACAATTTAATACTGCTAATGTATCAAAATCTACTGCATTGGGGATACTACATTTTTTCAATTTTTATTATATATTTATATACTCTCTTAGTCCTGAAAACACAGACATAGTGAAACTGAAAACCATTAAAAGTAAATGACAAGCAACTATATATAATACCATGAGGCCCAGCTCAAGAAAAGCCAAACCATGGGGCACCTGGGTGGCTCAGTCGTTAAACGTCTGCCTTCGGCTCAGGTCATGGTCCCAGGGTCCTGGGATCGAGCCCCACATCGGGCTCCCCGCTCTGCAGAAACCCTGCTTCTCCCTCTCCCACTCCCCCTGCCTGCGTTCCCTCTCTCACTGTGCCTCTCTCTGTCAAATAAATAAATGAAATCTTAAAAAAAAGAAAGAAAGAAAGAAAAAAAAGCCAAGCCAACTGGAAAGTGTCCAATTCCAATAGGTTTTTCATCACCCCTCCCTACCAAGTAAAAATATTTTTAACTTTCAGACAACAGGGAAAACATGTCAGGAAAAGGTATCTCTGGCTAATTCAACAACTTTTTATTCCCACTGATGAAGAAAGACTTCACAACATGCCAGCCATACTCTCGTCAGCGGTGACATGCAAAACTACCTGCAGTGGTCTGTACAGTGCATATTCGTCCCTGAAAAGCTGGTCGTGATGACTGACACAATCCAGCCAACGTCCATCGACCATTGCTTGTCCGATGGCTATAGCTTGTGCCCTGAATTAAGACCAAGAAAAATAAAAACTTTTAAAAGTCAGAGTAATTTCACAGGTACAAGATGAAATGCAAACTGAATTTTCTTCTGTTCTAATCAGCTGGAATTACAAATGGTCCGGCGATAGGTGGGGGGTAAAACAAGCGAGACTTGAAGCTAAATTAAAAGATTTTCCCAAATACCAGAGTAAAGGAGAACCTGCGGGTAAGGCAGTCCTACTAAAACCTAATTTTACTTACAACAAACATGTATCAAGTGCTCAGTGCATGCATACCCCTGTCCTCATTAGAGTAAAACAAAATGGTGAGACTAACATGGTTCCTGCCCTCAAGGAGCTTACAGTCTTGATAAAAAGACAATATCAAATATTACAGATATATATACATGTACATATGAAATAGATACTTAATATACATACAATAATATATAGACAATTAAGGTGTGCCCTGGTGGCTCAATTGGTTAAGCGTCTGCCTTCAGCTCAGGTCATGATCCCAGGGTCCTGGGATCAAGCCCCTCATTGGGCTCCCTGCTCAGCAGAGAGTCTACCTCTCCCTTTCTCTCTCCCTCTGCCTCTCCCCCTGCTCGTGCTCACGATTTCTCACATAAACAAAACTTTAAAAATAATAATATATGGGGCGCCTGGGTGGCTCGGTTGGTTAAGCGACTGCCTTCGGCTCGGGTCATGATCCTGGAGTCCCAGGATCGAGTCCCACATCAGGCTCCCTGCTCAGCAGGGAGTCTGCTTCTCCCTCCGACCCTCTTCCCTCTCGTGCTGTCTATCTCTCATTCTCTCTCTCACAAATAAATAAATAAAATCTTAAAAAAAAAAATAAAATAAAATAAAAATAATAATATATGTACACTTTATATATATATACACATATACACATGAAATAGATACTTAACACACTGCACTTATATGGTATTTCACAATTTATAAAGCACTTTAGCCCATATTATTTCATTTCATTGTTACGGCTTCTTCACAGCACCATATATTCTCCTCACATTGGAACTGAGAGGTCCAAGGTGCAAGGAGATTAAGTAACTTGAGTGAAAGCACAAAACTAAAAAGAAATATAGCCAAACCTGGACCCCAGGGTTTCACTGCTAAAACTTTTACTCTCTTGCTACATGTTTCTTCCTAGGAAAGGAGTAGCTAATCTAATCAACTAAAATAGCTTAGAGACATGCTGCCTTGAAAGGCAATAGGACCTGTCTGTCTGTTTCTCACAAATGATTTCTGAGGCGAGCAAGACACTTCAGGTGTGACTTATGAACTCAATTCCATAGGACAGGTTGCAATGTCCAGATTAGGGAACAGTAGCAGGAGAATCCACTGTGATCTTAATACCTAGCAACAATCCCAAATCCTGCTTAATCAGAGAGCTTTGTGTTGGGAAATTACTGCACACTCCTGCTTTTAATAAATAAGGTAAACTGTGACCCCATTTGCTCCTTGCATCTATTCATTACTGGTTAAAACACAGAAGGGAGGGGCGCCTGGGTGGCTTAGTCGTTAAGCGTCTGTCTTCGGCTCAGGTCATGATCCCAGGGTCCTGGGATCGAGCCCCGCATCAGGCTCCCTGCTCCGCGGGAAGCCTGCTTCTCCCTCTCTCACTCCCCCCGCTTGTGTTCCCTCTCTCGCTGTGTCTCTGTCAAATAAATAAGTAAAATCTTTAAAAAAAAAAAAAAAAAAAAACACAGAAGGGAGGAGGGGTGAGTCATTAGCACCCTAAGCACCAAATGCAGGAACCAAACAGCACCCTATTCACAAAATTTGCTGCCCTTATATCTACAATGTTATGGCCTTATTAAAAATAAAGTAATAAATAATATCAAAAAGTCTTTCTTAAGATCACATTACCTTGTAGCAATGTGTCCATTTCGGATTAACCAGTTGACTAATTCTTTTCCCACAATGCAGTTAGGATGTGTTCTTAGCCAGTAACGGTGATCCTGAAACTCCATTCCACTACTGTGATGGCAGATTTTCTTCCACAGGTCCTTTAACTGAACACTGTCCTGAAATCACATTATGAGCAAATAATTACTTCTGAGAAGGATACTATTATATACCTTTGCAGATTCTTTCCTGTTGTTTTTTTAGATGCACAAAAGGAAATTCAATTCAGATTTCTTTATCAGCGCCAACTCACATCATTTGACACGTGCATGGGGAGCACTTGAACTCAGCTCATCTAATTGCAAATGTAACTTTTTCTCTTAAAAACCAACTATCCCAGGGTGCCTTGGTGGCTCAGTTGATTATGCAGCTGCTTTCAGCTCAGGTCATGATCTCAGGGTCCCGAGATCAAGCCCCATGTTGGACTCCCTGCTCAGTGGGGAGCCTGCTTCTCCCTCTCCCTCTGCCATTCCTCCGCACCGCCCAGCTTGTGCTCTCTCTCTCCCTAATAAATAAAATCTTTAAGGAAAAAAAAACCCAACTATCCCAAATAATTTTTTTCAGTCAATGGCACACATGATCAGTCTCCTAGTTATCTAAGTACAAAACTGCAAAATCTCCTCTTTGGAGCCAGGGCAAGGGAGAGGGGAGAATAATCACACCAATCTATTTCTCGTAGCCTTCACTTCAGCAGCTTCCCACCACCTTTCTCACCTGTACCCAAATGCCAGGTGAATCTTCCTAAAGGAAGGCCTTCCGTGAATGACTCCCTGCTCAAAAAAACTTCCAACATTGCTCAGCACCTATGGGTTCAAATCTAAACTTGTAGAGGCTGAACTCACCATGTTCCACCAGGTAACCCCAAGTAACTTCCATGTTCATTGCCCACACACTCCAGCTTAATCTCTTTGCGCACAGACTGAGCTTACTCTCCCTCCCAACCTCTCCTAACTAATAAGTCCTACTTTGGTGCATGGAAAATGTCATGTTTATTTTCATCTCTATACCTTGTCACATCTTTAAATAAGATTTGTTTTCCTCAATGCCTACCCAAATCCATTCCGTTCTTCAAGGTCCAGGCCAAGTCTTTCAGTTTAAAGCCCTCACCACTAATGACCTATTTCTTACTCAAAAGTATTACTTTTTTACTATTAAGGACCTGCCCATCAGCCTCATTTCTACCTTTTGAATTTTAAGCTTGAGGATAGAAGCCAATTTCCATTTGAGTCACTCTCAATATAAATAAACACAGTATTTTACACATAGATAAATTCAATAAACAACTGATAAGTATCTCATATAAACATATAGTATAAAGGTATGCAAAGCATTCCATGTGTATGAGAAACATGTTTCAAAGTTTAAAAACAGTCTGGAACCTAACTAAAAGTTCAGCTCTCTTACTATGTAAAGCACCTGAATTCTTATCTTACCAGATGAAAGGGATCAAGAAAATATTAATTCAATATAAGAGCGCCGAATGCTTCACCACTTTCTTAGGTGATCCTAATAAAAACTTAAGCTAATTATCTCCTGTATTAATTTATATGCTAACTGGCTATTTGTAGGTTTCTTAAAAAGAAAAATCAGTGAGATACATAATATTTATGCTCAAAAATAGCAAAGATACTGGACCAGTACCAGAAGAATTTTGCGTTCATCCTCAGCAGTCTCTGCCCTAACATAGGTTCGGTTAGCCTGGGGACTGACAGATGTCTCATATGAAGATACCATGGGAGAACCAGATCGATCCAGTGACAGGTTAGTAATGCTAGCTGATCTGGAAATAAAAACAAAAAGTGAAAACACAGTTGTAAATTCTTCATCAGTAAATAAAATTACAGTGAAAATTCATTTTTAAATAAATGCTTACTGGGGCACCTGGGTGGCTCAGTTGGTTAAGCGACTGCCTTCAGCTCAGGTCATGATCCTGGAGTCCCAGGATTGAGTCCTGCATCAGGCTCCCTGCTCAGCAGGGAGTCTGCTTCTCCCTCTGACCCTCCCCCCCCTCATGCTCTCTCTCTTTTGCTCTCTCTCAGATAAATAAAATCTTTAAAATAAATAAATAAATGCTTACTTGCCAACATTAAGGGTACTTTTAAATGTAGTTATGATGGTTATGTATAATATCATTAGGAGAAGCTGAGAGAAGAGTATCCAGAAATTTTCTATAATAAATTGTCCAACTTCTGTTAGTCTAAAACTATTTCAGAATACGTGTAAAGCGAAGTCACTATGCAAAGATTATAGGAAAGCAATGGTAAATATAGCATATTTACCATTAATATTTCAAAGGAAAAGGATATAAACTCTTATTACAATGCCAAAAACTAATTTTTTTTTATTTTAACTGACAAATATGAAGAATCACAGACTAAATACAGAAATAATCTTGCAGGGGCCCCTGGGTGGCTAAGTTGGTTAAGCCTCTGCCTTCTGCTCAGGTCATGATACCAGGGTCCTGGAATAGAGCCCCGAGTCAGGCTCTCTGCTCAGCAGGGAGCCTGCTTCTTCCTCTCCCTCTGCCACTCCCCCTGCTTGGGAGCTCTCTCTCTCTCAAATAAACAAATAAAATCTTTTAAAAAAAAAGAAAGAAAGAAAGGATCTGGCAGTTCAGGAACAGGAAACGATGGCCCACAGACCAAATGGTTTTTGCATAACCAATGAATTAAGAATGTCTTCAGATGAACATCTGTAATGTTCTGGTAAAAGAAAACATTAACTCTGAATCCCAACTAAGCAAATGTTATTCCCCCAAAATAATTCCTTTCTTCTTATTAGAACTGCATTGCTGTCCTCAATTATACTTTGAATTTGATCAATAGAAAAATGAGTGAAAATTAGTTTCCTCTCTTGTTATATTATTACTTATATAATATCCTTAATTTTGCCTCTTGGCAAAGTTACTAGATAAATGACTTGTAAGTGGAATGTCAATAGCATCAAGCAAGCTTTTATTTATTAAAAAACTGTAGCTAGAAATTTTAGTTAGCTTCTACTTAGAAAAAAATGAAACCAAAATTTAGCTTCTGTATAAAGGATAAAAAAAGGCAGAAGCATCTACAATGAGTTAGACACTAAACCCATTCTCACAGCATACTATGGAGTAATACTACTAAATCCATTCTACAGATACAGAAATCACCAATCAGAGATTAAGTAATTTGTGTAAGGTAACTCAACTAACAACAAGGCTGCCTTTCAAAACCAGCTATCAATTGAAAAACTATGCTCTCTCCAGTATAAAGATAAAGATACTTTTAAAGTAATTTTGGGGCGTCTGGGTGGCTCAGTCAGTTGAGCGTCCAACTCTTGGTTTTGGCTCAGGTCATGATCTCATGGGTCATGAGATCAGGCCTGAGACAGGCTCCACGCTCAGTGGGGAGTCTACCTGAGGATTCTCTCCCTCTGCCCTTTCCCCAACTCATGCATATGCGTGCACATGTGTGCTCTCTCTCCCTCCCCCCCAAAAATAAATAATCTTTAAAAAAGTAATTTAAGAAATTATTCACAGGTTTGTAACAGGTTTAGCAAAAAGTCATTCTTAATAGCTTATGAGAAACCACTGGTATCAAATAAATAAGATTTTTCAATCATTTATTTCTTGGCATAGTCTTTTAGTGAAAAGTCACCACTATATGTCTTATTCCACTAATTAAAATCTCTTTCCAACGAATGTATTTTTATCCCTGTGTTTTGCTTCTCTAACATTCTAACTATCCCTGCACTGCACATATCGATATGGCCGTAACAAGAACAAAAGAAAATGAGTCAAATTTGTCGTCAAATACTCTAATAAGTAGCCTAGCATTAAGAATGCTGGTTGAAGTTTTAAATTATACTGACTAAATTATACCTTTCCCAAAGACTTACATCAACAATAGCATTAATTCAAAACACATGGAAGTACAATGTAAATTAGCACAGCTGCTTCTCCATTTGTACACTGCCAAAAGAAATACTGTAATTCATCCCACCTTTTAAAGAACTGTCTTAACTCCACATCCCCTTGCGGCATCCCCCCTTCACTAACACAACTCCCATCTCCAATTCTTCTTCTTCCATTTAGGGAATCCAAAATGGTACAGCCACTTTGGAAGACAGTTTGGCAATTTCTTATGAAACTAATCATATTCTTTACCTACGAACCAACAATCATACTCCTTGGTATTTATCCAAATGAACTGAATATATGACCACATGAAAACCTGCACACAAAGGTCTATAGCAGCCTTATTCGTACCGTCAAAACTTGGAAATAACCAAGATATCCTTCAGTAGGTAAGTTCCAGATAATGGAACATAATTTAATGCTGAAAAGAAATGAGTTATCAAGCCATGAAAAGACATGGAGGAACCTTCAATGAATATTACTAAGTGAAAGAATCTGAAAAGGCTACATTCTGAATGAGTCCAACTATAAGAAAGGGAAAACTATAGAGACAGTAAAAAGATCAATGGTTGCCATGGGTTGGGGGGAGGAAGAAATGAATAAGGAGAGCACAGAGAATTTTCTTTTTAAAGATTTTATTTATTTGAGAGAGAGAGAGAGAGAGCACAAGCAGGGAAAACGGACAGGGAGCGGGGCAAGCTGACTCCACACTGAGCACAGAGACCCCACACCCTGAGATCACAACCTGAGCCAAAATCAAGAGTCAGATGCTTAACCGACTGAGCCAGGCAGGCACCCCAGAGCACAGAGAATTTTTAAGGCAGTGAAACTATAGTATATTGCAACACTGGATATCATATTATACATCTGTCCCAACCACAGAATGTACATCACCAAGAATGAACCCTAATATAAATTATGAACTTTAGGTTAAAATATATCAATGCAGGGTGATAATATATTACTGTTGTTCATCAACTGTAACAAATATACCACTCTGGTGCAGGATACTGACCGTGGGGGAGGTTATGAAGGTAGGGCATAGGAGGTATATAGGAATTTTCTGTACTTTCCACTCAATTTTGCTGTGAGCCTAAAACTGCTCTAAAAATGAAGTTTGCTGGGGCACCTGGGTGGCTCAGTGGTTAAGCAACTGCCTTCGGCTCAGGTCATGATCCTGCAGTCCCAGGATCGAGTCCTGCGTCGGGCTCCCTGCTCGGCGGGGAGTCTGCTTCTCCTTCTAACCCTCTCTCCTCTATGCTCTCTCTCACTCTCTCTCTCTCAAATAAATAAATAAAATCTTTTTTAAAAAATGAAGTTTTTTAATTAAAAAAAAGTAAAAGATCCTGATGTCTGCAACTTATTCTCAAATGATTCAGAAAAAAAATCTATTATATAAATAGTAACAAAACAAATGGGAAAATGTAAATTAGTGAACCTTAATAAAGAATATGTTAAAATTTATTATTCTTGCAACTTTTTGCAAATTTGAAATTTTTTCAAAATTTTAAAAGTTTTTTAAAAACTCGAACTCTCTAGTACCTCCCATTTCACCCAGAATAAATGACAAAGTCCTACAATTAACTGTAAGAACCTTCTACTCCAGGTACAAAGGACCTCTAACAGCTATGTTCCTTCTAGGAATTTGCTATTTCCTGTTTTCTTGGTACACTCTTCTACAAAATGTCCACATGGCTCATTCCCTCACATCCTCAGGTCTTTGCTCAAATGTCACCTTCCCAGTGAGGTCTTTCCTGACTACACTATTTAAAATGCCTATCTCTACCCCTATGTCTTATTGCTTTTTTGTGCATTAAATTTTTGTCTGTTTGGTTCATTGCGGTATTACACATTCCTGGTTTCTAGGTACTTGTAGAAAGAATAAATTGAAAGTATGTTAAACCAAGGTCATTCAGATGTCTAGTTCTTCAGGTTAAGAACTACTTATTCACCACTTAAACTTGTAAAAAGGAAAGCATTTTCAGTGAAGAGGTGTGGACATCAGTAAGATCTAGTAAGCTAAAAAAGGAGGAAGTGTGCAGGTGTAGAATGATTACAGGCAACTATTTCAAGGAATTTGGCTAAGAAGGAAAGAAATAATTGAGAATATAGGTAAAGAGAGATGAACCATAAAGAAAAAATTTTTGTTTGTTTTTAATAGGTTATCCGAGTTTGTTGAAATGCTAATGGTAAGGAGTCAGCAATGAGAGGCAGAAGGTACAAACATCAATAGGATGATTAATAAAAAAATGAGAAGGGATGGGATCCAGAATACAAATGGAGAATTAGCTTGGATAAGAGGTAGAAAAAAAGAAAAAGATGAGCTAAGTGTAAATCAAGTTGGTAAGTGGTGGTAAGAGCTGAAGTGCCTATTTCTTAGCTGCTCTCTTCGTTCTATAATAGAAAATAAGGCCACCTGCTAAGCTAGAAGAAAGCCAATGGAGATCTGAAGCCAGTGGTGAATACTGGAAAAGAGACACTGAAGAGAATGCAAGCCAGAGCTGACTAGCAAAAGGGAAAACAATAGTTTAATTCAGCTTTAGAGCTAAGGAAGTATAATAATCAATCCCATCCCATTTTTATCTGTTTGCACTTCTCATTACCATGAAAGAAAGAAAAATCAAATACAGAATATGGAGTTTTCATTTGGCAGTTTACCTATTTCGAGCAGGAGATTTCCCAGCATCCTCTTGAACAGATACAAGTCTTGTTGAAAGGGGAGTATTTGAGGAGTCTGGATGAATCAAACTACAAAGAAAGCAGAAAAATACTGAGATGATTTGGGTCGGTAACAAGCAAATCCAATTTCAATGAAATGCTTTAACATTTAAAAGCTGACTGTTTTCCCCTGCAATAATGAGATTATATGTCAGTTTTGTTTTCTTCTTTTAATTAAGGTAGAAACTATGGTTTTTATATTAACTACATCAACTGCCAAAAGACTGGTAGTTTATTAAGTATACGGTATGCCCTTAAAATAATAACACTGGTTGGATGGGTACTTACAGAACTCCTTCATCCATCATATACTCAAAATTGAAGTGATTTGGAGGGAAATCCTGAGTTCAAGTATTTTATTCTCAGTCCCCACAGCCCATTGGAATAGCACCGCAGAGTCAGACCTAGGTCCAAGTGCAGGCTCTCCCTCTTACTAGCTGTATGACCTCGGGTCCATCAGTTAATCTCTCTAAACCTCAGCTTCTACATCTGTCAAAAGGAGAAAGTGGTGCCTATCCCAGAGATACAATAACTAAAAGATAATGAACATGAAACAATTAGCACAGAAATAAAATTATTCTATCCTTGACATCTAACCTACATCTCTTAGGAAGCTTTCAACACTTGCCAATTCTGGACTCACACAATAGGGCCAGGTACAACTAAAAGGCATTGCTAGCTAAAGTTAAGAAAGAACTGAGAATCCCTATACTTTTTTATTGTTCTATTAAATGTAGAATCAATTTTTAAAATTTATAAAATACATGTAATGAATAAAGAATCCTGATGCCACAAATACCAATACACCATTAGCACTGACTCTGAAATGCCTGTATTCCCCTACCCAATCCCATTCCCCTCTAAGCCCTCCATGAAACTACTATTGTCAATTTTATACTTATCATTTTCTTCCTTTTCTTTAAGTTTACCACATCTGTATACCTAGACAGTGCGTTTGTTTTGTGTATTTTTGAACTTCATAAATAATCATTGTATACATATGTGACTTTCTTTTCTGCTCCACATTCCATCCCTGAGAGTCATGCATGTAGAATGTAGCTATAATTCATTCTTAACTTCTACTTAAATTCATTAGTTACCTATTAATTCCTCACACCTTTAAGGGGTGACTGATAAAATAACTTATCAGAAAAAGGTTAATTAAAACTCTAAGCTCTTTGATATGGCCAGAGGCCAGATGTAGTATTGTACATAAGAATATAACTTAGCTAAAAAAAAAATCAGAAACTGATGAATCTAGGATTCTAATTCAAACAATTCCATGTAATTTCCAAGAGTCAGTAATATCCTTCACCAGCAGGCAGCTGGAAGTAGCATATTTAGATCTATGGAAAACATGAAATGTTCCTTAGGGAGGAAATAAATCTAATTTCATTTACAAATATTATGAATACAAAGTTTATGGGCATTTTCCTTCTCTAAGAAGGCTACATCAGAAATTATTCATCTCAGGCACCTGGGTGGCTCAGTTGGTTAAGCGACTGCCTTCGGCTCAGGTCATGATCCTGGAGTCCTGGGATCGAGTCCCGCATCAGGCTCCCTGCTCAGCAGGGAGTCGGCTTCTCCCTCTGACCCTCCCCCCTCTCATGCTCTCTCTCTATCTCATTCTCTCTCTCAAATAAATAAATCTTTAAAAAAAAAAGAAATTATTCATCTCAATAACTTCTGTTTCCTTTTCAACAAATATTATCAAGATCATATATATGCCATACACTGTTCTTGGTGCCAGTGGGTAGAACAGTGAACAAAAACAACATAAAGTCTCTCCTCTTGTAGAGCTTACATTCTAATTAGTCAATATAAACACTATCCATAAATATTCCATGATCCTTCTGGTAGCAAGCCAAAGAAAAAGGAGGGGCATATGTTGGAAATAATTCAAAGAAGATAAAAATTAACTGAAGGCACTCATGGGTCACAAGACTATCTGTATTCCTCAAATATAAATAAAATTGTACTCTAGTGATAATACCTTTGCCAGGCAAAATCATCCTCTAGAAATATGTTGCGGCTGGCTTTTCTACTTCCGACAGGTGTTCGAGGTTCACTTGGATCAAGTACAGACACAGAGGAAGCAGAATCTGAAAGAGCATTCAAGTCTTCCCCAATGGAATGACTGTCTGTGGAATGAGCATAACTTAAGGCTATTTTTCTACAGTATGTACAAGCTCGGAGGTCCCCTAGGAGGGAAAACAAAACAAGAAAATTAACTTAAAAAAATAACGATAATCGGTTACTTAACAAAACACATTAAATCCCTGGGTTAGTAGTTTTTCAAGTAACAGGAAAATGTCTTCAAGTAAAGACTACCAAAAAAGATGTTTTCACAATGCAAACTAATTTTATTATTAGCTCATTTATATATTTTAAAAACCATCACTATGATAAGTTCATCCAGGCGTTCAAATAACCTCAAGTGTTTATTAATGAGTTAAGAAAACAGCACCCAATGATAATAGAAAAAACTCTTTAAGAGTATTTTTCCAAAAAAATACATTTTTCAAGGTTCTAAAAATGAAATAAAGGTCAGTAGGTTCAAGAAAAAAATTGTTTCGAATACAGTAAATAAAGCAATATAAAAGGGAAACAACATATTTCCCCTGGGCAAGGAGGAGGAAAATGTTATGTAAGCCTCCATTGTGAAGCCTTGCGAGTGGTCTCCATTGTGAAGCCCTAGGAGTGGCCTCCACAAGGGGGCACCATCTCAAAAACAAACAAATAAAAAATGGGCTTACAAACCGTAAGAAATATGTGGGGGAACTATTACAGAAAATCCTATAGTTAAAGTTGAGTTGGCAATGAAATATTCTTCGGAGGACAAACAAGGTTATTTAATACTTTCATACACTGCCATTTTTTTTAGGACACAGCCCTGCCCAAATAGAAGTTTTCATTTCTATCCTGTTTTTCTGTAACAATTATTCATGTGATTCTGTAAGTTTAGTGTACTAAAAAAAAGGGGGGGTCAGATAATTAAACGTGTAGTTTACATTTACATTATTTTACAAATACATGTTATTTAACAATTCCACCTTAATTTTTTTTTTACAATTAACATTAGAAAACTGACGTGACATTGAACAAAAGAGTTCTTAAAGGCAACTGTAATGTTTTTACCATAATTACAACCAAGTATAATTATACTAAATGGTTTTAGGGGTTTTTTTCATTTTAAGACTACAACTATGTGGTCCTCAGTTTTGTTAAATTGTGCAAAGATTTTAAGCAAAATTAAATATCACTTGTTTCATTACTCCTTTCTGATGCCACGATTCAACAGATGAAACATACTAAAACTAAAGAAAAATATACCCACTTCAATCAGGACCAAAAAAAGTGAATCCAGTCTGGGATAAATGAGAGTGTCAGGACAAACCACCACCAGGTGACCGAAGTAGAACAACAGTAAGGAGTGAAATCACATCCTGCAGAAAGGTCTTTTGGTTGCCATAACAAAGGCTTGGTTTGTTTCTTACTATAAGGAAATCTCCCTTCACCAGTCAGCTATTAGAATGAAAATGATCAGAACACAGCCAAGCCTGAACTGAAAAGGTTTCATTTCATGAAGAACCTTCATCAGCAAGTGCCTGATGAACACATGCCTATATTATGTGATGGTATACAAAGACTGAGGAGACACAGCTCTGCCACCAAAGAATTTGGTCCACTGAGGTGAAAGACACACATATAATTAAAAAGTTGCATGACAGATGCAGAGATATTACTGCTACTACCACAATAACTGCTTAATATTCATTCATCCCTTTCCATGCGCCATACATTATTCTAGATACTTTACATTTATTCAAGGCTACGATATACAACTGTGTCCAGCACTTATTATCCCATTTGCAATGGTTAATTTTACGTGTAAACTTGGAGAGACTGGTTGGTTGGTCAAGTAGTAGTGTCCTTGTTGGTGTGAAGGGTTTTTGATTACCGTATGATTAATATATACAATCTGTTGACTTTAATTGGATTACCCTCCATAAAGTGGGTGGGCCTCATATCTTAGAATATTTTTGTCAAATTAGCAGGTATGACGAGACTGGTTGCTCCTAGTTGTACTAGACAAAGTCAGGGGAGGGAGGAAGAATGACCTCAGGAATTCAAATTCCCAGCTGTACAAATTACCTGGAAGTTTCTGTCTTCCCTGAGAGAAATCATTATCTCCTGTAGCCACAGAGCTGAAAATCAAACTAAGAGTTTCATCCTGCAAGTGGCTGAATTACAACACACACTGAATCACTAATCTTGCAGTATGACTGCTGTGAAAATGAGGGCACTAATTAGGAAGGAATGGAATCCTGAAAAGTAGAATGGAGATATATGGGAAAATCCTGATGAAGCTGGGGACACTAAGCCCCAAAATTCTGCTAAATCTTCATTACCTTTCTTAGCCTTTGCACCCTGTCAGAGGAGATTAACCCTGATTTGCCTGAGAAATCCAAAATGGCCTGAGTTTGCTACCTTGCAAGACACTGCTTATTCTCCTCAGGACCCACTCCCACTACCCTCTTTGCTTCTAGAGCTATAACAAGACTCAAGTCCCAGCAAGCCCTGAAAGGTAATGTGATGGTGCACTAACATTCTTCCAACGTGTATAGACAGAAACCCAGGGAATAGGTATGCAAATGGATATCAAAGATATAGGAGATATAGTGGAGATATATCAAAGATATAGTGGAAAGAACATAAAGTAGGACCCAGCTGAATTTACTGATATGAGACCACTAACACAGATTCTGGATTGAATATTGTAGCTTGAGGGGTAAAAAGGGCTCTAACGGTCTCATCGGTTGACTGGTTGGCTGAAACATGGACCAATAGTGGCCTATACTTAAAGAGGTTGAAAGGCCAGAACTGCCCTGGTATACTATGAAGGAAGGGATCCAAAGAATTAGGGAGAGTAGATGTTAAGAAAGGATTTATCAAGTAAGACCTGCTCACTCACCCCAGGAGGATCTGGAGCATATACCTTTCCTGACCATGAGAAATAAATTTGTGAGGGAAACCCCAGGATCCTTGTAGAGCTTTGTGGTTGCTCTTCTCTGTAGGTCAGAAATTACAGTGGGAACTGCTGCCACTGAACTGGGAAACCTAAATGCAATGGAGACCATTAGATCCTATGGTGGCAGGGGCAGAATGGTGGCACTTAATCGCCAATGACAAGGTGGGCACGGATACTATAATAGACAGTAGAGTCAAAGTACAGTCAAAGAAGCAATCAGAATAGTAGCGACCATGGCATTGATCATAATGCTCAAAGAAGTGAAGTCGAGGGCACCTGGGTGGCTCAGATGGTTGGGCGTCTGCCTTCGGCTCAGGTCATGATCCTAGGGTCCTGGGATCGAGTCCCGCATCGGGCTCCCTGCTCCTTGGGAGCCTGCTTCTCCCTCTGCCTCTCTCTCTCCCTCTGTCTCTCATGAATAAATAAAGTTTAAAAAAAAAATCTTAAAAAAAAAAAGTGAAGTCAATGGGCAGTCTACTAAATTCTTATTCAATTTGTATAAGACAAACTCCAGAACAAGTGGACAGTAGTTTAACTTAAATCAAAAACAGTCATGGTCCCCCAATTAACTCTCAGAATTGAGCCATTTACAGACCCAGAATTCCTGAATGAAGCAGGGAGGCTGGGTCCCCTTGAGGAGAATCCTCATCACACTGCCAAAAACTTACACTGTTAATCTTTCTACCACCCTTCCCCAAAGGGACCTATAGCCTTTTACCAGGATGACTGTGCATTGAGGAACATGTAACAGTCAAACCTTTGGGGGATTACTGGACTTGGCTCTAATTCCAGGAGACCCAAAATTTTATTGTAGTCTACCAGTCAGAGTAGGGGCTTATGGAGGTCAGGTGATCAACAGCGTTTTAGCTCAAATCCATCTTATAGTGGGTTCAGTGGCTGCTCTGTGGTTATTCCTCAGTTCTAAAATATATAATTGGAATAAACATACTCAGCAAATGGCAGAATCCCTACATTAGTTCCCTGACCCGTGGAATGAGAGCTATTATGGTTGTTCTGGCCTCCAGAACTGTGAGAAAGTAAATTTCTGTTGTTCTAAGCTGCTCAGTTTGTAGTATTTTGTTATGGCAGCCCTGGGAAACCAACATAACCATATTAACAAGAGAGGATTTTATCCTAAGGGTAATGGGAGCTCTGAAACGGTTTTAGGCAGGTAATAACCCAGCATGATCAAATCAGCATTTAACAAAGAATAATGACCAGAGTGTGGAAAAGGAACTAGAGGTAGAGAAAAACTAAAGGTAAAAAATTCTTTTAAAGGCGTAGCCATAATCCTGATGAAAGATAACTGAGCTCTGAACTCTGTAGCAGTTTAGTGGGGGGGGGGGGAGGATGAGTGAGGCTAAGAGGAAGATTTGCATAGTAACAGAAATCATTTAAGAGATGCAAAGAGTATTCTCCTTTTGGTTGCCTCTGCCCACCTTCCACTCGCAAATCACTGTACAAATCCACACACCATTGTTTAGTATTTTCTGCTTCAACAAATAAATTAAAATTTCCATATTATGAAAGAATATGAGATGCAATTTGCTAAAGCACGGTGTCATATAACTCAAGGACGATCTGCATTTTGTAAAATAAAAACTCTCCTAGTAATATGTATCAGTAATCCATCCTAACCACCTTGTCTAATAAATATTAATGCTCCTGTGGTTTTTTGCTAGCATCTATGACACACTATCTTTTACTCTAGTTATTTCTGAACCTCTCCATCTACTTTATTATTCGACTGTAAAGCCCTTTAAAGCAAAGCTGTATCTCCCTCACTTTTGTGTCCCCCATGTCTCACACATGAAACCCAAAACAAAAACTGGCTTAACATTGGTCCTGTATTATAACTATTTTATAGTTATGACCTTTAAAAACTGTCGATAAAGTGCATTTACCTGTATAGCCCATAAATTTTCCAGGGATTTCTTGATTACAGCAACGACTGCAAAAAATCTGCCCACACAGTCGGCAATGGTGTCTGCGCCTGAAGGTCGTAAATTTCTCACTACAGTCGTAGCATTCTTTACATTGGCTATCGGGCATCCAGTATTGCTTCAGGTCGCTATCCTAAACAATAACAGTATGTGAAACTGAAAATATGAAAAGATGCAATGACAAATGCAATGCTAATCAATATCCTACAAGGTTTCTTTTACAGAAATTGACGAACTATTTCAAGAATTCACATGGGAATGGAAAAGACCAAAATGACTTAAGCCTTAAACAGCCTTAAACAAGGCTTCAGTTGAAGGACATACATTACTGGCTACCAAGACTTATTCTAAAACTATAGTAATTTTAGACAGAAAATTCACTCAAGGATAGAAAAAAATGGAGCTATAGAACAGAAAAGAGAGGCTGCACACCCTCACAAAAGTATATGGAATGCAATCAGTGAAGCATGGTCTTTCTAAAAAAAAATGGTACTTAGTCCAATTAGACCTCCATGAGAAAAAAATAAAGATTGACCCCAAAACTTTACATGAATTATAAAGTTTCTTGAAGAAACCATGAAAGACTATTTACTGACCCTGAGCTAAATAAATACTTCCTAAACAGAAAGGCGCTAACTTAAAACAAAAAGCACTAACCATAAAGGGGAAGAAAACTGAAAAATTAAAATTAAGAATTTGTACATAAAATGTGTACATAGCTGGAGGAAGTACTAGCTGAACATTCTTTCGAGTCGAGTAACATGATGCCATTTTTAGTGAGTATGCCATGAGCCCCATATAAGTATTTAGTAAAAATCTTCTAAAGCCTCGAGAGAGTACCTGGCTTTTCCCCTCCATGATTTCCTTGAGGCGTTTTAATACTGTGCTGAGGCTTCGAAGCTGAACAGCTGTACGCGGGTCATGACCTCCAAAGGTAGGTTCTGCTTTCCTTCTTGTGTCTGAGTCAGATTTATCAAAAAAAAAAAAAAAAAAAACCTTGTTATTAGTCTCTAATATCTATGCAAAATAAGGTATAAATGTGATGCACAGTGCCCTTATGTTCTCCCAGCCAGTGATATGGATTGAGAGTTAAACTAGTTTTTATAAAGGTAAGAGGCTGTTGGAAGTATTTCTTACTACCATGTAAACCATTGCTTCACAAGCAAGGACTACCTAAGAAAAGCACTGTCTTAAGACCACTGACGATTTGAGGCCTCAGATGGACACACTGCTTAAATGTCCCCAAAATTCATTAATGATTTATTGGGCTCTTTGGTTCCAAGCCGTAATAAATATCCGCTAGAAATTTAGCAGAAGAAAAAGCAATCCCTGTGAGCTAACCTAGCTTCGTTTCTACAGTCAAACAGTAAGCAACAGTTCAGTTCATTACAGACCAAGTCCTTAACGCCTCATGAAGCAGAAGATCAGAAAGGAGTTTAATAAAACACGTTCCCAAAGACTGACAGAGTTTAGAACATCCAGGGTGGTAATTTACCCACAAAATTCCCTTCACCAAGATCTAAACAGATTAAAAATGCCAAAGAGTGGCTAGAACTCCAATCCTACCCTTTCCTGCCACCTCCTTGACCCTGCAGCTCCAAACTGAAAGGGATCACTTACACTTTAAATAGCAATACTAAAGTCAGTCCTATCAATAGTAAAACAGACACAAATTCAGCTTTGTGGCCAAAATGGGTACGCCCACCAAAGCTCATATTATTTCCTTATTTTAGAGCAAGATCCCAAATGAAGTTTCCACCTATTCCTGGCTCTGGCAGTTAAAAAACCTAAGGATGAAGTGGAAGTGGCTTGACAAAAAGGATGAATATCTCTATTAGCTTGAACTCATTAACCTAATAACCTATGGCCAATCAAGATGGAAAATACCCCACCTTAAGTCTTTCTCAAGCTCACTTATCTGCTAGATTTGTTTTAGGCATTCTTTGTTTTGGTTGGGTAGCGGAGAAAGGATTACCGAGAAATGAGAGGTTGCTCTCTAAATCTAAATTGAACAAAAAACTTCCCAAGAGAGCGGAATAACACAAATGATTATCCAAAGTGCACCCACGCTAGAAAACTTTAAAAATTTCATCTTTGTATAAATATTCATATGCTAATTTCAGCAGACACCTCAGAGGTGTTGTTACTAGAATACAATGTGCAAGTATCAGAATGACCAAATTTTTCTTGAATATCACAATATAAAGCAAGTGTCCATAATTCACAAGTTGAAAAAAAAAGAGGCAGATGAAACTGTTAGATCGCAATGGCTGTGCTCCTGTGCGGGGACAACAAATAATAGTGAAGCCCCCTGCATTTAGCTGCTCAGAAATATAAGAGAGTACTAATAGCATCATTCACTAGAAAAGGATGAGCAAGGCTGTTCCTGGAACCAAAAGAATCACAGATGAAGGTGAAAGACCTGAGAGATATGGTCTAGCACTCTGCCCTAAATAATCTAAGATGCTTCTCTTGTAAAATGCATATTACATAATCAAGTGATTTTCCTAAAGTCACAGGGCTAGTAAATTGTGGAATTACAGCCTTTCAGTAGAAAAAGGAACTTGATTAGTCAGTCTCAGGCTTCTGAAGCTTAAATGCCTCTAGCAGCTAAGGCAGAAAGAATCAAAGAATCAAACGGACTTGATAAAGACAGTAAGGAGTGGTGGGGATTGCAGCAAACTAAACATTACAAGCTCCACCTAGTGATTTTTTTTTAAAGATTTTATTTATTTATTTGAGAGAGAAAGCGCATGCGCTCACGAGCAGGGGGAGGGGCAGAGTGAGAGGGAGAAGCAGACTCCCAGCTGAGCAGGGAGCCCTACACCAGCAACACCAGGCGGGCTTGATCCCAGGACCCTGGGGATGATGACCTGAGCCGAAGGCAGCCGCTTAAACGACTCAGCCACCCAGGTGCCCCCACCTAGTGATATTTAAATTCAAGATTATCAAAACACCAAGGCAAGGTGTGATAGGCTGTTTGTAATCCCTAAGAGACTCTAGTCCAACTCCTCAATTTGACAAAGAAATTCTATGCTTAATTCAGCATAGGATGTAGTCAGATCCCTCAACAAAAACAATAGTGTTTCCACAGGTCAGGTTCAAAAGGGAAGGAGTTCACTGAGCTTAAAGGTTAAGGTGGGAATGGTCTCTTCCTTCCAACCATTTGGGGTTGAAGAAGATCTCCTCTCTCCCTCTCCCCCTTCCCACCTTCTGATTCTTCCTTCCAAATGGCTGATGTAACCCAGGCTGAGTCTCGTTGCCCTAGGAAACCTGCAAAGGTGATGCAGCCTTGCTCCAGTCCTCAGGCGGTTCCGCACCAAGTCTCGGCTAGCTACAAGATACCTTCCCACCAACCATCATTACCTGTGCCTGCCTACTTTTCACTCGAGGATCTCATGAGGGAAGACTGGCCAGACAAGACAGGATGTGGTGTTCAGGGACACTTGACTTCCACTGCTGCCCCCTCCTTCTCTATTATGCCACCTCTCACTGCCCTTCTTCTATCACCTTGAGCTGGGCAAACCACTGTGCTCAGTTTAATACTCTAACAGAAATGAAACATAAAACAACTCACTTTGTCTTGTCTCTCCATTCAGGCACTGATCCCCAGCCTACCTATTCTCATCAGAAGAGCATGACAATGAAGGAGATGACTATAGTCGACCAGGACAGAGAACAAACAGGCAAGAGCTCAGCTTATCCAGCCACAATGACAGTCTGCACCCCAACAAGGACAGAAGGCCAAGAGCAAGTGGCAGCCTGCTAACCGAATGGAGAGAGTTCTGCAGCCAGAGGCATGCACACCACATTACACTAGCCATCCCAAGAACAGATGCGGAATTCATTCACAAAGCTGAAACTAACCTGTGTTCTCCTGGGGATGTTGCAAACTGTTCTCTTCTGAAACCCAAGCAAGTAATTAATCAAAAAACAGTCAAGAGATCTGTACTTGGCCTAAGTTAAAATTTAATAAAATGCTTAAGAATTTTTTTTTTTTAGGTATCAACAAATTCTTTCACTACCGAGGTAACAGTGTCATTAATTCTGAGGAGCACCTGACTATTCCAAACAGCAGAAAAGTTAAGTCAATAAACAACCTGGGAAACATAATGACTGGAAAAATCTAACACACAAGAGAAAAATGAAATGAGAAGCACTGTCTCACCTAATACTGCTGAAGATCGTCGCTGGAGTTCCTCGTTAAGCTGTTTTTTATATGGTGTAGGTGACCTCACAGACTGTGTTCTTGAAGGGAGCTGAGGGCTGGCCCAACTTCCACCTAGAGACTGCTGCTCCCCCTGGCCCCCTTCTGCGCGCTCTGTAGCAAAGGAAAGCTTGGCATTATTTGAAAAAATAAGACTCAGGAGTTCAGCAAAGAGAAGGAACAGAAGAAATTGTTCAGAAAATAATGTATTTATGTATTACTTGCATAATTAAAAATTAGGTTTAAAAAAAAAGAAATTCAAAGAAAGTGGCAAAATTATAGGCCCATATATCCTTGGCATATGTGATCCTCAGTTTTACATTTCATTAGAAATATCTTGAGCATATTAAAGGAAACAGAATGCAAGCTTTACATGCCTGCAGAGATTTTTTTTGATTGGTTTTGTTTATGGGGTAGATCCCATGCACTATTAAAACAGTGCAATAATGGGGGCACCTCGGTGACTCAGTCGTTAAGTGTCTGCCTTCGGCTCAGGTCATGATCCCAGGGTCCTGGGATCGAGCCCCGCATCGGGCTCCCTGCTTAGCGGGAGCCTGCTTCTCCCTCTCCCACTCCCCCTGCTTGTGTTCCCTCTCTTGCTGTCTCTATCAAATAAATAAATAAAATCTTTAAAAAAAACAGTGCAATAGTGAATAGTAGGTGCTCAATAAACATTTGCTGAATAAAAAGATTATTGTCTTATGATAACTAAATATAATGTAGTATCCTGGATGAGATCCTAGAACAGAAAAGGACTTTAGGTAGAAACTGAACAAGTATGAATAAAACACATACTTTAGTTTATGACAATGCATCAGTGATGGTTCATGAATATAGGATAGTTAAGTATACTACACTAACGTAAGACAACAGAGAAAGCTAGGTGTGGGAATATATGAGAACTCTGTACTATCTTCCCAATTTTTCTATAAATTTCTATAAATCTAAAAGTAAAGAGATTTTTTAAAAAGTCATTATCTTAAAAATGGACTGAAAGGAGATTTTATACAGCTTTAAATATGACTACTACTAAAAGTCAGTTAATACTATTAAAATTTCTCCTGAATTCATTTAACAATTAGCCCTCAAATTCCTTACAACAAGAGTGATTACTTTCTAACGCATGTCAAATAATACAGCCAAATAAAAAGCAAAGATACAGGCCATATTTTTAAAAAATTTTTTCCAGCTAAAAAATATATTACTTGAAAAGAGCTCATTTAAAAAGTACCTTTTCACTTCCAGTTATGGAATGAACAAGTCATGGGGAGGAAAGGCACAACACAGGGAACACAGTCAATGGCATGTAATAGCATTCCATGGTGACAGATGGGAGCTACACTTGTGGGGAGCAGAGCATAATGTATAGACTTGTCCAATCACTATGCTGTACACCAGAAACTAAAGTAACACTGCGTCAGCTATACTTCAATGAAAAAAATAAAAAATAAGGAGGATCCCAAATAAAGGAGATTCTGTAAAATAACTGGCATGTTCTCTACAAAAATGTCAATCTCACAAAAGACAAAGAATGGGAGACTAAAGATAGATGAAAATTAAATGCAAAATCTGACCCTGGACTGGATCCTGAAAGGGAAGTTTTCTTTTGGGAACAATTCATTTGTTTGGAATACAGACTGCTCATTAAATAAAAGTACTGCACTGATACTAAATTTCCTGAAATAAATATGTAAAAAGCATCCTTTCCCTTGATATCATTACATTTACACCTTAATCTAATGGGTTTAAGTCAAAAGGCATGCTGACAGTTTCAATTTTGGAAAAATAAGAACCTTTCCTCCCACATGCTGATTCTTCTAGTTTTATAGGTCTAATTACAACCTTTTGGCTATTAACCCCTAAAAGAACAAAGTCCATTCTGTGAACTTAAGAAAGTTGAAACATATTAAGAAAGGAAAAAAAAAATGCTAACTCAAAAAGGGACTTTTTTGGGGGGGGACCTCTTTTTAACATTTAGTTTTCAATTAAGATCTTTAGTTACCAATAATTAATAAGATTACAGGGAGAATTCTAGCTTTCTCTTCATAATAAACCCCAGTGACCTATGATTAAAGCTATCTCCTTGCTGATATTTCACATCCTTGCAAAGACACAGCATGAAAGCTGAACAAGAAAATTTCGGAGAATCAAAACTGCAGGGTCTCTGATCCTTAAGAATAAGGCTTACCTTTGTTAAATCGAAAGAGATTGACGAAAGAACTATACGCTGATTTAAAAGGAGGTTCGTCCTGATCAGGAGTCAAAGGTTTAAAGTGTGTGAGATGAGAAGGACTAGTAGGAGATCGAGGCAAATCATTAGCAGAGTCCAATGTTGGGGAAGTCTTATCATCTGTGGCCATTTCATGAGTCTAAAAAAACAAAAGATATGAGTTCCTAAGGAAGCCCAAAAGTTGATTCCAAACAGCATCCCTAAATATCTGGAAATCTGACTCTGAAAACTCAGACCCCCGAAAACCAGAGTAAATAAATCTAGTTTAGCATGTACTGCAAATTAAGGCTTAGAAACACTGCAGTCTAAATCATAAGGGTCTCAATCACTTCAAACTATGAGTACATAGCCAATTTAATTTTCAACATTGCTATTCAATCTACAAAAAATATCAAAATCATTAGCAATTTGGAGGTAAGGTGTAAATGTGAGCAGGAAAAAAGCATTTTGACATAATTTATCTTTTTCCTTTTAAGATTTTTTTTTTTGACAGACAATAGCTTTTTAATGTTACTGGGGAAAACTGATTTTACACAAGCATATTAATTCCTCAAAATTTTTTGAACTTAATTCAACTTTTTCTTTTAAAAAAATGCAAAGCAGGAGTGCCTGGGTGGCTCAGTCAGTTAAGCTAAGCGTCTGACTCTTGATTTTGGCTCAGGTCATGATCTCAGGGTCATGAGATGGAGCCGGAGCCCACCATATGGGCTCTGAGCTCAGGGTGAGTCTGCTTGAGATTCTCTCTCCCTCTGCCCCTCCACCAGCTCATATGCAGGCACACTCTCTCTCACTCTCTAAAATAAATAATCTTTTTAAAAAATAAAAAATGTAAAACATAAACATTTCCCAGAAAATAAGATGGAACAGTGATCCCTTAATGACACTTCTATATAACCTCAAAAATTACCTCAAGCTGTACCTAATCACCTCGAGAAATACACAAATCAACAAGCTGTTCCTATCATCTCTTCTTCTAGGCACATGAACCTGGTTTTTCTCCTTTTAAGAGTAAACTCATATAGACATTAGAGTGAAGATCTTAAAGGACCTTTTCCTAATAACTAAAAACCATAATTCAACCGAAGTAGTAAAGGTAACATCACCAGATGGAGGATACGGAAAAACACTGGTGTCTATTTCCTGTCATAATACTTCAAATAAGTGAGAACCATAAACTATGCATAACCCTAGTCATTAAAGTACTATAGTTTGTCAACTAATTTATGTTTTACTAAGAGGACATCATACTCTTTCAAATGCTTTTCACTTTCAAAATCATATCTACCATCTCGTTTTATTTTTGCAAAAATCCTGGAGGGAGCACAGAGCTGGACTTACTACTACATTTCACCTTTGAGGCAACCAATGTACACTGAACCTAACACCTTTCTTGAGGGTAACACAGCTAGTCAGTGGTAGAACTGTATTCAGACCCCAAAATTTCATCCTAGAATTCCTCTCTCGATCAAAATTATTTTTGTAGCTCTTCACAGACTTCCAATTTTAGCCTATCTGAATTCTAACTACTCAAGACATTGCCTGATTAATAATTAATAATTAATTAATTAAAGCAGAAATGAAACCATGGACTTGAACATGATTTGGCAATAAATGTTTATTGGTATGGAGGAGGGGGAGGAAAAGAGGAAGAAAAAGAGGAAGGAGTATTGAGGAAGAGCAGGGAGAGAGGTGGAGGAAAGAGAGAGGAAGGTGGAGGAAGGAAGGAAGGAAGGAAGGAAGGAAGGAAGGAAGGAAGGAAGGAAGGAAGGAAAGGGTGAGAGCGGAGAGAGGGAGGGGGTGGGAGGAGGAAGAGAAGGGAAGGAGAGAGAGAGAGAGAGGAGCTCTCTAATATCACCCACTATTGAGGAGAATAGTCAATAATCCATATTCCAGCATAAAGGATTTTGAAGCAAGCTGCTGACTGAAGAAATGTAAACTCAAAAGGGGGGGGAGAGGACAAAAGGGAAGGAAGAAACAGAGCACTAAGGAGAAAGGATTGTGTGATTACAGCAACAACCCTCAGGCCTGGGAAAACAGTCTACATTCTACTTTGACACAAGTAACATCAGAAGCAGAGTTAGCAATCTGCATAAAGAATCTCAGCATTACTTCTGAGGGTCACCCAGATACAAAACTAATTAATAAGCTTTGGAGATATGAGGATAAAAATTACCATGACAACACCCAGCAACTGTAATCTCTGAAACATAAACATAGTCACATAGTTCATCTTAAAAATTCCATAATGACACCAGGATCTTGAAAAAACTGTCTCACAATTCTTATTCTCTGGTAGCTTAAAAACTCTGCGATATAAACCAGGACTCTTTGCTAACTGATAGGCAATTAGAAATATTAACCCACTTTCCAAATGCCAGTACTTTGCCTCTTCTCATTTGAAGGCTACTAGCTATCCAGGTGATTAAGCCAATATGAAAGCCAATCAGGTATTAAACGTAGAAAATAAGCCCAATCTACCAGCCAATTTCAAAATATAGCAGATGAAAAAAAACCCAAGTATCAGCTGAATCATTTCTAAATACAGTTTTTAAAAATACTTAAAATGTACCAAAAATAATGCAGGTCAGCTGAATACCAGAAATGTCAGTTTCCATCAACAAAGATTTTTTTGTTCAATTTTTCATCAACATGCCAAAAGAAACACTAAAGCAAGACCACAACATGACCCATATTACTCCTCCCAGAAAGAAAAAGGGAGCATACAGGGGAAGAAAAAGGGAATGTAGTCTTGCTCCACAGAAGGCTTAAGCTGCCCAGTCTATCAAAAGCCCAAATCCAACCAAACAAAAACAAAAACAAAAACAAAAAAAAGAAAACTAAGGTTATTTTTGAATCCTGATAGATGGAAGTTTTGGAGTGGCAGAAAACCAGATTCAAATAAGTTAGAAATAAGAGCGCGCAATACCCCAAACCACTACCCTCTACTGTCGGCATGGTACTCGTTTTAAAACAGAATGCACTGAATCAATACATGATCACTTAACAGATACCTACACACTTCCGATAAGCCTAAATAACTTGCTTTATACAGAATTCTAGCACTTCTCATGTCTTGACTATGTTAAAAATAATAACCTCTATATTGGACAGGAGACTCTTAATTCCCTAAAAATATCCGTCACATTTCATCCTCACCCTTTTTTGGGGAACATTCTAAGCAAAGGGAAAATACTAATTGGGAAATCAAGTCTCCTCCTCAAACATAGGTAGAAACGGCATGCACTCAAATAGCAGAAGCAATCATTTAAGGAGGTACACACGTTTGAAAACCCACTATCGGTGTCGTTTTCTGTAGCTCAGGAACTTTCTTTTTCAGTCTACGGATGCACCTCTGACACACAGACGAGGAGCTGATCCATCGGAGGGAGGAGGAATTGGACTGTGCACCTCCAAAACAAGCTCAGGGACACGGGACAAGACAGGGGCAAAGGAACTTCAAATGTGTCCAGGGAAACCTCTTCAGGAACAGCCGCACCCGGCTCCCTTTCCCGCTCGCCAGACAAGGGGAACCGGGGAATCAGGGAGCCGGCTCACTGCGGGCACAGCTTCTCGGCCCTCCGTTGCCCAGCCTCGGTCGCAGTCCGGCCTCCAGACGCGGTTGGGAAGCGCCAGCTCTCGCCTTCACTTCAGCCTTGCCCTCCGCTCTGGCCCCGGAGCTCCCCAAACCGGCCTTCTTCCCCACTCTCAGCGCCAGCCGGCCGCGCGCCAGGCCCCCTCCCTTACCTGCGCCTCCCGCCCCGGCCCCGCCGGCCACCCTCCACCCCAGTCGCCGCTTCACCCCGTTCAGGCGCAGGAAGCCAGTACGACGGGGATACTCGGGCCAACGGCGGTTGCTGCAGGAAGCAAAGCCACTTACATAGTTGATGCGGCTTCTCGCTTCCCCCGAAGGCTCCGCCCCCTGTTCCTCCTTCTCTCCAATCCGCAATGCTCCCGGGCGCCGGCTCCTCCCCCTCCTTCGCGTCCGCGCCACGTTCGGATCAGACGCCCAGGCGAAAGGAGTCGAGCTCGAATAGAGTCGTCCTGGACAATTTGACTGATTAAGGCCGCCTCAGCCTTCGAGAGGAAGCCAGGGCGACTGCGCGCGTGAGCATCACGCGTGCCCGGTCACCCGACGGGTGCTGGCTGGGCCACTGCAGTTACCGTATGTGTTCGATGATGTGGGCTTTCAGAAGATGTTACCGCGCTCAGCGTTCCCAGGGACTGATATTCACAAGAGCGCAAACTGTTGTCACACTTAAGTGACTCGGTCAACGACTGGCCATGTGACCTTCAACAAATTACTAAATTCCTCAGGCCCCTGCCCTCTTAACTGCAAAATGAGGCTGATAACAACCACTTCACAGACAGTTTTTTGAAGATAAAGTAAAACATTGCACATAAAGCATCTGGCACAGTGCCTTACCCCAGAGTAAGTGATGTGAGCTCTTTAGCTAGTCTTTTCATTCAAGTTTTGTGTTGCACCAAGACTGAGTGCAAAGAAAATTACCAAGTTGCTCAGCCTGGCTATAGCATCAGTCCATCTTTTTGTCCTGCTGTGAGCATTGTGCCCTTAGCTGAAGAAGCCTTGTGCCAAAACCTGCTGACCAATTGTGGGGCTTGGCAGGGGCGGTCAGAAAGGAAACCCAGAGTGCGGTGCTATTTTAATTAAATTCTTCAGGCCCTTTCCTCAAGAGTTTTGGCAAATCCCTACCCAGTTTTCCTCGAGTTAGCCTTCTCGGCCGATGGAGAGCGCCATCGAAGCCCGAAGACTGGTACCAGTAGAAGGAAATCCTTATCACCCTCAGCGGGGCCCTCAGCAATCATCCTAGGAGTAGTCAGTTTCCTCTTCCATTTCTCAACTGCTGTTCCACACCACACCATTCCTCCTGCCCCATTACTTTGACTATCATTCTCAGCAGAGAATCTACCTGAGTGAGAAAGCTGGGGTTATTGGGTGTGACCGCTAACAAACCCTTCGTTGAAACACATATTTATGATTCTTACTGAGTCTTTTATTATGATGGTACTATGCTTATATTCTTCTATCAGGTATCACTTGCATTTGTACTCAAAACAGCTTTTCCTGGGCGCCTCGGTGGCTCAGTCGTTAAGCGTCTGTCTGCCTTCCGCTCAGGTCGTGATCCCAGCATCCTGGGACGGAGCCCCACATCGGGCTCCCTGCTAGGCGGGAAGCCTGCTTCTTTCTCTCCCACTCCCCCTGCTTGTGTTCCTGTTCTTGCTCTCTCTGTCTCTCTCTCTCTCTCTGTCAAATAAATAAATAAATAAATCTTTAAAAAAATAGCTTTTCCTTTTCTTTTTTTATATTGATTCCTAGTATTCAACTAATTAAACAAGGAGGCCATTAGACTGAGATAGTTCTAATATCTTATTAGCCTGTATAAGCGAACCAAAACCTAAGCCTGTAATGCCTCAAGGTTATGAATTTGAAACCTAAGGATAACCAATCACAAACAACCACCTAAGGCTTTTCCAAACACGGCAACTGCCTAAGCTGTAGTCAATCAAATAATTTCCTTGCTTTGCTTCTGCCTTTTCTCCGTAAAAGTCTTTCCCCTAGCTCCTGTCATTGTAGTGTTTCCAATCATTTCACATTTGGCAATGCCCAATTTCTGCTCAAATAAACTCTTTTTTTTTAAGATTTCATTTATTTATTTGAAAGAGAGAGAGAGAGCACATGAGAGGGGGGAGAGTCAGAGGGAGAAGCAGACTCCCCACTGAGCAGGGAGCCCGATGCCGGGACTCCATCCCGGGACTCCAGGATCAAGACCTGAGTGGAAGGCAGTCGCTTAACCAACTGAGCAACCCAGGCGCCCCTGCTCAAATAAACTCTTAAAAGTTGTAATATGCCTCAGTTTATTTTTTAACAGTATCAGTACAGACTCATGATTTTTTTACAGTATATTATAACTCATTACTGCGCCACTCTTTTTGATAGTCGAGGTTTCCCTGATTTGCCCAGTGAGAGCCCCTTCAAGCAGCTCCCATGTACATTTGACATGCCTTTCCCCCTTTTTGAGCACTTCCTTACCTTCTTACCCAATAAAATATACCAGACTCATCTTGAACTATCCTTGCTTCAGGTCTAGAATTAGTTCTGTAAGGATCCCTTTAGTAGAGAACACAAATGTTTTTAAAAATCATGAAATTCAGGAGGGCGCCTGGGTGGCTCAGTTGGTTAAGCGACTGCCTTCGGCTCAGGTCATGATCCTGGAGTCCGGGGATCGAGTCCCACATCGGGCTCCCTGCTCGGCGGGGAGTCTGCTTCTCCCTCTGACCCCCTTCCCCCTCGTGCTTTCTGTCTCTCATTCTCTCTCTCTCTGAAATAAATAAATAAAATCTTTAAAAAAAAAAATCATGAAATTCAGTTCTGTCTAGGAAGTAATGAAATTGGCACTCTCATACATGCATGTGAAAACATAAATAGGTGTATCCCTCCTAGAAAATTATTTGATGGATCTAACACCACCTTAAAATTGTTTATACTCGGGCGCCTGGGTGGCTCAGTTGGTTGGGCGACTACCTTCGGCTCAGGTCATGATCCTGGAGTCCGGGGATGGAGTCCCGTATCGGGCTCCCTGCTCAGCGGGGAGTCTGCTTCTCCCTCTGACCCTCCCCCCTCTCATGTGCTCACTCTCTCTCTCATTCTCTCTCTCAAATAAATAAAATCTTTAAAAAAAATGTTTATACTCCTTGATTCAACAATTGCAATTCTAGCAATCATGCCTAAGGAACTGATTCTAGTGCAAAGTAGAATGTAGTGAAATATATTTTTCAGTTATTTAAAACAGTAATAAATAAATAAAAAGAAACAAATTTCTAATGAACACAACATGAAAGCAATACAATCAAATGATGGACAATTATGCAGTCATTAAAAATTATGCTAAGACTTTATAGAGCATGATTCTTCATTTCATGGTCAATCTTCTTAAAAGAGTTATGTTCCCTTTCCCCCCTTCCCATTCAAACGTCAATCCCTTAGAGTATGGCTTCATTAAGAATCATTCTGATAGAATTATTCTTCTTTAGGGGCATTTGCGAGGTCCACCGACTTGCCAAAATTATTTTCAGGCTTTGTCTTCCTTGCCTTCTCTGTAGTACCCCCTCCTTTTTGGAAACTTTCTCTTTGGTTCCCATCAGTCTGTGCTGATTTTTCTACTACCTCCCAGACAATCATTGCCATTCTCTTTTGGGAACTACTTTTCTTCCACCCAGCTGTTTAAAAATGTGAAGTATTCCACAGAGTTCTCACTGAGGTAGACTTTTCTTCTTACTGTATACTTCTGGCTTATGACCTCATAAATTCCTTGGCTTCAGCTATGATCAGTACGTGCTTATATTAGTTTGCTAGGGCTGCCGTAACAAAATGCCACAGACTGGGTGGCCTAAACCACAGAAATTTACTTGTCACAGTTCTGGAGGCTGAAAGTCCAAGATCAAGGTGCATGCAGGGTCACTCTCTCCTGAGGTCTCTGTCCTTGGCTTGCAAATAAATGGCCACCCTCTTGGCTTGCAAATAAATGGCATGCACGTTCATCCCTCTGTGCATGCACATCCTGTGTGTCCAAATTTCCTCTTCTTACAAAGATACTAGTCAGGGGCGCCTGGTGGCTCAGTTGGTTAAGCATCTGCCTTCGGCTCGGGTCATGATCCCAGGGTCCTGGGATCAAGCCCTGCATTGCACTGGGCTCCCTGCTCAGTGGGGAGCCTGCTTTTCCCTCTCCCTCTGCTGCTCCCCCTGCTTGTGCTCTCTCTCTGTCAGATAAAATCTTAAAAAAAAAAAAAAAAGACACTAGTCAGATTGGATTACGGTCCACCAATATGACTTCATTTAATCTTCATTACCTCTTTAAAGGTCCTATCTCCAAACACAGTCACATTCTGAGGTATAGCGGGGTTAGAGCTGCAACAGATGAATTTTGGGAAAAGGAGGACACACAATTTGGCCCATAACAACGCTAAAGATTCTCAGATTTCTCTCTTTAGCCCAGACACCCCTCCCGAACTCATGTAGCTAACTGCCTCAACATCTATATCTTGCTGTCCCACAGGCATCTCAAATTTAACAAACCTTACACTTAACTCATTTTCTTGGCCATCAAACCTGTGACTCTATCTATATCCCTTCTTTGTTGAAGGGCACCCTGTCACCCAAACCCTAACCCCAGAAATCACCTGCACTGTTCTTTCTCCCATAACCTTCATGGCCAATAAATTTCAATGAAGTGAATTTCCACAAGGTAGAATAACTGTTCATTCTACTTCATTTTTCTTAGATCATCAAAATGAAAACACAAATACCTTAAAGTATTTATGAGAATCCCCTATTATCTAGATGAGGGTGTCATAACCAAATACAGACAGAAATTTCATAGCCCATATTTCTATTTGTTTACAACAGTAAATAGAACCAGCTAATATTAAAATACTCAGATTTTTTATTGTCCAAATGAAAACCAAATGATGTCAAGGCATGAAATATTAACCAAAAAGAGAAAAATGGTGTGCTAAATGAATCTTCACATGACACTCAGAATAGGCAAGCTAAGTTCAAAAAGAACAAGAATCTAAGCAGTGAGCTTCATATTCACATTTCAAGCAGTAACTTAACTTCAGCCAAACATCGTTACATTTAATTAATGTTGTCAATGGGTAATGTATTATTTTTATCATACTATATATCATATCATCATTTTGTCTATAAATTTGTTATTTTTTAGTTGTGTAAGAGCTAACCGCATAAGGAGCATATATCTAGTTTTATGCATGTACATCTATGCATATTATAATATTATAAGTCAATTCTAGGGATCTACCAAAAAAATGTTTTCAGTGAAAAAGGAGTTCCTACATTAATGGCTTAAGAAACACTGTTTTAAGATGCTGAGACTCCCACGTGTTAACTTGCCTTCCACATCAGCTCGGAGCCTAATTTGCAGCCCATCTCTAGCAGTATTTAGGATTTGATGGAATACGTTTTGTGATTAAATTCACCTTCATTCTGTATAATTTCCTATATTTATTCTCTCTTCTCCTCACATACATTCAATGTATTTTATCATGCTATATTGTATGTCTTGAAAGCTGCCCTAAATCCTTTCTAAAGAATGAATATACTTTTGGTAGTAGGCAAGGGGTGATAAATAATGTGAACCTGAATTTACAATCTCAGGTGAGTTTGGGTCTCAAATTCTAAATGAAAATACAAGCTTATACTCCCCCATAATCATTTCTAGAAGACTAAATGGAGGTGACTCTTACTTTTCATTAATCCACCTAAAAAATCAACAAGTGCAGGCTACCTGGCGGCTCAGTGGTAGACCATAGGAGTCTTGATCTCGGGTTGAGTTAAAGCCTCATCTTGGGTGACGAGATTACTTAAAAATACAATCTCAAAAAAAAAAAAATCGAAAAGTGCGATGCTATGTATTCTTTCTTCTTACTTTTTTCTTGGGGAAAAAAGACCAGTGCCCTCTAGTGTCCAAAATGCGTCTTGTGTGGTGCCTGTTATTACCGGTTTATCTTCCAAGAGTAATTGTAATAATCCGATGCTACAAATTTTTAAAATAAATTTTGGAACACTGAATCAGGACAGCTATATACAATCATTACACTCACTACAAATCACTGTCTAAAATACCTCTCCCCCCCCAAAATGAAATAAAATACTTCTCCCCCATGTTTTCAAGAGTAAGTAATACACAAAAAATAATTCCCTGCAGGGGGCAGAATTTTTTTTTTTATTCCACTGTTTTCTTAAGGCTTCACATCTTTGTTCCGGCTTCACTGGGATCCACACAATCATCTCCTACCCTTATCTTCTAATGCAAATGACAATTGGGTTTATTTATAGCATGTACTTAGTAGTAATTAGAATTACAGGTACGGAAATTCTGAAGACGTAGTCGTTGGTGGTGGCGGAAATTATTTACCGTGGTATACCTGCTTGTTTAACTGTTTAATCCTTTGCATTCTCGCTGCACCAAGAAGCCCCCAAAGCCACCTCAAGCTCCCTAGCCCCGCCCGCACTCCTCCTTCAGCCAAACGCTCGTTCCAGTCCTCCGCACACCCAGGTAGAGCCGGAAGTGGGGGACGCTCTGTTCTTGTTCGCCTTTACTGAAGACCTGGAAATTCACTCTGCGAGGCCCTAGGCGGTGTGGGTCTTAAAATACCAGCCCTGGCGCGCCCGGGTCGCGAGCCTGCAGGTGGCTTTCAGGTCCTTGCGCCGCAAGGAGCCGGAGCCGAGTCCAGGGGGCGCTGCGGCCCCTTCCCCACCGCGAGTGCGGCGAAGGGGGAAGCGAATTCAGCCCAGAAGTTCCGGGACTGGTCCCCGCCCCTTGGCTCCGCCCATCCCCGTGCGGTCGGCGCGCGGCGACTGGCGGCGTGCAGGGGGCGGAGCTCCGGGAGGTGGGCTGAGGGGGCGGGCCTGGGAGGGGACAAAAGCGAGGCGGTGCCAAAACCCTGCCCTGCCGGCCCTCCGCTGTGTCGGTGCGGAGGCGGTGTCTGAAGCTGCAACAGCTGGGGCCCAGCAGGGATAGCCAGTGTAGACGCTTGTGAGTTTCAACGTGTCAGTGGCTGTGGTGCCACTAGCTCATCGTCCGCGTCCCTTCCCCTGCAGGTAACCGCAGGCTTCGAGGGGCGGCCCCCAGCCCCTGGCTTTTGCCAGGAAGCTCTGAGCCAGCCAATAGCTGGAACGGGAAAAAGGGAGAAAGCTCAGATCTTGGGTATGGAGAGAGGAATTTAGCGGCGAGCCCTAATTGAAAGGAAGGGGGAAAATCCAGGTTGGGCGTGGGGAAGAGACGTGGGGAGAAATAGGGTGCTAGATTTCTGGATGTGGAAAAGGCCCACTCTTGGGCACGGAAGGGTGGAATCGGGCGGCGGAAAGTTGCTTGCAGTGACACATAGAAACCCCGGTCTGCATGCAGAAAGGGAAACCGAGCCGTGGGAGGATGCAAGGAGGCGTGGAAGACTAAGTCTTGGGTTTAGGGGTAAGAAAACGTGCGGCAGTGGCGAGATGGATGCAAAGAAAGGTGGAAGCCATGGACTTGGGCGTGTGCAGCGAACTCAGGTGGCTGAAACTGGCGGTGCGGCGGGGTGGAAGTGTCCTCTTGGGGGCGTGGAAGGGGCGGGATGGGGTCGAGGGGACACCTCCGCCCCCGCTCGGGTCTCCAGTTTTCCAGTTCTAAGGAAGCGTTCCCGCAGCAGCCTCCAGGCCCCCGGGGTAAAGGTTCTTGGGCCGCAGAGCGAAGGGGTGGGCGTGGAGACCTGGAGAGAGGAGCGGAGCCAGCTTGGGTTGCAGCCCTCTTGCACAACGGCCACAAGGACGTATGCTGGCCAAGAGCCCACTGGTCACAGCGTCACCTAAGGTCGTGCAAACCCCAAGACGAGCTTACGGACGACGAACCGAAGACGCGCCCACTGACGCACCCTCCAGTGTGTGCGGGGCAGAGATATTTGTGCTCCCTTCACCTTTATTTGGCAGGTGCCTGCCTGCGCCCCAAAAACTGCCCTTTGGCCCTCTCGGTATACTCAGCGCTGTACTTTAAACCGGATAAATCCGGCTGTCTGGCCCTTATTAAAAACAGCTAAATCTTCCTGACAGGCGTGTTTTGAACGTTGTCTTTCTATTCCCCTTTTAGTTTTGTCTTAGGAAATAAACTGCACTCAACTGAGTCTGCAAGATTGAAAGGAGTTGGGGTGATTAGAAGTTGTAAAGGTGAGAATTAGCAATTTTTCCCCTTCTGTACTTTTTTGATGCGGCAATTCTGCGTTTAATGGGTCTTGGGGGTCTTGAGGTAGGGGAAGGCACTGCAAGGAATGAGTCAGGGGTATTTCCAACAATAAATTGCAACTGCTTCCTTGTTTCTTTCAGTGCAGCTCTTCTCTGCAAGAGACTGCTTTTTGGTCCAGAAATTACTGTAATTCATGAACTCAGCTTAAAAAAAAATGTGGCTAAAAATTTGGGGTTGATGAAAATGAAATGATGAAAAGAAAAGAGCAACTCTTTCTGTATTCGTCCAGGTTTATTTTCTGTAATGACACAAGTGTGTCAGGATATTGGAACTCACCTGCTTTCGGACTAAATGACCTGGCTTGTTGGAAAAGTCCTTCCTTCTGAAGTCAGGGTTTGGGTGGAGAGGGAGAATCTGAGCAGCAAGGCTTAGAGAAGTGAATCCAGTGGGGCCTAAAGCCTACCCCAGGGAATTTAAATCTAAAATAAATAAATAATGTCCTATGTTGTCGTAAGCAAGAGTCTACAAAAAAACTTTACTTTTTTAGTTAAAAGGTGCTAAAATTTTAATGGATACTGTGAGGAAATCCTGAAATGTTTCAGTTCTGAGATATAGAAAAATTACTGCAGAAAATGTTTGCTTCAACTGAGAAGGAAATAGTTTTAAAAATGCTATTACTCAGTATAAACAGTATCACTTGATAAGTTGAACTGAAGTAATTTGATCTTTAAAGAACAAAAATGTACCGGGGGGCATCTGGCTGGCTCAGTCAGTAGAATGTAGGACTCCTGATCTCGGGGTCATGAGTTCGAATGCCATGTTGGGTATAGAGATTACGTAAAAAATAATCTTTAAAAAAAAAACAAAAATGTACTCATTAGTGGACTGTGAACCTCAGTTCCTTGTGACAAGGTAAGACATATTCAAGGATGCTATATGACCCATCAGTTGTATTTGCTATCAAGGAAAAAAAGCCAAGTCATAACTCTTGTATAATATTATGTAGGAATGCAGCCATGGAAATGTTGTATCAAGACCAAGATAAATTTGCTACCTCTTTTTGTGTTTTGTTTTGTTTTGTTTTGTTTTGTTTTGTTTTAAATGCAAGGACAGATGTGACATTGGGCTCAGGACTGAATCAACTTAAAGCTCTACTGTAAATCATACTTGAAATTACACATCAGAAGTAATTAACTCCTCCACACCAGTTTGTTCACTTCTTTTATTCTAGCTGAGTTCCAGATGGTTCCTCAGTAATGGTATAGGGAACCTCCTAAACACTAATAAGCAGGCTTCTAGAATTACAAATTTGGGAAGTGAAAATGGCCTGAGGATTAGGAATATGTCCTGGCTTGTCACAAGGAACTGAAGTTCACAGTTGGCTAATAAGTACATTTTCGGTTTGGTTTTGTTTTGTTTTAAGATTTTATTTTTTTAAGTAATCCCTCTACCAACATGGGGCTCGAACTCACGACCCTGAGATCAAGAGTCACACAGTCCACAGACTGAGCCAGCCAGGTGCCCCCCAGTACATTTTTGTTATTTAAAGATGAAACTACTTTAGCTCAACTTGTCAATTGATAACTGTTTATAGGCCTCTTACCTAATAATTAAGTCCGTTCTCTTGACTTTTCCAGGCTTCAGCCATAACTTAAAGGGATAAAAGCAATTTGCAGTTATGTTCCCCCAGGGAAGAAGTTTCCATTAGAGCATCATGAAAGGGAACAGACACCTTCCTCAGGCTCAGGGCCTCCTCCACTTCTCAGGAAACACACACAGGATAGGGTCTTCCTTGAAGCCTCATAGTTTCGCTTCCTCCAGAGGGTGCACCCCTGCCCTGTCTGGGAATGAGATTAATTTGTATTTGCTGTCCTCACATCCCAGGAAGACATGTCTTCCGGGGACAATTCCGTTTCTCTGTCCCACCCACTGGCAGCTTAACTTTGCCCAAGAACAGTCCAGGAGTTTGGTTACCGAGGAACGGGACAGGGACGTGCTTGGCTCCTGGGCAGTAGTAGTAGCCCTTCTCTATACAGGTTTTTCTAAATTGAGAAATCACTTTTGTATTTAGTGTGACATCCTCAGTATCCATTAGTGTCTCTAGGGAAACATAATTCCACCAGAAACTCTGCATCTTTCGCTTTTAGCCTTAAAAGTTTCCTTAGACACGGTTTATAAGAACTTGTTGAATGACCCCAAGTGCAGTTTTGGTGTTTTAGGTTTTTTTGTTTTGTTTTGTTTTGGTTTTTTTGTTTAAACCGAAACAGCCTCTTAAAAGAGGGGAAATACTAGCACCCATCATTTTGCTGATCTTGACGGTGCTTGAGGGTTGGATAGAAGGATTCAAATAAACATGATATTGCAGAAATCATCTCGTTTTAGAAGATAGACCAACAGTCAGGAATAATGATACCATTTTTAAGAACATGTTACAGGGTCGGGTCCCCCCACACTCTAGTGGGATGGCCTTGGGAAAGCTATTTTCCCTCTGTCAAAGTGAAATGGGAAGATAATTTCCATCTTCCAGGGTTGTGCGGGCTGCCTCAAAAATCACACATGAAGCATGTAACACAATGCTTTACACAGAGAATGTGCTCGATTCTAATGGTAAATATATTGCTATTAGCTTTTTATGCAATAGGGGTGTTGTGAATGTAGTGTTTAGTAGTCACCGAATTCTTGGTATTTTGTTTTTACACTGTAATGAAATAAATGAGAAGACCTGTGTCTTACCTTTTGTTCTCTTTAAAGGTTTCTTGAAGTCAAAATGTCGCAGAAAATCCATGGCGGTTCTGTGGTAGAGATGCAAGGAGATGAAATGACACGAATCATTTGGGAGTTGATTAAAGAAAAACTCATTTTTCCCTATGTGGAACTGGACCTGCACAGGTAAGCAGCAAACTCAGAAAGCATAATCTAAGTGATTTCAGGGTATGACTGGTTGTTTAAATAACTATGGCTGTATCTTATGAATAAAGCTTTTCAGGGAGGGATGCCAAAATACAGGTATATGAAACTTCTATTTTAATTTTATTAATTTTATTTATTTTTAAGATTTACTTGTTTTTAGAGAGAACACAGAGGGGAGGGGCAGAGTGATTCTCAAGCAGACTTCCCACAGAGCCCAAGCCCCATGACAAGGGGCTTGATCTCCCAACCCTGAGATCACGACTTGAGCCGAAACCAAAAGTCAGACGCTTAACCAACTGGACCACTCAGGCGCCCCAAACTTTCTATTTTAATTTTGACATTATTGGCTAGAAAGGCTGGACTTACCATTGTTCTGAAGAAAAGAATTGTGATGAGAACAAAGTGATTCTCCACTCTTTCCAAGCCTCTATTTCCCCTGAAGGTGGCTCAGAGCAGCACAAGGTTTTTATTTGTGGAAGGGAAAATAATAGAGGTACAGTCTGTGTTGAACAGTAAAGTAATTGTAGTTAACACAGTTTTATCCTTTCTACCTACCTCTGTTTACTATCACTCTACTTAACTAGTCAGTGGACCTTTCCCCCCTATTCTTTCCTTGGCTTTTGCCCTTTTCACACAATTACAACACAGAAAGAGCCCTTGAAGTTATTTATACAAGCCCCACCTTTCTGTAGACAGTCCCTTAAACCTTTTGTGTTCTAAGGATTTGAGCCATTGCTCTTTTATAAAGTGTTTGTTTGGAGACAGATATGAAAGTCTCTGTGGGATTCTTCCTTCTGTTCCCTGTGATTTTTTATAAACTTGCTCATGCTCTTCGTACATCCAAACAAGGAAGAGGCAGAATTTTTCCAAAGGGGATGTGGCTGAAGCCTGGCATGGCAAAATGTTGACCCACACAGTTTAGCCAAACTACAGCAAGTCTTAGTGTATTTGTCTTGACCCACAATTATTCATCAGACCCACGTGTTCCGAGGGCCTGTTGTTTTGCCTGGGTGTAGACACTTCATTCACGTGGTGTCATTAGACACTCTTTTTAGTTATTCTAAGCCCAAGCTGTTGATAATGTCTATATTGCAACCCCGAGATGAAGCAAATACTTGCAGAGGTCAACCAGACATACAGGAAACGAAGCATAAAAAACAAAAAACATCAAATGGGTTACGAAAGCATTTCATGAGCACTCTCCTGGTTCGGAACTTGACATGGCAGTAGGTGAATTTGCCAAGTTCTTGCCAGTGTAATGGCTGTAAAATGTGTTTATTTTCTGCAGGCTAGACAGTGGTCCAGGCCACTTACTCATTCTCTTCTGTTAGAGACGTTAAGAAGAGAAGCAAAAACCCCACTAATTTGCTGGTAGATTCTTCTGATGAGAAATGGTTCCTACGAACATGAAAAGTGCTGACCCCAGTCCTCATTTGAGTTAGGATTAGACATTTGTAATATTCAGCATTTCCTATGCCAGAAGATAAGAGAGTCAGTGGATTCCTTACACGTAAGTGAACTATCTAAGACCAAAGCCGTTTGGAATAATTTTTATTTGGAAATACATTAAGATTGCTGTCTTTGTGTGTTTGCATCATGAGTTGAGATAGCGAAGGAAAGGAAAATGCAAAGACTAAAAGGAACTGAAAGGAGAAATCTAGAGGCTTAATGGGTTAGCAAGTTTTGAAAGCTGAAAAAAGCTGAAAAACTTCTTTGAAGTCTTGGAAGACAAAATGAATTGTTACATTACTGTTTTGTTTCTCCTGCTTCTGACAGACTGTGACATACTTGAGATAAAGCTTTAATCATTTTCTATGCTCCGTGGACAACCAACCTTCTTCCCAGGTCTGAAAAACCTGCAGCCTGGGTATTGGTGTATATTACCATAACTCCCTGGGGGATGTAAATCCGTCACTGGATTCCATTATTTACCCAACAAACAGCAGGCTTATTTCCAGAACAAAGAAACTTACCTAAGAATTAGGGAAAGGTTCATCTTCTGACTAACTGGCATTAATGAAGAAGTCGGTAGCATTTTTGGCACGGGCTGTGGCATTTATAGCTCCTACCGCTTGAATGCCATAATACAAACAATCCTTTAAACCCTCTGACCCCTTTATTTTTAGAGCACAGTGTTTACTAAGGGAAAATTAAGTGCTTAGGCTTCCGTTTTTATGCTAATTTTATGGAAGGAAGTCTGCAAAAACGGTTGCTCATATGCCATGATTGCCTCTTGGTGCTGAAGAGCACGCAAAGGGGCAGAGCACAATGGCTTCCATTCAGTCTCCTAGACAGCTTCCCACACCACAGGCGGGTGTGGCTCATAGTGCACCTCTCTTAGTGCTTTGTTTGGTTGGCAGCCGTCTTCTGGGTCTGAGGTACCCTAATCCTAAAAGTTGGCAGATTGAGGTGTATTTTGAGCCTTTCCTTTCTTCAGGGCAGGCTCTGCGTGCCATCACCATGCATAGAATGGTGACACCCTCAGTCACTCATCAGTTTGTCTGGAGAGTTACGCTTAATGACTTTTCCCTCCCAGCTATGATTTAGGCATAGAGAATCGTGATGCCACCAATGACCAGGTCACCAGGGATGCTGCAGAAGCTATAAAGAAGTACCACGTTGGTATCAAGTGTGCTACCATCACGCCCGATGAGAAGAGGGTTGAGGAGTTCAAGTTGAAACAAATGTGGAAATCACCAAATGGCACCATCCGAAATATTCTGGGTGGCACCGTCTTCAGGGAAGCTATTATCTGCAAAAATATCCCCCGGCTTGTGAGTGGATGGGTAAAACCCATCATCATAGGTCGTCATGCTTATGGGGATCAGGTAAGTTGTGTTGGCATAGTTGAATTCTCCATACTCTTTTTTTCGTGACCTTTGGCTGCCCAGAAGTTCTGATCTATATGTTTTATTCTTTTGGTGTCTACTCCCTTTAAGCGAGGTACAAAATTGAGAAGTGTGTATGTGTATATCTGTATATTTAGGTAGAAATAAATATAGATAAACTTATAGATAGGTACCTGTTTCAACACAAATGATTTTTTTTCAGATGTATTTTTTTCTTCCTGTGTCTTTTCTTTTTTTTTAATGTGGGCTCCACCCCCAGTGTGGAGCCCAATGTGAGGTTTGAACTCATGACCCTGAGATCCAGACCTGAGCTGAGATCAAGAGTTAGAGCCACCCGGGCGCCCCCATATATCTTTTTCTTTTTTTTTTTTTAAGTTAAACATATGATATGGCGATTTTTGTACAATTTCCAGTGGTTCAGCCAAATTAGTGGTTCTTCACCCTGGGTATAAAATAAGATCCGTTATGGGTTTTTTTGTTTTGTTTTTTGTTTTGTCTTACTTCTTAAACAAATTTGGGTTTTTGTTTTAATTCCTGTATAGGAGTTCTGCCCTCCACCAGCTGAATCTGAATTTCATGAGGTTCAGACATTTTAAAGCTCCCAGGTGATGCCAGTGTACAGACAGGGTTGTGAACCACCAAAGATTATATTGAACATAATCTCTTCATGCAAAAAAGGAAAAACTGATTCAGTAGTTGAAAGTATTCTCTTTAAAACATTCCTCTCCTCCTTGGAAAAGAAAGAAGTATTAGTTTCTGTACTTTTGTACCAGTAAGCTCATTGCCAAATTAAACAGAAAAACTGCCAACTAAACAAAATCCGTATTGAAACGGAGGTTTCGGACTTTCATAAAAAGCAGCTTATGTCCTGAAAGAGCCTTAAGAATAAGAATGTCTCATGCTGAAATCCAGAGGCTTTGATGTAGCAGTCCTCAGAAACAGTGTGGCCAGACCACTCTCTGTTCCTGGGGATGGGGTCACTGGGTCAGTCCTTGAGGATCAGCTCACTTTGTTCTACCCTGTGGTTCAAACTATCCCTTCATCCTGGCCAAACCTTCCAGAGGCCCAGGAGAGAGAATGTCGACAGGAGCACTACAAACTCGCATATCCCAAGAAGACCACTCTTAAGTTCTTATGAGTTCATGGTGTCTTTTTCATCCTCCACCACCCCCATCCCCAGCCCCCCAGCTTTCTTTTAATTATTTTGGCATCAGTCACTTGGAAGAATGGTCATTCTTTTCATTAAAGTCCAGATTGAAAATTCCCAACCTAGGGTTGATTCAACTCAATGTGCATAAACCTCTACAAAGCCTCTGTGAGGCTTTGGTGCCTCAGGGTCTTCCTTTTGAGAAATGGGAATAAGTTTCCACCGTAGTGAAGGACTTTATATGGCAGAAATGTGCTGCGGAGAAAAGATATTTAATCTTCACAGTTACCCGATGGTTCTTTTCCCAGCTGTCATCAGGATTGCCCTATGCAAACGTAAATAAATAGGTATGGCTGGCAACTGTTGGTACCTGATTGTAAAAATGTTCTAATTTAAGTGCGGCAGAAATTCACAGATGCCTCGTGTGGGCCAGGCACATTTTTCCACCAGTGTAGCTCACTCCCATGAACAAGATGGCTGCCCTTGTACAGTTCTTCCCTGAGGGGCACCAACTAGCCTGTCCCAGCTGCTTCCACAGTCACTGCTGCTTTTGGACAAATCCTGGGCTGGTGTTGGTAGCGATCATAACCATGAAGAGACTGAGCCCTGACGGTCTAAGGACCAGATCCCAAGTCTTTCGACCCTAGATGTGTTATTGCCACTATATCACAGTTCCTCCGTTGTAAGATTGATGGAAGAATCAAATGAGATAAGGAGACGATTCAAGTTAGTCACTTAAAGTGTCTGTCATATAGTGAGGACAAGGCATTAGCTCTCGTTACCATCCGTGCTGTAGCTGGTGTTTATCATCCCCCTGTGGAAAGACTTCCTTGACCTCCAGGTCATGGTCATTTCCTCTCCCTGTCATCCTACTGCATTTCATATCTAAGCCCCGCTTTGACATTTGAAAACTCTTAGGTTGCGTCTCACTTTTGTATGTCTTTGTTAGGATATAAGCTTCCTAAGAGAAAATGCTTTGTCATTCTCCTGTCCTTCTCGGTGCTCAGGAAACTGCTCTTTCCATGGGAGGCGCCCAGTAAATTCTGATTTCCACTCTACTGTAGGATCAACTTGCTTTGGGAACTCTCTGGACCTCTTTTTTCCCATCTCTAAAATAAATGAAGGTTGAGCCTCACTGCCCTGTTTGTCTAGGTATCTTCCAGCTCTATATTCTACGATTTTTCTTCCCTTATAATTCTTGAAAGGATAGTTTGGTTTGGTTTGGTTTTTATACCTTTCTCCCCCCTACACAGTACAGAGCAACTGATTTTGTTGTTCCTGGGCCTGGTAAAGTTGAGATAACCTACACATCAAGTGATGGATCCAAAAAAATGACATACCTGGTACATAACTTTGAAGGTAAGTCCATCATGAACTACATCTTTTCATTTTTTACAGATCATTTAGACAGTATTGGTACTGTTTTTTAAAAGTTAGTTTTGTGGCTGCCAAAAATACAACCTGGACTCGACAGCATTTCTACAGGACCCAAAATCTAACATAAAGAAGTAATTGGCTTCCATGCCTTCCATGGGGTGGACTAAAGACACAAAAGGAGCCAGCCACTTAATTGGAAATGCATGTGGGCAAAGACAGGTAGATAGTTTTGCACTTCTCCTGAAACACAGAGGGAAGGTCGGCAGGAATCTGTTGTGCCTAAATTATAGAAATTAAATATTAATAATCCCGTATCACCTGTCACGTAATCTGCGCTTTGCTCTGGTAAGGGTTTGTATTTGAAAATGGTTGCGTTATATATTTGCTGAAATTTTCTTCTTGCCCTGAGTGTTTATTCTGTGAAAGTGAACATTTCTTTTTTTGCCTTGTCTTCCCCACCATCCTGCTGCTTGAAAGGTCTACTGTGTCAAATGCCACCCAAAGGTTGTTGAAAGAACAGAGAACGCCTCTCTCTCTCCACTCCTGAAGTGGTTAAAAGCTCTCATACAAACAAAAGCTCAAAGCTGACCTAGCCCTTGTTCTCTTTGCCTCATCTGAGTAATATCATTTTAATGGAATCTCGTCCTGCGGGTTTGGGTCTTGCACATTTTGAGCCTAGGTTGGCCCTGGGCAATGGCACAGATTCAAGGGCTTTCTTTCAGTAACTACAGAGCTCACCAAGGAAGAGTCGTGAAACACTAGTGATGACATGTAGCATAATTATTTCTGCCAGTGAGGTATGAACCTTCAGTCTCCTCCAGGAAATGATGAGAATTCTCATTCGATATTTGAAATGCCAATTTTTTCTCAATGGCTGAAGAAGGAGCACACACTCAGAGTTGAAAACACATCTGTGAAATTTTTTAAAAAGTGTGAAAGACAGCTTAAAAAGGATTCACCCTTTCTTGAGTGTATTTCTGGTCCATATTAGCACTTTTTAGTATTTTTGGTATCTTCAGGATCCTGAAGACCGTGTGTTTCTCACTTCTATTGCCCTTTCAAAACAAGTTAGGATGTCCTTTTCTAGAATTGACTTTCTTCCGATCATGTGCCTCTGCAACTCATGGAATATTCACGTTTGAAGCCTGGCCGGGACTTTTTGAAGCCCTGGGAGCTGGGAATTGGGTGCTTGGGTGGTGGTGGGTGGATTTGGACGTGTTACAACTCTAGCCCATTTACCCTTCTCCTTTTTCCTCTCTTCGGGGTCCTCTCCACAGACGGTGGTGGTGTGGCTATGGGGATGTACAACCAAGATAAGTCGATCGAAGATTTTGCACACAGTTCTTTCCAGATGGCTCTGTCTAAGAGTTGGCCTTTGTATCTGAGCACCAAAAACACGATTCTGAAGAAATATGATGGACGTTTTAAGGACATCTTTCAGGAAATATATGACAAGTAACTACAGTTCTTTTTTTTTTTTCTTTGTCTTTTTCCTAAAATAAGCTAGGATTTCTAATATAGAATTTCCATCCTTATCCCTTTGATTCTGGGGCAAATTGAGTGAAAACCATCACTATCCCATAAAGTAAAGGGCACAACTAAGATTTAACAGATGTGAAACAAGCCATTCTTGAGTTGCTTTTAGAAGGTAAATGCTTTCAAATAAAGGTCCCACATTTAGTTTTTTCAGAGCAAGAATTGTTTAATGCTTGAATGTAGGTGCCCGGTGATTGACAGAAAGTTCTAATTTTGGGGGGTCACTGGCTGGCTCAGTCAGTGGAGCATACGACTCTTGATCTCAGGGTTTTGAGTTCGAGCCCCATGTTGGGTGTAGAGATTATTCACAAATAAAATACTAAAAAAAAACAAAAACAAAAGAGGGCCACCTGGATACCTCAGTCGGTTAAGCATCCAACCGTTCATTTCGGCTCAGGTCATGATCTCAAGGTCATGAGTTCGAGCCCCTCCCCCTCCTTCGGGCTCTGTGATGGGCAGAGAGCCGACTTAAGATTCTCTCTGCCCACCCACCCCCAGCTCGTGCTTGCTCTCTCTCTCTCTCTCTCAAAAAAAAAAAAAAATTATAATTTTTCAAGCTTATGCATATGAGTTTCTGAGTTGGGCACATTTCCACTCTTTCTGAAGCCCATTGTTGTGATTTAGAACTCTGCCTTAGTGGAGTCATTTGAACTTAGTTCAATATTTATAACAGCTTCAAGTTCAACAACATGGGAGCATGTGTTAACTTTTAAGATGGCATAACTTCCTTTTAGTTGCATGTGTTGAGGCCAGGGCTTCGGTTTTAGGTATCTTTCCTAAGACATCTTAATTCCTCTTCCTGCTACCCATTCATACCAATCCTAGGAGCTGTCCTAGTTTCCTGAAAGATACAGAGTGGTAGTATCATATTTTTCCTCCATTATTACATTTTTTTTAAGATTTTATTTATGGGCGCCTGGGTGGCTCAGTCGTTAAGCGTCTGCCTTCGGCTCATGTCATGATCCCAGGGTCCTGGGATCGAGTCCCGCATCGGGCTCCCTGCTCAGCGGGGAGCCTGCTTCTCACTCTGCCTCTCTCTCTCTCTGTCTCCTATGAATAAATAAATAAAATCTTTAAAAAAAAAGATTTTATTTATTTATTTGAGAGAGAAATGGAGAGGGCACAAGCAGGGGGAGGGAGAGGGACCAGCAAACTCCATGCTGAACCGGCAGCCCAAGGTGGGGCTGGAGGCGGGCTCGATCCTGGGACCCTGAGATCATGACCTGAGCCGAAGTCAGATGCTTAAGCCACCCATGTGCCCCCATTATTACATTCTTAAAGTAAGCTGTATCTCAAGAATCTGATCAGTAGTGTACTGAAAACTAAAAATAGTGCTGGGGACACTCTACTCTCTCCCTTATTCTCCATCTCTGCGAAGGAAGTGAAATCACTCTAACAGGTGGGGACATGGGGTTTCACAGCTAAAAAATGGGCAGGATTTGAGCTTAGGTCTATCAGATTCTCAAGTCTGTGCTGCTTCTACTAAAAAATGCTGCTTCCAGCTCCACCCTCTTTGGGGAAGCAAGTGCTGTCCCTAGTAACACTAATTTTCTTTTTTTTTTTTTTTTAAGATTTTATTTATTTATTCATGAGAGACAGAGAGAGAGAGAAGCAGAGGGAGAAGCAGGCTCCCAACGAGCAGGGAACCCGATGCGGGACTCGATCCCAGGACCCTGGGACCATGACCTGAGCCGAAGGCAGACGCTTAACCATCTGAGCCACCCAGGTGCCCTAATTTTCTTTTTAATTTCCTTTTCTCTCTTGCTTCTTAGGCAGTACAGATCCCAATTTGAAGCCCAAAAAATCTGGTATGAGCATAGGCTCATTGATGACATGGTGGCCCAAGCTATGAAATCCGAGGGAGGCTTCATCTGGGCCTGTAAAAACTATGATGGCGATGTGCAGTCAGACTCCGTGGCCCAAGGTAAGGAGCTGTGGGACCGAGCAGAGGTGGAGCTCAGGTGGTGGCACATAGGTCATGCCACAGTAGTTCTCTAGTTTGGGAAGGGGGGTTTTGCAGCCCTTTGTTTGTTAAATGCTGAAATGATAAGCACTGCGAGCCATGCTGTTCCATCTGACACAAGCAGAGAAGCCCAGGGCTGTTCACAGAAATTCCAAGAACCAGGGGCTTTATGCCAGAGGTAAGGGCCAAATCAACAGAAACTCTCCCTGCCCCGATTTCTTCAGCACCAAGCTGCCCTTCAGTTTCAGTTATCCATGGCAGCTATGTAAACGTGAATCTTCCCCTGATAAACGTTTGTGTTAACTTTAATCCTGTTTGCTTTTCCCCAGGAAGTACTACTTTTTCTTTTCTCTTATGAAAACTTAAGCACCTCCTACCAGTTTGAAAATTGGTAGATCAACCCAGGTTTATGTCAGATAAATGAGTTAGACAACTCTCTTTACCCTCCCTCCCTCTGTTTCTCCACATCCTCATAATCCTTTGGGCTGTGTTCAGTAGAGGAAGGAGTAGTGCTTTATGATGCTTCCAGGGCGGGTAAGGGAAAGTATTTCTTATGAGCAGATTTCTTGGGAAGGGACCCAAATCATTCCACCCTTTCTAAATGTCCTCATAGCAGCAAAGAGTATCTGGATGGATCTTTCAAATTCAAATGTCAAGATATGGAGGGTCAAAGGACTTTGAAATAGGACTTCGGAAGTGCAGGGTCTGGCAGTGCACTGATAAGGTACCAAGGCTCTGTGTCTGGGCAGAGCCTGTAGATAAATGTGACCTCAGTGCCGCTCAACAGGCAAAAGCAACAGTGCTGTCTGCATGTCCAGTCTTTCCTTTTTTTTTTTTTTTTTTAAGATTTTATTTATTTATTTGACAGAGAGAGACATAGCGAGAGCAGGAACACAAGCAGGGGGAGTGGGAGAGGGAGAAGCAGGCTTCCCACAGAGCAGGGAGCCCGACGTGGGACTCGATCCCAGGACCCTGGGATCATGACCTGAGCCGAAGGCTGACGCTCAACAACTGAGCCACCCAGGCGCCCATGTCCAGTCTTTCCTAGGATATGAGCTACTGTGGACTCACACCACTTATGTCCTCAGTTTTGACCGTGGTACCAACTAGTGTCCTGATACTAAACATAAGCAAACTCACTATGGATATGGTCCTGAACTTCTCCAACCAATAAATATTTGGGAGTCTACCAAAGCCTCAGACCAACACAATGATATGAAAGGAGCTACTAGTCCCATGCAGAAGTTTCTAACGATACTCAGAAATGAGTTAAAAAAAAAAACAAAAAACATTGTTTATGTATCTACTCTCAAACCAAAAAAAAGAAAAACACACAAAAAAAACAAACGTAGCAGCCTGTGATAAATTTGCATTATTAACCCCACAGGTGCTATTGGACGGTAGCTAAAACAGAAAAAGACATTCTTCAAATTCAAGTATAAAAGAGTGAATAAGAGAAGGAAAATCAATTGTCTGGACTTAAAAGTGCTAATGTCGTTCTCTGAAAAGGAAGCCACAGAATGGGACTGTCTTGTTGGGACTGTTACTGGGAGCAAGGGCAAGAGGGGTGTTCTTGGATCATCCCATCCTGTTTTCAACCTGCCTTTCCAGTCCCAGTGAATCTGAGCAGCTTGATGGCAGGACACGACTCTGATCTTTATTTTCCTGGAACAGCACAGCATCTGCACATAAGAATAGTGGTAATATGGGGCGCCTGGGTGGCTCAGATGGTTAAGCGTCTGCCTTCGGCTGAGGTCATGATCTCCAGGTCCTGGGATCGGGCTCCCTGCTTGGCAGGGAGTCTGCTTCTCCCTCTCACTCTCCCTCTGTGCTTGCTCTCTCTCTCTCTCAAATAAATAATAAAATCTTAAAAAAAAAAAAGCGGCAATATACTGAGCTCTTACTCTGTGGCAGGTACTGTTCTAAGGAAGATGAATATATATTCTTTTCACATATATTCACAAATATATGTGTATTCATCTAATTCTCGCAACAATCCGGTGAAGGAGGTGCTTTGATTATTTCCATTCTACAGGTAAGAAAACTGAGTCACAGTAGCAAGGAAGTCGCAGTACTAGGGTAGAAGGCAAGCAGGCAGATCCTGAGTTCTCCATCCCAGAGCAGGTGCCTCTGAGATAGACAAGTGAAGAAGAAGCGTAGCCTCTCCAGACTCTTTGATCCTGATCTCTGTAGCAGGGACCTTGCTTCCTGAAAGGTGGAATTACTGATGACTACACATGCTTATGCTTATTTTCCTGAGACTGCTCATCTCCGAGAGATGGAGTGCTCTTCCTGCAGTTGGACCCAATACTTCATGCTTTGCCACTTCAGGTTATGGCTCTCTTGGCATGATGACCAGCGTGCTGATTTGTCCAGATGGCAAGACCGTAGAAGCAGAGGCTGCCCACGGGACTGTGACACGTCACTACCGCATGTATCAGAATGGACAGGAGACGTCCACCAATCCCATTGGTAAGATCGTGTTTACTGCTACCCTGATTTCCACCCAAAAAGTGGTGATCTCCAAAGGGAATCAGATGTGCTGCTTTGGCTGCCCAATGCCTTGTGTATAAAATCATCACCAAACAGTGCATCTTTTCTACTAATAAGAGCCATTTGAGGGTGCTTCTTGAAATTACACAAATAGATTTTTTTTTTTAATTTCTATTCAGTAAAAGTACTTCCAGTTCTTATATAACCCATGTGGATAGCGTCTAATGGAATCAGTCACCAAAACAACAACAAAAAAAAATTGTTCTATTTTGGGAACTGAAACATTTGGGAATCCCTCTTGGTATGATCTAAGTGTTGGTTTTTTGGTTTTGTTTTGTTTTGCTCTTTCAGCTTCCATTTTTGCCTGGACCAGAGGGTTAGCCCACAGGGCTAAGCTTGATAACAATAAGGAGCTCAGTTTCTTTGCCAAGGCTTTGGAAGAAGTCTGTATTGAGACCATTGAAGCTGGCTTCATGACCAAGGACTTGGCTGCTTGTATTAAAGGTTTGCCCAAGTAAGTATAAGATGCCCTGAGCTCTGCAGTCAAATCACCGCATATTTTTTCTGGGCTCAAAACATTCTTTTCTGGGCTCCAAACATCAGGGCTTTTTGGAGGTACATGAATTGTTATTTATCACATACCTCAGGGATCAACAGACACTTATCTATAGAATGCCGACAGTAAGCATTTCAGACTTTGTGGGAACATACAGCCTTTTCAAAACTATACAGCTATTGAACTTTGCCACTGTGGAAGGAGAACAGTCATAGATGATGTAGAAGCCAGTGGATGTGGTAGTGTTCCAATCAAACTAATTGCAAAACCAGACTAGCCTGGATGGAGTCCAGGGGCCAGGCTGTAGTTTGCTGACCTCTGATTCAGTTGATGATCTTTGGGTGACAAGGTTCTTTTTAACAAAATTATAGACCGTTGAAACAAAGGGACCTCCAAGGCTATTGTACTCTATCCCTTTAATTTCTTCAATTTATGGGTAAGAAAAACAGCTCAAGTTTTATTTTTTAACTTTAAAAGATTTTATTTATTTATTTGACAGAGAGAGAGAGCACAAATAGGCAGAGCGGCAGGCAGAGGGAGAGGGAGAAGCAGACTCCCCACTGAGCAGAGAGCCTGATGCGGGGCTCAATCCCAGGACCCCGGGATCATGACCTGAGGCGAAGACAGACGCTTAATGGACTGAGCCACCCAGGAGCCCCAACAACACAAGTTTTAGATGCCCACTTGGTCATAGTCCCAATTATCTATAACCAACCAGCAGATATTCGAGGCCCGTTTATTGCCCAGGATTTTTCTAAGAACATGGTAGCCCATATCCCAGCTGGATTGGCTGCTAATCAGAGACTTCTCCCTCACAGGTGGTCACTATTGACTCACCTCAAGAAACCCTACTAAAGTTTAACACCAGTCCCAAGTCCCAGCCATGCATCCTCCAAGATTTCCGTTAGGGTCAGTATACCTCAGTGATGAGGACATACTCAACCACTATGTCGTTCTTATCTTAAATTTCTGGCAAGAACAATGTTTGAAATGTGCTTATCAGTATGTTACCTTTGTAGCCTATTTGAATAGGCACCTATCAGCAGGATTACTTTAGCCAGTCCGTTATCTTTTTTTTTTTTTAACTAAGACAATGATAAAAATAAGCGTTCAGACTTTTTTAAGGACATATGACAATTTGTAGGAATGTAGATGAAAGCATGGCTGTTGCCCTGAATAGCTTTTGTTATTTTTAAGAATGAGGAATAAGAAGTGGGATGATTTCAGTCAGGCATTAGTCTGAATGGAAGCTCTGTGATAGCTTCACCCTCCAAGACTCAGGGCAAGGGACATCCTGTGAAGGTGCAGGGGTCAGCCCCTTGAACCTTCAGCACGGTCATAAAGCCATATATTCATAGCTTGTTAATATTAGTGTTCTTCTAGACATAAATAAAGTGCTACCTATGTAGCATTTCTAGGACTTTCCCTCTACCTGCTACCAGACCAGAGACAAACTAATTTCTTTCTCTTCTTTTTTCTCCTTTATTAGCGTGCAACGTTCTGACTACTTGAACACATTTGAGTTCATGGACAAACTCGGAGAAAACTTGAATATAAAACTGGCTCAGGCCAAACTTTAAGGCCATCCCTCAGCTGAGGAGGATACGTGTTTTTGGTAACTAGGTCCACTGGTTTACATTTTCCTGTATAACACTCAAGGGTAAAGGTAAAATCAATTTTGTAATTTGTTTAGAAGCCGGAGTTTATCTTTTCTATAAGTTTACAGCCTTTTTCTTACACGTACAGTTATGCCACCCTCGTGAACGTGGCAGGGGACTTTTTTAAATTTTATTTTATTTTCTACTGGAACCCAGGAGTTACTTCAGTGCTCATTTGTACTCGTAGTCACTTTTTCTCATGTTCTAATACAAATGACCAAAATGAAGAGTGCTCGAAAGGGTAAACTGTAGCCACAGTATTGTTCCTGAAAATATGAGTGAAGTACAAATTCACCCTCTTCACCACTCTGTGGCCTGGGGCGCTGGGTGGTTTTGGTGTAACAGATGTCCCATCACGTGACGTAGAGCTGTCCAGGAAACTTGCCCATAATTTGGAATGAAAAGCAGAGGTGTAACTAAAACCTGTTAGAGACACCGCGGTCACTTTTGTAAAGAGCTCTTCTTAAATGTTTTGAAAATGCTAAATATTTGTGAGGCGACTGGAGAGTTTGGAATCCCGAATAAATACTACCTGGGGGTCTGTCCTCTGTGTGTGTCACCTCCTCCCGCCCTTGTGTGGCCTGAGTATTTTGCTACCCTGAACAGCATATTTCATCCAAGTGCAATAATCCAAGCTGCACCTTTTTTGGACTTCTGCTGGCCCGTTTTATTTCCCTTATATAAATGTGATTTTTTTCAGAAGTTGATTTTAAACACTATTCTAGTCTGTTCTTCATCCGAACTACTAATTGTAATTAAAATTCAGTGCTAATGACTAGTCTTCTGGGGTTTTTATTTATTGAATATACTTTGGGTGCCTGGCAGGCACATGCTAGGTCCTGGCCACAGGAATTTGATTTTGAACAGTCTGTGCCCTGAAGGAGTTTACGGTGGGGGAAATGGGTAAGTGAACGGTAAGAATTGGATTCTACAGTGAGAGGGAAAAAAGACCGAAGACAGAACAAAGGAGGTAACCGGAATATTAGGGAATCAAGTGTAGGCACATGCTAAGGAGTATACGTATGATCATGTAAGTTAATTGGAAGCCGGTGAAGACTTAAGGGAGGGACATGATCATATTTTCCTTTAAAAAAAATAGCACAGCTTGTATGAAGAATGGATAGTAGTGGAGGAGGGGGTGGTGGGCACAGTCCAGGAAGGAAGGCCAGTTATCAGGGTATTGTGATACTTCAGGCGGGAAATGATGAAGATCTGAACTGGGGCAGTTGCCCTGGGGATGGAAGAAGCAGGGTGGGTCCCCGAGAAGAGAAGAGAATGGATGGGGATCGGTGGGTACCCAGGGGATGTGGGAAAAGCAGCACGTCAAAGAAGTTTCCCACATTTCCAGTTCACACCTGAAGAAAACCAGGTCAGCAGCCCAGCAGTAGCCATATACTATGGGGAAAGAAACTGAGAACTCGAGAGGCACTTTGATCAGGCGCACACAGTACCTCAGTGGCCATCTTGGCCTGGAAGCCAGGAATCCTCGTCGCTGAGCTGGGGCTCTTTCCATGGGACCTGCACATTTGCAGGTTTGGATGGATGAAGAAAGCATTGCGTGGAACAAGTGATGCCATTGGATTGGATGACCACTGGTCCCTCCAGCACTCACAAACATCCTGGGAGGTGATCAGATGAATGTTTGTGGCTGCAAAGTCCCGCCTCAACATCTATCAGATCAGTATTTGGCCAAGAACCGGTTAATGTTCTAAAATATTTAGTAAATGAACAGATGCTGACCAATACATGCCTAGGCTAATGGTTTACTTTGTAACAGCATCAGGATCAGAATTGTTGACCTGGAAAATGACTCCAGCTTCGCAAAACACTGAAGGCAGCAGGATCAAGGAACAGAGAAGACAGGAGTCCCACACTTCAAAATTCTCTCAATTGCAAGTACTATTTCTTAAGTAGAATTTTTAACTGAAAATACTTCATAACTAATCTTCACAATTAGAATCACAGCTCCCTTGTATTTTTCCCGGATACAGACCGTCCTCCTAAGGCACTCCCAACAAGTGATTTTCCATCCTCCATTTGAATATTTCTATCATAAAAATTTCTTCCACGTTAAGGGTCTTGTCTGTTCCTGTTGAGAAGGAGCTAAGATATGAAACGAATATAAAAAATATTAAGAAAGACTAGTGTTTATATAAATACTGAAAAATTGTATATTCTGTTACCTCTGTACTATTAGAAATTTTACTTCATAGGCCCTATTCTTAACATTAGGGAGAGTGCAGCATCCAAACTGCTAATTCGTCTGGAACAAGAAAGTTGAAAACTCTGGATGGTATCTCAGACTCAAAAGAGGTGACCTTTGCAGACAGCATAGCATTGTTTGTAATTTTTAATTTTGATATTATTTCAGACTTACAGAAAAATTATGAAAATTGTATGAGGAAGTCCCATAACGTTTTGCCAATTTTTTACTTTTGCACCCTTCGTTCTGTCTCTCTCGTCTTTCTCCCTCCCTACACACACACACACAACACACACACACTTTTTTTTCCTGAACCATTTCAGAGAAATTTGAAGACATTGTGCCCCTTCACCCTTAATCCAGTGTGTATTTCCTAAGAACAAGGACATCCTCTTCTATAACCATACTACGATTGTCAGTCAGGAAATTTAACATTGATATAATACGATACGGTCCCTATTCAAATTTCAGCAACTGCTCCCCTAATCTTTACGAGGTTTCCCTCCGAGGTCCAATCCAGGATCATACATTGCATTCAATTGATCATAGCTCTTAAGCCGCCTTTTGCCTGAAACAGTTTCTAAGCCTTTCTTTGTCTCTCTAGACCTTGACATTTTTGAAGAGTACAAGCTAGTTATCTTGTAGAATGTCCCTCAGTTTGGGTTTATCTGATGTTTCCTTGTAATTAGATTCAAGTTATGCATTTTGGGCAGAAATACCACTGAAGTGATAGAGGGGCAGAAGGAGAGAGAGAGAGAGAGAGAATCTTAAGCAGACTCCACACCCAGCATGGAGCCTGTCGTGGGGCTCGATCTGATGACCTGAGATCATGATCTGAGCTGAAATCAAGAGTCAGACGCTCAACCGACTGAGCCACCCAGGCACCCCAACCCGTGTTCTGTTTCTTGACATGGGTGATAATTAAAAGAATGCCTTGTAATAATTTATTAAATTGTTTTTTGTGGTCTATTCTATCAACTCTATTTCACAATAAAAAGGTTAACAAATATATTAGGAAACCTGCTCTGAATCCCATGGACTAATGACACAGGGCCACACTCTCCAGAGACAAATCAAGAACTTTCTCTCCAATGTCAGCTGACCCTGCTGTTCAGGCCTTCTGTTTTGCCTTTGATAGAGTGACACATTCCAGTCACATTGTCTCTAACCTTTTCAAATATAAGCTGTGAAGTGTTTCTCTAAGAAGATGCTCTACGCCTGTAATTTCAACCAGACTGCACACCAAGAATTATGAATAGAGATGCTTGAGCGTCCTTAGGTGGCTTTTTGGACTTCCCTTCTCTCACCTTGATGAATCCATGACACTTTCTTGTTAGGAGTACTTGGGTGTAAAGCTCTCATTTGACTTCTGCCTAAGAATTACTCTCTTCCTCGTTGGCTTTGCCTTGTTTTGCCTGGTGCACTCTTTATATGTTCAGAGATGAAGGTCCAAGGCATTTTCTAACTGAATCACATTTTCCTCTTTTCAAATCACTAGTTCAAATTTCTTCCTTTTCTTCCTACTTCAAGAGATATTCAGGCATTTCTTACAGGGTTTTACTGTGAATTTCCCAAGTAAACTTCGAAATGTTTAAATTATATGATAGAAACTAAAAATTTAACTCTGACTCTGAATTTTGATTCTAATATTCTAAAGCTACTTTCATCTGTTTCACTTAAATTTTCCATGTTTTCTGGTTGCAGTTACTCCATTTGCTAAAATTACTCAATGGCTTAATTTTTTAAATCATGTTCCTATTTTTATTATTTGAGCCAGCCTACTCATTGCTGCAAATTAATTACCACACCCTCGTACTATTCCATAAAGACCTACAACTTGGATCTCAGCCAAAGTTTTTAATCTGGTTTTGGCATCTGAATCAAATTCTTTATATGAGGGATCCTTTCGCTTGTTTGTTTCTTTTATCTTTGAATACAGTTCACCCAAGAAATAGATTTGAGTACATCCTCTAATCCCTGACACTCTCTTGGGACACCAGTGTCTCATAAGACCCACAGCCTCTAGATGGGGGTACTTCTCTTCAGGTCAGGCTATACCAGGGATTCACATTGTACTAATTCTAAGAGCCAACCAGCTTGGGTTTTGAATCACTGACTTTGTTAACAGTGTTTTAGTGAGATTCTTTACTATTATGACGGGAAGACTTTTTAGACTTTATTTGGAGTTAACTTGGGTCTTACTTTCCATGAATATAGTCTCCAAATTTCCTGAAGCTACGGCAGGGTAAACAACACCTTTATCGGGACTCTGAGGGCTGGAATCCTTGCCCTCTAGCACAGTTGTGGCTAACCCCTGGTTTGGTGACATCTGTTCTACTTGCTCAGTCAATTGCTGGAAAAGTATCAGGCCTGATGTAACCACTTCATAAGCTCCCAGCCGAGGGGTGGCTCAGATGGTTAAGCATCTGCCTTCTGCTCAGGTCATGATCCCAGGGTCCCGGGATCGAGCCCCCCCCCCCCCGCCCCGCATCGGGCTCCCTGCTCAGCAGGAAGTCTGCTTCTCCCTCTGCTGCTCCCCCTGCTTGTGCTCTCTTCCTCTTTCTCTGTCAAATAAATAAATAAAATATTTTAAAAAACCTCCCAGCTATTTGAGACACATAAAGGATGGAATTTTCCTACTCACACATTTACTCCTAGTCCAATTCTCCAACTTGGGGGAGTGGTTTGAGCTCTTATCTTTCTCAAAGTCTCCAGCTATGGGCTCACTAGTGATTTTGTATACAGACATGGTATTTGAATCTTATTACTTGCACTGTACATGAGACATTAACCCATTTGTATTCTCAATACATTTGGAATGCTTTTAGTACTTCCATCAGAAACAAAGATGTGCATGGGATACCTTCTCAGAGACAAGAATTCATGAGCCTTTCCACTTGAAATAGTTTGCAGATGGTTATTTTAATTATATAATGTGTCAGTCACCTTTAAGGTATAGCAGGCCACTAACTATTTTGCCTAAAAATAGCATAGTAGGGATCAAGTCATTGGGTTATCTTTTACATAGCTAATACCATGTTTTTTTCTGATATAAACTTCATATGGTTCAAAGCCACAGCTTAAAAATATATAGTCTGGGCACCTGGGTGGCAGCTCAGTTGGTTGAGTTTCCAACTCCTAATTTCAGCTCAGGTCATGATCTCAGGGTCCTGAGATTGAGCCCCAGTGGTGGGCTACACTCACTGGGGAGTGTGCCTCTCCTTTTGCCCCTCCCCCTGCTTGTACGCATGCACGCTCTCTCCAATAAATATTTTTTTAAAAAATTAAAAAATATAAAGCCACTACAATAACTGTGAGGTAATCCGGCCTTGCAGTAGATGTCACCACAGCCCATTAAGAAGAATCTATTAAAAGAAAATGCTCAACATCACTAGCCATCAAGAAATACAAATCAAAACGACAATGAGATAGCACTTACACCAGTTAGAATGGCAAAAATTAACAAAACAGGAAACAACAAATGTTGGTGAGGATGTGGAGAAAGGGGAACCCTCTTACACTGCTGGTGGGAATGTAAGCTGGTGCAGCCACTCTGGAAAACAGTATGGAGTTTCCTCAAGGTGTTAAAAATAAAGCTACCCTATGACCAAGCAATTGCACTACTAGGTATTTACCTCAAAGATACAGATGTAGTGAAAAGAAGGGGCACATGCACCCCAAAGTTCATAGCAGCAATGTCCACAATAGCCAAACTGTGGAACAAGCCGAGATGCCCTTCAGATGAATAGATAAAGAAGATGTGGTCCATATATACAATGGAATATTACTCAGCCATCAGAAAGGATGAATACCCACCATTTGCATCGACATGGATGGAACTGGAGGGGATTATGCTAAGTGAAGTCAAGCAGAGAAAGACAATTATATGGCTTCACTCATATGTGGAACATAGGCAATTGCACAGAGGACTACAGGGGAAGGGAGGGAAATCTGAAGGGGGAGAAATCGGAGAGGGAGACAAACCATGAGAGACTATGGACCCCGGGAAATGAACTGAGGGTGTCAGAAGGGAGTGGGGGTGGGGTATGGGGTAGCTGGGTGATGGGCATTAAGGAGGGCCCATGTTGTGATGAGAACTGGGTGTTATATGCAACTAATGAATCATTGAACACTATGTCAAAAACTAATGTTGTACTATACAGTGGCTAACTGAACATAATTTAAAAAAAAGTCAATGACAAGGAGAAAATCTTAAAAGTAGCAAGAGAGAGGCTAATTATCATGTATAAGGATCCTCAATAAAATTAATAGCTAATTTGTCATCAGAAACCATGGAGTCCAGAAAGCAGTGGAATGATACATTCAAAGTGCTGAGGGAAAAAAAAAAACCCAGCCCAGACACACTTGAGAATAGTTGAATCTATATGTAGGAATGGCCTTCACTTGGAATGATTGCTGAGGGTAGTTAGATTACCATTGAACTCCCTTTTTTACGACCAGAATCTGTTCAGCCTAAAAACCTGTCAATGGATATATCCCAAGGAAACACCCTGCATCTTACTGGTATACCAACATTTAAAAAATAATCTAGCGCTGTGAATTGTATAAGACTGTTGAATCGCAGACCTGTACCTCTGAAACAAATAATACATTAAATGTTAAAAAAGAAGATAGTAGGAAGGGAAAAATGAAGGGGGGGAATCGGAGGGGGAGATGAACCATGAGAGACTATGGACTCTGAGAAACAAACTGAGGGTTCTAGAGGGGAGGGGGATGGGGGGATGGGTTAGCCCGCTGATGGGTATTAAAGAGGGCACATATTGAATGGAGCACTGGGTGTTATATGCAAACAATGAATCATGGAACACTACATCAAAAACTAATGATGTAATGTATGGTGATTAACATAACATGATAAAATTAAAAAAAAAAATAACCTAGTGTATGGGGTGCCTGGGTGGCTCAGATGGTTGAGCGTCTGCCTTCGGCTCAGGTCATGATCTCCAGGTCCTGGGATCGCGGCCCATGTCGGGCTCCCAGCTCAGTGGGGAGTCTGCTTCTCCCTCTCCCTCTGCCTCTCCCCCTGCTTGTGCTCCCTCTGTCTCTCTCTCTCAAATAAATAAATAAAATCTTTTTTAAAAAAATCTAGTGTATAGAAAGTTTGGATTTCTACCAACCCCTAAAAAGTCTTTTTAGTTGTTTTTAACAGCTAATAACTCTAATTTATTACACACATTTATATCTACCATACAGTTTCTTGCGCTCTCTCTTAAATAAGTAAGAAAATAAAATCTTAAAAAAAAAATGAGTTTCTCTGAGTCTAGACGAGTGAATCACTTAAGGGCCCACCATCAAAAAAGAGAAGTGTCAAGATTACTGGTTCCAAGCCAAAGATGGTTCAGTTGTAGACAATTAATTTGAGATAGGCAGAACACCCAACTAGGGAATTTCAAGCAGCATCGGAGGATGAAGAATTGAAGTCAGGGCCAGAGATGTAGACAATAGTTGAAGTCTGGTAGATTCGCTGCAGGAGAAAAGAGCGAAATGAGAACCATAGATGGTCGCTGATGGGCCACATTTAGGAAGCCAGAAGAAGAATCAGTGAAGGACAAAGAAGGAACAATCTGGAAGACAGAGGAGGTCAGTGTCAAAGGGCAAAAGCTAATTCCTCTGGAAAGGGGTAGGCACATAGGTAGATGTTAGAGACCAAGGTGAACATAAACTAAAGGACAATCACTAACAATCACTGGCAACTCTTGATAATCATACTCTAAAAGGCATACTAGGATTTTTAAATTCGTGTTTTACTCATTTGTATGAAGCTTACAACATTCTCATCTCCTGAACTGACATTTTCTGCCATCTCTGATTAGGAATCACGTTGAACAAAGGCCGTAGAATCATTATCGGCATGGGAACAAAGTAAAGGGCATCACCTGAACAACTGAATAAAGCCCTAAGAAAACTTCAGCTCCTATGGAAACTCTAAACCTACACATTCATTCAACAAACATGATTTGAGGGTCCACTGTATGCCAGGCACTGGCCTAGGCACTGGACACACTGTGGTGAGTGAGACTTGGACCTGGCTCCTGGAAGCTTAATATTTCACCATTTTCATACTACACAAAGAGAGGGGAGCTGGCGAGATTATATATAATTTTAGATCAGCACTAGGGGCCCATATGTATAAAATATACAGGCAACTTTTTTAACACAGATATAAATAATTTATTTCAATAATTATGTCAATTGCTCATGGAGGATCCAGTTTTGTTGTTTATTCAAATACAAAGTGAGCAGGCACTTTTGAACTTTTAGTCTCAATTGGCATGATTATGTCTTAAGCATATGTGTTAACCTTATGGAAAATAAATCAGTTACTCTTTTGAGGGTGGGGTAGGGTGGACCGGGAAAGAAATACAAAGAAAAGAGAAGCGTGAGTCCCTGCAGAGTTCTGAGATGGGGAGAGAGTGATAAACCACAGGCATATGTGAGTGGTTGGGATGCATAAATGGAAATACCATGTGGAAACTAGAGTTATGGAAAACAGTATATAGACAGACTTCTGTGCAAAGTAAATGTTCTGAGCATTTATGCTGACAGTCTGTAGCATGAGGAAGTAAGTTGTTTCTGGTCACGTGGTGTTCCACGTGAAGTCCCAGCTTCAAGTTGCAAGCTTGCAATTAGACCATGTTTCAAAAGTTTGCATAAATCAGTTGTTTGGCACTAGAGCACAATTTATTGCAGAAGCAATGGAGTAAGTCTTCAGTTTGTAGCTGGGGCAAAGTTTGAGGGAACTCACATTTGTGTGTGTCATCTCTTGCGTGCATCTTCAATTCGTTCCCACCACCATCTGTCAGTGCATTTTACTCAAGAGGACACTGAAGCCCAGAGAAGAAAAGTAACTTGTCCAGGGTCAGCTTGCAAGCAGCAGAATAGAAGGCAAACTACCATTTGCTCAGTGCCTCTAGCTAGATAAAAATGTTTCTTAAAATATGAACCAAAGGCCACCCATATGAGACTCACCAGGATGGGCAGAACACTAAGTTGGAGAATTCAACTGGAAACCCCCAGTAGGATATTCAAATGCAGATTCCTGGGCTCCACCTACTGAATCAGACACTGAAGGCAGGGCTCCAGGAGTGTCTAGGTTCACAAGCTTCTCTGCTGATTGTTCTAAATGGGAAAATTTGAGAACTATGAAAAGGGTTTAGGAAAAAACCATGAGATAGAGTAAATTTACACAAGGTTTTTGTTGGCTAATAGCATCCATTTTAAAAAGAGGACGACGATGATGATTAATTGCAAGTAATTCCTAATAGATACAATTTAAGGTGTCTTACTGACTTTATTCCCTCTGCTGCATTAATAGTGTATGTATGGGGGAGACTTTCTCTGAGGTCCGCTTTCCAGCCTGTTTTCAACTTCCTTCCTTTCTTCCACTTCTGGACCCAGAGACTCTCTCAAACAGCTCAGCTGGGTTTGGTGTCACTGCCAATCCTCTAAGAACTCCCAGTGATGAGGTAAGAAGAGTGGCAGGGCCAGCTGTGGGTCATTTGTAAGTCAGGAGTTCTGGATTCCCTGGCTGTTGGATATTTGTCCTCGTCTTCAGGCAACTCTATGATATTTTCCCCAGAATCTCCTGGATACAATGCACATTTGCATTTAAAGCCACTTTGGATGTGAAAATCTGAATGATAATGGTCAGTAATCAAAGATACCTCAGGAAAGATGCTATCACCACCGTGAGAGCTACAGCGGGGAGGCGTGGTAAACCCAGGTTATATTTGAATGTTGTTTTGTGATAACTCAGATAAACAGAGTTCACACTGATGCAGAAACTGTTCCATCATCTGTGTGAGTGTGTGTGTGTGTGTGTGTGTGTGTCTAGACCTCTGCTTTCCCCAGTATCTCCTGCCACAACTCCCCCTCACCTCCCCTCAGTCCCACACATCAATTTTCTCTCTCATTTCTGTCTAGGAATTAAGTGTTACTGACAAAGTTGGCGAGAATGAGTTAGCCTCAGTGAATCCAGATGCCAAGGCAACCTCTAAAAACCCATACAGGTCAGGGGCAAGAACTGGAGCCTAAGGGTTAATGATTTGGCATTTTCCAAAGTCTGAAGTTCTAAGTGCTTTTCCAAATGCTGCCAAGGCCTTCTCCCTGCCCTGCCAGGAGGCTGAGGTCAGCACCTGGGGTGAAATGGTCCCTCCTTGGTTTCTGACAGGCATTAGCCCTTGGAGAGAATTCAGGTTCCCTGGGGGTGGTCTCAGGACCCCAGGCCCCTCGTAATCCATTCTGCCTCCCCTTCTGCAGATTCTCCTTTCCAAGGTTGTCTGCTGGCCTGACCCATTGGGACGTTGGCAGGAACTGCAGGGTCAGGAAATAAGGGTTGGGTGGGAATTGTAGTTCTTTTAAAAATAAATGTACACACTGAAAGGGGGGCCTTAAAGATAATTTGATTTAGCATACTCTGTGCTCAAATTGGAAAAAAAAGAGATGTAAGGCTTTTCTTAATGCTGTTTATTACCAAATAACTCAAGTGTTGTTCAAGCAACAGACATTTTCCATAAAAGAACATTCCTTGATAAGCACCCACAAACACGTTTAGCTCTAAAGGTTTGTACCCATAGAGAAGAAAAAAAGCTACTCCCTCTGGGGTTGAGGGGGAGAGGGTAACCTAATAAAACCATCATTTATATTTAGAATGTACATTTATCCCATAGGCCAACCAGAGGATAAAGGTCATCTAAGGATGTGCTCAAGATAGAAGCCACTCTGTTGCCAAGTTCCAGTGGTTCACTCCCAATCTCTGGGGATAAGAGAGGACGAGTGATTTAGTGTCATTCTGGAACTGACCCAGAGCTAAATGGGCTATTCCATATCTTGCTTGTCCTTTTGTTATAATTTGGATCCACAGTAATAATACCTGTAGCTAATATTTACCAGTCTCACAGAAACAAACACTGCCCTAGATCCTTTACTTGATACTTGTTTTGTGTTTGCAGTAGCCCTGTGAGGCAGGTACCGCCATTTTTTTCATTTCGTAGATAAACTGAGGCACAGAGGTGCCTGGATCACACTGATGGTACTCTGTTTTGTTGCAGAGCGGATTATCTTAAAACGTAGTGGCTTAAAACCCTATTAATGACTTTATTCTTACCTCTCATGCTTCCAGAGGTCGCCTGCACTCAGCGTGGCAGTTCTCACTTCGGGATTCTCGCTCGGGGTCTCCCATGCAGTTGCAGTCAGATAGTGGCTGTGGCTGGAGTCGTCTTGCGTCCTGTCATGTTTCCTCATTCGTACATCTGCTGGCTAGGATCCAAGATGGGGCTGTCATCAAGAACCCCACACATGACCTCTCCACGTGGCCTGGACTTTCCCCATTGCGTCTCAGCTGGGCTTGAAAAGCAGGCTTCTCTAGAGGACAGGTAAAAGCTGTATTGCCTTTAAAATATTGTTTTTTTTTCCAATTAATTATAGACTTACTAGGAAATTGAAATACAGTTATAGAGTTCCATGAACCCTTCATTCAGCTTCCCCTAATAGTGTGGTCTTCTATAACTGTAGACCAACATTATAACCAGGAAATTGACGTTTGCCCAATACTACTAACTAGGTTATGGATTTATTCTGTTTTACCAGTTTTTACATGCACTCATTTGTGTGTTTTTGTGTGTGCGTGTCTATGTTCTGTGCAATTTGATTCCATGTTAAGATATATATAATCATCACAATCAACATAAAAAACGGTTCCCCAAAAGGACTCCTTCATGCTATCCCTTTAGAGTTTCTCCCGTAGTCGTCCCCTAGCACCGCTGAACAGTTCTCCATCTCTATAATTTTATCATTTTAAGAAAGTTACAAAAATGAAATTATACAGTTGTAAACTCTTGAGATTGGCTTTTTCACTACACCTCAAGCCCTTTAGATCCAACCAACTGTGGTTCCTTTTATTGCTGAGTAATAGTCCATGTGTGCCTTTAAGACCTAGTCTTGGAAGTCACACAATTTCACTTCTATAATAATTACAGTCCTGTCCATCTTCAAGGGGAGAAATGCACCCCCTCACCACCTTGATGAGAGTAGCATTGATATCCCTTTCTGAGAAAGACCATGAAGAACAGGAGAGCTGTTGTTGCCACCTGGGAAAATACAGCCCTTGACAGATGGTTAAGTAGCAAAGGTAGAGTTCAAACACAGATAGTTTGACTCTAGAGCCCCTATTTTTAGGGTGACAACCTGTGTGTTCTTGCCACAACAATGGGAATGAAATTATTGCAAAGTTAACCGAAGAATATTTCTTAAATACACAACATTGATTTTATTTAATTTAAAGAATTTGGAGGTAAATAGGAGAGGGTTGGCAAAATCAGAATCCTACATGCTCACTGAGGAAAAGTGTTGGGAAATGTTTAGCTAAGCAGCCTGGATGTAAAAAGACAGAGCTTATCATTCCTTTTTCAGTCTATGGAACTTCTGACTTCTTACCTGTTTACTAGAAATACTCCATGAATGCTTACTACTCAGGAAAATCTCCATACCCACTGAAGTTGGAACCACACTTTTGTTCTACGGATTTCCTAAAGGGTTCTATCTTTGCTACATGGATTATCCAGGATGCTTTACTAATAGGAAAAGAATTCTGGAACCACAGCATTGCTACTACCCCAAATAAGTTGATCCTCCATCCATCATGGGGCCTCTCTAGCCCATAGGCACCTTCCATAGTGAATTGGAAAAAGACACCCTTTCCACTGGGCAGACACATCTCATGACTTAACCTCTGTTGCTCCGAAATAATAGAAAACATATGTGTTGGTCTCTGCCCCCAGTTCTTGGCACAGAGCTCTTAAAACTTTGTAATTTCATAAATGAAAAGAACACAGGAGCATCTTTTGTTCTAATTCTGGTCTTTGATCCTGAATCCTGACATGGAGCTCCTAAATTCCCTGGGATTTCCAGGAAGATAAGAGTGCCTTTTGTTCTAACCAGGCAACTTTGGTTGGGCTCTTGTATGGCGCTGGTGCCCAGAAAGACCAAGCCATGATCAGCAGCTTGGAACTTTCAGCTCCATCCCCCATTTTCTGGAGAGCGGCTACAAATTGAGTTAAGGGTCGATCAGGCTTACCTGATGAAGCCTCCATAAAAATCCCTAACGTATAGCATTTCGGAGCTTCTGAATTAATGAACATGTAGAGATTTGGGGAGAGTGGTGGTCTCAGAGAAGTCATGGAAGCTCCCCAGCCCTCCCCACATAACCTACCCTATGCATCTCTTGCAGCTGTCTGTTCCTGAGTTATAGCTAGTAAACTAGCAAATTAATTGAACTCAAGGAGGGACTCATGGATTTACAGCCAGTTGGTCAGAAGCATGGGTAGCAACTTGTGACTGGCATCTGAAATGGGAGAAGTCTTGTGAGACTGAGCCTTTAGCCTATGAGACGTAACACTGTTTCCAGGTAGGTAGTATCAGACTTAGGTTAAATTTGTGGGACACTTGGTCATTGTCTGCTGAGAATTGGAGACTTGCTTAGTGGTGTGTGTGGGGGGTGGGCAACGCCACATACTAGAGTGGCATTCACCAAAGCTCAACTCACAATCCTGGTAGCCCTGCCACTCAACCTTTTTTCCATTGGTTCCATAAACACTAGAGTGCCTACCATGAGACAAGAGTTTTGCCAGTTGCTAGAGGTCCAAGAGCATTCACACTGCCCATAAGGAGCTTGTAGCCTGCAGGAGAAGCAAGCCAAGTAAGCAGACAACACAACATGATATCATAAATATTGACATACATGACCTGGAGGCCTCAGGGGGAAGCATAAACCTGACTAGAGGTGGGGAAATGGTCCTCAGGGAATGCTTCCCAAACAGTGAGTTCCCTGAACTGAATTTTGAAGTTTAAGTTCTGGCAAACAGGACTTAGCCAAGGGAATGGGGGTGAAGAGAATGGGAGGCAGTGACCCTGGAAGTGGGCAGGGGTCACATAATGGGACTCAGGGCCACTGTTAGCTCTACAGAGGCTTTTGTACAATTTTAGAAAACAGCCTCCCTGCCCCCCTGAAATGCCGTAGAGAAAGCACCTGTATTAATTTTCTAGTGCTGCTGCAACAAATTACCTCAAATTTGGTGGCTTAAAAATAAGAGAATTTATTCTCATAGTTGGGAAAGCCAGACGTCTCAAATCCAGTTGTCAGCAGGACTGGTTCCCTCCGTAGGGTCTGAGGGAGAATCCCTTCCCTGCCTCCCTCTGATCTCCTGCTCTGGTGCCTGCCCGCAATCCTTGGCTTTCCATGGCTTGTCGACTCATTGCTTCAGTCTCCGTCCCCATCTTTCTGTGAAGAAATACTTTCCTATGTTTCCTCTTCTCTATCTATGTCTTTCTCTCTTCTTTTTTTTTTTAATATTTTATTTGTTTATTTGACAGAGAGGGGAAGCACAATCAAGGGGAGGGGCCCAGGGAGAGGAGAAAGCAGACTCTCCACTGAGCAGGGAGCCCGACACGGGGCTTGATCCCAGGACCCTGGGATCATGACCTGAGCCGAAGGCAGATGCTTAAGTGACTGAGCCACCCAGGTGTCCCATGTCTTTCTCTCTTCTTAAAAGAATACTTGTCACTGGATTTAGGGCCCACCCAGTTAATCTAGAATTATCCCATCTCGAGATCCTTTACTTAATGCCATCTGCAAAGATCCTTTTGCCAAACAAGGTCACACGCATGGATACCGGAGTTAGGACTTGGACTTCTTTGGGGGGACCACAACTCAACCTACTATAACCCTCTTGGTGAATCAAGTGGGACCTAGAGCAGGGCACAGTCTATACATGCGTCACGGTGGGCCTGGCCCTGCTAAGCTGAGCTCTGCCTACCTACCCTCTAGGGGTAAGGGTGGGCCTGGGAGGAAAATGCCAGTTCCTCTTATTCCAGGGCTTGTGTTCCTCACTCGCTGCATCCACTTCTCACGCCAAAGACAAATAAAAAGTACTCTTAAAAACAATCTGCACAACTTACCAACCTTTTACTCTAAGTTGGAACCCAGTCAGGAATGAGACTAAGCCTTGTTCAAAAATGCTAACAGAGGGGCACCTGGGTGGCTCAGTCAGTTGGGCATCTGACTTGGTTTCAGCTCAGGTCATGATCGCAGGGTCCTGAGATCTAGCCCCACATCAGTCTCTGTGCTCCACGCAGAGTCTGTTTGAGGATTCTCTCTCTTCCTCTGCCCCTTCTCCCGCTTGTGTACTCTCTCTCGCTCTCTCTCTAAAATAAATAAATAAAATCTCTAAAAAAAAAAATATGGTAACAGAAAAGTTGGATTTAACCAAGCAAACATTAAGTTAGAGACTGTGTAACTAGAAACGTAAGAAATGGGAACCTGAAAAGGAAAGCTAGAGAAAACCTCTTTTCACTAAATTCTTTAAATTTTTACTCAATTTAATGTGTACACTGCTATGTTCCAGTGGTTACAATAGTGAGTTCATTCAGTCTAAACCCTGTAATGGAGAGGTTTACAGTAGAGTATCTGTCATCTCTGTCATCTTTCTGAATGATCTTCTTCATAGAATTCCACTTTCAGAGGTAGTACCATGGCTTTAGAATTAACATCAAGTCTAGAAGAAATTGCGGAGGCATTGAATGGACTGGGGTGGTACTTGCTATTATACAGAAAGGAGGATTTAAGCACTATTCAGCACTCAAAACTTAGAGCCTGTGTCTGGAAAATTACTTAGTTCATTTACTTACCAAAACCCATGTCGAAGAAAATTTATTCAATAAAATCTTTCATTTTATAACCAAGCAACAGGCATCCCCAGAAATTGTGGTTTAAAAAAATCTTTATCCTAAAGATTTGAGATGTGGTAATCTAGCAATTGAAAGGTTCCGAATCCTTTATTTGAACCTTGAGCCAGATTTCAGGTGTTAGAAATGTCACAAGGTGTATATTCTGCGTATTATAAGCCACCTGCAGAAGGGTCCAGGTTCCCCATACCTAACTACAATATTTTTACAACCAAACATGAATCTTCTCATTGAGGGACAGATTAAACTATAGCCTCATGTCCGTCCAGATTAGATTATTAAAAACGCTTTCAGCTTCCAGAACTTCTCATATTGTCAAATTGTTGAAGAGGCACTGCAGACATGTAGGTAATATTTCATCTCTTCTTGAAGAAGGTAATGATTACCTAGAGCTTATCCAACCAGTGCAGACACACCCTCCTCCACTCCTTTCATCCCTCCAGCCAGCCCCTGATAATGGACTAGGTAGTTTGAACTCTGATCCTTTGACCACATTCCAAAGCCACACAATCTGGGGTATGATTGGAACTAGTACCTACAACTCCAGACGTCCAAGCCTAAATGTATTCATTTCTTATAGATTGAAATTCTTACAAGTGATTTTCGTGCCTATCATTTTACCATTAAAAGTGGGAACTCATTTTTTAGGCATAGGACTTACAAGAAGATTTATTTTTAATAAATGGAAAGATGTAGCATATTTGCACATGGTAAGTCAATATTACACAGGTACTAAGTGTTCACAAATTTAAAAGTGGAATGCATTTTTCAATTAAAAGCCAAATGAGATTGGGGAGAAAATTTGAAAAAGCAATTAAAGTCTCTTGGGAAGAAAAACATGCAAGAACCATCAAGAAAACTTGGCAAAAGAATAAAGAAGTAATAGCATTAACAGTTATTAAATAGTCAATCAACAATGAGGTGCTAGTGTAAGAACAGAGATTCATTCATTTTGTCATCCGCTATTTCAATAGGATCTTTTAAGAACCTATTCTGTGCCAAGCCCTAGAGAAACGGCAAAAAAACAAGATGGATAGGGTCCCCTTCTCATGAAGCACGTATTCTAGCAGGGGAACTAAATATGGGGAGGGGCAGAGGAAGAGGGAGAGAGTGAATCTTTTTTTTTTTTTAAGATTTTATTTGTGAGAGAGAAAGAGAAAGAGAGAGGCAGAGCAGAGGGAGAGGGACAAACAGACTCCATGCTGAGCATGGGGCCCCACACGAGGCCCAGTCCCAGGACCCTGAGATCATGACCCAAGCAGAACCCAAGAGTCGCACATTCAACTGACTGAGCCACCTAGGTACCCTGAGAGAGAGAACTGTACGCAGGCGCCACACCCAGCAAGGAGCCTGATGCAGGTCTTGATCTCATGACCCCGAGATCATGACCTGAGATGAAATCGAGAGTCAGGTGGTTAACCGACTACACCACCCAGATGCCCCCAGAGGATAGAAAATGATGTGGGCTGAGGTTATTTGTTACCAGCGCCAAGTTTTTTAGTTTGACAAAAACAACCCTTTTTGTAGATTAGGGGTCAAAGTTACCTCATGGCCAATCTTAAGGTCTAAACTTCATCTTTTCAGAGATGTCAAGTGTCAAACACATTTTCCCCTATTCAAATGATAAAAGAAAAGCATTTTGTTGGTCAAAATTTACTCCGTTAAAAAAATAATAAAACTCTTTATTTTTCTGGCCCTTACATATTTCATTTTCTCCTTTATCTCTTCTGTAACATTAAGTAGGTTGAGTGTACAGGCATGGAAGGCATTTGGGCTTCCTTATCCTCCCAAAGAAAGAAGGTTTTAAAGGCCAGAAAGTTTTCTTTGATATACTTTTTCCATAATTTCTACAATGTTCCAACAAATGCGCATTAATACTACAACTAGAAAATAAGATCATAAAAGTGGAGTGCCTGGGTGGCTCAGTCAATGACGTGTCTGACTCTTGGTTTCGGCTCAGGTCACGATCTCAGAGTCCTGAGATCAAGCCCGCATTGGGCTCCACGCTCAGTACGCAATCTGCTTGAGAGTATCTGCCTCTCTCTTTCCCTCTGCCTCTCCCCTTGCTCACTTGCTCTCTCTCTAAAATTAACAAACAAATACAATCTTTTTTAAAAGAAGCTAGTAAAAACAGAGCACTCTAAATACCTTGCTGTTATTCATCAATTGCCACAAGACTGGCAAATCATTTTTCGTGTCATTTCAACAATAGCCCCATATGCCAAAGTGCATTTACCAGTCCACATGCATCATAACTCAGGAAAGGTGGTCTCTATTGATAGTTTTTCAGGCAGCAGAGAGGTACAGGCCCCCCAGAATAGGTAAACTCAGCTGTTTGACAGCACGCTTACAAACCAGAATGCCGAATTTCTTCTAAGTCCCTTTGGAATTCTTGAAGCACATCTAAGGTGATGTCATTGCAGACTCTGCTACCATCGATACCGGTGGAGAGTTTATTGCCAACTCCAGCAGGAATATTGAGATGAGGATAAAACACGTCTCTGTGGGAAACACGGTGGCATTCTGGGCACTAGCGCCCGGATTGTCGTGTTCAATATCAGCAGAAGCGACTCTGAGTTCCACCCCTAAAGGATGACATGATGGTTGCCAATCATGGTATCACAGTGTCTAAAATTCTACCGTAAGAAAGCCTCCCTGTGCATTGCTAGGGTGCTAATGCTTCCAGAAGTTCCTAAAAATGGCAAAACACCAGTGCCCTCTATGACAAGCTCTAACCCAACTCACTGCCTGGAAGTCAGGAAATAGAGATGTGACAGCTACTCTGGGTCACAGGAAAGAGGTGTGGCATGAGGGGGAGACAGTGCCAAAGACCAATTTCCTGTTTCACAGGTTTTCTGAGTTTGGCCCCACGTACTGGCAAGGTGGTTGGACAACCAGTCCTCCACTCCACTGTGCCAGACAGAGCTGCAGCCAATGCTCCCAGTCACCCCTAGGCATAGCGAGTAGACGCAGGGTTCCTCTACTCTCCTGGACCTTGGCTGCTGCCAGGCTCAGAATGGCCAAAAGCAAACCTGGCCAGGCAATCACAAGGGTTTCTTCAATGCTGAGGTTAATGCTCAACGGAAAAGCTTCAATAACAACTTGGTCTGACCCCCCCATATATATCCCTGGCTTGACCACGTGAGCCTGTGACATCACCACTTTTATGCATCCAGAGCCACCATTTAAAAATGTCCCAATCTCGATGGGGTACCAGTGGATTACAGCTTGGTGCCCACAGATATTGTCAAGCTTTGTAACAGCACCATTCCGATGTATTTCTCTTTAGGTGCTTTTATTCTCTTTTCAAGGAGAGGATGTTATCACTGAATCCTGCAGAGAGCCACAAACAGTGTTTGTCACATGGTTGTAGAGATTGGTTGACTTACAACCTGGGCAGAACAAATTCTAGATCTAATCATTGTTGGACAGAATTACCCCATGTTTCTTGCATATCTTCCCTTCAGAATAGTTTTTGTATCAAGCTAAAATCGGACAACTTTAATCCTAAGGAACATCTCTCCTGCATTATCTAAAACAGAGACTGGCCACCTTTAGCCTTGCAGTCCAAAGAGGAAATGAGAGAGGCTTCATAGAGTCTTCACTAGACCAGTTGACTTAAGGCCAAATCAGTGAAAACAGCCACATTCTTTCTAAAAACTATAATCCAAATCCAGATTTATTTATTGTTTATTGCAATTATTGTGGTACAAACCGCATTATTGTGAGAACCACCAGGATTTTGATATAAGACAAATGAGGGCTGAATCTTGCACAATTACTTATGAGTCATGAGGCTCTGTCATGTCATATAGCCTCTTTGAGCCTTAGTATCACAGCTTAAAGTGAAGAAATGGCATTCCTTCATAGGGTTGTCACGGGGTTTAGAAATAAGCATATATTGGGGCGCCTGGGTGGTTCATTCAGTTAAGCGTCTGCCTTCAGCTTGGTCTTGCTCCCAGGGTCCTGGGATCGAGCCCCACATCAGGCTCCTTGCTCTGCAGGGAGCCCGCTTCTCCCTCTCCTCCCGGGTTGTACTCTCTCACTGTCTCTCCTTCTCTCTCTCTCTCTCAAATAAATAAATAAAATCTTAAAAAAAAAAAAAAAGAAAGAAAGAAGCATATATTGCAACTAGCAAGCGTTCAACAAGTGCTCTGGTTAATTCGTCTAAACTGCTGTTTCTGCTGCCTTCCCCTCCTACTTCCAAGTCTAAAGTATCTCTAAACTCCACATATTTTTACAGCCAACCCCTCCCTCTCCATCACCCCTCTACTCCGTGTAACACGGAGGGTGCAAGTTCATTTTCCACAGCTTTTCCCCACTATGGAAAAATTATAGTCATAAAGTGCAATGGAGTATCATAAAGACTATAGCATTTTAATTCCTTAGCTCAAGAAAAATGGCAGGTCCTGTGGAGTTGAGAGTGGGGTCATTCCAGGGACAAGAGAGGACAGCAGACTTAGAGGGACTTAGCAGTCACAGAACGCAGGCTCATTCCTCAAACACACCACAAGAATGGTGCTATTCACGGGAGGTAAACTAGGAGTTGGTCGGGTCTCTCCTCCTATGTAAGCTCTGGGAAAGCCAAAGGGAATGAGTTTTAGGATTAGAAAACGGTTTCAGTTTCCCCTGCCTGAGTCTTTAATAAGGAAGGAAAGGCTTTTCCCCCTACAGTCCAGGTCAGATATTTACAACTGACCCACTAACCACTGTAACCACACTGTGGGCAGAACACAAGCTACTGCTGAGGCTAGAAAGTGCGTCTTGCAAGTATTTTTTTTTTTAAAGATTTTATCTATTTATTTATTTGAAAGAGTGAGAATGAGAAATGGAGAGAGAGAGAGCACATGAGAGGGGGGAGGGTCAGAGGGAGAAGCAGACTCCCTCCCGAGCAGGGAGCCCGATGCGGGACTCGGTCCCGGGACTCCAGGATCATGACCTGAGCCGAAGGCAGTCGCTTAACCAACTGAGCCACCCAGGCGCCCCTCTTGCAAGTATTATTAATAAAACACGGCGTTATGAAAGAAACCTCACAGACAAGAAAGGAAATGCTTCCCTCGGAAACCACAAGCGCACAAAGACTGTTTCATCTCCTTCTGGATCAGAATCTGCAACCGAGAAGTTCAAAGACTGCTTTCAATAGCCCAAGGGGCCAGTGTACTCTGAAATAGTTGCCAAAATTGCTCCTTGGCTGTTGGTACAAAATCCTGGTGATCCCCCAATTGCACCAAAAGAATCAGTTGATTATCAGACTCTACACTCAGTGTCACAGGAAGGGGAAAGAGAGACAGCCATTCTAACGGCTTCCATCAATATTGAAATGTACCTATCCCTTGATTCGGCAGATCTGCTGCAGGAAATCTATCTTAGAGACATGCTTATTCACAAAGTTAAATATATATTTATATAAAAATGCCGCTGCAGAATTGCTTACCATAGCAAACAATTAGAAACTACCTAAATGTCTCTTTCTAGAGGAACAGTTGAATGTCTTATGATGTAATACATTGGGACAGGCACAGCAGTAAAAGTAAATAGATTTATGTGTCCCAGTAAGGAGAGCTTTCTAAGGGGCTTTTAAGGGGGTGGGGAAACTACACAGAATATCGCTATAATCCCATCACACATGTGTCTACTAGAAGATAGTGGTATAAAAGAAGTATAAGGCAATCATGTATTCATTCAAAAGATTTATTTAGCAACGACTATGTGCCTTTTATTACTCCAGATATGGAGAGACAATGATGAATAAAATAGAAAATCTCTTCCTTAAAAAAAAAAAAAAGAAATGCCACAACTGTTTTTATATTTACCTACATATGTAAAGACAGCATACTGTCTTCAGTGACACATGCTGAAATGTTCAGAGTGCTTACGACCAGAGAAAAAAATTTGCTGGGGAACTGGAGGGAAGCTATAACATGTGATTCAATCTCTCTCTATACCATTAGAGCTTCCAGCAAGAGTGTATTTGAGCATTTCTGGAATCATTTTAATTAATTGCTTTTAAAAAGGAATGTAACAGTAATTAAGTTAACTGGTGTAGCCACTCTGGAAAACAGTACGGAGGGTCCTCAAAAAGTTAAAAATAGAGCTACCCTATGACCTAGCAATTGCACTACTGGGTATTTATCCAAAGGATACAAAAATACTGATTCAAAGGGGCACATGCACCCCAATGTTTACAGCAGCAATGTCCACAATAGCCAAAATATGGGAAGAGACCAAAAGTCCATTGACAGATGAATAGATGAAGAAGATGTGGTATTATATATATATATATATATATATATATATATATACACACACACACACACACACACACACACACACACAATAGAATATTACTCTGCCATCAGAAAGAAAGAAATCTTGCCATTTGCAACAATGTGGATGGAACTAGAGTATTATGCTAAGTGAAAAATCACTTAATTCTACCCCTGAACTAATAATATACTATATGTGAACTAAATTTAAATAAAAAGGTTTTTTTTTTAAGATTTTATTTATTTATTCATGAGAGACAGAGAGAGAGAGAGAGAGAGAGAGAAACAGAGGGAGAAGCAGGCTCCCAAGGAGCAGGGAGCCCGATGCGGGACTCGATCCCAGGACCCTGGGATCATGACCTGAGCCGAAGGCAGACGCTTAACCATCTGAGCCACCCAGGCACCCTTAAATAAAAAGTTTTAAATAAATTTAAATAAAAAGCTTTTTAAAAATAATTAAGTTAACTACTTTGACTATCCTCCCCAAATCTTATTTACTTCCCTATATATACCTTCTTTATAAAAACGGGATCTCAGAGAGAATATCTAAATCGTGTACCTGTGGCAAATTCACACAAATCTAGGATTTCCTGAGTACATTCACCCAGGATCCTGGGATCTAATTGCTTCAGGAATGGAAGAGACCCCCAGAAGGAATTCATACGCTGAACCAAGTAAAAATACTCAAGCTTAGTTTAAGGATTCTGCAGAACCATCCAAAAGGAGAGGGGTCATTTGTGAGTATATACCTGTATAATCCCAGGGGCTTCGCAGATTGCTTTCAAACACAGGGATTTATAACAAAGTCTTGGAGAAGGCTATTTAAAACACGAACCTACCAACAAAATCAAAATCCTCACAATCTGAGTCAGGAAGAGCATCAGACAGTAATGCATGATATGCCATGAGATGGAATGAACCCGGGCATGTGAGGGGTGGTTTCTCTATTCCTGAGAAAAGTGACTACAGGATGGGTCTGACCCATGGAAGCGGGTTGACATTACGATTCAGTCCTAAGAAGCTGAGAGAGACCTGAGTCTCAAGCCACACGGATTAAGGGAGGTGAAGGTGAAAATGTTGGCAGTGACCAGGGAAGCAAGAGACCAACTACAGATGTGGTCGAATAAAACTACACAAGATTGGGCGCCTGGGTGGCTCAGATGGTTAAGCGTCTGCCTTCGGCTCAGGTCATGATCCTAGGGTCCTGGGATCGAGTCCCGCATCGGGCTCCCTGCTCCTTGGGAGCCTGCTTCTCCCTCTGCCTCTCTCTCTCTCTCTGTCTCTCATCAATAAATAAATAAAATCTTTAAAAAAAAAAAAAAACTACACAAGATTGCCAGGAGAACCCCATGGAACTTTCTGAGCTTTGGGGGAAGGGTTTGTGGGAAACTGGGCTTTCCTCAACTCAGGAATAGAACCAGTCTATGAACACTGCTCATTATTACAATTGAAAGTCTATTACAAACTCTGCACCAGCCTGATGGGGCTGAGGAAATCCAGGTTACACTTAAATACCAAGTCCAGGGATGCCTGGGTGGCTCAGTCGGTTAAGTGTCTGCCTTCGGCTCAGGTCATGATCCTGAGGTCCTGGGATTGAGTCCCACGTCAGGCTCCCTGCTCAGCAGGGAATCTGCTTCTCCCTCTCCCTCTGCCTGCCCCTCCCTGCGCTCAGTCTCTCTCTCTCTCTCTGCCCCCTGCTTTCTGTCTCTCTCTCTCATCTCCAGAAGTCTGACTCCATTTCTGAAATCTCCTGTATGGTCCCTGTACAGCTGACAGTTAAAAACAAGGTCCTGAGCAGGAAGGGGAGACGAAACTGGCAGGTGACTGGGGGATCTGAGGTAAGAAAGAAAATCAAAAGGGCTTCTGTCGGACTCCATGATGCTGAGATGAATTTCACTAGCTGTTCCATGGAGCCAGTGAAGGGGGGTGCTTCTTTTGTAGTGCTCCATCTCCAACTATTCATGAGATCAGTGATGCCCAACCACTGGGGAAATAAGGAGCGAGTGACAGAAGGGAGGAGGAGGTGAGATGTGTTCTTTGATAGAAGCAGCTTCTGTAATATTTTCTGATTTTATTTGGGGACAGCTGTACAAATCTTCTTGCTTCAGTGTTACAAATATCTAAGGAAGGTGGGAAATGGTTCAGTTTACCAAAATGCGGTGACTTTTTTTTCCCCAATGCTTACACTAAGTTCCTGAAAGTGGGATTCTCCTTTTATTTATTTTTATTTTTTTAAAGATTTTATTAGTCAGAGAGAGAGAGAATACAAGCAGTGGGAGCAGCAGGCAGAGGAAGAAGCAGGCTCTCCGCTGAGCAAGGATCCTGATGCGGAACTCGATCCCAGGACCCCGGGATCATGACCCGAGCTGAAGGTAGGCGCTTAACCGACTGAGCCACCCAGGCATCCCTCTCCTTTTATTTTTAAAGTAAAATTTCTTAGATAAGAAAGCAATAGTAGCTTGAAGCATGATCTTTTATTCCTTCTTATCAGAATAGTAGATTAATTTCTAAATTTTTTGTCATTTTAAGAAAGATTATTGCAAAGGCACTATTTCAGGATGATTTATCTCCTTAGGTGTGCTGAGAAATAAGAGCTCTGGGTAAGCCCAATCCCTGCCATGCTTCCAAAACATGAGTTGGAAAAAAATTAAGGTGGCAACATTACCTATCACTTCTTCACTGTTGGTTTCTTGAAGGCAGGTTCCTTGTCCTACTGGGTTTTGTATCGTTTATGAGGGCGGTCACAGAGTAGAACAGCAGTTCCATCTTTAGAGGCTTGCAGTGTAATAAGAAATGTCAAAACAGGTATATAAAAACAGTAGTATATTTTAAATGTTGAAATTTAATACCAAAAATATTGATAGGAGAGAAAGACATAGATCCATGATGATCTAGAAATAAGATACGTGTTTAAAGTTGACAGATAAAAATTGTGTCTCTGTTGCATGCAGCCAAATGTCCTACATAATATCCCTTGCTGCTACGTCTAAAATGGCCCCAAGGGAAATGGCAGCTGGTATCCACAAAAGAATATCACAGCTGCAACTCAAAATCAACTGTCAAGGTGAAGGGAATCAGAGTATAGCATGCCAGGGGCACCTGGGTGGCTCAGTTGGTTAAGCGGCTGCCTTCGGCTCAGGTCATGATCCCAGGGTCCTGGGATCAAGCCTTGCATCGGGCTCCCTGCTCAGCAGAGAGCCTGCTTCTCCCTTTCCCTCTGCCTGCCGCTCTGCCTACTTGTGCTCTCTATCTCTCTGTCAAATAAATAAATTAAAAAAAAATATAGCATGCCAAAATATACCACTTTGGCATAAGGATTACTTTGATTTGAAGGCCATTGAGATAAATCAGACACAGGAAGAACTTGCTGCCCTCCATCTGCCTAAAAGCAGGGCATAAATTTCCCCTTTGTAGGTATCCTCTCCTGTACCAGGTAGAAGAGAACAATTGTTATTACCCCAAACAGAGATAACACCAAGATGAATCTGCACAAATAAACCTGGCTAAGTAATCATTATTCACCATTATTTTCCCCCATATATTTCTTACTCACTTTCCCATAATTTATCATCCCTGGAAGCCCAAACACACTTTGCTTTGTCCAGATACTTCTCCATAATTTATTGCCCTGTGTTGAAATTGTATATAAGCTCCTGAGCCTAATCATTTTGGGTTTTCACTTTCCTGTGAAGCCTCCATGCCCATAAAAAATATTAACATCAATAAAAATTGCTATGCCTTTTCTCCTGTTAATCTGTCTTTTGTCAGTTTAAATCACAGGCCTCAGGTACATAACCTAAGAGGATAGAAGAAAAGGTTTCCATCCCTACAAACATCTGCGTCAAAGCTACTTATGTCTAATGGCCAAGCGCTGATGTCTGAAATTAAGGCTGTCTCCAGTTTTGCTCTCACGGCTATTGATACTGCTCCCATCCTGGCAGAAGCTGTGGTATCATTGCTGCTACCAGCTTGTGCTCCCAATGTCCCACGGTGATCACAAAGCAATTTTCATTTTCATTTTCATTCACTCTTCTAGTGTAGTCCCTTCTATTGAGGATCCTGGCATGAATTTGGGGCTAGATTTAGGAAAGTATATCACTTAGGATGTCTTTTGCTAAAATTACTCTTAATCTCTAACTACAACTGGCTTTAAAAATAAAAATTATTTTAGAAGTAAAAACTTTTTTTAAAAAGATTTTATTTATTTATTTGTCAGAGAGCGAGAGAGGGCGCGTGAGGTCAAGCAGGGGGAACGGCAGGCAGAGGGAGATGCAGGCTTCCTGCTCAGCAGGGAGCCCGACACAGGACTCGATCCCAGGACCCTGGGATCATGACCTGAGCCAAAGGCAGATGCCCAACAACTGAGCCACCCAGGCATCCCTCAAAGTAAGAACTTTAAGACATAAAAGCCCATAACCAGAAGTTCTTTGGCTCTGCCTTCATCCATTTAGTAGCTTTATCTTCAGACTGGTAATAAGTTGACTATCATAGTGCTGGGCATCATATCTAGTGTGACCCTGACCAAAGGAGAAAAGCGGTCTGTCTCTTCCTCATGGCTTTTTTGGGAAGTGAAGATAACTTTCCCTCAAACTAAAGGTTAGTATAACTGCAATAACGGAGCATTACCTAGGCTATTCTTCCATCTTTCACGTGTCAGTAATTCTGTCTCATCAGCATATTGGAACCCTTGGAGAAATTCGAAGAATATGGATGCCTGAGTCCTACCCCCAGAGATTCTGAGTTAATTGATCTGGGGAGTTTTAAAAGCTCCTCAGTGATTCTAAAGTACCGCTGATGTTTGGAACCACTGATGCAAACGGAATCTTGGTACAATTCTCTAACCCACGATCCCCTGACTTGCCCAGATATGCTCAGACATGTCTAAATCCTATGGTGAGTAAAGTCAGTCTCTTATGTTCACAAGGAAGATTATTAAATCCCATCTCTTTTTTTTTTCTCATGTAAAAACTCGGTCCTCACATATGCTGGCTTACCGTACACTATTTATATGTGCATGAAGGTTTCTCCCCCTACCAAATGCAAATGCTAAAAACACTGCCATCTGGTCCATCCCTGCTGACAAACCACCCCCCCATTGTTCAACCAATAAGGGCAAGAACATGCCTACAAATGAGAGAGCAAAGATTTTATCTGCTAAACGTGTTCAGAATTCACATTACATTCAGGACATAAAAAATTTCCCCATATCAGATAATATTTAGTGAATGCATAATAGGTGCAAAGCATTACTATGCGTCTCATTTGGGGAACACAAAAATAGAAAACATAACGTTTACACTTTAGAAGCTTACCATCTAAATAAGGAGATTCAATATAAACCCACTAAGAGAATATTTTTAAAGAACAAAAGATGAATAAATACAACTGAATAAGATGCAAAAACTGTACTGGTAATAACAACCATTCTGTAAAAGACCTATGATGTTCCAGGCCAAATATATATATATAACATTCCTAATGTTTGGAAACCTATGAGGTAGTTTTTCATTGCACTTTACAGAAAAGGGGAATAAAGTGCAGAAATTGAGTAACTTAACCAAAATCATATAATTACCACTTCATTGTCTTACTGTGTAGCAATGTTATTTTTCAGTAATTTAAATATAGGTTTTGATGAAGATGAAAAATTCATATCTACAATCTGTGGAAATGTTCCACAGTGTCAAGCCAGTATATTATATGCAGATATCCCGAAAATTTTAAGAATCTTAGGAAGTTTAAAGAATACATTAAAAAGTCTGGTGAAGGGGCGCCTGGGCGGCTCAGTCGGTTGAGCATCTGACTCTCGATCTCAGCTCGGGTCTTGGATCTCAGGGTTGTGGGTTCAGGCCCCATGTTGGGTTCCATGTTGAGCATGGAGTCTACTTAAACAAATAAACAAACAAAAACGTCTGGCAAAGACACATTGCCTGGGGAGTCAGACCTGATAAAGTGGATTTTTTTCTCTGGCATATTACTCCCCTTTTCGTCCTTTGGTTTACTTATGCATAAAACATGGATATTATTTTCACATCTGCCTCTGGGATATGCTGTGAGAACTGAGAATTTCTCACTGTGGTATGGAAGTGCTTTTGGCTGTTGTGTTGTTTTGTTTCAATTTAATGTCTTGACAATCAGTATAAGAAGAGGTGGGTTTTTTTCCCAAAGCTAAAGCAGCTGAGGTAAAGGGCCCCTCACTTTCTTGGGTTCTTCAAAGGCTGGACGAGTTCTGTATGGGGGAAGCAGGAAGAAGCAGCATAGTTGCAGCCTGGGCATCACCCTCGGTGCCCTGGTGGCTGCCCCAGCTTTGGGGCAGGGCAGGTACACGGTTAGCTTTACCTCCACCAATGTTGGGTCTTGGCAACCAGCAGCCCCTGTTGGTCCATTGAGCACCTGGACCCTCTCTGGGTCTCCAAGGACTGAAGCTGGGGAGGAGAGCACTGGAGTTGCTAAGTCTTGGCTGAGTCGGACCAGCTGCAGCAGCTTCAGCTGAGGTGGGAGGGAGATGGGGAAGGAAGGCAAGGTTGAATAGGCCTAGCCAAGGTCAAAGCTAAAGTTCTCCAGGGTTGTCTCTTGGGCAAGGAGCAGCTCGGGGGAGCAGGAAATTGTGGCAAACATTAGAGAGCAGGCATCACTAACAGAGAGCCGGTAAGCTGAAAAACAACTTTTCGTTTGTTCTAATATTTTATTCATAATTTAAAACAATTGTAAACAACCACTCGAAGAAAGACTAAATTATCTTTCTAATCTCTCAATGGAAAATAATATTACAAAATCTTGGTCATGTTAAGAAGTCATCAAAAAGTATGTAAAAAAGAATTTTAGTCTAGTTCAGTTAATAATAAAGATAATACTGTGATTTTTTTCCTGTTTTTTAATGTGTGGCATTTGTCAGCTGTGTGATTAATGGTTCTAAAAAACATTCAATTCTGTATTCACAATTCTGCATTTTTTTCTTAAATTGCATAAAATTCAAATGGTATAAACTTTAGGCTCACAAAGCCTGGAAACGTCTGGGTATACTAGCAATTCAACGTGGAGTGAACAACTAGTCTATGAAAATCCAAATCTAGAGTTCTTACTGTCACTCCTGGAACACCTGACACTTAGTCCGGGGAGAGGTGTGGAAGCGATACGGACGCCCAAGGCGCACAAGAACCGGAACAAACTCTCCTCTGTCCAGGGGCGTGGAGTTGACACACGTAAAGGCCACGGTGCGTTTCGGTCTTCTAAGAGCCGTGGGAAATCGAGAGCAAGCTTCAAGCATGGGAGGAAGTACTTAGGATGAGGAGGCAAGTGTGTGAGCAGGGAGACCACTTAGCAGGGGGTAAACGGTGATACCTTGCATCAGGGTGATGGTTCTTCAGGACTCCCACCGCTTTGTGTAGAATCATCCTGAGTGCTTCTGGGCATCCGAAGTGTGCAAGGAATGACAGGTTCCTTGGCTTCCCCAGCAATCCCTGCTCAGTCGGTTGACTCCCGAGTCTGCAGCCAAGTGCTATAAACCCCCCGGTGTTGGCGGGGGGGACTTCTTGCATCCTCTCAGCTTTCCGATTAATCATTTAGGTGGGAAACCGAAGCCTACTCAGGTAAAAAGATACGTGAACTCCAGGTCAGGATCACAGTCCTGCTCTAAATATATGACATTCTTTCCCCTGCAGGCGGCAAGGGTGAGGGGGGCTGGGTAAAAACAAATTATTTTCATTCAGTCACTGTTTCCTAGCAACCAAAAAAAAAAAAAAAAAAAAAAAAAGCATGTGCTTTCCTGATGTCTGTGAGCACCAGCCCAAGCCCATGATGTTCGGTGCTCCAGCACGCCTCCAGAAGCAGGGAGAGAACAAAAGCTTCGGAATCGGTCTCTGGTTGGTGAGAGATTCTGAAAGGGGGATTTGTTAAGAGCTGGGCACCTAATAGAACACCATCTGAAAGGCCCGTATCATAGATGTAGGGGAGCAGACAGGGGATCTGCATGGAGTGTACAGATATTCAGGGCAGGATGTTCTTACAGAGCAAGGCTGTGACTTCTGGGGAGTTGGTTTCTATGAAAGAGCTAATGCCTAAGACAACTGACCTCTTTCCATTAGCTCCTTTGTGTGTATTTCCAACCAGTCTTGTTTTTTGTTAAAGCTCTATACTATAGATGGAAAAGAAGAGTGACTAGCTGAATTCAAATTTAAACTGAATAGTCTTTGCAAATGGCCCCCTTTCAACCAGGCAGAGCTCCTCCATGCCTGTAAGTCACTGAACTCCACAGCTAGAAGGGACCTCTCCAATCATTCGATGATTGTTTTACAGAAGAGGAAACACACAACCACAGAGAGACAAATTCACTTATCCAAGGTGACACAGCTAGCAGATAGGTTTACTGGGTCTTTGGACCTCCTGGGGGAGGGACATGCTCATATTTTTAAGATTTCCACATTTGTATAGTATACCACATTGAATGGTGGGCCGGGAGGGGGGTCTAAGAGGAAACTGTCACAGCGGCCAAGAGACGCATATTTTATCCTTTGTAAGTCTGAAAATCAAAGGGTTGCCTCGGAATTACAAACAAGAATAGGTTAAAACAAATGCTAAGTCTTTTGCTTTTTTTTTTTCACCACCAGCATCCCCTTTAATAAAATGTGGAAGGTTGCGTGAAGGGGAAGGGGGGGAGTGAAATATGAACATTTACAACCACAAAAAACCTCTGTACATGTCTAGCGCCTGGCAGAGGGGAGGGCAGGCAGGGCAGCGGCGGGCGGGGCCAGCCCTATTTGTAGAGGATGTCGTAGTGTCCAGGCGGATAGAGGAGGTACACCTTGGGCTCGGAGCCCTCGGGAAAGATGTACGGGTTGGTGGTGCCGCCCTCGCCGCGGTCCATGTACTGCACCTGGATGGAGACGCTGAAGGCCTGGGCCAGCGCGATGATGTGAATGTGGTCGCTCTCCATGCACATGGGCTCCACCTCCTGCTGACAGAACTCCTTGACCGTCCGCCCCCCCCCCCCCATGAAGTGCTCGAAGAACTTGCTCTCCCGCTGCAGGTAGCCTGAGGTGAGCAGCCGCAGGTACACCACCAGGTAGTCCGAGGTGCTCTGGTCGTTGAAGGAGGCCAGCAGGTCGGCTACGGAGGTCTGCTTCTCCACCTGCTCGATCAGGTCCATGAACGTGTTGTGGAAATCCTCTATTGTGAACTCGGTGAAGCCCTGGGACACCAGGTCCTCTTTGCTCTTGGCGACACGGCCTTAAACCGCTGCAATTCCTTGCTGTCGTCCAGCAGCGCCTCCAAGTGCGAGAATCCGAAAGCTCGGTAGAAGCAGTTTCCGTCGGGTCTGGTCTTGCGGATGTATGAGTACCTTTTGTGGAGGTCCTTGATCTTCTGTTGATAGATGTTGTCATCCTCAGCATACTCCTTGTACAGGACCGAAAGTTCCAGCCGCTCCGAGACCAGGGGGGTTCTGCACAGCAATCTCTTGCTGAGTTCGGTCCTGCTGAGCCATGATGGCTTCATCATAAGCAAGACAGTTAACACCTTCGGAGTCGCTGCCGAGCGGCTCCTGCTTCCACTGCTGAGGTTCCTCCGCTGCCATCTTTAAACAGCACCGCCAAGTCTTTTGCTTTTTAAAAAGACATCAAAGCGGGGCGCCTGGGTGGCTCTGTTGGTTAAGTGACTGCCTTCGGCTCAGGTCATGATCCTGGAGTCATCGGGCTCCCTGCTCGATGGGGAGTCTCCTTCTCCCTCTGACCCTCCCCCCTCTCATGCTTTCTCTCATTCTCTCTAAAAAATAAAATCTTAAAAAAAAAAAAAGGCATCAAAGCTAAGGGAGCCCACCCACCCCCTTGTCAAGGAATTGAGATAAGACAAATGTTCTACCAACAAATGCTTTTCTAACTTAGTGAAGTAGAAGAATCACAATGCTAGCCTTTATGAAGTTTCTAGTGCTAGGTTGTTGTTGACGATGTTAGCCAGGCTCATCATTTTTTAGACAATACCCAGAACTGGGGTGCAGAAGAGCCAAGAGGCTTGGCCACAGCCACACCAGTCAGTCGGTGGCGCAGTGGACACCACATCCCAGCATCTGGCCTCCCCAGGCCAGTGCTTTTCCTTCTGGGCTACGAGGTCCTCTGTCTGGCTTGTAGTCCATCTCCTGATGGACTCTCCCATAGAGAGCTATATTACTATCTATGTGGTTCATTCATTTCCTATGGAATGCTCTTACTTTGCCTCCCCCTTTCATCTTCATCCTTTCCACATCCCATCCAAGACTGAAGCAGACGTAGTGGCAGCAAGAATGGTCCAAAATAATGAAATTGGTCTGGTGAAGAAGTCATTTAAATTAATGACATCCTGTTTTCTCTCTGCTTATTGTTGATGAGCTGAATCAAATAAAGCTTAATGTTTATAGGCTGCAATTTTTTTTGAAGTTTCTAAAGCTTTATTTATTCCAGCCATATCCATGGTAGTGATTTAAAACACATGCACAATTTCAAAAGTACAATAGGTAATATAAAGAACATCTGTGGATTTATCTTCCCAGAATCAATAAATGTTAACCTTTTTTTTATTTGTGTATTAGGGTTCTCCAGAGAAACAGAAAGTATATGTATATATGTGTATACATGCACAGAAAGAGATTCAGTTTAAGGAATTGGCTCACATGATTGCGGTGGCTTGGCCTGTCCAAAATCAGAAGGGATAGGCTGACAGGCTGGAGACTCAGGGTAGGGTTCTCCTGGCAGAATTCCTTCTTGCTTGGGAGAAGTCGATCTTTCTTCAAGCCTTCAACTGATTGGATGAAGCCCAGCCACATAATGGAGAGTAATCTGCTCTACGCAAAGTTCACTGGTTTAAATGTTAATCTCATCCAAAAAAAACACCTTTCCAGAAACGCCTGTCATAATTTTTGACCAAATCTTTGGGCAAAGTGGCCTAGCCAGGTTGACACGTAAAATTAACCATCACAATTTGCTTTTGATCTTGTTTAAGAAATAAAACATTACAAACATAGTTGATATCCTACTTATACCCATCGGTGGGCACCCTATTTAAAAGTGATAATTTTGTTTTTATAAACTCCTTTTTGTGATTTCAAACCCCTTTTAATCCCATTACCTAAATTCCAATTTCTGGTTCAATGTGAGGGTAAGAACTGAAGACATGGCCTCATATTTGCCATGGTGACATCTCCTTTCCAGGACCTTCTGGCCATAGGAAATTGTACATGGGTTCTATAGAAAATTCCATTATGAGCCATTGCACCAAGGTGGATTCACTGGGAATCACTATGCTGAATACACACAAAACTTACATAGTCAGATCACAGCATGTTTGGATGCTTCTGTCCAAATAGTTTCATCTACTCTTACATGATCCATGACCATTTTACTTGCCAGTTTATTGCAAGGATAAGTAAATGATGAACGTTCGGAAACTTGGAAAGAATAAGGGATGTCAGACAAACTCAAGGTACAGTGCACTACCCTCCCACCCCCCAGCCAGTTTAATTCTCCTCTGGAACCTGCTGGGTAAGAGGTCTGAGCTCTGCACGCTCCCAGATCCCTTCCAAAGCCTAGGATTCCATGACTGGTATTTGGAGTGATAGCATCCCTAACTCAAATTCTCTCTGATTTGCTGCTGTAGCTTATAGGCTCAGAGAGGCTGGGTCTTCCCCAAGGATATCAGGTACAGTGTAAGCTACAGATACCTGCTCAGCTGGATAAGCCTTTAATCATGGAAAGAAAGCTCCTAAAGAAGGAAATGAAAAAGCTCCTGTAAGTACGATTGAGAATAAATTTTTGTTTATTACACTAGGCCTTTGGTGGGTTTCAGGTCATAGATGGTCTGGATATTGGCAGGAGGTGGAGGTGGGTAAAAATCTGAGGAAGAATCTATTCCTGCACTATAGGAGAAAGCCAGATGATCTGGTCTCTGCCTCCTGCCTGAGAGGCCTCACATGTGGTGCAAAGCAGGATGCTGACTCTCTTGGATGTTTCTGCCGGGATCATGCATATCGTGCCTATCAGAGGCATCCCCATTCTAGAGCCTAACAGCTGAGCCCCCAGCCCAGACTGCCTGTACTGGTCAGGATGTGCCTTTAAAAGGGCCCTGCTGGTAAAAGATAGAGGAAAGATTTCTGCAAAATGTACCCAAGGGCCCAGCATTTCAATTGCAGCTTTTGCCGCTGGTATTGTCAGTCTTACCGACTAAATAATTCGTCTCCTTTCTCTTGACATCTGAACTTAAAAAAATAAAAATAAAAAACAAACAAAATGTCAAGTTTTCCCCTGGAAAAAAATTTTCTCCTATGGTAGCTTTTCTGTGACTTGGTACTTTTTTAAGAGGTTGGTGAAAATCACAGAGCACATAAAAAGGGGGGAAAAGGCTATTCTATTTCTTATACATTATAGGCACAACAATAATATCCTTTTGATCAAAGACCTTCTCACAGTCCCCATCAAATGTCCTTTCTCTGCCTACTATGGTAATTACTTTTAAACAAGTCCTTAAGAAATCCTGGAATAAAAAACATATGACTTTACACATATTTACATGTATGTGTTTGGAAGCCAATATAATAAAAAAATTGTTATCAGAAATGTCAATTCCTCCACGTAGAATTAGAATTTCAAAACTGATATAAGTATAATTTTATAACCAACGAATACATTTAGGTTACTTTAAATAGAGTATCTTGGAATTAGAAAGCAAAACTTGAGAATTTTTATCAATTTTAGCTTAATGACTCAGAAGAGCTTTTGGGAACCGGACACAAACTTACTCCCCCGCGCCCCCTCTGCCCTGGCAGTGGCTTGCCCAAAGTGCATGGTAAAGACCTTGAAAACAGAACCAGCCTTAGGTCCAAGTGTGGATCTGTACAGATGGACCCTGGGGACCCAGAATCCTTTTTCCTTCATCGGGTCCCTCTTCCTCTTCCTGACTTCCCCCCAGGGGTAGCCCCCTGTCTGTCCTCCTGCCAGGGCCACTAGGAAAGTATTCTACAAGACACCCTGAAGTAGAATTCCTGGTTTGTTTTTATGCATAACTCCTCTTCGGGGTATTTGCATTCTAATGGGGGAAAAAGGCCTTCGGGCAAGAGAATACATCCATACAGAATATCATATAGTTGGAGTTTTTCAAACTTTGGACATTCTGAGTTTAACATGGGCAGCAAGGGACTCTTTGTTTTATTTATTTATTTATTTATTTTTAAGATTTTATTTATTTATTTGACAGAGAGAGAGACAGCCAGAGAGGGAACACAAGCAGGGGGAGTGGGAGAGGGAGAAGCAGGCTTCCCCCTGAGCAGGGAGCCCGATGTGGGGCTCGATCCCGGAACCCTGGGATCATGACCTGAGCTGAAGGCAGATGCTCCACGACTGAGCCACTCAGGCACCCCACTGAGGGAATCTTTGTTTTAAACAGTGGGTCTCAATCCTTTTGGTTTTGGGAAATCATTTCTGCGTGTGGGAATGTGTCACGCCCCCCACCCTGCGTTCCTATCAATTCTATGTCTACTACGTGAATATTTATTTTTAGATAAATGTGATTGAAGTTCTTAGTGGTTAGACGTTTTAAAACCTATACATTGCAGGATTGCTATTTAAATCAAAACGAGTATCAGTCGAGCTACCGGAGGCACCTGTGACTTTGTATTTTGGTGGAGGAGGGAGGGACTGGGAAGAACGCTCTTCTGCAGACGGAGCTCCCCCCTCATTCCCAATGGTTCAATGCTGCTCTCTTGCTTTTAAGGGGAGATTATATTGGCATCAGACTTCGGGAAAATGAATTTGACCCAAAAGGAAGAAGGCAACTCACCTTTCTAGATGATATGGTAAAGAAAGGCATGCCAATGCAAGTCACATTTGTGTTATTTGTGTTCAGGGGTCGGAGCAAGGATCTAATGTAGATCATGAACAAGGTTCAGAATGTCCAGTTCCTCATCTTCTCATCCTAGGGCCCTCCACATGGCCTTTTCAAGTCATTACACTGCAAGCGGAAAGAATGAGAAAATAAGTCATGAGGCTTTTGCTATTTGCTCTTTCTCTCCTAGAAAAGATTAAAAAGCAAATGAGTGAAAGGTTAAATGTCAGATACATGATGTTAAAATTTTTTTTTGACAAAATGACTTATGTATTTCTCTAATCTATGTTTTCTTTTGTTTTTTACCATTTGCATTCATGGAGAAAACCACAGAATGAATAATCCTAAAATCTTTCCACATTATTCGTGTTGAAACTCAGATTCACGTTATGTAATGAAAGTTCACTTCACAGAAATTAAGGAAGAAATTATATAAAGATCTAATTCAAAAGAAATGAGTAAACCCTCAGCTTTTTTATGCTCACCATTTACTCCTCTTGCACTAAGAAGGAAGAAAGTCTCTCTCCCCGCCCCTCCCCCTCCCTCTGCCTGACCTCCCTGGAGCCCTATAAGCAGTTCAGCCTTGGGGTTCTAAAGTGCTTCCCTGTGCACATGTTAAATGGAGAAATTAAATCGATTAAATAAATGCTTCTCAAGCTTTAATGAGGTCTTAGTGCAAGGCCCTTTTGATTTGGGAGGTTTGGGTGGGGCCAGGAATTTGCATTTGTGATGAGCAAACAGGAGATGCCAAGGCTGCTGGTCCACGCACCAACCTTTGGATTGGGTTTCAACCCCTGATCATGGTTCTTTTTGTTGTTGTTCACTTTCTAGTCTGGTTTAGTTGCTGAAGAAATAAGTACAGTTGACCTTTGAATAACACGAATTTCAACTGTGTGGGTCCACTTATATATGGAATTTTTTTTATAAATACAGTACATTACTGTAAATGTATTTTACCTTATGATTTTCTTTTTTTTGATGGTTGGTGTATTATTTCTTTAAGATTTTATTTATTTATTTGACAGAGAGAGAGAGAGAGAGAGAGAGAGTGCGAGAAGGAACACAAGCAGGGGGCAGTGGGAGAGGGAGAAGCAGGCTTCCCGCGGAGCAGGGAGCCCGATGCGGGGCTTGATCCCAGGACCCCGGGACCATGACCCGAGCCGGAGGCAGACGCTTAACGACTGAGCCACCCAGGCGCCCCGTCTTACGATTTTCTTAATAACATTTTCTTTTCTCTAGCTTACTTTATTATAAATACGCAATATATAATATATATAACATATAAAATATGTGTTAATAGACAGTTTATGTTACTGGCAAGGCTTCCAGTGAACAGCAGGCTATTAGTAGTTAAGTTTTGGGGGAGTCAAAAGTTATAAAAGGATTTTAGACTGCAGGCATTGGTGCTTCTAACCGTTGGGCGTTCAAGGGTCAACTGCACATTGTTTAGACAATGTTAGAAGCTGAGAACCCCTCTAAAACCCCCAAGACAAAACCAACATTTCCTCTTCTGGAGGTGGGGGTAGAGCGGAGAGAAAAGGAAGATTGTGACAGGGACAAGATGAATACGCTTAGAATTTACCAGAAAGATGGTCAGTAGCATAGGAATGAACATTCAAATTGGTCCTCAGCTTTTTACTGTATACAGGACCCTTAGCAAGCCACTCGGTTGGCATCTACCTCCAGTCCTTTGCTCACCCTGGCCCCTCCACCCAGGATGTCCTTCTTCACCTATAGAATTCTCCTCGTCCTCCTCTTCAAGCCCCAGCTCCAGTGGGACCTCCCCTCAGAAGCCTCCTAATCTCCCCCCCCCCCCCCGCCCCGACTCTCCTGTGCTCCTGGGAGTGCATTTCCGATGTTCTGCTCACAGAATTGAAAATCATTCTCTGTGGCCCTCTTCCCCCACCTTCACCCTTTTCTATTTTAAAATTTGAGGAAACTGAGACCCTGAGAACATCAGTTGCTTACCCAAGGTTATACCGTGAGTTGTTGGCAATGTCTAGATTTGAATCTAGATTCCCTGATTCCTAGTTTCTTTTTATTTTTTTTAAGATTTTATTTATTTGAGAGAGCGAGAATGAGAGAGAGAGAGTACATGGGGGGAGGGAGGGTCAGAGGGAGAAGCGGACTCCCCGCCGAGCAGGGAGCCCGATGCGGGACTCGATCCCGGGACCCCGGGATCATGACCTGAGCCGAAGGCAATCGCTCACCCAACTGAGCCACCCAGGCACCCCTAGTTTCTTTTTTTTTTTTTTATTTTTATTTAAAAGAGAGAGAGAGAGAGAGAGAGAGCATGACTGGGGGGAGGGGATAGAGTGAGAGGGAGAAGCAGACTCCCCACTGAGCAGGGAGCCCGACACGGGGCTCGATCCCAGGACCCCGAGATCAAGACCTGAGCTGAAGGCAGACGCAGAACCGACTGAGCCAGCCAGGTGCCCCCCTGATTCCTAGTTTCTTTCCAAGAATCCATCCTTTCTTTTCCTGTCACCATGAATCAAAAATTTAAAGACAGCCCTAGGGAGAGGAAAACGTCATGACTGAAGATCTCTAAATAATCTGTCTGAGCATCAGGTTACTGGACATAGAGGATGGTCCTCACATTGTGGACATGACAAAATAGTAGACTAGGCTTAACAATGCCATTGTCATTGGGTCCATGGGGTGCTCCAGGCAATGTCCAAGCCCCTCCCTTTGCTGTCTGTGCTTCCTGCTTCCAGGCACACTATGACTTGGCCATCAATGTTGCTTTGCAATGGCTGGATCACTCAGAAGACTTAACTTGGCTGGAGTGGGAAAAAGTGTGAGTTGAAATAGTATTTTTTCCTTCTTCTTTTTTAAATGTATGACTATGAGTAGCGATAGAGAAAGCTTCTGTCTGGCATCTTCCACCATGAGGCACTCTGATTTGAAAACGCTGCAGGGTGAGTATCCCTCACCAGCTAGATAACCGAAGAAACCCCACAGTTGTCAACATAGACATGTTTACATTGCATCTCTGTTGATTGGTTTCTGTCAGATGATCTTTCTCACACATAATGTTGTGTCTTAGAAATATAACTGTGCCTTATTGGGCATGTGTCATGATTTCTTAAAATGGTCAATTCTGTGGGTAAAGGCTGCCGTTGTTTTCAAAGGACTATCAAACACAATTTCTGAAGCATTTAACTAGATAGATCCCTGAGCTGGAGCTATTTGAACTACAGCTGTTTGAATCCCTTCCAGGATTATAGGCATGTTCATGTGTGCCAGGCAGACTCACTCAGTTGGTAAGAATAAGGAACTAAGGAGACCAGGATTTAATAGCTTCTTCTGGAGGCCAGCTATTTTTTCTGTTCCATTGCCTTAGAACACATACCTTGTCCTGGATAGCTATATCAATTAGGGTTTAGTTGTAATAAGCAGAAAGTCCAGCTTGAACAGACTTAAACACACTCCCAAATGGGAGGGGAGTAGGAATTTATTAACTTTATTTGAAAAGTCCAGGGGTAGGTCTACATTAGGCATGGCTTGATTCAAAACTCAAATCATGTCATCAGGATTTACTTCTAGACTAATTCCTCTGGATGGACATTCTTCTTTTTTTTTTTTTTTTTTTTTTTTGAGAGAGAGAGGGCATGTGTGAGCACGGTGAGGGGCAGAGGGAGAGAGAGAGAGAGAATCCCAAGCAGGCTCCACACTCAGCACAGAGCCCGACGTGGGCCTCGATCTCAGGACCTGATCTCAGGACCCTGAGATCATGACCTGAGCTGAAATCAAGAGTCAGATGCTTAACTGGTTGAGCCACCCAGCGGTGGACATTATTCTTAATTTCAGCCCATTTTATCACAATATTCAGTCCATAGGAGAATAGATTAAGAAAAAAATCACAGAATTGTGTCTCAACTGTGCCTCAGCCCCTGACTTGTCCAGAGGTGGAGGGTGAGAGGAATGGAATACTCTGACTAGCTTAGTCCACAGTGTGTTTTCCACCCTTGGGATCCAGGGGTGTTTGTAGCTCCCCTAGAAGCAGATAGGCTTGCGGTGGGTAAAGCAGTTCTCCCCAGCAAGAAGGGAGAGCTCTGCCACAAGAAGGGGAAAAGGATACAGGTTGGCAAAACCATAACTGTCCACCATAGTGGCCAGTGTTTGAGAGCTGTGAAAACACGCATAGAAGGCAAACTCATCACCACTGTTAGAAGATTCGGAATTCAAAGTATGTACTTGACTGACGGCAGACTAATCACCTCAGTTTTGTAAATAAGTGCATAACACATGGCCATTGGAGATTAATTATGGATTATTATTATTATTATAAGCTTACCAGGAGTCAAAAAGAACAAAAATAAACCTTCCACTGTTATTTATTCATATTCCCCCTCAGGAAAATGCCATTTCATGACGGACCTGTTTATCCAAACCGGAAAGAAAGAGAAGCAATGATTTTATCATCTTATGCTGGAATCCTAATGGTAAGGAAAAGAACACTATTTGCATATATGGAGATTTTATATTTATTATGTGCATTTTTATATTAATGCATATTTATTTTCTTTTTCAACCGATCTTTCTGAATGCCTAGGATTTACTAATACTAAATGTTTCAGTTTTAAAGATATGGTAAAAAATCTTTGACTTCTATATGGTATTGTGAAAACATGTATTTAAAAGGCAAAAAACCAGAATGAAAGACATATATAATTAGATACTGTAGACTCTGATTTATCCATTTATTCAGAAGTTATTTATTTATGGGCCCCTGGGTGGCTCAGTTGGTTAAGCGACTACCTTAGGCTCAGGTCATGATCCTGGAGTCCCGGGATCGAGTCCCGCATCGGGCTCCCTGCTCAGCAGGGAGTCTGCTTCTCCCTCTGACCCTCCCTCCTCTCATGTGCTCTCTCTCTCTCTCATTCTCTCTCTCAAATAAATAAATAAAATCTTTAAAAAAAAAAAAAGAAGTTATTTATTTAGTGCCCATGCTATCCAGGCATGATACTAGGCATACGGGAGCTATAATTGCTTTGTTTTGTAATGTAAGAAAAACCATGATATGATGATGCATTTGTTGGTGCTACTGTCTTGTGTTTTTTTTTTTTTTTAACAGAACAGTATCCCAATTGAGGAAGTCTTTAAAATGTATGGAGCTGATTCTTCTACCAATTCTGGGGCTACTAAGGTAGGGGTGATCTGACACTATCAATAAAAGGGATTTTTAGAGAAAACTTATTTTATAAATTTAAAATGTATTTTTAACATTTTCAACTGCATGAAACAACAGTTGTTTTTTTTTTAATCAAAATGTACAAAACCAGATGTAGCCATATCTTACCTGGATAACAAATCTTTGTAAAATGATTTCCTTACGTGAGGGCTGTGTCAGTAATAACAACAAGTATTTTGCGTAAGGCTGAGTAGAGGCAGCAAACACGGCACCAGGCTTATGGTCTAGATTCTGCCTCTGTTTCTGGTGAACAGAATTTCTCACCTACACATTTTGTAATGTAGGTTTGGCAAGTCCAAGCACTCCTCTTGCATGATGTACTAGAACATTTAGAACTAGGAGAAGATCTGCAAGGTTCAAACTCATGATAAATTCTGTAGTTCGTTGCTATCACTCTTCTTCTTCACATGAGAGTCCTTTAAATCATAGCAGTAGAAGAAGCAACTATCAGAAGTCCGGTGACCTGAGTTCTGACACCACTTCCACGGAGCCTTAGGTTCCTGTCCTTCTTTGAGTTTCCATATACCGATCTAAAAAAAATTTTTTTGAATATTCTGAATGATCTTTATAGCCAGTTCAATTTTTGCTATTTATGGACATAGGCACATTTAGTAGACATTAAATACAAGCTGGTATTTAGAGATGAACTACCAATCGGTTTACCTTTAGATACCTCTAGAAAAGGGAAGAGACAAGGGGGTTAGTGCAGGAGGGGTGTGCAGGGAGGGAAGAGAGGGACTCCATACCCTCATACCCAGCTTTCTGCTCACACTGTCACTTCCGATGCCCCACCCAGTCTTGGCAGGAAGGCCAGGGCAGGGGCAGGGCTATGACCACAGAAATGCCTGCCCCCCTTGTTCTTTTACCCGTAGACAATACAGCGAACAGTGGGGTCATATAAAATCAAGAGCTCACCAGGTCCAGCTTAAGAGTCAAGCATTTACTAAGAAGTGTTGTAACTTGGAATCCGACTGCCCCATCACCTTAATCCCTATGAAAGCTGGCTCTCGTCCTAAGACTCAAGGTCCCTTGATCACAGAGGACATCAGCACCTTTCCTCTGATCACCCTAGTTTCAACTTCATTCATTCAGTATAATTTACGTACAAGGGATATAATGGTGAACAAGTCAGACAAGATAATTTTTCTCACGGGTCTTATATCTTATGTTGGAGCTGCCATTCTACCTTGGTTGAGATATAAGCCACCCTAGGCCCAATGCTCCTCAGAGACCAAGCTGTCCTTGGCTTTTAAAGAAAGATCTTTTAGTTCCTTAGATAGCCAAGCAAACCAAAATGCTTCACTCCTGCTGGTTTTTTCGGTAGCTTTCCCCCTTCCAGACTGCCCTCTTTTCCCGTTTCCCCAACACACCCCCCAATATATACACATAAATATCTCAGTCCAACACCTTCTGGTTCAGCCATTGCATTTTTCCACATCTCCTGATGCCTGGGGATGGCTAGGGCAGGCATCAGACCTTGACTGGTTGGCCTCAACTCACAGGGTCAAAGGGCAAATATAGACAATCACATCCTGGAGGAGATGGCCCTATGAACCCTTCCATTCTTGGTCGGGTTATCAATCAAGAAGATTTGCAAACATGGTTGTCCAAGTAGCTCAGGCCATGTAACCAAGTAGCCAGGTTCATTTTAAAGGGCCAGACTAGGAAGCCATGCTGTTTCGAGGTGGGCTGGCCAATTTCTATCTATCCATCCCATCTTTCACTTATTCAGTAAAGAGATTTTATTCAGCACATTCTCTGTTTGGTTATGCACAGTCTCTGTCCTCATATCAGTGACCAAAATCAAAAAGCCCAGATGTGCACATGGACTACACAATGACCAGCTCGAAAGGGAAATAGATAATACGTCATGGAGGAGCTTTCCTTCAAACACCTGCATTTGTATATTGTTACAGGATATGACTGTCAGCTCATTTATTGATTTGTAACTGGAAGGCAGCTTCGGGTAAGGGTTCAGCATGAGGATTCTGAAGCCAGGCTGCCTGGGTTTGAACCAACTTTGAGCAGAGGAATCCTGGACAACTCTTCTAAATTCATCATCTTTGATTTTATCATAAAAACAGGGAATAGAAAATGGGATTGTTGTGGGAAATGAGATGAATTAGTACCAGTAGAGCCCTTAGTGCTTGGCACATGGTAACCTCAAAACAATAACTATAGTTAAGGTTCTGGTACTTGGGATTTGAATGTCTGATTTCCTCTATATTCCTGTAAATCAAGGTTTTTCAACATTTCAGTCCAGATAATTCTTTGTTGTGTGTGTAGGGGTGGAGCGGGGGGCTGTCTTATGCATTGTGGGATGTTTAGCAGCAGCCTCTACCCTTTAGATGCCAATAGCTTCCCCTCAGTGTGACAACCAAAAACGTCTCTCAACTTTGCCAAATGTCCCTTAAGAAGCAAAATCACAGCTGGTTGAGAACTACTGCTCTGAATAATTAAATAGCTCATCAAGCATCCTTATATAATACTAACATAATATAAGCTTTGCCTATTTTAGACACCGAATTATCACAAAGGGTACAATACCATTTGAGCTACAAATACAGAGTCTAAGGATTACCCACCCTTGTGGACCTCACAAGATCCTCCCAGCTTCAAGAACGCCAGCCCAGGCCTTTCTATTGCAGCTATATATCAGTTCAATTCAGGGACCTCCTCCACATCTTAAACAAGAAATTAGTAGAACCTCTCAATGGAAATGTAGCATTTCAAAGATTACATTGTAGGAGATATTTTAAAAGTCTTTTGAGGTTTAACATAATTTCAGAAAAGTTGTTCGAAAGAAGTTATTGACAAAGATTCTTCTCTAATGGCTGCATATATCTGAATAAACTTTGATTCCTTTAGATAACATGTCTCCTAAGCAACAGCTAAAATCCTCTCCAAGCAAGAGCTTAAAGCCCTGTAGAATACTGATTAGAGTGTGGAGAAGTTCTGGCCACTAGAATTGGCTACATGATATAATATGGGTTATGCATAGTCTTGACGGCTTTCTTCAGGAGTATTTGCTGCCACCTGGTGACAGAAAGGCATCACGGGTGCAATGTTGTTCACCGATTCTATTGTCCTCAGGTTCTACTCCTGATAGCGAGCTGCTATTTGACGACAGGGAGCCATTTTTCTGCTGAAGACCTTGGGCCTATAGAGAAAAAAATCAACTAAGGGTCTCACACAAATGACGGTATTTACGATTAGCTTCAGATAAATATAAAATCGCCTACTCAATTTTAAGCTGAAGAAAAAGGAGCATAAATCTGCCTTCAACACAGCAAGCAAGCAATAGAAATATTCTTCACTTCCATTTGTCAGAGAAAGAGGGAAAAAGGAAAGGGAAGCAGAGAGAGTAAAAATTAGTGTAACCGAGAGAGGAGGAAGACAAGGAAAGGTGGCTGGAGATCAGCAGAACCTCTACTCCTCTCTTTCTGCAGCCACACCCCAAAGTCTGAGGGGCCATCATTTAACTCCATCCTGAGTCCAAAACAGACTCTTCAGAGGCAGACAGATCGGTGTTCCGTCCCAGCTCTGCTACTTCCTAGCTGTGTGGCCTTGGATGAGTTTCTTAATTTCTCTGATTCCCAATTTCCCTATGTGTAAATATGCATGATTACACTTCCAAACTATACTGGGTCCTTCTGAGCATTCAGTGAGACCGCACATACCAGGTGCATGATGCTGGCGTGGGGTGGGGAGCCTTCAACATTAAGTATTATTTCCAAACCCACCCCCGCTCCTGTTTCCCATCCACAGGAGTCCACCAACAGCAGCCTGGTCTCTCTGCAGCAGGTCCATCTTCCCACCTCACACCCTTCTGCAGCCCCAGCCTCTAGGCACTTACACAATAATCTGCCGAGTGTTTTCTCTTCTTGGAGGATGCTGATCCAGCCTGAAGTGTACAGATGTGAAAAAGCATTTTCATGATAAGGAGAGGGACCTATCAGGTTTAAACAAAAGCTCAATATTGGCAGATCTTCATGAAGGGAGATGGAAAACCATGCTTTCGATATCCATTATGTCCAAATGAATACTTATGGTATATGTTTAAAGTATAAAACCCAAGCAAACAACAAATCCACCAAAGGGATGAAACGGAACAGTATCAACAGTTTGGGAGCTCTCCGTGCATCCTCTCCAGCCCCTACCCTTCTTGTTGCTTCACATTTCTACTATCTGGAATCATGGGTTTATAATTTTCTTGTCTTTCTTTCTAGTTTTACCACATATGCATGTCTCACCAATATATTGTTTAGTTTTGCATGTTCTTTGAACTTGATAGAAGTAATATAAAAAGCAGTCTTTATAAGTGAAGCAAATGTTTTATTCCATGGCTTTCTTTTGTCATTCAACACTATGGTGCACAAATTCATCCCTGTGGTTACACATAGTTTATTTTCACTGCACATAGCATTCCGTTGTAGGAGTATGCCACAATTTCTTTATATATTCTTCCGTTTTAGACATTTGGATGATTTCTATTATATGTTTCTTTATGTCCAGTAAAAGAGTTTCTGTGTGGCCTATGGGATGTGCATCTCCAACTCTGCATAAAGCCAAACTGTTTTCCAAAATGGTCATACCAATGTACACTTCCACCTGCAATGAGCTTATCTGGCTGTTACCAACACTTGCTATTTTCAGGCTTCTCAAGTTTGTCAGTCTGTTAGGTGGCTGTGATCTTTACATTCCTCTGATTACCAATGAACAACTATTTTTACGTTCTTCTTCTGTGAAGCGCCTGCTAAAAATCTTCTGTCCATTTTTTTTTTTTTGGTTGGGTCATTTTTCTTTCTTCTTCTTGTTTTTCTAAAATTTACACAGAGCCTCAATTTTTAGAAAAGCTGCTATAGGATATAATCAGTCAAGTCCTAGATTTTCCAGTGCTCTTCCTATTTGAAATTTGCCTTCTCTCTTTACAAATATTAAAATGTTTAGAAAATATGATGTTGCACCATCCCAAACACATTTGAAAAACTTCTTGGACAGTACAAGCTGTCTTTCTGGACCATGTGCCCTGCTTTTACTTTGGAAAGTATGATATTCATGAGCATATGTTCAATTGCTTTGACATCTAGAATCAGAAATTCTCTACCTTCTGGCTCAGTGATACCAAATGACATTTTAATAAGTTACTGCTCAGGCTGAAAGGCAGATGAAGATTATTGGCTGTACTCTTCACCCCTTGGGGCGTCTGGGTGGCTCCATCAGTTAGGCATCTGCTTTTAGCTCAGGTCATGATCCCAGGGTCCTGGCTCCCTGCTCAGTGGAGAGTCTGCTTCTCCCTCTCCCTCTGCCCCTCTCCCCACTCATGCGTGCTCTCTGCCTCTCAAATAAAAAAAGGAATCTATACTCTTCATCCCTTGCTGATGTATCCAGGTCATTTCTTGTGCAAGTTCCTATATGACATCCCCCATCTTCTCTCTCTCTTCCCACCTCCAGTTAGAAGAAATTTTTGTTGAATGGCTTTGGACATAATTGAGCACTTAATAAGAATATGAATTAAGAAATAACAATTGTAATAATACTTCTATATTGACACAATGATGATATTAGTAAATAGCTTTAAAGTAAAAAAAGAATATATGATCAACTCTAGGCTTAGGATTTGATTTTCATCCTACTTTGGGAATAATTTCTCATATAAGCCACACAGGAAGCCATAGGAACTTCTTGCATGAGCCATCAGATTATCAGGACTCATAGAATATTTGAACTGGAAGTGACCTTTAAAATCATCAGTTTCTATCTTCCCCAGGGGATAAGGAACTAGAGCATCTGTAAATATAAAGCTTGAATCTCTCTCAGTGAGAAAGCAGGAAATGATTGATCTTTTATTTTTTTTAAAGATTTTATTTATTTATTTGAGAGAGAGAATGAGAGAGAGCACGAGAGGGAAGAGGGTCAGAGGGAGAAGCAGACTCCCTGCTGAGCAGGGAGCCCGATGTGGGACTCGATGCCGGGACTCCAGGATCATGACCTGAGCCGAAGGCAGTCGCTCAACCGACTGAGCCACCCAGGCACCCAATGATTGATCTTTTAGAGGGATATTAATTACTTCAGGGCTCCTGGCTCTGATTAGTTATTAGTTATTTGATTAGTTATTTCCAAGCAGGATCTTGTAAAGGAAAGGGTGGCCAAGTTGTTGCCATGGGTTATTCTACACAATAGAGATGATGATGATTATGACAAATATAAATAATAATTATTATTATCAAAAAAAGAATAATTATTATTATCATTAATCTTAAAACCAATATACTGTACTATGTGCCAGGCACTATTCTAAGTACTTTACATATGCTAACTTTAATTCCTACCACAACTCTATAAGGTCATTACCAGTATTATTATTATCACATGAAGAAACAGGCACAAAGGAGTTAGGTGACATGCCCAAGGTCACACATCTTATAGATAGATGGTGCAGCCTGCACTCACATACTGCCTATTTGACCCTAAAGTGTATGCTGTTAACCACTATTGCTTGGCTAGAATGCTAGCCGTTCAACTAGTCAATGACACCTGAGGGCCTCCTATGTACTAGGCACTCTTTAAGGCACTGTAGAGAAAAGGTTAAATTCGCTAATTTAATTAATTAAAAAAATAAAGTTAATCCTTTAACAGGGAGCCTACTGGGCTCCCTGTTTCCACACTCCAACCCGTTCTCCACACGGAAGCCAAAGCGATTTTTTTAAAACCTAAGTCAGACCTCGTCACACTAGAGCTTAAAAATATTGCAATGGCTTCCACTGAGTCCTGGAATAATGTACAGCTCCATACCGTGGCCCACAAGGACCCATATTATCTGGCACCGGCCTGCCTGCTTCCCAGCCCCATCTATAATTTCCCCCTTTCTCCCTATGCTCTAGCCACCCTGGCTTCCTTTCTGTGTCTGGAAACACAGGTTACTCCAAGAAGACCTTCTCGTTCTGGAACGAGCCTGGAACACTCTTCTCCAGCTCGTCCCCTGAACGGCAGCCACTCAGTCTAGAAAGCTCAGCTGAAGAAACACTGCTTCTTTCTAAAGGCTTTCTCTGGCCCTCTGCAGTGGTGGCTGTCCAGTCGCTTGCTAGTACATCATCTTGATTTGTTTATTAAACTCATCACAGTGGATGATTTATTGTTTGCGTTTCCTCACTCGGCTCCAGCAGGGCGGGAGGCCTTGTCTGTCTTAGTGACCACAGCTCCTGACACAGGGCCTGGCGCATAGTAGGTGCTCACTGAGAACTTGTTGAAGGAAGGAAGGAATGAAGAGATAGTCTTAACCTTGAAGAAGTTTCCAGTGCAGCAGACAGTGGGTTGTAACTAACTACAGCACACTGGGGTTGCTCTATGTGGTGCATGCTTTGAGTTCCCAGATGAATGAGTCAGTAATTCTGCCTTAGGGTAAGGTTGGGGCGTGGGGTGCCAGTGGGGGTGGGAAGACACGGGGCAGATGTCTCAGAAAAGGTGATATGTGAGCTACATCTCAAAGGAAAAGTAGGAGCCTCTAGGCGGAAAATAAGCAAATGGTTATCCCAGGTAAAAGGCAACAATGTGCAGAGCATCAGTGTGTGAAAGTGCATCCTGGGCAAAGGGGACCAAGAGTGGGAGCAAAAGGCAGAGTACGAACGTGCATGCCGTGTGAAATGTGAGGCTCCCCAGCAGGTGCTCGGTGCTGTCTAAGGACTATGGGTTGGTTCAACAGACCAAGTGCTACACCTAGCAGGTGTTAACAGCCACACCTGCAGCTGTTAAAAAGAGGACTGTTTTCCTTTCAGGTACCCCGAGCTCCACCCCTCCGCCTCTCCCTGCATCCCTTTGCCATGTTAACAGCACCCAAAGCAGCAGAATACGCCCACAAACAGAGTAAGCCTCTTTCCTTCCACCTGCTTAGGGGAAATTTAAGTAAACCTAAGAGTTAAACTCACAAAGTAAGGCCAAAGTTGTTACGGTAATAAGATTTCTCTGTCCAGTTGAATAAAGAGGAAACAAACCAGAAGGATTCATGACTTAATTTCCCTTCATTATAGGAATCAGGGAAGTCTTACTTCTCAGACCCTTTAGTGACAGGAGCAAGGCATTCCAGAAGGGAAGGATCTAAACCTGTGGGTGGACTCATTTAAAAAAAAAAAAAAAACGTTTTCATACAGTTACGGTTACCACATGTGTCTCTAGGTGTCAAGTTAAGAAGGGGACCAACAAATAAAAATGTCACCAGCAGCTCTGCAAGGGAAGCAAATGCCACAGCGTGGAAATCATCAAAAAATGTATCTTTGGACACCCAGCCGAAGAACAAAGTAGGTCGAAAAATATAAATTGGACCAAACGGATCCCAAGGGTTTGGGGAGTACTCTACTGATATTGTGGTTAAAAGTCCAACCTTTGGAGTTAGATGCTGTGGGTCTGAATCTAAATGAAGCCACTACGGGGGCGCCTGGGTGGCTCCGTCGGTTAAGCATCTTCCTTTGGCTCAGGTCATGATCTCAGGGTCGTGGGATCCAGCCCCGCATCGGGCTCCCTGTCTCCGCGGGGAACCTGATTCTCCCTCTTCTCCCTGCTCCTGGCCTCTCTCTGTGCGTCAGTTTCCGCCTCTACAAAGTGAGAAAAATAAGGGTACCTCCTCTCCAGGTTGTCGGGATAAATAACTGGGATTATGCACTTCAAGAGATTAGATGTGTGCTTAGTGCTGAGTAAACCCTAAATAAATACGGACCATGATATTTGGGAAATACTATTCACCAGTTAATCAGCTGTTATTCTTTGATTCAACTAAGTGTGTTGAGGAGAGTTATATGAATGTCTGTGTCCTAAAGATTTCTCTTCTCAGTCCCTTTCTCACTCATGAAATTTTATCTTTGCCTACTTTGCATCTCTGCTGCTCCCGCCCTGTCCATCTGGTTCCTGGGACATTTATGCTGCAGAATTCAGAGAATGGTCGGAGATGCACAGGGCTGGAGACAAAGGAGAAAGGCGGGAGAGTTCTTGGCCCTTCCAGCCCTCGGCTCTCTACTGTAACGCGCAAAGTGAAAAGGAAATTTAAAAAGTCGTCAGGAGACCAAGTTAGTGAACATAATAAAAGCTGAGAGGGGAGAGAATCAGATAAGTGGTACAGCTGGTGGCTGGGATATTTTAGGACTTTGTTGAATGAGAGGCTGTGGACCAGCTGCAGGGTTGTAAGGTAGGAAAGGGAAATTGGGAATTTCGAAACTTGGTACACTGGGTTATGAACTGCGTTTGCTTTAAGAAACACAAGTGAAAATTAAACACAAGTGAAAATTAAAATTTCTTATTATCTAGTTTGGTTGCTGTACTGTGCATCTTTTAATATGAATCTCTGAATAGACTGGACCACATAAGGCCCAGGATTCATTCAGGTTTTAGAGGCAAACAATTGACTGGTGAGAAATATAACCTCATCATAGCAAATGCTTTAGGAACAACCTGAATTCTTTGGTCACATTAGGGTTTTAATAAGTGTTATTCTAGTAACATAACAATACCACTATTGGGAAATCTTTACTATATTGAGTTTCCTTTTAAAGATATTTGCTATAGTGAGATTTGAAGGCATAACTTTTCTAGAAACGTATCTGTTACTGAAGAACTGTTTGAAGTAAGATGAGGCGTTGTTGTTTTTTTTTTAATATGAGTTTGGATATAGCAAGTTCTAAATAGTAAAACAGAACAACAGGAGAAAAAAATAACTCCAGAAATAACACACAGGTGCGCGCACACACACACACACACATACACACACTGATATCTAGACTTTAAACTTAATCATGAAAAAAAATACATCTCTGAAACAGAGGTTCTTAGACCCCTTGAGGCTCATCTATGCATCCGACGTACTGAAAATCCAGCTCTCAAGATGATTCATTGGTATGTTTGTTTTGAAAATATTATTTCATTTCCTGTATATTTCCTTCCATAACCATTGAAGATTGTTGGCTTCTTGATGGAAGCAGATCTTTTATTTCCTTATTATTTCCCACATGTATATAAAGTGCTTTGCAAGCCGTGGCTATTCAATAATTATTGTTGATAAGTGAATTGGCAATAACTACATGGTCCTGAGTGTTCTCAAAACACTGTGCTCTTCTAAACTGATTGAGAAGTTCCTTTCTAGGGACCAGCCATTTCTATAGCCTAATTAATGCCTATTAGTCTAGGATGTCCAAACAATAAGTGCCTATTTTGCAGTAGGGATAGGTCTTGAGATAAATCCTTTCCATAAAGTCCTCTTCTTGAAAATCAAACAGCAGAAAACACATCTATGATTTTTGTTCATTCTTTATTATTTGTGTACTTTAACATCTTTGCCAACCTCTGCGTAATGTACTTTTTAAATTAGCTTAAAACATTATCATAATAGTACATGCTTATGGCAAAAATTTCAAACAATAGAGAAAATATAAACTGAAAAAAAAAAGAATTCCCCCTTCCCCACAGCTCTGTCATATTCCTCAGAAATAACCACTGTTAATATTTCTTGTGCTATTCAAATATTTGCTGTACATGTACATATAAATATACATACATGTGTCCTACTGATTTGTTAGAAATTAATGAAAAGTCTTTTTGTTAAATGTATGGAAAAGGCACGCCTGGGTAGTTCAGTTGGTTAACCATCCAACTCTTGGTTTCAGCTCAGGTCATGGTCTTATGGGTCATGAGATGGAGCCCCACGTCAGGCTCCATGCTCAGTGGGGAGCCTGCTTGAAGATTCTCTTCCTCTGTCCCTCCCCCCATTTGCACACTCACACTCGCTCTTTCTCTAAAATAAATAAATCTCCTATTTTATTTTTATCTTTTTGAAGATTTTATTTATTTATTAGAGAGAGCACAAGGATGAGCAGAGGGAGGGGCAGAGGCAGAAGGAGAGGGAGAACCCGACTCCCCACTGAGCAAGGAGCCCGATGTGGGGCTCCACTCAGGACCCTGGGATCATGACCTGAGCCGAAGGCAGATGCTTAACCAACTGAACCACCCAGGTGCCCCTAAATAAATCTTTTTTTTTTTAAAGTTTGGAAAATAGGGCGCCTGGGTGGCTCAGTCAGTTAAGCATCTGCCTTCGGCTCAGGTCATGATCCCAGGGTCCTGGGATCGAGCCCCGCATCCGGCTCCCTGCTTGGCAGGAAGCCTGCTTCTCCCTCTCCCTCTGCCCCTGCTTGTGTTCCCTCTCTCGCTGTGTCTCTCTCTGTCGAATAAATAAATAAAATCTTAAAAAAAAAAAGGTTGGAAAATAGACTTTCACAGTTTATTGCTTGAGAAAGTTTTTCATTTTATATATTTCAGCTTCTGAGTCTTTTCCTTACCCATATGTTTTATGGATATTGTACCATGTCTTTTAGCTGGTAAACAACTTTTTTCAACCTCAAGATAAAACAATGCTTCTTTCAGAATTTTGTATTTATTTCCAGCCACAGAACTGCTTCATAAAGTAAGGGAAAGGAAGAATTTTCTTTTAAATAATCGAGGTATTTGGTGAAATAGTTTTAAAGATTTCTTTTATACTATATTAATATTAGCAATCCATTTATTAGTCAAAATGAATATGAGCAACACCATATCCTAGGAAAGTGTAGATACTGAGCACATTATCAGGAAATGGATTCGGAATGGACAGGACCATACCAAAGAACTAGAAAACAGATACCCTGTTGATAAAGAGTGTGGATTCTGGAGTCACACAGCCCAGAATTTACTCTTGGGTCTCCCATTTAATAACTGGCATGAATTGTTAAGTGAATCTCTCTGCTTCTGTTTCTCATCTATAAAGAAAAGATTCTAACAGTACCTATCTCATAAGGTTGTTACAAGGACTAAATGAGCTCACATATATGGAACGGCTTAGAAAAGTGCCAGGACCATTGCTAGCAATAACACAGGTGCTCCCATGACTACTACTGCCCCTGACAAAGTCACAGTATCGTGAACCGGAGCAAGACACAGAGACAGGGCAATTTGAGGGATTCTGGTTTCCAGTTCCACCGGCAAGGAATTTAGAGACTGCCACTCATCCTAATAAGTAAAAAGCTGAACAGGCTGAGAAAACAACTCCTCTTGGATCTGTAAGACAGGGGAGGTCAAAGGGCAAACCTCTGCCCCCAAGTTTGGAGAGACAGATAGGCGGATATAGGGAGTTAGGGTTTACCAGAGCAAAGACTCACAAGCAGAAGCTGCCAGAAATACAGGGCTGGAGTAGGAAACCCTTAACTGCAATTGGCAAATCACAGGAACCTCAGTGCAGACAACTCGGAGGGTTAAAAACTCCAGGGGGACCCAGTCATAGCAGGGTACCACAATTTTGTGAGATTTACCTGCAGGAGCTCTGCCAGGTTCTCACAGTAAATCCTGGAGAAAATTCTGTTCAGGTTTCCAGCAGTTGGGGGAGGGGGAGAATGGGAGGAGGTAGGGGTGGAGGAGGGAGGTGGGGGAGGAATCATTTTTATTTATTTTTTTAAAGATTTTATTTATTTATTTGACAGAGAGAGAGAGAGAGTACAAGCAGGGGTGCGTCAGGGCGAGGGAGAAAGCAGGCTCCCCCTGAGCAGAGAGCCTGTCCTGGGGCTGGATCCCAGGACCGCAGGATCATGACCTGAGCTGAAAGCAGACGCTTAACCCACTGAGCCACACAGGCGCCCCGAGGAACCATCTTTAAACACAACAGAGCACTCTGTTCTTAACAAGGCCTGCCCTGAGTGGCAACTAGTTAACTGTAGCTTACCTGTTGATGTTTTATCCGAGCCCAACTGACCTAGAAGAAGGGAAAGACCCACTCCAGTCAGCTCTAGTCATCTGGTCCCAGCTAGAGGAGAGGAAAAACTGAGAAACACTTGTAAAGTTCCAAAGTCCAGAGGCACAGGCTCACCAAAGACTGAGATCTAATCATAGGACTACAGAACCCTTCCTATCCCCCCACCCCCCCAACACCACATCACTAAAGACCTATTTAGAGAATTCGTTTTGCCCAGGACATCATGTCTAGCTATCAAGAAAGAATTATAAGATATACTAAAATGCATAAAACATAAAAATTTAAAGAAACGGAGCAAGCATTACAAACAGACATGGCAGGGATGTTGGCACTATCAGACCAGGAATTTGAAACAAATCTGACTTATGCTAAGAGCTCTAATGGATAAAGTAGACAGCATGCAAGAATAGTTGGGCAATGTAAGCAGAGGGAAGGAAATCCAAGCTGTTAACCACAGAATCCAGGTGGTAGGCACATGTATCTTCATTGTACAAATATTTCACCTTTTCTGTATGAAAATTTTCACATAATAAAATTATGAAGGAGAAAAGAAAAAAGAAATTGTCAGAGTGGATCAAAACACAAGACCTGATTATACGTTGTCTATAAGACACCCATTTCAAATATAAAGACACATATAGATTAAAGGTAAATGGATAGACAAAATAAATCACACCAGCCCTAATCAAAAACAAGAAAAAGCTATATTAATTTCTGACAGAGCTGACTTCAAAGCAAAGAAAATTAGCAGGGATAAATAAAGACATTTGATAAAAGGGTCAATTCTCTGAGAAGACATACAAACCTTAACGTGTGCACCGGACAACAGAGCATCAAACTACATGAGGTAAAAATGGATAGGGCTGCAAGGAGAAATCGCTGGCTCTGCTATCATAGCTGGAGACTTCAGCAACCCTCCATCAGAAATGGAGGGAGGGTGATTCAAGTTTAAATTCAAAGCAATATATAACATTTTAAAATAATATGGCATAAGCACAATACACAACTGCTCAGTGGCAAAAAGAAATGATTTGCTTTGGATATAATTAGTCAAAAGAAGTATAAATTTTATTATTTGTGTTTCAATTTGGAAATAATTTTGAGTTTAGAGGAAAGTTACAAGAATAGCACAAAGAGCCCTCATACACCTTTTACTTAGAATCACCAATTGTCAGCATTTTGTTCCATTAACATCACCATTTTTTCTGCCTCTGTCTCTCTCTTTGTCTTTCTCTCTGTATATAGATACAGAATTTTTTTTCTGAGCCATCCAAGTTACACCTGCCCTATCATTATACCCCTATATACTTCAGTGTGTATTTCCTGAGAACAAAGTCATTCCTTAAATAACCTCAGTATAACGATCAACTTCAGAAAATCTAACATTGATACTTTTATTTGATCTACCATCTATATACCAATTTTTTCAAGTGACCCAATAATGTCCTTTGCTAAACATTTTTTCTTTCTGTACAGGATTCAGTGTGGGGTCATATACCGCATTTAGTTGACAAATATAACTCAATTTCCAAACCTCTCAGAACAATTCCATGGAAGTTCTTTTGTACCTACATGTATTATAATCCATCTTTGTCAGTAACTTAGTATTTGATATTAGACCTCAACCCCCTATAGACTGAAAGCTAATGTCTGTGTGCATGTTAAATTGATGGGTTTGATTTCAAAATCATTTTTTTTTTTTTTATCCTGCAGGTCACTTAGAAACTTGGAATTGCACCATGGAAGTTCATAATAAAGTCTCTGGAAGAGGAAAAGAAACATCATCTTAACACTGCAACTCTTGCCAGCACATTTTTCCAGTTAGCTTGTGGTGCAAAGTTAATCGAAGTGTTACTTTGGATGTTGGGCTTTCTTCTCTTAGACTCCTATTGTGTGGCTATATTGTGTTGTTGTTGTTTTTCAAGTGTATATCCTATGCTACTTCATTGTAACTGGAAGACTGCTAGTTGGAGAATTTTGAGAATATGTTGTATTTTATGTGAGAGCAGACAGGCTTTGCAGCACATTTCCCAAATGTTTAGCACTGAATCTTGCAGAGTGGTGGAGTCTGAGGCAGTTTCCCAAAGTTTCGATCCAAAATAAAATGAATCTGTCATTCATTGCCCTTACTACATTCTCACATGGAAACATTTAAAATCATTTCAATAAAGCATTAAAGGAAACAGAAGCGCAGGCTTTCTTTCAGTGATTATAATGACTATTGGGAAAAAGAAAATGTGCTAGTCTTTCAGCACTTTCCAAAATGCTGATTAGGCAGGTGGTTTGGCTTGTAAATACCCATACTAACAATTTGAACAAAGGAATGTGAGTGCAGATTACACCTCTCTTAAGGTTTTGCTGGGCCACCTGTCTGTGGAACAGGTGTCTTCAACACGTGCAAAAACAAGTGTTTGGTTTGTTGGCTTTCACTGGAAATGGTGGTGCACCCCGATGTGGTGTTGTGGTTGGGGACACCGATGACGCCTTTTCCACATGGGTTTGGTTATGACCATAACTGAGGTTTACCAGGAGGCCTGCAGCACTAGGAGGGAGGCAGGGGATGTATCAGTGACTTGTGACTTGGCCCTGGGTACGCTGTCTAGCATCACAGGACTTTGCCCGGCTTCTTGCAGTCTAGCTCTGCTGGTTGGGAGGGAACATGTTTTTCTTTGTGGTTACTGCTGCCTGTCCTTCTGACAGGTGCACATCTGCTTCATATGCGCTGCCCGAGGCCTTTCACAAATGGCATCATGGACACTTAGCACTAGTTGTGGTTGGATACCCTTTCAGGGCCCTCCATGGGTCACAAGCCATGAAGGTGTTTGACTCCATCTTTCTACATACGCACGGATGACAAAGATGAGCCGGGGCCAGAAGGCCTCCCACAGCCCTGCATAGCTGAGGGGTGCTTCGCCATCCGTAGGGCGGTCGCAGTGGAGAAAGCTCCTCAGGCCTTCACTTGGGTTCTGGGAAACAGTGACCTCCAGGAAGGGAAAACTCAGGCAAATCATGATGCTGGTTTTGAAAACAAAAAGCAACCGTAGAAGACGGTTTTTGGGAGAGATGGGAGGATCCTGTATGTGTTCCTGCTCTCAGACTGTCTCACAGAGTCTCGGGGAATCTCTTTATTTTTAGTCCAAGGAGAAGCGTTTAATCTCAAAACAAAATTGACTTATTTTAAATATTTGCTGCTTTTCGCCAGCAGCTCCAAGTTATACATTTACAAATTGAATTTATTTTTCATCTCCTGAAAGTACTATATATTTATGGTAGAAAACTAAGGCAATCAAAAACAACAGAAAGGAGAAATAAAAACATAAAACAAGGACCTGTAATCTTGCCATTTATGGATAACCATGACTGACATTTTGGTGTATACGTCCACCGTTCTAATCTCTTTTTCTCCCCCTACATAAACATATACAAAATACTTTTAGCAAAACCATATCATACTGAGGAGGTAATTTAGAAAATGTAATTGTCTTTCAATTAGAGGATTTTTTTTGTCACCCTTAGCACTTCAGGTCCTTCTGGAACTCATAGGATTGTCACGAGTCTCCCCAGACGGAACCACCAACCCCATCTCAGCAGTTTCCATAGGCAAATGCACAAAGTGCTGGGCATGTAATGTATTTCTAGAGAGCTGCATAGGATGAGAAGTGCGCCCTTTGTCTCCAAGGTCATAATGGCTCTGCTGACCTCAATTCCTTTCACTGGAGCTAGTGAGGAGAACTCGAAAATGCCAGACAGAATGAGAGCCCCCTGCCCCATGATCCCAAATGAAAAAACGAGAGAGAACATAGAAATCCCCTCACGCACTACCCCCAGGCCCCTTTTGTGTAGTTCTTGCCAACACAGCAGCCCTCCTGCTATATATTCCGGCTGCTACTCTTGTCCCCATCACACTGGACGCTGATCATCCACTGACAACAGCCATGGGGAAGGTGAGCCACCCGAGGGGCCAGGCCGCGTCTGTTGAGTGTCTCCTGTGTTTGGAGGTCCTTCCCCGCTGACGTCTGGCTGTTCCCTTGTTCCCACAACCCCCCCCCCCCCCCGCCCCTGCAGATCACCTTCTACGAGGACCGCGGCTTCCAGGGCCGCCGCTACGAGTGCAGCAGTGACCACCCGAACCTGCAGCCCTACTTTAGCCGCTGCAACTCCATCCGCGTGGACAGCGGCTGCTGGATGCTGTATGAGCAGCCCAACTACGCGGGCCACCAGTACTTCCTGCGGCGCGGGGACTACCCCGACTACCAGCAGTGGCTGGGCTTCAGCGACGCGGTCCGCTCCTGCCGGGCCATTCCTTACGTGAGTCTTGCCTCCACCCAGAATGATGCGAAAGCATCACTGATCCGTGGTCGTAAATTCCTGTTGGTCAAAGCCAGTTTGTTTCAGTTCAGGACTAGTGTTCACAGTAAGGACAGCAATGCCTGATTCTCAAGCATTAAAAAAAAAAAAAAAAAAAAAAAATTGTGAGTAGGCTAATGAATCACTGTAACCTCTTTTTTTTCCCCGCCCTTATTTAAGGACAAAATTATTTTTAGGGCATAAGAAATCATAATATAGCCTCTGAAGTTACATTTGATAGCATCTCGCTGATTCCTACTTTCTAAATAAAAATCACCATGTTCAGAAAAGAAAAAAAAAGCCTATCTAGGTCATTATTTTTTAATGATGGGAACACTTAACAGACCACGGGAGAACAAGGTAGGTGTAATGTGTTCTGTCTGTCTTAGCAGTTGTTTTCCACACAGTCTCTATGACATAAGGATCTAGAAACTAGAACAATATGTCTCAGCTCCTTAGGGGCTCCCTGGTTCCCAGGAGTCATTATCAACTAGTTTCTTACGAGGGTCAGAGACAGATCATTAATTAGGATTTCATGGGACATGGTCCTCATAAAAGTGCTGCTTAATGTTTTTTAAACATGTTGAGTTTGTGTTTCTGCTTGCTGGTGACACCAAATTATGTGGTATGACAAGTAGATTCAAGAAGTGAAACCAAAAGTAGGCTAGAGAAATTTGCAGATGCAAAAAGACATACAAATAACACAGGAATTTCTTTGAGGCAAGAACCTCAAATGGTTCAAGTGATTTGGCAAAATGTCAGACATGTGGACTCAGAGTAAATATGAATTATTGTAAATTATGCATGAAGAGTGACTTAAAAACAAGCTTGTTAGGACTCTTATGTGTAGCCATAACGAAAAAGAGAGTTAAATTCCTCTCTGCAGACTCACTAAATACAGTTGTGACCAATGGCTTCCTACAAAGGAATCCCTTTGGTTCCCTTTATTTCAATGTTTGTTTCTTCCACAAGATCAGGTCAGCTTTATTTTTAATATTCTTCCTAATTTGTTAGACCAACAATGTGGGGAGAAGACATGCACACGGCAGGATGGTTTGAAAACCATGCTTCATGAAGATGCGGGCTGACTAAGTCGCTTTTACTGAGATCAGAGATACACACAGTTGATTTTTCTTCTTTTGTTTATTGTCACAACAGACCAGCTCCCACAGGATAAGGCTGTACGAGAGAGATGACTACGGGGGCCTGGTGTCTGAGCTCACCGAGGACTGCTCCTGCATCCACGATCGCTTCCGGCTCAATGAGCTCCGCTCGCTCCACGTGCTGGAGGGCTGCTGGGTCCTCTACGAGCTGCCCAGCTACCGGGGGCGGCAGTACCTGCTGAGACCGGGGGACTACAGGCGCTACCACGACTGGGGGGCCACGGACGCCAGAGTGGGCTCTCTGAGACGGGTCATCGATTTATACTAGGCTGTGTGTTTCTTATGATCCACATCAAAATGCAATAAATATACAAATGGTGTTCCTGGCACTAAGTGACTCTCGTTTATCTTTAAATAATCACTGAATTCTAATAAATGGTGACCCCTGGCAACTTGCCTGACCCTGAAAATCAGGTGTTTTGAATGTCTACTTACTTCCTGTTGGTCAGGCAACAGTATTCCTGAAGCCCCCACTCACGTCATGGGAAGGAGGGAGAAGCAGCACGTCTGCTTCTACAACCTGCAATCTGAGAAAGAGAGGAAAGGCAAATGCAAGGAAAAACTATTAGACCCTACATAAAGTAGAAAACACAGAATGAATTGAGGCTGGGATACCAAAGACAAGGGATTGCTGGAAAGATTAGGGCAGCTGAAGTCTCAGATTAGTCAAGAAAAGCTGAGCGAAGAGAGGGGTTTTAAGCAGAATTCCCAAGGTAGAGAAGGTCAAACGTGCTTGATGAATTCAGCAGGTAAGAAAAGTGCTAAAGTAAGCATTAAAGGGCCTGCGTTGTTATCTTACTTCTGCTAATTACTAGTAATGTGCCCAACTTGGACTAGTTTTTAGGGACTTTCCCAGTTTTAGCACCAAAAGTCCTACACCCTGGAAAGCCCCTCAGTCTCAGGTAAACCAGGATGGTTAGTTCCCCTTCTTACTGGGTTTATATCTTTGATCAAGTCATTTCTTATCCTCTCTGTGCCTAAATTACCTTATTGAAGACTACAGGTGGATGAGAAATTCCTGCTTCACTAAATCCCCAGATAGTTACAATGAAATATAAGGAAAGATTGTGAACACATTTTGTTATTTTTAAATTATTACACAAATATAAATGTAGAAAATTTATGTATTACCAGTGTCTGCTCAAATTCAAGAGTACAATACAGTCATCTCTATTTTGGACTCCAATATGAATTTCTATCAAGACTCAATTACAGGGCGCCTGGATTACTCAGTTGGTTAGGCGTCTGCCTTTGGCTCAGGTCATAATCCCAGGGTCCTGGGATGGAGTCCCTCATGGGGCTGCCTGCTCAGTGGGGAGTTTGCTTCTCCCTCTGCCAATCCTCTTCCCCCCTGCTCATCTCATGCTCTCTCGCTCTCGCTCTCACTCTCTCAAATAAATGAATAAAATCTTAAAAAAAAAAAAGACTCAATTACACACATGATGTAATGAGCACTGGGTACTATATAAGACTGATGAGTCACTGAACTCTACCTCTGAAACTAATACTACACTATATGTTAATTGATTGAATTTAAATTTTAAAAAAAGCCTCGATTACACATGGTGAAGTCTTAATATTTACTCTGCTGCATACCTCTGGAGTTTCTTTCCACTATAGTAAAGCTGCTCTCCCAGAATGCTAATTCTCTTTCCAAATTTATATAAGCAAAAATAGTGCCCTGTCTCAGTTAACTTCCTTGTCAAAACCAATTTTAAAATTCTCATGGAATTACAAGGGACCCAGAATAGCCAAAACAATCTTGAGAGAGAAGAACAAAGTAGGAGTACTTCTCAATTTCAGAACTTAACACAAAACAATAGTAATGAAGACAGTGAGGTCCTGGCATCAGGTAGACATGGAGATGAAGGAAATAGACTTGAGAGTCTAGAAATTCACCCATGAGTCAGCTGAATTTTGACAAGGATTCTAAGACAATTCAATGGGGAAAGAATAACTTCTCAACAAATGGTGCTGAAACTATTGGACAACCTCATGCAAAAGGATGAAGTTAGCCCCATATTTCACACCATATATAAAAATCAACTCAAAAAAATCAAAGACTTAAATGTAAAAACTCAAACCATAAAACTTGGTAGAAAACACAAGCATACATCTTTATGATCTTTTATTAGGCAATGATTTCTTAAATATGAAAGCACAAACAAAAACAACAAAATAAATTGGATTTAAAATTAAAATCTTTTATGAATCAAAGGTCATTATCAAGAAAGTAAACGTAGCAACTTCTTACTAGACACATATCTCTGGAGACAAGGGAAACAAAAGCAAAAATGAACTATTGGGACTCCCTCAAGATAAAAAGTTTCTGTGTAGTGAAGGAAATAATCAATAAAACTAAAAGGCAAACTAGAGAATGAGAGAAGATGTTTGCAAATGACATACTGGATAAAGGGCTAGTATCCAAAATCTATAAAGAACTTATCAAACCCAACACCCAAAAAATAAATGATCCAGTTAAGAAATGGGCAGGAACAGGGGCGCCTGGGTGGCTCAGTCGGTTAAGCGGCTGCCTTCGGCTCAGGTCATGATCCCAGGGTCCTGGGATCGAGCCCCGCATTGGGCTCCCTGCTCAGCCGGGAGCCTGCTTCTCCCTCTTCCTCTGCCTCTCCCCCTGCTTGTGAACTCTCTCTCTCTTTCTCTGTCAAATAAATAAATAAAATCTTTAAAAAAAAAAAAAGAAATGGGCATGAACAGACATTTCTCCAAAGAAGACATACAAAAATGGTGAACAGACACATGAAAAAATGCTCAACATCACTCAGTATCAGGGAAATACAAATCAAAACCACAATAAGATACTACCTCACACCTGTCAGAATGGCTAAAATTAACAAGTCAGGAAATGACAGATGTTGGCAAGGATGTGGAGAAAGGGGAACCCTCTTACACTGTTGGTGGGAATACAAGGTGATGCAGCCACTCTGGAAAACAGTATGGAGGTTCCTCAAAAAGTTAAAAAATAGACCTATCCTATGACCCAGCAATTGCACTACTAGGTATTTATCCAAAGGATACAAAAATACTGATTCAAAGGGGCACATGCACCCCAATGTTTATAGCAGCATTATTAACAATAGCCAAATTATGGGAAGAGCCTAAATGTCCATCAACCAATGAATGGATAAAGAAGATATGGTATGTATATACAATGGACTATTACTCAGCCATCAAAAAGAATAAAATTTTGCCATTTGCAATGACATGGATGGAACTAGAAGGTATTATGCTAAGTGAAAAAAGTCAGTCAGAGAAAGACAAATACTATATGATTTCACCTATGTGTGGAATTTAAGAAACAAAACAGTTGAACATAGGGGAAGGGAAGGAAAAATAAAATTAGATAAAAACAGAGAGGGAGGCAAACCATAAGAGACTCTTAACTATAGAGAACAAACTGAGGGTTGCTGGAGGGTAGGTGGGTAAGGGGTTGGGCTAAATAGGTAATGGGTATTAAGGAAGGCATTTGTTGCTGTGAGCACTTGGTGTAAGTGATGAATCTCTAAATTCTACTCCTTAATATCTACTTCCTATATCTTAACTAACCCGAATTTAATAAAATCTTGGGAGAAAAACAAAAAATAATAAATAAATAAGATAAATAAAAAATAATTTTTATAAAAAAGAAAGTGAAAAGACAGCCTATAGAATGGGAAAAAAGATTTACATACCATAGATCAATAGATGTTGAGTCAAATATAGAGTCAAATATCCAGAACATACATAAAACAACTCTTACAACTAAATAACACAAAGACAAACAACACAATTAAAAGATTGGCAAAAGACTTGAATATATACCTTTCTGAAGAAGATATACAAATGGCCAATAAGCAAATGAAAAGATGTTCAACATCATTAGTCCTTAGAGAAATTCAAATCAAAACCACAATGCGATACCACTTAATACCCGCTAGGATAGTTATAATAGGGGGGAAGCCCCAGAAAATAACAAATATTGGTAAGGATGTAGAGAGATTGGAACTCTCATAAATTGCTGGTGGGAGTGTAAAATGGTGCAGTCGCTATGGAAAATAGTTTGGCAGTTACTTAGTTAAACAGAGTTATATGACTCAGCAATTCTACTTCTAGATATATATTCAAAAGAATTGAAAGGAGTGTTCAAACACAAACTTACCCATGAGTGTTTATAGTAGCACTATTCACAATAGCCATAAGGTGAAAACAACCCAAAAATCTATCAATGGATGACTGAATCAATAAAAAGTGATATATCCGTATTATGGAATACTCTTTGGCCATAAAAAGGAGTGAAATACTGATACGTGTTACAACATGGATGAATCTTAAAAACATTATGCAAAGTGAAAGAAGCCAGTCACTAAAGCATGTATATTATAAGATTCCATTGATATGAAATATCTAGAATAGGTAAGTCTACAGAGACAGTAAGTCGATTAGTCGTTGCTGGGAGGAATCGGTGGATACGGGAATGAAACTAAAAAGCACAGGATTTCTCATTGTGGTGACAAGCATGTTCTAAAATTGATTGTAGCAATGGTTGTACATATCTATGAACATACTAAAACAATTAATTACATACTTTAAATTGATCAACTGTATGGTATGTGAATTATATCTCAATAAAGATCTTTTAAAAACTAATGCTCTGGGGCATGAGACTCTTGATCTCAGGGTTGTGAGTTCGAGTCCCACGTCGGGTATAGAGATTATTTAAAAAAAAGAAAGGAAGGAAGGAAGGAAGAGGGGGAAGGAAGGAAAGAAGGAAGGAAAGGAAGGAAGGAAGGAAAAGAACAAATGGAATCTTTTAAAAATAATGCTCTGTACAGAACCTTAAGTAATGAAGATTCTTTTAAAATAAGAGTCTTTGTGGAAGGAACTTACAGGATAAATTATAAATATAAGATACACATATTATTGAGACGCCTGGGTGGCTCAGTCAGTTAAGTCTCTGCCTTTGGCTCGGGTCATGGTCCCAGGGTCCTGGGATCAAGTCTCATATCAGGCTCCTTGCTCAGCGGGGAGCCTGCTTCTCCCTCTGCCTGCCTCGCCCCTTGCTTGTGCTCTCTCTCTCTCCCTCTCTCTCTCTGACAAATACATAAATAAAATCGTTTAAAAAAAGATACACATAGTATTAAAATGTTGTGGCTCTTATCAATTCCAAATGTGCAGAAGATTTGAGGTTTTGTTGCTAACCTAGCTAAATCAACATGTGTTGTCCTGTAGTTTGGTGACTAATGACATACGAGCTCTGTTTTAACAAAAAATGAAAAACCAGGTGGCATGTCTCAACAAAAACAACTTTGTTAACTTAGGATTTGGTTTTGTTTAAATCTGGTGAACTTAGAGGCTTAGAAAACAGCATTTGATCTCACAAAGCTTAATATGCCACAAATTTTCCTCTCTATAAAATAAAGGGTCTGGACAAAATGAGCTCCATGTTTCCTTCCAGCTCTGATACTTTAAGACTCTATTAGGTTTCAAAGTGGGGTATCTCAGTGGTTAGCAATGCAGGCTTTGAGCTCCATAGACTTGGTTCCTGGCTTGACCACCTAACGGCCAGGTGACCCTGAGCAAGTTACTTATCCCCCTGAGCTTCAGTTTTCCCGCCTGCATGATCTTATGTGGAATAAATGAGCTACCCCCTGTAAAGAAGCTAGCATATAGCAGAGGCTCAGTAAGCAGTAGTCATCCCTCCATCAGTTGTGTCTAATTGTGCTATATATATGGACTTTATAAGGGAAACGTGTCAGAATAAATTAGTTGTTTTCTGGAAAATTTCTTCAAGAAAATGTGAACATCTGGGCGCCTGGGTGGCTCAGTTGGTTGGGCGACTGCCTTCAGCTCGGGTCATGATCCTGGAGTCCCGGGATCAAGTCCCGCATCGGGCTCCCTGCTCGGCGAGGAGCCTGCTTCTCCCTCTAACCCTCCCCCCTCTCATGTACTCTCTCTCTCTCTCTCTCATTCTCACTCTCTCAAAATAAATAAATAAATCTTAAAAAAAAAAAGAAAATGTGAACATCTTCAATGTCCCTTTGACAGTCACCCATTACCACTGTCTTAGAAGTCTATACCCATATAAGTGAATAAGGGATTACAGAACATTTTATAGTCAGTTAATGCTGATTTCTTCAGCCTGACAGCAATCAGTCAATTGAAGAGTCCACTACAATTTACTGGAACTCCCGTTAAAGACAAAGATTCTCAGGGTTGGTAGGGACACCACAGGCTAGCTGGATGCTAGGCCTTTTGTAAATTAAAAGAAAAGTTTGACATTGAGAAGTGTGTTTAGGGAAGATATAAGATAAGCACACCTAGAAAGGTAACATCTAAAACAAGCCATTGTTATATGCAGAGGCAATTAGTTTAGGCTTTGGAGGCCGACACCCCTGAGTTCAATTCCCAGTTCCTCCATTTACTAGCTATGTCTACATTTTTGGATTTGTTTCCCTATAGTGATGAGTACTATGATTAGACTTGGGCAGTCAGGGATCTTGGCCTGAACTGGGTGCCTCAGAGAGTCTTACTCTAGCCTCCACTAGCTGCAGTCTTTGCCACAGGACAGGAATCTGTCCCTTTTACAGTCACCCATTGGGGACAACCCCACATTTCTTCTAGACCACATTCCTTTTACCTGAAACTCCAGAATTCCCTCTATATAGATCCTTGTTTCCAAGACCTAAAAGAGTCTTTACCAGGCCTATCCTCCCAAGGACACTGGTAGTCAAAAGGCAGCAGTTTGTGGGAAGTGAAGGGGAACAAGGAGCATGTGGATAGAGTGTGGACATGAGAGGGAGTGAAAAGAGAGGAGGGAAGAGGTAAAGGGGGCTCTATTTATGCTCTTGCCCCAAATCTCACAAACATTTGTGGAAGTTCCCATAATAATTGTGTTGCGTTGGCTACATGATGTACTTTGTACAAAATTCCTTGTACAATGTCTGGAACATACCACTCTTTATACAGTACGCTATTTATTATTAACTATTATTATTTTCATCATTGTGAGTCCAGTGAGTGCTATAATGTTTGCTGCAGTTTCAATCCTAACTGCTTAAATGAAAGTAGACATGGCTTCCCTCAGCAGGGTCAAGTCAATGACATGCTGATGAACTCAAAGAGATTTCACTTGGGAGTGGTTACCAGAGAGTCAGGAAAGACATCTGCAAATGCTTCAGGAAAAGCCAAACTGTAAACTAAAACATTTGTGTGGGGAGAGGGGAGAAAGTAATGAACTATTTCCACTCAGGCTCCTAACAGGCCTCAGGCAACTATAATGGCTCCTACATGAATGATTTTGTTTTTAGAAGAAGACAGGGTTATATTAGAACCATTAAAATATTTTGATCTACAAGTTTATTTAACCATGAGCTCCTAGAGGACCTTAAACAGCTTTCTAAATTTTTGTCCTGATTTAAATAAGGCCAGTTCTTCCAAAGGGAGTTTTGCAGTTATTAAAAACAAAACAAAACAAAACAAAAGTGTATATAACTTTACAGTTAAACTTGGTGTTCAAATATTTCTGATAAAAGGCTCAGTGGCTTCAGTCCCTTAACCTCCCACATAATTAGACCAGGCTGTTGGCTGATAATACAAAGAGACATAACAAAGCCTGTCTTGCAGCATCTAGGACCTAAAGTCTCATTCCATTGATCCATCCATCTTCTAAACTACAAGGAGCCCCCACACTGGGCTCTGCATTCAGTAGGGAGTCTGCTTCTCTCCCTCTCCCTCTGCCCCTCCCCTGCTCTCTCTCTCTCTCTTTCAAATAAATAAATAAATAAATAAATCTTTTAAAAAGTATAATATAAAAAACCACAAGGAAATAGCTAAGAATCTTCTTTATTATTTTCCTTCACAAAAATGTTGCCTACCACTTTTTCTTTCATTTTTGTTCTTTCTCAGGCCCACTCCCCGTCTCTCTCCCTTAACTGCTTAGAGACTTTAACAGCATAGTGCTGGTGGCACTCTAACACCTCCAAACCCCACAGAAAGTCTGTGCTGCTGTTGGCCCAGGCCAGCCTGGACTTCTGGGCCATTTTTACCTCCCTTCAAGTCCTCCCAGGTCAGCAAGGACAGGCAGAAGCAGAGGGCATCAGAACCAGAGAGAGTGGTAGCTGAGTGAGTGGGAGAAAGTGGCTTTTGTGTCTCTGAACATCCACATGGGTGACCTCATGTGGGAGAGTTCTCGTTCTCCAAAAGAGAATTAGAATCATGGCTTTTTCATGTTCTTCATGTTTACAGGGCTCTATTTATCCACCTACTTAACTAATAAATCATGATGGGAGATAAAGAAGTGTGATGTGGCCCCCTACTCTTGAGTTCATAACCTTGCTGAGGACAAGGAAAAGAAGAAAGTCTATGAGAAAGGCAGAGCAGTAGTGCTAAGCTGGGTGGTGATAAAGTGGGGTAGATGCTCAGAAAAGGGAGAGCCAAGAAAAGCTGGTCTGAAGAGATGTCCTAGACAAGGGACATGGGCTGCCTAGACTGGGTGATTTGATAAGCTTCTGAGAAGGGAAGGTGTTCCAGTATCAAGGAATAACTCCCTTCCCTCAGCCCAGATCCTCACAGACATCTTGAATTTAGAAGGCAAAATGGGAGCACATTCTCCCTAGTTGGCCCTCCCAGGCTGCCATGATTTAAAACAAACGTTCCCACAGTTTTCAGTGTGAATTATGTCTATTCCTATTATTTCTCTACTTAAACATAATAAAGTTTAATCAAATAATGAGAGCAGGGACACTTCTTCTGACTTGTCCTTTATATATCAACTTTCCTCTTCCACGCTGCTTCAAAGACCTCCAAAGCACTTTAACAGCTATAATGTAATAAAGAATAAAAGTCAAACACATTAAAAAGACTGCATTGGTGATATAGAAATGAGAAAAAAAGGCACAATTCTACTGTCAGCCAAATCAGGCCTAAATCACCTGACGGATAGGAAATGTGCACACATATGCACATAAGCATGCATACCTGAGCCTCTGTTATGCTGATGATGAGTCTTGCTTCTGCAGCTGCAGTTCACTAGCGTGGATGGGTGTAGAACAGGGTCTTGTCAATGAACTCATGTTAATGTGTTCTTGGGGGGATTTCCCTTACTGTAGGCATGTTCATTGCAGATTACCTCCTATGCACACAGCAGTGACCACTCCAACCTGCAGTCCTGCCTTAGATGCGGCAACTTGGCACATGCAAGTGGACAGCAAGAGCTGCATGTGCTGGGCTGGGGCATCTGCTACCAGCAGTGGGTGAACAGGACTCTATCTGCTCTGACTGCACAACCCCCACTGTGTTATTCCTCTTCTTGGCATCTTGCTTCAAGATCACACACAAATGGTAGTCATCATTTGATTGTGAAATCAAAATTACCAAACAGAAAATCTTTGCTAAATTAGACCAAAGCATTTCAATATATGATATTATCCATAGATCACATTTAGCCTCCATACAATAAGCAAAAGTGTAGACACTATGGGGTCGAAACCCAGAAACACATTCATATTTATTTTTGATCGATGTACCATGAAATTCTATCAATATTACCATCTTTAGCACTTATTAAAATATGAATTATATTTTTTACCACTGGTATTACTTTACAATTTATCATGCACTTTTGAGTTCATTATCGCATTTGATTTTCATCATCACTCCTATTTTATAAATGGGGAAACTGAAGCCTAGGGAAGTTAAGTCATTTTCCCAAGATGACACAAACAGTAACAGAAACTGCAAAAGTGCCTGCAAATGGGTGTAGGCATGGATACCTGAATGTATTCTCCACAAATGATGCCTATTCAATAATATCATGGTATTTATAAGTACTGGGAAGAAAAATAACTTTAGAGGAAGCACTGTGAAAGCAAGGCATGGGACAGGAAGCGTAGGTGGTCACAGTTAGTGTCACTTGCTAGTGCTTACTCCTCCACCAACCAGTGGTACAGTTCATGAAAGTACCACTCACCCCCCTACCTGACCCAGTCCAGATCCCTGATGGGCTAACATTGGAAGTTGGCTAGACAACTGAGAAGTCTGAGTATAGGCCTCTGACTCAAGGCCTTAGGTGGTAAGCCTATTACATATTAACATAAATGACATATTTTTATGAATAATAACTGTATTTTCCAAAGCAAAAACAATTAACGGAAAGATTGGAATTGTTTTATGTTTTTACAAGTCTCTTTAATGTCCTACAGCCTCTGGAAAAACTCCACTGTACACCTGTAAAAGAATAAGAGCGAAAAGGGTCAGTAACATCTTGGTATTGTTATGAAAACTGTTTTGATCTTATGAACCTCTTGAAAGTGTCTCAGGGACTTCAGGGGTCCCCATACCACACTGTGAAATTCATACAATCGGGAGGCTCTGTCATCTGGCTTGGGGTGCTCTCCAGCATCTCAAAAGTCTGAGGAAGTAGGTAGGCCATTGGTATTTTGAGGGTTTCTACATTACTCCTCACACTAACTCAAACCACCCTTATCAAGTGGACAAGAGTCTGTAATGGAGATGAGGAAGAAAGATCTTAGGATGTTGAAGGAGGGCAGGGACAAAAAAAGCAAGCAGTATTCTGGGCAGCCACCAGCAGAAGGAAGGATTTAAGCTCTCCGGGAGTTGTGAGGGAGGGGAGGAAGGCCTTAGCTGTTTGCTCTCTTTCAGGTCAAAGCCAAGTATTGAGGGTCTACTATATGCCAACCCTCTGCTCTAGGCGCAGAGGCAGAAAGGAATAAGAGAGAATTCCCAGCCTCCAGGAGCCTACAAATTTCCAGTCAAGTAACAATTTTACTCAAGATAGACCCCAAAATAACAACAATGATGACCACACAATCTTGAATTTGAACTAAGGTTTTTGCTTTCTAAAGCACTTTCACAGATTATTTCACTTGATTCCCTCTTCCTTAAGATTCCTTATTATTTAAATTCTGATTTTTAATAAAAGTTAAAAAAAAAAAACCCACCAGTCTTGGAGCAGACTACATTACTTAGTTTAATTACCTTTGAGGAGTCAATTAAGCAGAGTAGGTGACAAAATAAAAGCACGGGGATAGAATTTCGCTCATCATCTTGCTCAACTAAAAGAGTAAAGACTCTTTTCATTTTGGTGGCAACAACAGTTTTAGTGAATCAGAACAACCCGAACCTACCAGAAAGAATGAGAGTAAACCATTCAGCTACACCCAATGACCAGGGGGAGGAGGAGCGGGGAGCTGGCAAATCCCCTTACTCACCGAAATGGGCCCCTTTTGTGTGATTTCCTGCGGAGGCAGCAGTCAGGGCTGCTATATATACAGCGGCACTCCCCCTCGTCCCACACAGCACCCAGCCAACACCTCCTGCTCGCTTGCTCCAAAATGGGGAAGGTGAGTGCCGGGTACCTGAGGCTCAGGATTGGTCCTGGCGCAGCCTCTTCAGCAGGGGGGCCAATCGCCTCATGCTCCCACATCTTCCATTTTGCAGATCACCTTCTACGAGGACCGCGGCTTCCAGGGCCGCTGCTACGAGTGCAGCAGTGACCACCCGAACCTGCAGCCCTACTTCAGCCGCTGCAACTCCATCCGCGTGGACAGCGGCTGCTGGATGCTCTACGAGCGCCCCAACTACCAGGGCCACCAGTACTTCCTGCGGCGCGGGGACTACCCCGACTACCAGCAGTGGCTGGGCTTCAGCGACTCCATCCGCTCCTGCCGCCTCATCCCCCAGGTGAGTATGCCTCTGTCCTCGTCTCTGGTCTCTTCGGAAGTGAAAGCCATGAACAGATACCATTCTTCAACCATATCATTCCAACCAGAAAGCAGAAACTGAGACTGAGCCTACAGCCTGCAGTCCATTCCAGAAGGAGGTCTCAGATGGGAAGCCATTCTTCATGAGCTCTGTGGTGCTTGCATTTTTACTCACATGTTCCCAGATGTTTATATTTTAAATGTAACTACAAAAATTAAAAAGCCAAAGCCTAATTGAGAAAAGGCAGGACAGAGGGAAAACAGAAGTTGCCATGTGTTTAAGATAGAGCTTACTAAAGTCGTCATTCCAAGTGGTATCCACTCAGAAATAATATATCAAAGCTTCTAGATACAATCTGGGTCTACTTAATTGGTAAAATACGCTTGCTTGCTTTGGCTCACTTTTCTATTGTCTTCTGGTTTTTATTATTAGAGGAAAGGCCAACTCCAAAATGAAAGTTTGAGAATCAGTATTTCCTAGAGAGTAATTTGCACAGTTCTCAGAAGAATGTGCTGGAGTGTGGGAGGCATGGGGTAGAGTGTCATCCAGAGCTCAATGGAGATGATTTTTGCTGCTGAGGGAAATGAAGATGGTGAGTGACTAGACCAGAAAGGAAGCCTAAGGGTCAGATAGGTTGAAATCTGAAGTGACACTGAGGCAATAAAAACAAAGAAAATGTGTCGTCTTCTTTTTTACAAGAGCTCAATAATCTTATGTTCTATGGTGTATGCAAAACCAAAACATTGGTCTTAGAGAAAATAGCTAAATGTTGATTCCTTTTTAACCAGAGTACTGTATCAAATGGGATTTTGCTTTCTGATGACTTATACTTTTCTCTTTCGAGAAGGACCTTCTCTAATAACGTGATCAATTTTATTTGAGACCAACCTTGGCTGCCAAGGACAGAGCCGGGTAGATAGCACTGAAGGGCTGCCAAAGTCTTTCCCTAGCATTGCCCAGAAATCGTTAGAGGCCCGGAAGGGCTAGGGGTGATGGAGGCAGGAAGGCTTTTTAACACTGCAATGTGATTGTTCTGGAAGCAAACCCAGACTCCAGGAACTTCTGGGTTGGTGGGGCCAGGGAGGTATAGGGGCTAGAACTTTAATTTCTCTCCATTTGTGCTCATTTATCTTTTCTTTTCTGTCTGCCTCCTCAGCACGCCGGCACATTCAGAATGAGGATCTACGAGCGAGATGACTTCAGAGGACAAATGTCAGAGATCACAGATGATTGTCTCTCTCTTCAGGACCGCTTCCATCTCAATGAAATCCACTCCCTCAATGTGCTGGAAGGCTGCTGGGTCCTTTATGAGATGCCCAGCTACAGGGGAAAGCAGTACCTCCTGAGGCCCGGGGAGTATAGGAGATACCTCGACTGGGGGGCCATGAACGCCAAAGTTGGTTCTTTCAGACGAGTAATGGATTTTTACTAAAGCATTTATGTTCTCCACTTTCCTCCTTTAGAATGCAATAAAATATTTAGCTTGTGTTTCTGGCACTACAGAGTCCTGCTTTTTTTTTTTTTTAATCTATTAGGCCTTAGTAAGCAATAATGGCACTTAACCCAACATAATGACAAACGTTTTCATAATGGGAAACGATGTCTTATAAGGGGGATAAAGTAAAGGATATCATTGCCAGCATTCTTTTAAAGACTAAACCATGTAGACTCAAGGTTCAATTCAGTTGGGCTAAAGACATTTATGGTTAGTCTTAAAAGGATAAATTTGCAGCTACAATGTTAAATTAGTACTTGTTGTAACATCTCAAGTTATCCTTGTAGGTTATCTCCACCATCTTTTCTATATAGTCCAAATCTTAGCTAATGAGGAAAGTCATCTTAGCATCTAGACCCTTCCTTTAGTTTTAAAAACAAACGAACAAACTGGTCACCCTCCCCTCTTGCATTCTTTATCCTTCTAACAGCTGCCAATTCCATGTCAATACCTCATTCCTCCAGGAGATTTTCAGTCCAAATAGGATTCACTGTCTCTTTTATAGAAGAATTTCAGGATTTCTACCAAAAACCATATGCACATAGGGAAACTCAGGCTCCTGTCTCTTTAATAGGAAGTAAAGAATTATGACTATACCTGGAAAGCAATACTAAATAGAGAACAAGGAATTGACATTTTCTGGAGACATTTGTTTGACTGTATATGTGTTTCCTTTGGGGATGTTTATCTTCCAGAAGCAAAGTTCGAGTCCAAGTCCCACGTTCTAAGACACTTTGTTGGTTGTAGGTAAAGCCAGATTTGAATCCAGCAGCCAAGACAGAGGGGAAACAAGATCAGTTCCATGACTACGAGAGCCCATGAGACAAATAAACTAATTATCCAAGACTAGCCTAACTGTTCCCAGCACTGAAACCTCAAAGAAAGTCTTCATGTAGGTCCTAGTAAAAAGGGTACTGAGCAAACAACATCCCTAAAATACCCTGCAGTAATTAAATATGGTTCTTCGGTCTGTTTCTTACAAAGTTTGACAATGAAGCTGATGGTTTCAGGTCAAAAGCCATGTAAAGTACCCCATTCTTTGAGATTCTAATGAAATGGCTGAAACGTCATCTCACATGGAGCGGGAGACTTGTGTACCCACATTCTCTGACACATACGTACTCCATGTCTCTTGTGATTCTGGAAAGGGAATGAGTTATTGATGCTTTCCCCAGTCACCCTCCACTCTGAACTCCTGCCTTGTCATTGGATGAGTCATCTTGCCCTCCCCCATGTGACCCACTCCATGTGTCTCACCAACTCAGGTGGGAGACATAGCTCCTTCTCCTGGAGCTCCTGAGCCATCTCTCACATAAAGCATTCATGCGTGCAGCCAGCTTCATTGCAGAGATTGTGGGAGGAGTTTAGATCACAGCAGTACAACAATATCAAATTCATTATTACATGGCCATGCTATAAACAGTCTGTAAGCTCCAACCTGCTGCTAGGTGGCCTGGTCTTCTTTCTCATTCTTGCTCCTCTCTCCTCTGTTCTTAGCTGTACCCACATGGGTGTTTATTTTTTATAGTCTCCTTCCATCCCATGCTTTCCAGGGCTCCATATCTACCATCCACGTGACTCCTGAACGGAACAAGCATCTAACTTGTTGCTTAACCTGAGTCATTTTTGAGAGCGAAAGCATGTGCTATTAGAGATTACATCAGGGCAAGAGGCATGAACCAGGAGTGTTCAAGGCTAACTGGTTGCACGTGGTTAAGCTATTTTTAAGAGTTCTTTCCCTAGAAAATAGTCAGATTCTTGAATTATTTGGTATTAATTATTCCTAAATCCCAGTTCTTCAACCTTTAAACTCCCAACACTAGTGTTGGCTTCCTGGAGACGTTAGCCAGAGTTCTCTGTTTGCCAGTAGTAACATATCAGACATAAACTGGAAAGCCAAAAGCTTCTTGCAGTGCTGGATTTTACTTTATTTGCTTGGTAGGCATGAAATCACAGACTTCAGACATGGAAATGATCCTGAAACACTTGAACCCAAAGCACATAAAATTAGAGATCCTGGATGCCACTGATCAAGTTTCTGTTCTTGAAAACTGTGTTTCCAGGAGTGCCTGGGTGGCTCAGTCGGTTAAGCGTCTGCCTTCTGCTCAGGTCATGATCCCAGGGTCCTGGGATGGAGTCCCACATCAGGCTCCCTGCTCAGCGGGGAGCCTGCTTCTCCTTCTCCCTCTCCCCCTGCTTCTGCTCTGTCTCTCTCTCTCTGTCAAATAAATAAATAAATTCTTTAAAAAAAAAAAAAGAAAATTGTGTTTCCATCACTGGGGAAGAGGCAAAGAAAATGATATCCTCCCTGTAATCCCAGCATTAAAAACAATCAACAGAGGGAGGTAATGGTGGGGGGTGAGCAGAGGAGGAATACGACCAAACTAACTCCTCACCTATGCTTCCTCCTTCTCTCCCTCTTCTCTCAAAAGTACCTGCTGGAACCTCAAAGAGGTGAAACGGTCTGAGATGGAAGCAGCCTCCAAGAGAAGAATGGGAGAAGGGATACCCTACAGGATTCCTCCTAACCTTTTCCCCATGAAGATGAAAAAACAAGTCAAGATAACCCCAGGGTCAGCCTATATACCTTATATACACCAGTATATCCTGTATATCCTACTTCATAATGAGTCCAGATTTTAAATCTTTTTTTTTTTAATATGGACTGCTTCAAGAATTTACATGTCATCCTTGTGCAGGAGCCATGCTAAATCTCCTCTGTATCACTCTAATTTTAGAATGCATGCTGCCAAAGTGAGCACCAGATTCTAAATCTTTTCCTTCCCTTTATCCCTCTTTTCTCCCTTTGAACCTATAATGTCTTCTGGTCAATCTAACCCTATATAAGACCCACCAAGCAAAGAAACTGAAGTCATTCCGTAAAGAAGTGCCACGAACTGCTATATTGTGTTACACGCTCAAAGGGTGCTCCTCATTATGGCCTCCCTCTCCGGTTATCCTGCCTTGATGCCCCGGGGTTAGGTCCTGATGTTGCTATTGTCTTATTCCCTCCCTTCCAGACTTTAGGGGTTCAAAGCTTCTTATGGGTTTGTTAAAGCAAAAATGACAATCACAACCACCTGTTGCTTAAACGAGAAGAGATGTTCTGCTTTTCACACAAGAGCCAGTTTGATCCAAATGGAATGCCGTAGGAGTTAAGCAGAGGTAGATCATTGGTTGCCCTCTCCCTATCTTCTTGTCATCTATTGGTCAGTCACAAAACACAAGCTGAGAAAGAGAACCAGAGGCTGGTGCTACGATGGTGATCCTTGGTATCTCACCCAGCCTCCTTGTTTGGGATACTTTGGTCTATGTAGCTGCCAACCAAATGACCTTATCTCATTTAATGGAGCTTGTGGATGATACAAAAGCTACATTAGTTACTAGGAAGCAGGAAGGTGGATGTTAAGGTCAACTGCTGGCTGGACCTGAGGCACTAGGAACACTCTGAAATTGGCCACTGCTGTTGTAGTATTAATTTGACATCTCAGGAAACACAAAAATTTGACAGAATTACCAAGGAACAGAAGGTTTTGGGGAGAACACAACATTCCTGTTTTCTCTCTTTTGCTTACTCATCTCCCTTGTTATAAAGGCCCATTAAATAGATCAAATGCAGAGTGCTTGTGTCATCCTACACATTGAAAGTTGCAAATACTGAACTTTGATGTGACTGTGTACGCCAGTTGTGCTGAGCATTCAAAATAGGTCCCATAGACTATTACAACAATGGATTTCAGACTAGGGAGTAACATTCATATCCTCCAGGCATTTACTGAGTAGCCTTTATGTGCCAGTTCATTTTGCCACTTGGTGGGAATACAAAAATAAAGATGGAATAGTTCCTGCCCAGAAAGGGGCTGCCCTCATTTATTTTAAGAAACTGATGTCTAAACACAATAGTTAGATAAGTAATAATTACCATTAGAGTGGTATGAGCAAGATGCTTGATAGAGCCAAGTTGGCAGTATTAAATTCAGCCTGGAAGATTAGGAGAGGTTCAAGAAAATCTTTACAGAGGAATTGATACCTGAGATGAACCTCTCTCTGGGTGAAAAATGCAGAACTGATATCTCAGTGAGAAGGATCAGTATATTAAAAAAGAGGAGAAGGATAGCATAAACTTCCAGCTTTAAAATGAATAGGTTCTGGGTAACCAATGTACAGCATAATGTGTATAGGTAATAATACCGTATTATATACTTGAAATTTGCTAAGAAAGAAGATCTTAAATGTTTCCACACACACACAGATATTAATTATGTGAGGTGATGCAGGTGTTAGCTAACACTATGGTGCTAATCCCCTTGCAATATATAAATATATCAAATCTGTATGTTGTATACCTTAAACTTAAACAATGTAATATTTCAATTATATCTCAGTAAAACTCGGGGGGTAAATGAGAAATGTGAAAATAACATTGTGCATTGGGAAACAAGTGATTCGATGTGACCCATTGGGAAGTCTGAAGACAGAGGATCTCAGGTCAAGTGTGCCATGCTAAGGAACCAGTACTTGATTCTGGAGGCAATGGGAGCCAGTGAAGGGTTTCAAGCAGGTGAGTGGCCATCATAGTTCAGGCTGCTATAACAAAAATACCATGGACTGGATGACTCAAACAAACATTTCTTTCCCACAGTTCTGGAGGCTGGGAAGTCGGAGATCAGGGTGCCAGTAGATCCAGTGTCTGGTGAGAGCCAGCTCCCTTGTTTGCAGACTGTCTTCTCATTGTGCCCTCACCCAGAGACAGGAAGCAAGCTCTTTCCCATCTCTTCCAGTGTCTAAGGACACGAGTCTTATCATGATGTCTCTACCCTCAGGACCTAGTTATCTCTCAAGGCCCCATCTCCAGACATCATGACAGTGGGGACGAGGGTTTCAGCATATGAGTTTGGAGGGGACACAAACATTCAGTCCAGAGCAGTGACATGACTTGATGTGTTCTGATTCTGCTCACCCTGGCATGCTGGCAGAATGCAGTTTGGAAGAAGGCAAGACTGGACAGAGTCCGGAGACTGTGGACAGTCCAGCTGAGATATGATGAGAGTCTCAGCAAGGCAGCTGCAGGGCAGGGTGATGGGGAGGGGAGACTGGGGAGGTAGGCAAAGGAAGGGAACACAGGAGTCCCAGGAAAGAAAGAGAAAGATCTGGAAAAAAACAAGATTAAAGTTTAGTACTCTGCATTTTCTAAGCCCTTCGCCTCCTTTCCTGTCTAATCAGCACTATCATTTAAGTGCTGGTATTTCTGCTTTGATTCTCTCATTATGTGCATATAAAACTTTGTAGAACAAAGCAGAGAGTTCTTCTGCCTGCATGTTTAAGGAAAATAATGTGTAAGTGCTAATAAAACATTAGCTGGGGATGCCTAAACCATGCTTTCCTTACCAAAATTAAAAAAAAAAAAAAAAAAGAGGAAACCAGACTAGTGTTTTTTAAAGTTTGATCCAAGAACGATTTGGTGCTGGTTCGAACTACAGATTCCCGGGTCTTCCCTGGCATCTAATAATACAAAATCTTGAGAGAGGGTAGGACCTGGCAATTTGCAGTTTTATTTTTTTTTTTAAAGATTTTATTTATTTATTTGACAGAGAGAGAGAGACAGCGAGAGAGGGAACACAAGCAGGGGGAGTGGGAGAGGGAGAGGCAGGCTTCCCGAGGAGCAGGGAGCCTGATGCGGGGCTTGATCCCAGGACCCTGGGATCATGACCTGAGCTGAAGGCAGTTGCTTAACCAACTGAGCCACCCAGGCGCCCAATTTGCAGTTTTAATAAGCACTTCTTTATGCACACTAGAGTTTGAAAGCCACTGGATGATTTCTAAAGTACCCTCCATGTCTACTTTTTTTTTTTTAACCAAAAAGTGGCTTCATAGCAGAGACATCTTTCAAGCATCTTTGAGAGGACTATGTTTGAGAGAGATAAATAGGCTGACGTCCTCCTTAGCAATGTCGCACTATTACTAACACCGAACATTTACTTAGTGCTCATTTGTGCCAAGTATATGCCAAACACATTATACACATAATCCATTGACTCATGTCAATGTCCTTCAGCCAAAGACCACCCGAACACCTGTCACAAAGCAAGTTGGGTTTTGTACTTGTTAAGAGGAAGCATGGGGAGCCTCAGCAAAGGGTGTTAGCAAAGGATATTGTTATAGGATTTGTACTTTGGTTCGGTGACTTTGAGAAGAGCCTAAAAGAGCAGGGCTTCACTCTAAACTGGATGTTGTCAGAACATGGGGGTAATTTTATGATTGGATATCTCAATAAATCTACTCATGGGGAGGGGAGCCTAGAAGGATAAAGCTGCAGTTGATAAAGAAGGAGCAGTTAATCATCTGGGCTGAGAGAGGGGGTGTTTGGAATTGTGTGGGTGGCACGGTAACTTTGTTTTTGCTTGTGCTTAGACAAAATTATGAAGTGGCCGTATTTTGTCTCATTGCATCAGAGTCTCAGAGTAACCTTGCCTGAAGTTGGTATTCTGGGAAATTGTTTATGTCTAACAGAGGAATAACATGGCTTAGCTCTGAATGCCAGGCCAGCTTCTGAATGCGCATACCTCTCTTTGTTTTTTTCCTTCTTTCTTTTTCAACTTACTATATCCCATGATATAAGTACTATGAAATAACTCAGGCTCCGGGAGGCTACATGGCTTGCCAAGTTCATGTGGCTACTAAGTGGACATTCTGAGTTTACAAAGTTTTACTGCCTCCGCCCAACCCTGGAAAAGGGAAAGCACTCCAAAAAAGCAAACATTTCTCAGCTTGGGACCCAAAGACCAGAGAAACTTTCCCCTTGGTTCCTATCACAAGCTGACTTCCAGGGCTGATTTCTAGTACATGAGATAGACCCACCCAAGGAGGAGTTAGTAGCTATGTATTAAAGCATCAGGTCACCACAATCAAAACTAGCAAAGATCAGAATCCAGATCTGTGTCCTGCACTAGACTGGCAAATCGTATAAAGAAAAAAAAATTAAGTTACAGTGACCTCTGCCATCAAGTGTTTGTGGCATTCTACATCACAGACAGCCCCTGGAACTGGGGAGCACTTCTATAAAGGCATAGATTTTCCCCCAGAAAATACATGGAGCAGAATGCAATCATATCAGTAGAGACATGAATTTCGGGTCAAAAGTTCAGATTGATGTGCTGATAAATTTAGAAAACACGAAGAATCCAAATAAAAGCAAGTCTAGGGACTCAACTAGGACGCATCCAGAACAGCGTTAGAATATACCAGAGAATGAGGGCAAACTCCACAGGCATTTCCACTGAATGCGGCACGTAAAAGGGATCCATAAAATCCCCTTACTCACCGCCGGGGGCCCCTTTTGTGTTGTTCTTGCCAACACAGCAGCCCTCCTGCTATATAGACCCGCGGCGCTGCCGGCCCATCACACTGAACTCGCACACCGGTGTCAACCAGCCATGGGGAAGGTGAGCGGGATGCGAGTTAAGTAAAAAGAAAAAAAAAAAAAAATGCCTCTCTGCCAGATCCGTTGGGAGCCACTGCTTTAACTGGGAATCACTCTTCCTTTGCAGATCACCTTCTACGAGGACCGCGGCTTCCAGGGCCGCTGCTACGAGTGCAGCAGTGACCACCCGAACCTGCAGCCCTACTTCAGCCGCTGCAACTCCATCCGCGTGGACAGCGGCTGCTGGATGCTCTACGAGCGCCCCAACTACCAGGGCCACCAGTACTTCCTGCGGCGCGGGGACTACCCCGACTACCAGCAGTGGCTGGGCTTCAGCGACTCCATCCGCTCCTGCCGCCTCATCCCCCAGGTGAGCGCCACCTGATTTCCATCCGCCTGCCTGCCAGTCCTCACCGGATTAGTGATGGCAGTGAGGGTGAGGGAGGGTTTTCCTCTAAAAGCACCTAAGGGGTAGAGTGGGCTTGAACTACTGCCTAAGCCCAGATAGAGAAACGCACAAAAACAGCAGAGCATACAAGAAGAAGTCACTTATGGGAAAGGTCCGTTTTATTGTTAATTTTTGCTACCGTTACGTCCATTACAAAGTTGTCTGTAACCAGTGTACTCTCATAGTGGGATAGAGAACAAAACGTGCCAATGGGAAGCTGGTTGGACATAAGACGGCTGTATTGTGAACAGATTCATTTTAAAAACGTAAAATTGTAAAATTGTAATTTTAATTAATAGTAAAGAATTGATGCTGAATGACTTAGATGGGTTCCACTACAGACTAGCAAAAAATGGAAACTCTCTTGTTAACAGAGGCTATTCAGAGTTTGTGTCCAACCTTGGAAAAAGGTAGTTGCCTTAATTTGGGAAAGCAGTTGAATTCTGGTTCCAAGTGACTATTTAAGCTAATTTTCACTGAAGTATGTGATTTTTAAAAGTCCAACTTTAGTTATAAATTTATATGAATATAAATTTGCGAGATAACACTCATATTATTCTAAAAAAAGATAATACTCATATTAAAAGAATATCGGTCAAAATACTTTCCATCCCCCCCCCCAAGATATACATTTGACTTATCACCTAGGAATTAATGGAAATTAGGGAATGAGGAGGCAAGATATTTGAATTCTTGATGGACACTAACCCAGACTTTGAACCTCTTAAATTTTACATTTCCTAGATATGAAATAAAAGGTGAGAAGGCAAGCATGTATTAAATGCCAGTAGAACACAGCTCCATGCACGGCATACTCAGCAACGTCAGGGTCTCGGGTTTTTACGTGGGTGATCTCATGCCTCAACCTACCAAGTTCATTTGTTGTTTGGTTGCTTCTTCCTCTCGTTCTCTCGGTGGACCGGGCAGACAAGCTCCCACAGGCTGCGGCTGTATGAGAGAGAGGACCACAAAGGCCTCATGATGGAGCTGAGCGAGGACTGCTCCTGCATCCAGGATCGCTTCCACCTGAGTGAGGTCCGCTCGCTCCACGTGCTGGAGGGCTGCTGGGTCCTCTACGAGCTGCCCAACTACCGGGGGCGGCAGTACCTGCTGAGACCCCAGGAATACAGGCGCTACCACGACTGGGGGGCCACGGAGGCTAAGGCAGGCTCTTTGCGGAGGGTGGTGGATTTATACTAAAATAGGTTCACACTACCATTTTCTCAATTTGGAACCTAATAAAGTATTTAGTCTGTATTGTTGGCAATTGCTGACTTCTGTTTTTCTTTCACTGTTGTGCCAATTAATCCACCTGTAAATGCTCCCTGTTAAAGGCTGAGGAGCGAATAAGTGAGGAGGGGTCAGTTCCGGAAGCTCCGCAAGGTAGAATGAGTCCGAAACAGGCTCAGAAGTAGGGGTAGAAAGAGGAGGTAGCCTGTGTAAGAAAGAAAAGGAGGCCAACACAGCAAGATGGGAGAAGGTGACTGACTGGTGAGGAGGGAGGCGGTCAGTTGAGGGCCCTGAGGAACAGCATTCCAGGAGCTTCCTTCGGACCCAGCAGGTGACTGGAAGCCATCGAGGGTCACAGATGAGCAGTGAGGAGAAGCCCACCTGGCAAAAAGCCTGATTAGACTACATAAGGAAATTGTAGTATTGTTTACTTTTGAGCCCAGGATGACGTAACTAATGTCAAAGCTGCCATTGGACATTGCCATACTCTTGGACCGGTTGAAGACCCCCCCTCCTACTCTAAAATGCCTCCTGACCTGACCCTACGTGAAGTGCAGCTAGTTCAAATAAATTAATGAGATATATGTTAATATTTTAAATAGACTTTGATTTTTTTAAGGATTTTGTTTGTTTGTTTGTTTGTTTGAGAGAGGGAGCAAGCAGCGGGGAGGAGCAGAGGGAGAGGGAGAAGCAAGTCTCACACTGAGCAGGGAGTCCAGCATGGGGTTCAATCTCAGAAGCCTGGGATCATGACCTGAGCTGAAGGCAGACGCTTAACAGACTGAGCCACCCAGGCGCACTTAAATAGACTTCAACTGAAGTTGAAAATCTGCTTGCTCACAAGCAAAGCCCTACAAGTTAAAAAAAAAAAAAAAAAATTAAAAATCTTTTCATCAGTAGAGAATTAATTTATTTTTAAAATTTTTCCTCCTAAGTAAAACCTCCTATAATCGTACTACTTTACAAATTCTATAAAGAAAGAAGAGAGGGTCCTTCTGGTCCCACTCTTCATTGCTAACCCTTCTTTACACTTGGTGGGCACCCCTCTTGAAGTTTTTCCTTCCTTATATTGACATCTCATGAAACACGCTTTTTATTTATTTACTTATTGGCAAATATGGAATCATGCTGTACATATTAATCTGCAACTTGCTTTTAACCTGCAAAATGATACAGACATAGATCTAGGTCAGGACCTTATTCTGTCTAATGACTGCATTATTTCTTATTTGAAGGCTCCCTAGATTGTGTTACCATTGACCCATTGGTGACTGGGCTTGTCCAATGTTCCTTTTATAATCAAGGCTGTAAAGAATATCATTGCACATACACCTTTATCTATACATACCATAATTTTTAGAAGCTAGAGACCTAGAAATGAGACTGCCCAATGATAGCACAATATATTTTTAATTTTAATAGACTGCCCAATTGTTAGCCACCAAAGATCCTACCTTCTTTGAGTTAGTATCTCTACCATTTACTAAGCACCTACCATAGGCCTGCCATATGTAGCACTGGGGATTAAAAAAAAACAACCAAAACAAATAAAAGGCATTGTCCCCACCACCACAGAGCTCTACACAGAAAGAATATGAATTCTTACACTAAACAGTAAGCATGTAATCACTTTTTAAAGTCAAGTACTTCTCAAGTACTAAATAATACATATGTAATCACTTTTATCAAGTACTTTTATTTAGTACTTTAAAGTCATCCCAAGACAAATTTCTGGGGGAAACAAATGCAGTAATATTTATTTACATATTTCTTATGATACCAAATGGCTTAAATCATGATATCAAATCAAATGGTTCTCAACATTTTAGATTTCCCAGACCAGTTCTCTTTAAACAGAGACCAATACAGGATTGCCAACTTTTATTTCGCCAAGCAAGGACCTTTAAGATTAAAAACAAAACAACAAAATCGTAAAACTAAGCACCATCTACTCATACATTATTTTATAAAAATAATAACATTTTTATAAATGTTATTTATAACATAAATGTTATTTAATAACAATAACAAAAAAGAACATTTACAAAAGGACATTTTAACACCCCCAAATACACAAGTTCCTAATAAAATATGGAATTTGTTCTGCTGTATAGTGTTTTCATTTGGCAAAAACTGAGCAGAGTTTGAAGACTCTTGATTGAGGTTGCAGCTCAATACCTTCAGGGGCCAGAGAGATGATGTACATGAGCAAAACAACCTCCTTTAAGACCACAAGGAGTGATGAAGAGTATGGTGAGCTGCGGAAAGTGCAAACCATCCCAAAGCATCATGGAGAACATCTAAACATTGTGCCAGCCAAATAAAATAACATCCCAGCTCCACAGCCCTCGGAGCTGCCAGTTCTCATTTCCATGCTGGTGTGAAAGCTGGGGAGAGCCACCACCGAGCACAGCCCGGGAGTTCCCAGTGTACCCTCTCCCCCCATGAAATACCTTGGTCTCATGGTAAGCCCACAGAGCCCAAACACGGAGCTTGGAAACATGAGGTGACGAAACCCCAGCAATGACTACAGTGAAATTTTCTCTCCATCCTAGTGGAATGAGACTTAGATTCATAAAATATTTTGAGCTCTAGGAAATAAGGGAAGTGGTATTTCTTATATACTTCATTTTATAGACTGACATTTACAGCAGCTACAGAAATCTTTGACCCTACATGCAGCAAAACTCTAACCTGAACTCGTGCCTTTTGCCTTTACCTTTGTTTGAAACCACCTGAATATTTAGGAGTGACAAAGGGTTACTTGCCAGACTAGAGCTCAGGATGAGGGTGCCTGACACTTACCTCTTACTCTCCTTCCAAGACGGTCCCCATCAGTCATTCCAGGCAGCTTGTATAGAACTCTGCCTCAGGGCTATAGGCGTAAGGATTCTCAAGTCTTAACTTCTGCTCACTCAGCACACTAAGTGTAACTTGGGGCTTCGGTCGAACACACACTTGTCAATGCCGGAATTTTCTGAAAAGCGTTAAAATCAAGCCACATTTTGGCCCATGCCATTCATTTTTCAGCTTGATGAAAACTGTGAGTTGTTTTTTTTTTTCTTTTTCCCTGTTTCTTTCCCCAGGCTGAAATAAAGCCTTTTCTCTTCCTAGTCAATGAAAAAACCAAACGCAGAGTCCCCTTGTTTGGGCCCTCTAGATGTATCCCAAATTTGTAACTGCATGTCAGCTATGGTAGTGGCAGTCCTCACAGCCATACCCCTTCCCGCTCCCCTAAGTTTCTCTGGGACTCTGCATTTGCTTCTTTCTCATGTTTTACTGTTTTTATCAATCAACACTCTCCCCACAGAAACAACTCTGAGCAAAATGGCAATTTTAAAAATTTTATTTTGTTAATTATTGTTTTTTAAATTTTTAATTAAAATGATTATTTTTTTTATTCTTTTGATTTGGGCAGCTTATTTTCCACTCCGTAAACGGAAGTAATTTTGCAAACATATGCCTATCTATAGTGGATAACAAGAACTGAAATCATCATATTGCACATAGTTGGTGTTTTATTTATAAATACCAACTTACAAAGACTTATGACCCAAAGTCAAGACAAAGTATTTCCATGAGACAACACAGGACTGTGAATAATTCTTTGAACATGAAAGAGGCTAAAGTCATAGGTCATCTTCCACTCCAGTGCTCCTTCCAGTCCATCAAACTATTATCTTCCAGGCTAATAAATACTTTCTAAAGTCTTCCTAGAGTCTCAGCTTCCAGATTTATTCCTTCCTCTCCCCATTTTTGCTGTAGCTCCTCTTTGTGTTCATGCAATTAATCTCTGTTGAGTCAAAAGCTTTATGTACTCTTGTTTCCCGAGGAAAAGGTGTATCTAGATTCCTCCTAGAAATGGATTTCTTAGGAATTTGGTTTTATTTTATAATAATCTGAGAGGTAACTGATTTTTGTGTTGAACTTTTTCTTATCTCATTCAAGTTAGAAATTTCCCTTTTAGTTCTTTCTGAGATGAAGCCTCTTAAAACTATTCTCCCTTTTGAATTACAATTAGGCAAGATGAAACCTCTAATTCTCAGTCTACTTCTAGACTGTAACAAATTCAGTCTACTTCCAGACTGTAACAAATTCAGACCAAATACTGAAGATCTGTGCTTGCTGGGATTTTTTTGTTTTGTTTTGTTTTGTTTTTGTTTTTGTTCTTACCATACTGCATGTTTGAAGTTCTGTGAATTCCCTGGGTAAAACATTCCAATTTCTTACACCCTTTAATAAGAAAATTCTCTTAAAGGACTAAGTTGAAATTTTCAACATTCCATTAAGGTCATTTCCTTCCTATTAACAATTGTATTCAATATTGTGGCACACATGTCCCTTGATAGTTCTGACAGATTAATTTTATATTTACCATGTTAAGACTCTGCTTTTTTTTGCTCCCTGACTTACACTTTTTTGTTTTTCCCCAGCCTATACAAATAAAAGTGTAGACTATATATGAAATGGCTGAAGCTCTATTTCTATTATTAAATCAACAATGTTCTAAATTACTTGTTATTTTTTTTTTTCAAACCGTCTCAATAGCATCAGCCAGTGATAGCAACCCGAATACTCCAGAGAGAAAGGGACCAAAACCTACAATGAGCCCCGTGGACTATGACAGCAAAGAGAAAAAAGAGCACACGAAAATCCCCTCCTCACCCCGCGGGCCCCTTTTGTGTTGTTCCTGCCAACGCAGCAACCCTCCTGCTATATAGACGCGCGCGCCAGGGCGGCCCATCACTGACCTCCATCCACCAGCCATGGGGAAGGTGAGCCCAGCGCAGCCGCAGGCCGGGAGGGGGGCCCGCACGCCGGGGCTGGGGGCCAGGCCTCTGAGCCTTTCCCTCCCTTGCCTTGCAGATCACTTTCTACGAGGACCGCGGCTTCCAGGGCCGCTGCTACGAGTGCAGCTGTGACCACCCGAACCTGCAGCCCTACTTCAGCCGCTGCAACTCCATCCGCGTGGACAGCGGCTGCTGGATGCTGTATGAGCAGCCCAACTACGCGGGCCACCAGTACTTCCTGCGGCGCGGGGACTACCCCGACTACCAGCAGTGGCTGGGCCTCAGCGACTCCATCCGCTCCTGCCGCCTCATCCCCCACGTGAGTCTGGCTCCCTGTGGGGACACAGAATGGAGAGTTTCCAGCAAAACTTAAAACATTTGGAGTAGTGATCTTTCCGAATGATTGAGGGTTTGGACACGAGACAAGCTATGGTAGAGTAGTAGCTCCATGTGGTCGGCCCCAAACAGAAGCAAAGCGTTCCCAGGTACCCATTAATCCACAAATATTTATTAAGAATGTGTTGGCTGCCGCGGGCATGTACGAGCTATAGGTCCTGTTCTGGAGTAACTTACAGTGGAGTTGCAGAAAAACCACTAATATCCCATAGAAGAATAATTAAGTGAAAAAACACATGGTAGTTAACAGAGCAGATAGGGGTTGAAAAAGAAACTTTTGCAAGGGTCCATTTTTTTAAGACCTCTCTCTCTCTTTTGCTCCCCACTTGCATATTTTGGTTTACCCCACCTATACCAATAGAAGCCCTTTCTCTCAGTGGAGAGAAACACAGAGAAATTTTATGCACATACCCACATGTATTTCAAATATGTTTTAAAACGCTAAAGTTTTTTAAAAATTAGTCCTGGGCCTTAACTGATTTTTCTTTCTCATTTTTCCTCATTCTATTCCTAAATTATTAGACAAGAACCGATTATTGTCTGAAAGACTTAAGATGTTTAATTTTGCTTTCCACAGAAACAGAAATATCCGAGTCCTTGGTTATTTTTCCAAGATTTATCTTAAACCCAATGCAAGGTCATTCATTTCATAAACTGACTTTACTGTTCAAACACACATGCTTGAAAAATTAAAAATATCTCTTCAAAATGGCAAAAATAGTAATAAGCTGTTAAAAGTTTGAGCTTCTCTCTGGTATGGTGAGCATTTCATCCTGGGAAGTATTTAAATATAGGGAGTGGAACTTCTTAATGCTTTCTATCATGCTTCGTGGTCTTGAAAAAGTACTGAGTCTCTGCCTTTGAAAATGGGGAATATCTAAATATTGAAAATTAGTTAAGGCTCACCATATATCTAAAAATAGCTTGCGCCGGACTGCATGAATGTGTTGCCACCATTTCATGTCTTGCTTTCCTCCTCTTTCCATCCCTGGATGGGCCAGGCTGGCTCCCACAGGATCAAACTCTATGAGAGGGAAGATTACAGAGGCCAGATGATGGAGTTCACCGAGGACTGCCCCTCTATTCAGGACCGCTTCCACTTCAATGAGCTCCACTCCCTCCACGTGCTGGAGGGCTGCTGGGTCCTCTACGAGCTGCCCAGCTACCGGGGGCGGCAGTACCTGCTGAGACCGGGGGACTACAGGCGCTACCACGACTGGGGGGCCACGGACGCCCGAGTGGGCTCTCTGAGACGGGTCATGGATTACTATTGAAATAAGTTCCTCATCATTTCTCAATCTGGGAACTAATAAAATATTTTCTGTGTGCTCCTGGCATTGGTTTGCTTGTGTTTTTCTTTTGCCCTCCTCTTAATATTCACACACACACATACACAAACCCACACAACGCAAGTGGAAGCCGAGATGTGTGACCCAGAACAAATAAAACACGCCTCTCACAATAAAAACATGCCTTCATATTAAGGAGAACTTTACAGTTTGCGAAGCACTTTTATGATACATTGTCTCATTGGATTCTCTGGTGTTTAAACAAGATGTTTCTTCAAACCAGATTACTAAAAATCTGTTTAGATTTCAGTTTTTCTCTGAGGAGTGAGGCTCTACAAAGCTGAGGTTCAGAGAGAGAGTGACCCAGCTATTAAAACGGGGATTCTGAAGCTGGCTTCCATGATGGGCTTCAGAAGGTTTTCGAATCCCCTAAACTGTATGTAAAAGTTGAGTTCACAGATCTCTGGTAGACTCTTTTGGTGCTGAGGCTGTCACATGACACTCCCTGGACACGGAAACCTAAGTGGAGGAATGCTGGTGGAGAAAGCGAGAAGAAATGGTTCCGGAAAAACTTCTGCCTTCCTGGTGGAGGGGAGGAGCTCCCCCTGATGCCACAATTCCCTCCTCTTTGGGCATTTTATACCCAAGAGGTGACAAGTGTGATGGAAATGCCAGAGTTTCAGAAATGCTAGCCTTGAGGTGGTCCAGCCCCTGAACCGACGTCTATCAGTCAGGGCTCTCCAGAGAACAGAACCAACAGGATACATATAGATAATATGAGGAGATTTATGAGAAGTATTCCCTCACCAATGGAGTCTGAGAAGTCCTGTGATCTGCAAGCTGGAGAACCAAGAAAGCTGGTGGTGTAACTCAGTCTGAGTCCCAAGGCCTGAGAACCAGGAGCGCTGGCATCTGAAGGCAAGAGAAGGTGGATGTCTCAGCTTAAGCAGAGAACTAATTTGTCCTTCCTCCACCCTTCTGTTCTAGTCAGGCTCCCAACAGATCGGATGGTGCATTCTCTACTAAGGACAATGCCAGCAATGTTTGACTTTCACAGTTTGTGTAATGGGAGTAAAATAAATCCAAACTCATTTATGCCACTGTAATTGGTTGTTCTGTTATTTGTAGTTCAACACACATGTCTAGCTAATACAGAGTATATGTGACTTTTTCTGAGGTGATTGTTGAGTACTGTATTCAAAGAAATTCCTATTGGAAAATGCAAAAAAAAAAAAAGAAGAACCAGGAGGAGAAGAAAGAAAGAGAGGGAGGGAAAGAGGAAGGAAGGAAATCAGGCACTATAGAACAATGAGGTCATTTGATTTTTAACATATTTTAGACCTGGAGATCATCTATAATGTAGATAACTCATTTTATGTAAGGTAAGCTGAAGTCCAATTCTAATGTCAAACAATTGATAATAGAAGTGGCATCAGAAGCTAGAACCACAGCTCAGAGATCACTGATTTTCCATTGTGGAATCAGAAAGATTCTTGTCAAAGTAACGACAGCACTAGCTTCCGGAGTCTTACCATGAGGTCATTGCATAAGACCAAGCAGGGATTGAATTAAATAAATAGGATAACCCAAAGCTTCATTCTCTCAATCTATATCTATGCACACCCCCCCCACACAGTTAAATACACTTACACAACCTTGTCCTTGTACGTATAGTATATGTGTGTGCAGGTGTGTTAGCACACTATACACACAAGGCTGTAGGGGAGTAGGGCACGATATTCAATTACACTGGTTCTTCTGCTGTCTGTTCTGTCTTGTGCTCTCATTGCTAGAATTTTAGAAAGGAAGAAGGGTGTGTATGTTCAAAGACTGATCTGATCAAGTCATTTCCCTGCTTAAAAACCTTTGATATTTCTCCAGTGTCAACAAGGGAAAGTTCTTCTTACAAGAACTTAGCCCCAACCCATCCACTCGCTCTCCTGTCACCTGACGCTCTGACGCACCTGAGTCCTCCCAGCACACCAAGCATTTTCATGTCTCTTTGCCTTTGCTCACATCATTTCCATGCCTTGAATTACTCTTCTCCACCTTCCCTCTGGTGAGCAGCTTGTTCTCTAAACCTTGATCAAAATTCCACCTCATCTCAGGGCGCCTGGGTGGCTCCATCAGTTAAGCGTCTGCCTTCGGCTCAGGTCATGATCCAGGGTCCTGGAATCGAGTCCTGCATCAGGCTCCCTGCTCAGTCGGGAGCCTGCTTCTCCCTCTCCCTCTGCCCCTCCCCCTGCCACTGCTCTCTCTCTCTCTCTTAAATAAATAAATAAAGTCTTAAAAAAAATTCAACCTCATCTCTCAGCCAAAAATGAATCTGAATTGCTTCAGGAACATTAGACTGGAAGTAGCAGAAGCCCCATATCAAAAGGACAAGCGATACAGAAATCTACTAGCTCATGTGACAGAAGTATTGGGATGGCACAGGATTTAGGGATGGTTGATTCAGCAGCTCAGCAATGTCATCAGGGCCCCAGGATTTGTCTGTCTCCCACCATATTTAGCATCTGCATAGTCCTGGAGCAGGTAGGTATCCCTGGTGACCATAGCATAGCTGCTAGCTGCAACTGAGGCAGCATACAAGGAAGGCTGGGTGAAGACGATCACCCAGTGATCTTTGCCCACAACACAGTTGTGCCCAGAGCACGAATTACCAGGATTAAAGAAGACCTTGAAATGTTATCAGGTTCTTGAGTGTAAGCTTTGGTGATATAAGGTAATGGAATGGAAAGAGTAAAGGGAGAAAGAGGGAGAAAGCCCAAGGAGGGAAAGGAACCAATAAAAAAAATATTTAAGACATTAATTATATTTATTATTGCTTTATTTCCTATTATAAAGTAAGAGGACTACAAGTACCTTAAAATAAACTGTTGTAAATGCTGCTTAATTCCCTTCTAATCCCTAGTATTCACCCCATTTTACTGTTTTCTTACAGCCTCATTAGAATTATTGAAATCAAGAAGTTAATATTGATAAAATTAACATAGATGTATTCTTTTCTTTTTGTTCATGGAAAATGTTTTAAATTGTGGTAAAATACACATAACATAAAATTTACCATCATAACCATCTTTAAGTATTCGATTCGGTGGCATAAAGCACATTCACGTTGCCATGCGACCGTCAGCAGTATTCATCTCCAGAACTTTGTCATCATCCCAAACTGAAACTCCACACTCATTCATCACTGAGTCCCCATCCCCCACCTCCCAGTACCCCCTGGTAACCACCATTCCACTCTCTGTGTCCACGAATCTGACTCTTATATGTACCTCAAATAAATGGAATCATACAGCATTCACCCTGCCTGGCTCATTTCACTTAGCATGGTGCTCTCAAGACTGGTCCATGTTGTGGCATTTGTCAGAATTTCATTCCTTTTTAAGGCTGAATCATATTCCATTCTATGCATCTACCACATATTTTGCATCCATTCATCCCTCAATGCACATTTGGGTTGCTTCCATCTTTGGGCTCTTGTGAATAATGCTATGAACGCTGGTGCACAAATACCTGCTTGAGTCCCTGCTTTCAATTATATTGGGAATATGCATAGAAGGGAAATTGCTGGATCATCTGGTAATTCAATGTTTCACTTTTTGAAGAACTTCCAAACAGTCTTCCACAGTGCATGCAACCTTTCACGTTCCCACCAGCAATGCACAACATTTCTAATTTTTCCACATCTTCCTTAACACTTGTTATTTTCTATTTTATTTTTGTGTTTTATAATAGCCATCCTTACAGGGATGAAGTAGTATCTCATTGTAATTTTGATTGCATTTCTCCAGTGATTAGTGATGTGAAGCATCTTTTTATATGACTATTGCCCACTTGTTTATCTTCCTTGGAAAAATGTCTATTCCTGTCCTTGTACTAAAAATTGGGTTTGTTTTTGTTTGTTCATTTGTTTGATTGGTTGGGGTTTTTTTGTGTTTTTTTGTTTGTTTGTTTGCTTTTTTGCTCTGTGCTTCTTGTTGCTGGATTGTAGGAGTTCTTTAAATACTTTGGATACCAATGCCTTATCAGATATTTATGATTTGCAAATATTTTCTTACATTCCATGGCCTTTCACTCTGTTGATAGTCTCCTTTGTCGCACAGTTTTTATTTTGATGAAGTCTACCTATTGCCTATGCTTTAGTGTCATATCCAAGAAATCATTGCCAAATTTAGTGTCATGAAATTTTTCCCCTCTGTTTCCTTCTAAGAGTTTATGGTTTTAGTTCTTTAGGTCTTTAATCCATTTTGATTTAGTCTTTGTATATGGTGTAAGGTAGGAGTCTAACTTCATTCTTTTGCATGTGGATATTCATTTTTCACAGTACCATTTGTTAAAAAGACTGTCCTTTTCCCATTCAATGGGAACCTGCCAACCTTGTCAAAAATCAGTTAACCATATATGTGGAAGGCTTGTTTCTGGGTTTTTCTGTTCTCTTCCGTTGGTCGATATGTCTATTGTTATGCTAGTACCACACTGTTTTGATCCGTGTGGCTTTGTAGTACTTTTGAAATCAGAAAGTTCAAGTTCTCCAGTTCTGTTCTTCTTTTTCAGGATTGTTTTGGGGATTTAGGGTCCCTTGAGATTCTATGTGAATTTTAGGAGGGATTTTTTTTTATTCCTACATAAAAGTTATTAGAATTTTGATAAGGACTGCATCGAATTGTAGATCACTTTGTGTAGGATTAATATCTGAACAATATTGAGTCTTCCAACTCATAAACATAAAATGTATTTCCATTTATTTATATCTTGTTTCCTTCAGCAATACTTCTCAGTGTGTAATATACTTACTTTAAAAGAAATTTAACATATGGTGAGCATTTTCCATATACTTAAATAAATTCTTTGCAAACATGATTTTTGGTAGCTGCATAATATCTCATCAAACAGATGTTCTATAAGTTACCTAATTAATGCCCTGTTTTGGACATTTCATTTGTGTCTTTTTTTATATATATTATAAACCATAGTCTGATAACATACTACCATACATAATGTTTGCATGTACCTTTAACTATTTCCTTTGGAGAAATTCTTAAAGATGAAAGTATCAGATCAAAGAAGTAAAAAATTAAGAAGGGTGGGCAGATGGGCAAAGGTACCTTTTTTTTTTTATCGTGGTAAAATACACATAACAGTAAATTTACCATCCTAACCATATTTAACCACATAGGACAGTAGTGTTAACTATATGGACATTGTTGTGCAATGGGTCTTTAGAACTCTTTTATCTTGCAGAACTGAAAGGAAATTTTAAAATACACATCAACAGTGCTTTTTTAATACAGGACTATGGTTTTAAGTTTTCCTCTATAGCTTCCAAATTTTCTATAAAAGTAAGAATTTTTAAAAGAAAGGATGTGAATAAGGTTTATTAAACTTGTGTGCATCAAATGAAATTTGTTCAGGGAAAACGATTTTTTAGCATTAGATTTTGGTGGCAACAATCCAAACTAAAGAATGAAATAGTGTTATCAGTTTGTTTCAAGTTGAGGAACTGCTTCTTCTGAAGCAGTGGTTCTCAACCAGTGTTGATTTTGCTCCCCCAGGGAACATTTTCAATGTCTGGAAACATTTTTGGTTGTCACCAATAGGAGACTAATGCTATTAACATCTTATGGGTTGACACCAGGGATGCTGCTAAACATCCTTAAATGCACAGGACAACCACCCACAACAGAATTTTTTGACCCCAAATGTCAAAATAGTGTGAGGCTGAGAAACTCTGCTCTAAAGAGAGCTGAGCATCAGGAGCTGCTGGGGATGGAGGTAGGGTCTTGGGGGAGGAAAGCAGACTCCAGCCCCTGGAGTCAGAGCCTTAACTACAGAGCAAGCAGGGCTTGCCCAGGGCTGGGAAAGGGAGAAAAGGCAGACGCTCTGTAAGATTGTAGGATTTTAAATTTGTTACATTTGCATGTTAACTTGTATTTATCAGCAGGTAGAACTAATCTTAGCACTTAGTTTGCAAAACTTAAATAGAAAGTTACTCTGTGAGTTGGAACCACCAGTGAGTCACCTCCTGAATTTCAAAAGTGGGTCTCCACGCCTGTGCAGTGAGAGGCACCCCAGCTGAGGCCCTGGAGAGGACGCTGGTCCAGCCCAGTCTCCAGGGAGCAGAGTGGAGGCCGGTGCCTAAACCCAGCTTCCTCAAGGGCCAACGCCCCATCACCCTTCCTCAAGTGTTAGCAGTATCTCCTGTACCCACTTGTCAGCCTGTAGGGTCATGGAGAGCTTCTTCCTCTTACAGGGAAATCCCATCTTACTTTAAGCATACTATGGAGAAGGCAGGTTCTTCCCCATGTTCCAGATTCTCACACCAAGAAAATGCTCTCCAATCGAAACGTTTCATGCTGGGGTCCATTCTGACCTCAGACTCAGTCACTACCTGGCTCTGTTACTCAAAAGGAGATCGTCTTGAACTTTAAAAAGAAACTAAAATATTTCATTGCAATTATTAACTCGGTTAAGGGCTTTTGCTCAGTTCCAAATTCCTAAATAGGCTTCATTTAAAGGCCCCAGAGGCATCAAGTGACAGTTTTAACGCGGGTCATCAGTTCGAAAACACTGGAGAGTCTAAGAGAAAACATACAATAAGTCCCCCACCCCACCCCCGCCGTAATTATATAGAAAAAGAGAGAGAGAAAATCCCCTCCTCACCCCGCGGGCCCCTTTTGTGTTGTTCCTGCCAACGCAGCAACCCTCCTGCTATATAGACGCGCGCGCCAGGGCGGCCCATCACTGACCTCCATCCACCAGCCATGGGGAAGGTGAGCCCAGCGCAGCCGCAGGCCGGGAGGGGGGCCCGCACGCCGGGGCTGGGGGCCAGGCCTCTGAGCCTTTCCCTCCCTTGCCTTGCAGATCACCTTCTACGAGGACCGCGGCTTCCAGGGCCGCTGCTACGAGTGCAGCAGTGACCACCCGAACCTGCAGCCCTACTTCAGCCGCTGCAACTCCATCCGCGTGGACAGCGGCTGCTGGATGCTGTATGAGCAGCCCAACTACACGGGCCACCAGTACTTCCTGCGGCGCGGGGACTACCCCGACTACCAGCAGTGGCTGGGCCTCAGCGACTCCATCCGCTCCTGCCGCCTCATCCCCCACGTGAGTCTGGCTCCCCGGCTCCTGCTGGGCCCTCCCGCCACCCTGGAGCTCCAGATGTGGCATTCAGACTACGGGGTGGCCACCCTCTGTTGCTGGCTCTATGTTCTCCTTTCCTTTGTGAATATCTCTAGGGTTTTCTAACACTGAAAATGTTGTGCAATGCTTTTAATTTAAAAGTTTATTTTGCCTTGCTAAAATTCAACTCACCTCTACTGGGGAAAAGAAATGCAGGAATTCCCAGGGTCCGTGGCACAGGTGAGGAATAAGCAACATGTTGATTCAGGCTCATCAGGTGGCCTGGGGCTAGTTCCTTGGGCTATTTCTCTCTCTCTTCATCTGTAAAATGGGGCCAATAAAAGCAGTAATTCATAGGGTTGGAATAAGGATGAAAGGAGGGTACCTAGCACATGGAGAGCTACCTCTTCCCCTGAATATTAACTATTATGATGATGAACATCAAGTTCCGGTTTTTGTTCACTCAGAACAAGTAACCAACAAGGTGATTCTGGCAGCTTCTGCAGAACCCACTGTTCCCCAAATCAACCCCAGCAGCCTGAAATCCCACAGTTGGGGATTCTCTAATCTATGACACAGTCCCCTGGAAAATGTACCACTTCTGCGAAGTGTGAAACCCCCTCAGGGGGTGTAATGCCTTGATGGACCCAGACGAGCATGAGGAGCCTGAGAATCCGGGCTTCTCCTTCCCCGTCCGGACTTTTCTAATTACAGACTTAAAGCTCCAGTCATTAGCTTCTCGTAAAAGAAGAAAAGGCTAGAATGGTTGCTCCATGTGCGCCGGGCTGCTGTGAAGACCACATTAAATGATGTACATGTGGGTCCTTTCCCAACCGTGGGGGATAGCTTATTAGCAGTCTTTCATACTGCAGGACGATGCTTGTGAGAACTTCTAAAGAGCGTTCCGTGGTGGGAGCAGGAAGACAGTGAGACAATCGGCACCCTCTGGGAAGGCAGATAAAAGAAGAGCAAGCGCTCAAGGAAAGACAGACAGGATTTGCTCAGGACAAACAGCCTAACTTTCCATTTTTCTAAAGGTTGGATACTCCCTTGGTCCTGCGCAGGCCTCCTTCATGATCTTGAGCTTCCCTTTTTATTAATGACCTAAAACTGTTTTGCGCATACGTTAGAGCTGAGAACTGAGATCATCTTTGTGATGGCTCTTGCTTCCCAGGATGTTAGAGTAGCAGGGCTTAAGGCAGAAGAGACTAAGGAACCGCCTGCGCTGAAATGCCACAGCGCATCTGTGCCTCACTTTCCAGAAAGCAATTTGACTTCCTTTCTCCTTTCGCCTCTTCCAATGCTATCGTGATTCAAAATAATGCCTCTTGCTAGGGATATGTTTGTCTTTTTGTTTTAATATCTAATTATTTTTATATCATCCAAGGAGAACTCCAGACCACCAAAAGTCTATGAAGGATAGAGCAAAACAATTATATGCTAATTGTTACTTAAGAATGGTAGTAAATGGATCCAGTGTGTATGCTTCATAAAGGTTGTGCCCCCCCAAAAAACCCTAGGGAGCACCACTCACATATTCATCCATATCATGGTCTATGTGAATGGTGTGGGTTTTTTTTTTTTTTGAGTTTTGCAGTATACAACCTACCCAACTGTACACAGCAGCCCTGGTATTGGTAGTCTCCTTTAATTTGGTCACCTTTGATATAGAAAAGATAAAGAGATGCCCATTCCCCCTGGTGGGGTGTGTGGCTGGTTGTGAAGGGCTAGGTTTTCTGACTTTTCCTCATCTGCTGATTGCTGAACCCACAGACCAGTTCGCACAGGATCAGGATCTACGAGCGAGAGGACTACAGAGGCCAGATGGTAGAGATGACGGAGGACTGCTCCTCGCTTCATGACCGCTTTCACTTCAGTGAGATCCACTCCCTCCACGTGCTGGAGGGCTGCTGGATCCTCTACGAGCTGCCCAGCTACCGGGGGCGGCAGTACCTGCTGAGACCGGGGGACTACAGGAGCTACCGCGACTGGGGGGCCACAAGTGCCCGAGTGGGCTCATTGAGAAGAGCCATGGATTTCTACTGAAATATTTTTACTCTACCCTATTCTCCATCTGGGAGCTAATAAAGTATTTCCTGTGTGTTTCATGCAGACACGTGGTCCTGTTTTCCTTTCAGCCTCCTTGGAAGGGCTCAGCAGAAAGCAAGCTGGGAATAATGTGGATTTGCTTACACATATCGGTGGCACGGGTGGTATGGGGTAGCAGTTAAGAGCACAGCCTCTGGAGCCCAAATGCCTGGTCCAAACCCTTACCAGCTGTAGGTGATGGGGCAAGTTCCTTAGCATTTCTGTGCCTCAGTTTCCCAACTTGTAAAACTTGGGGTAATAATATGCCCTTCATCTCGTAAGGTTGTGATGTGGATTACATGAGTTTTTATTTTTAAATTTTTAATTTTCTTACAATGGTGCCAGGCACGAAGTAGATGCTATATAATAAGTATTTATAAGACAAATGTTCCTTGGTTATTATGAAGTATTTGGACCTTATAAACTAGTGCTTTTCAAACTGTTAATGATGGATCAAGAATCACCTGCATCAGAATCACTCGGGACACTTGTTAAAATACACCCCCAGCAGCTTCTTATGCAAATGGCATTTGAGAACCATGGTTCTAAATCTAGTTTTTTGTACTACAGAATTAGATCCCAAAAGATTGAGCACCTCTTAGACACTGTGCCCATTACTGGGAAATAAGAATGAGTAGAGCAGGGGCGCCTGGGTGGCTCAGTCGTTAAGCGTCTGCCTCCAGCTCAGGTCATGGTCCCAGGGTCCTGGGATCGAGCCCCGCATCGGGCTCCCTGCTCACAAGGAAGCCTGCTTCTCCCTCTGCCTCTGTCCCTCCCTCTGCTTGTGCTCTCTCTCTCTCTCTCTCTCTCTCTCTCTCAGTTAAATAAATAAAATCATAAATTAAAAAAAAGATACTGCTCCAACATCTTCTGGTAACTTTTCAGCAGAATGCTAGGAACGGGACACGGAACAGAATCATCACACCCACATGACACGGAGAGTGATGGGGGGATTAGGAGTCTCAAGTCTGCCTGGAGTTAGATCTGACTGCTTGGGTTTGAATGGGAACTGATCTTGTGTTAGCCAGGCTAGAGTCTTAGGTCAAGTTCCCCCACACCCAGATCACGAACCAAAGATTCAGGAGGAGGTGATTTATCAGAGAAGTGCTTCCAGGAGGAAAGGTGAGGGAGTAGAGAAGCAAGATAGAGAGAGAAGGGCAGGAAACCACCTCAGCCTGATTCTGTGGAGAGCCCTTGAGCCGGGATCACCCTTTCTAGTGAATCCTGCCTGGAGGCAAAGGAATTGTGGGGGGAGGGCGGGGAGGCTGGTATTCCCACACCAGTCCCTCTGTCATTAGTCACTGGGGGAAGGAGGACACCCCATGCTCCCAGACCCTTTGGACTCCCTTCACCTGCTGGCAAGAGGCAGTCTTCAGAAAGTTGCTCCATGAGCTGTATCAGACAAGTCTGCAGATGCTGGGCGGGAGGGCAAGCACGCAGAGCTGGAAAAGGATCTGAGGGGGTCCAGGCAGAGCACACCTCCTCAGGATGATAGGACTAATATAATAACAGTGTGTCCCTTACACAGTGTGAGATTCAATGGTGTAAATGCCTGTACATACTCAGCGCAGTGCCTGGCACATAGTGAGTGCTCACCAAGTGTCTACAATGATGATTATTATTAGGTTCTGTGGAGTTGGAAGAAATGGGAATAAAGGTGGTGAAAATGTTGTGGATAGATCTTGTCCCATAGGGAAGAAAACATGGCACATACGAGGGGAACAAGGAGTGATTCAAGTTGGCTGAAGTGTTAGAGACCCAGAGGGGAGAAGTGAGAGAGAAGGTAGTCAGATGGTTAAGGCCAGAGCTGGGAGGGAGGTGACATTAGTGAGTTTGTTTTTTTTTTAAGATTTATTTACTTGAGAGAGAGAGTGCTGGGGGGGGGGTGTGGGGGCAGAGGGAGAGAGAGAGGGAAAGAAGCAGACTCCCCACAGAGCACAGAGCCTAACAACGAGGGGCTTGATCCCACGACCCTGAGATCATGACCTGAGCTGAAATCAAGAGTCGGGCGCTTAACTGACTGAGCCACCCAGGTGCCCCAGGAGGTGGCATTATTGATGAGACCTTAGCTGAGACAGAAATGATGTCACAAGGCTCCCAACCAGCATCTAGAACCTGAGCTGCAAAACAAAAAAGAATTTTTAAAAAAAGGGAGAGAGAGAACAACGGAGCAAGCAAAACCATTTGAAATGCACAAAAGCAAAAACCAACAAAGGAGAAGTGTTTGTGCAAACATGAACGCTGCTTTCTCCACAAGCACTGTGACCCCCTTCTCTTCCAAGAGGCAGCAGCTAGTCTGACACACACACTCATAACCTCGTAGTAACTTTGCCGAAACATTTCTTTCTTTAAAAAAAAACTATTTTTTCTCTAAAACCAAAAGTGGAATATAAAATATTTTGTGATATGGTTGTTTCTGTTACTACTAACTGCTAAAGTTGTTTAAAGTAACTTTAAAATAAAAAGAGGAAGAGGTGAAGCAGGAAACAGAGACCAGCTAGCTAGCAGGCTATTGCAGCCTTCAGAAAAAAGAGGTCACTGGCTTAAGGCAGGTGGCATTTACAGAGGTGGGAGGTGGCCGCATTTTGAAGACATTGTGAACACAGAAACTCCTATTGGATTCAACATGGGTGTGACAGAGAGGGTTGGTCTGCACCACTAGAAGGATGGAGTTGTCTTCAACCCAAACAGGGAGAACTGCAGGGGGAGCACGTTTGGGGAGGAAAACCAGGTGTCCCATTTTGGACAAGAGGAGTTTGAGATGTCTAGGAACATCCAGGTGGAATTGTTAACCACACAACTGGTTAACAGCTAACCAGGCAACCAACCTGGGGTTCAGGAGAGAGGCATGGGCTGGAGATCAATGTTTGCAAGTCATTGGAGGTAGATGGTATTGAAAGTCATAAACTGGGATAGGATCCTTAGGGAGTGTTTGTCGATGAAGCCTTGGGCACCTCAGCTTTAAAATGAATGTATGAGGGGCACCTGGGTGGCGCAATCGGTTAAGTGACTAACTCTTGGTTTCAGGTCAGGTCGTGATCTTAGGGTTATTAGATCGAGCCCTGCGTCAGGCTCTGTGCTCTGTGTGACATTTGCTTGAGACTCTCTCTCGCTTTCCCTCTGCCCCTCCCGTCTGCACACACGTGCTCTCTCTCTCTATAATAATCTTTTAAAAAATAAAATAAAATAAATGTATGGGAGGGAGGGCTAATAAATAATGCTAAAGTTTGGTGACTTACACAATAAAAGTTTTCTCTTTCATTTAAAACAATTTAATTTAATTTTAAAAAAATAAAAAAGGGGTTTTGTTGTTTTTTGTTTTTTTATGAGGTGCCAGGGTGGCTCAGTCAGTTAAGTGTCCCTCTCTGGATCTTAGCTCAGGTCTTGATCTCAGGGTCGTGAGCTCAAGCCCTACGTTGGGCTTCACACTGGGCGTGGAGCCTACTTAAAATACAAAAATAATAATAAATATTTTAAAAATGTTTAAAGGTTTTTTTAAATAAATGGTAATGACTTTTTAGCTAATTCTTAAAAGCAGATAAATCTGGAAACATGAAAGTCAGCAGGAACAATGCCAAGATAATTAGAAAAGTGGAATCTAATTGCTGTTTCATATCACTTTTGATTTTCTGACCATTACACTAGAGAGCAATGTCTACTAGTTCATCAAGAAAATTTTGGGGGTTCCTAGCGACTCAGTCAGAAGAGCATGCGATTCTTGAGCTCAAGGATGTGAGTTTGAGCCCGTTGGGTGTAGAGATTACTAAAAAAAAAAAAAAAAGGCTGAAAGAAAAAAGAAAATTTGGGGGGGACCTGGGTGGCTCAGTCATTAAGCATCTGCCTTCCACTCAGGTCATGATCCTGGGGTCCTGGGGTCCAGCCCCGCATAGGGCTCCCTGCTGAGGGGGGAGTCTGGTTCTGCCTCTGTCCCTCCCCCTGTTCATGCGCGAGCACTCTCTCTCTTTCTCTCAAATAAATAAATAAAATCTTTTTTTTAATTTTTTATTTATTTATTTGACAGAGAGAGACACAGCGAGAGCAGGAACACAAGAGCAGGAGAGGAAGAAGCAGGCTTCCCCCTGAGCAGGGAGCCCGATGCGGGGCTCGATCCCACAACCCCGGGACCATGACCTGAGCTGAAGGCAGACGCTTAACGACTGAGCCACCCAGGCGCCCCCAAATAAAAAAAATCTTAAAAAAAGAGAAAGAAGTCTTTTGCGCCACAGAGACTAATAACTAAAAATTCCAAACAAAAAAAAGTAGCTTCCTTCTCTTTTGCTTAGACAATGCTTTTACTTAATTTAGATGAGAGCTCCACCTAGTGCTCAGCAGAAAAAAGACAAGTATGGTCTAAAAGCTTTTTTCAAAATCACATATACTAAGAGATTATTCTGTACCTTTTAAATATACTCTGCTAGGCAGTATATGCAGGGCAAATTTATTATTAGCCAAAATTCTTATTAAGCCAATATAACTCTTATTTGTTTGAGAGCTTTGTGACACATTGTAAGCATTTCATAAGAGCAGCCGAAGAAAGGTAGGACAATTGATCTGTGTTCACAGGAGCAGATGTGGCCCTTTCGGGTTGGAGAATCCAGCATTTGCACTGTGACTTTTAACAGATCCCCTCTCTTCCTCCATCTTGCAACATGCGACAGATCCAATTTATAAAACTTCAGGTCCATGGGTAAGATACATTCCGAATCCTGCTTCAAACATTTCCTTCATTTCACCCTCAGACTCAACCCCTATTTACTTGTGAGTTTTCAACCAACTCTTTTTTGTATCCTTTGCATTTTTTTCTTACCATTGTATATGACTCATTGTTTACAGAAGTCTGATTCATCTCGTTTGGGGGAAAAAATAAACAGGAGAGCTATTTCAAATCTTGTTGGCTGACTTCCTGTGTTCCTCTGTCCCTCTCTCAGTGTCTACAGACATACAAGGATAGCCTCATCCCATAGGTCTTAAAACCTCTCAGATCAACCTAGGAGTATGCAAAGATAGCAAACAGTGCGCAACGTGGGTCCTCAATTGCCCATCCTTGCATTTGGAAGTCCCAACCTTGGCTCCTTCCAGTAACACCTAAGCTGTGTGTCTTGAGGCTGCTTTGAGCAGTATCCTCCAAGAGATGTTTGTCTTTCTGCCTGAGCCCTCCTACTCCCAGTTTATGTTGGTTTCAAAGGTAGGAGTTGGGAACTGCTGATAGAGCTCACAAATATAGTTCACCTTCTCTTATCCTTCGGGCTCTGTGAGGCATTCTAGAAAACCATGTCCCACATGGCTGGGGAATGCTGGAAACCAGCCCAGATCCCAGATCCCTTTGAGGATCTACCGGACTCCAGCTTTGAAACTGACCTTCTCCCTGACTTTGTGGCCACCTGCCTCACTGTCGCAGGGTCCTGGCCTGGAAAATAAGATAAACCCTGTCTTACCGCAACCATCTTTTCTTTCCAGGAAATCAAATGGGTCCGTTCTAAGCCAAGTCTTACCATCGGACTCTCCGGGACCACCACAACGCTGCCCATATTTCAGATTCTTCCCTGTGGTTTCCATGCCCCACAGCTCACTCTTTCCACTGACTTTGTAATTTTGTTCTTCATACATTTTCAAATTTTGTCCCACCAACTTGAATTTTGTTCTTCAGAACTCTTTGTCTTTACTATGTATTTAATCTTAAAGGCTTTTTTCAGAATTGTTCTACCTCCCCGCCCCCTGCCCTCCATTATAAATCCATATTCAAGGATTCACAGAACACAATTTTGCATTTAAGAAGCAGCAGAAGTAGGAAAAAAAAAAAAGGCAGCAGCAACAACAATCTGAAATTCCCGTAAATAATACTTCGGTTGGCACACAGTTTACCATAACCATCCAGCTAGTTTCTGTTGAAAACATTGCTCTTGAATTCCCAAGAGCTAGTTCTGGGAGTCAAACTTAGATACAAACCTTACCCTGAGCCAGCTGTGGGACATCAGGGAAACAACTTAACCTCTCTAACCAAAGCTACAGTTTTCCCATCTGCCTAATAGGGATAATCTTAAAACCCACCTCATGGGGTTTTGTGAGACATAATAATAATAATATAATGCTATAAAATGCCTGGCATATAATAACTCACTCAACGTTAGCTATTATTATTATCACATTTTATTTATTTATTTTATTGTCCTAAGCATGATATTTTGTACTTGCTGTGGATTTTTAAAAATTATCCTGAAGCCCAAAGTTTAATTTAGGATGTCCTAGGATAAGGTAGTTTGGTTGCAAATCATGTAACTATAAGTGTATTTATGGAGCGACAGTACCTAGAATACAGGAAACAATAGATGTACTGTTGTCCAAACTTGTCAAACAATTGTTTCATTCTAGGCAATATATTGTAAAGGGATCGTTACTAAAATGTCATATTTTCTGAAGAGGACATCAGGATTAGGAAGAGTCTAAAAACCATCTCCTGTGAGTAGATAAAGAAACTGGCACTATTTGGGCCAAAGAAGAAAATTGTTAGTATTTTCAGATATTTAAAATGCTACCATGTGAAAAGGAGCCTAGACTATTTTCCATGTGAGCCCAGCATAGAATTAATACCAGTGGGTGTAATTTGAGGGTAGGCTGTTACAAGTTCAACATGAAATAAATTCTTTTTTTTTTTTTAAAGATTTTACTTATTTATTTGAGAGAGAAAGAATGAGACAGAGAGAAAGCACGAGAGGGGGAGGGTCAGAGGGAGAAGCAGACTCCCTGCTGAGCAGGGAGCCTGATGTGGGACTCGATCCCAGGACCCCGGGATCATGACCTGAGCAGAAGGCAGTCGCTTAACCAACTGAGCCACCCAGGCATCCTCAACGTGAAAGAAATTTTAAAGGAGCCAGAGGTATCCAGCAATGCGATGGGAGCCTTGCAGCGTGTCCAAGGAGGAGCTGACCGTCACTGAGTAATAAAGAGGGTTTCCATGTAGGTAGGAACTGAACTTAACAGTGCGTTCTCGTCTTACTCATGGGAGTTTGTTTATGTGATTCCAGGGAGGTATAGTAGAATCCTTTCATTGCAAGTGACAGATCTTCAACTCAAAAGAGTTTAAATTGAAACAGAATTAGAAGTGGGAAGTCACAGCTGTTGTCACACAGAGATGCATTCCAGAGTTCAAACAGTGATAAACTTTCTGCCATGTGGGCTTCACCCTTAAACGGGCTTTTTCCACGGGATGGTCCCTAGACACCCCAGGATCACCGGATCCCTCGTGTCCAAAATCCCTGTCTCTCTCCGAATGTCTGGATCAGGTCTCTCAAACGGACTCCTGTTGATCCTGCAGGGGCGAGATGCCACCACAGAACCATCCATGAGTGCTAGAGGTCTGCCTGCGCATGCTCTCCTCGGCCAGCCCTGGCCCCACGGCCACCGCAGTGCTGGGGGGATGGGAACTTGGGGCCGCTAGCTCCACTGGGGGAGGAGTAGATGTCAAGAGATGCCGGGCTGACAAATGCTAACACATCTGCTACAGGAGGACTCCTGAATACACAGATAACAGCCATGCCTCCGATTTCTCTGGGTGATCCCAAGAAAGCCTTTTTTTCTGTAAGGTATTGCCCATTATCTACAGATGTAAAATATGGACAATACTTTATTTTCTCTTCTGTAGACATTTTCCCTGATAGGCCTACCTTTCCTTCCCTAAGAGGTTCCTTCTATTAGGATAGATGGTTAGAATTTCCAAAGTAATCTGTAAATAAATTTCTTTCTAGGAATCAATAACTATTGGAATGCAGGAGCCAATTGGGTTCAATCTGGGGCAAGTGACTGGAAATGGAAGGTTAATTTACATTGGTTTAATCTGTAGATTCCCTAGAAATGGGCCATATCCTCCCTATAAGATAACTTTTGTCTTAAAAGGAACAGAGAGCTTCCCAAGATTTTCAAAAATTCCTTTTCAGCAGAAAGGTTTTGTGTACAGTACAAACCTCATCACAGGGACATCTGCTTAAAATATCAATAAGTACCTAAATTTCAACTCCTTTGTGGGTATGCACCACCAGCACCCCCACCCTGCTGCCCGAATCTAAATAAAAGCTTCTGCTCTTCCTGTTCTCTCTGCAGCATTACTTAATCTTTTTAAGCACCCACAATGCCAATGATGTCAAGTTAATAATATCAGCAGGAAAACTGTCGGACTTTAAAATCCCCACAGTCATCATTGTTTAATACATATGTGCAATTGGCTATTGGTGGTGTGGGTCTATATTTATTGATATGGAAATCTGTTCATGATATTTTAAGTAAAATAACATTTGTCAAAAGAGCCTCCAAGTATAACCTCATGTTTCTCTGTGCATTTGGAAATAGTCTGGAAAAATCAACACTACCATGTTAATGGCATTTGTCTCCAAGGTATGGGATTCGAGATGACATAAATTATTGTTTAGCTATGTTTTCTACAATAAATATTTATGAGTTATATAATAAGAAAGAAAAAGAAAAAAGAAAATAAATAAAAATTTACGATTTTGTCTCCAAACCAAACTGCCTTGATCATAAGTGCCTGGAGGTCAGGGGACCAATTTGGCTCAAAATGTAACAGACAATGACTAAGACCTTCTCTATATCAAGTATCACTGTAAAACTCAGAAAATAAATGTCACATACACATAGTCCTGGATACCTGAGAGAGATAGGCATTCACAAAACTGATTTAAAATGGAACAAGAGGGGCGCCTGGGTGGCTCAGTGGGTTAAGCGTCTGCCTGCAGCTCAGGTCATGATCCCAGGGTCCTGGGATCGAGCCCCGCATAGGGCTCCCTGCTCTGCGGGAAGCCTGCTTCTCCCTCTCCCTCTCTCACTCCCCCTGCCTGTGTTCCCTCTCTCGCTGTGTCCCTCTCTGTCAAATAAATGAATAAAATCTTTAAAAAAATAAAATAAGATAAAATGGAACAAGAAATACGTGCTGTGAGAGTTTAACATAATCCTGTGGCAGTGAGCAAAGAGACCCGGGGGTGGTCTGTAAAGCATGGAAGACAAGGCAAAAACAGAGACCTATCGAAATGGGTGCCCACGGTCCTGGGGCTGAACTGGGATCCCAAAGGAGTGACGTGGGTCAGCCTCAAGGCTCAGGGCGAAAGTGAGGTACCAAACGGTATGGACGCATTTCCAATATTTTCACAACCAGTCCAGGAAGGAGGTGGCCCAGGAACTGCACCTGGAAAATTAATGCAAGGAATGGCAATGAGAAAAGAATATTCCAGGCAGAGGGGAGGACAGATCTGAAGACATGGAGGGGAAGCCATAGCCTGGGTATGTCCCAGATGCCTAGCATGGGGTTAGGAAGGGCATAGCTCCTTGTTGATGCTTGTGGGCTGGGAAGATAAGTACCCTGAGAACGCCCAGCACTGTCTGCTCTGGTGGGAGACCACTGGGGAGCACTTCCTTGGGTCAAGAGAGAGGAAAAAGCCGACGCTGACAGCCCACAGCTGGGAGCCAGCCTGGCACTCAGCGAGGCCATCATGTTTTCCAATGCAACATAAACAATTTACAGAATGCTATCATCAGTTGAGGTCACTCTGTGGCGATGATGGAGCCAGACACAAACAAGACCACTCCCTCCCGGGTTTGAGCACGGCAAGCAAGAACAAGGACACCAAAAATGGCAAAGATGACCAAATGTTCCAGATAACAGGGAGTGAGTGCTATTTCTTTCCCATTATAGCTCTAGCCTCGCTCCGTTCCTCCCACCTCCCAGATCATATTTAGATAATAGAACTGATCCCACCTTATGACCCTCCCCCAAATCACCTAACACAAGACCGAATCCCATCTATACGAGCCCCTCCAAACCCCCTTTCACTGGGCTGCCCCGTGGTGTGCAGCCTCCCTTGTTGCAACAAGAACCAATAAACTCAACTTCGTTCAACAATAGGTGTGCTCCTGGTGGTCTTTGGCTGAAGGCTAAAAGGTAGCAGAATACGCCATCCCAAAATATGTCTCTTTGGCCTAACCATTCTTTTGAGCTGATGATATTTAAGAAACAGCAGACACAGGAGAAGCTCTGAGAACAGAGTACAAGTGGCCTTTTCGTAAGGGACATTTACATTTACCCAAAAAATCTGATTTTTTTGGTGCCTTTATAAATGTCTCCCCGCACCAGGAAGAGAAAGAAGGATGACTCTAAATCACAAGAAGATCTTATCAACAGAGAAAGCAGCCACTTAAATCTATAAAACAAACCTTACCCTTGTTTGCCATGCTTTTCCTGATAGCCTCCCAGAACTGGTCTCCCCACTGTACCCCAACATCTTTCTTTTGTTTTTAGCTAAAGAAGGTATTTAAGATGGTGGCTTGGGCTGTCTTGGGGAGTTACTTGGGAGTTTCCCTGGGAATCTCGCATGTAGACATGAGGTCTACATATTACTAAACTGGTTTTCCCTTCTTAATCTGTCTTTTATTATAGAGTGTTTCAACCAAGAATTCAGAAGGGTAGAAAGTTATTTTTCCTCCTCTAAACTTTTGGCAGTTCAGATGGGACCCGCTGGGACACACCACTTGCCCCAGAACCTGCAGATGGGATCCTGGAAATCTGACAGAAGCTGGTGAAGGATAAGAATTCTTACCAAAGTCAGCTCTCCCAGATTTCTGCCTATAGTGCTCAATCAAGAAAGGAAGGTAAAATTTCACTCTCACATTTCCTTTTCAAATTCAGATTAGCAGCAGAAAAACATTTGTAAGAATTAATTCTCTGATCATGACTCATGTGAATTTGGTTTTGGGGTAACCACTGGTTATTGATCCTTTGGCTATTGCTTTCCTATTTATTTCATTTTGTGTCCTGAGAACTTAGCTAACTTTTAGAAAGCCCCTAAGGATGGGGGCTGGTTGCCCTGGAAACCGACCTGAAATTAAAGTGTTGGAACTTTCAGCCCCCACCCCCACTTCCACGTCTGGGGAAAGGAGAGGGGCTGGAGATTGAGCTCAATCACCAATGGTCAATGATTTAACCAACCATGACTGGGTAATGAAGCCTCCTTAAAAAGCCAACAGGATGGGGTCTGGAGAGCTCCCTCATTGGTGAACACAGCGGGTACTAGGAGAGTGGTGTGCCCAGAGAGAGTTTGGAAGCTCAGAGCCCTTTGCCCCTAGGCCTTGCCGTATGCACCTTGTCATCTGGGCTGTTCTGCCCAAGATTGTTCAGTGACAATAAATGATATATGTATGACTACAGACTCTCTAGAATGCTAAGACTGTCCAAGAAAATTTCAGAAACACTTAAAGGAATAGCCACTCCCTGAGAGAAATTAGTTTGATGACCGTGGTCTTGCTGCTAGCTGCTTTTAGTAAACGTCTTTTCTTTAAACCAATAAATAAAAAATTAAAACTAAAACAAGTGAACATATCGTTTTACAAAACATGTGTCATCTAGTAAATAAACTGTTTTCCCAAGTTCTGTGACTCACTGTAGCAAATTAATCAAACCCAAGAAGGAAGTCATGGAAGCCTCCAGGCTACAGCCAGTTGGTCAGAAGCCCAGGTGACAACTTGGGCTTTGACTGGTGTCTGAAGTGGGGTGGGGGTGGGGGGTGGGGAGGAGGCAGGCTTGTAGGACCGAGCCCTTCACCTGTGGGATCTGATGCCACCTCCAGGTAGACAGTGTCAGAATTGAGTTACATTGCAGGACACCCAGCTGGTGCCGCAGAATTGCTTGATGTGTGGAAAAATACCGCCCACCTGGTGACCAGAATATAGAAGTGTTCAAGGTAAACGATACCGTGTTCTTCCTTTACTTCGAAGCACCATAGTCCCATAGAAGGACCCAGGGCTTCTAGGAGAAGTGGTTAATCCTGGGGCAGGAGCAGAGAAAACACAAGAGGAGTCTGGAACTTCTAGTGGTACCAGAAAGTAGGAAAATGCTAAAAGAAAAAAGCGGGGAGCCAGGAAGGGAGAGACACAGGCGCCAACCTGATGGTGCTTCTAATGAGGAAAGCTGTAACAATGTAAACTGCTAGACCTCAGCTCGCCCTGGGCAGTGAGGAGTCCGTGTCACTGCAGCCCTGTAGGGAGCTTTTTAAAATGGTGACAGTGGAGCGGCACCCAGGTGGCTCAGTCAGTTAAGCCTCTGCCTTCGGCTCAGGTCAAGATCCCTCTGGGATCAGGAGCCCGCTTCTCCCTCCCTCCGTCCTTCCCACCGACCACCCCCCTAACTCTCCCTCCTCCTCCCCCCACACTCTCCCCTCCCCCGCTCATGTTCTCTCTCTCTCTCTCTCTCTCTCTCAAATAAAATCTTTAAAAAAATAAAATGGTGGGGTGCCTGGGTGGCTCAGTCATTAAGCGTCTGCCTTCAGCTCAGGTCATGATCCCAGGATCCTGGGATCGAGCCCCGCGTCGGGCTCCCTGCTCCGCGGGAAGCCTGCTTCTCCCTCTCCCACTCCCCCTGCTTGTGTTCCCTCTCTCGCGCGCGCTCTCTCTCTCTCTGTCAAATAAATAAATAAAATCTTTAAAAATAAATAAATAAAATAAAAAAATAAAATGGTGACATTGGGAAGGGGCCTCTCTCCTACCCACTTCCTCACTGGAGCAATTAATTTTAATGTTTCTATTAGCTCAGAAGCAAACCAACCAACAAAATTCCTCCTGAGGTATAATACACATTATTATCATTTTAGAAATAAAACCGATTGACGCTACTAAGATGCTTCTCCCCTGAGGTTTGCTTACACAGGAAAATACTGAAATTCTTGAAGCATCTGGAATATATGTGCGGATATGGGAGGCTGACTTGTTGGCACGGATAACCCACACATCGGTGAGCAAAGACTGAGCAGCCGTTGAAAGGACAGCCGCTCTGGAAGGCTGGCCAGACACTTTGATAATCTTTCTTTCTGCCATGCAGCCAATCATAATAATTGACAATTAGCATGTTTCCAAGGCATGGTGCCAATCACTTCACACCCATTTCAATCCTTTCAGAGCCACCCTTTGAGTTAGATACGAGTCCTATCTGCTGTACGGGGGACGCACGTTCAGAACGGTTAATGATTAATCTGGGGCTACAGAGCAGAGCCAGGACTGGAAGCCAGGTCTCCCTGATTCCAGAATCCTCACATTTCACCAGGAAGCTCTGCTGCCTCTGCGTGGAAGGAGACACAGGGGAAGTTTGGGGAAGGGGGCGGGGGACGCAGACGCATGTGCATACTATTTCCCAGCACATGCCATTTTTAGCAATAATTTACTCGAAGGTTGTAATCGCATCCAAAATAAGAAGGAAAGAGGCAGGGGGAGAGGCAGAGAAAGCACCGCCCCCCCAACCCCAACCCAGAAGCCTGGAAACAAAGAAGAGAAGGACCTTTGAAAAACTCAAAAGCAGGAGCTGTTTGAGGAGACTTCAGGCCTGTAACGCTCTGGGAACCAGACTGTATGTTGTAGCTTCTGTCGTTCTAAACAAGATCGTGAGCAAGACCATTAAAGAAGGTGTGCTGGTGGGGTCCCTGCTTCCAAGGGGCATTCTTGCCATACATGTGTAGGTAGGCCTACCCTTGCAGTAATGTGCCCCCCTCCCGGTCAACAATCCTGGTGCATCTGGGGAGGAAAGGGCTCGATAAACCAGCATTCATGTTTCTACTGCAGGACCCCATAAGGCATTGGCAGGGGTCTCCTCATAGAGACCAGTCGTACAAGATCAATAAGGAAAGAGAATGAAGGCAGGGCAAGTGCCACACTATCCCAGTAAGTCACTCTCAGTGAGAAAACAGTAAGGATGCGTTCCAATGTTGCTGTCAGAGAACAGAGGAAACCTGTCTCTGTGCTCCCAGGAAGACAAGTGAGTGCTCCCAGGAAGACAAGGAATGGGAATGCAGGATGCCCCTGTGATCGAGCATCTTGGTAGTGAGGAGAGAGCTGGGTCACTTGGCTCGGAGAAGAGGCTACTGAGTCTGTGAGGGAGGGTCCACAGACCCCTCCTATGATGCAGAGACTTATGGGTGTGGAGAGTCTCCTTGTGGAATTCTTTTAAGAAGAAATTTTGTCAGCCCAGGACTGAAAACCCATAGCATTGTGATTATAATTTATTATCTTGAGTTAAAAATATGAACTTTTTTTTGGTTTCGGTTTTTATAGAGAGGGAGTGGGGATGGGCAGAGGGAAAGAAAGAGAAAAAACCTTAAGCAGGCTCCATGCCCAACACGGAGCCCGACTCCAGGCTCGATCTCACAACCCTGAAATCATGACCCTGAGATCACGACCTGAGCTGAAATCAAGAATTGGTTGCTTAACCGATGAACCACCCAGGCGCCCCCCCCTTTTTTTTTTTGGTTTTTATAGAAGAACAAATGTACCAAGATGGTTACTTGAAGGAGCAGGAAGTCCACAACCTATCTTTAGAAGACAGAAAACCAAGGGACAAGCGGCTGAGAAGACCCAGGGAAAGAGTGGACACAACTCTGGGAGGCATGCTGGGGGTTCCTGGCAGGAGTTACCTACCACAGGAGCAGAGATGCGCTCCCTACTCCAACGGGGAAATGACCAAGTTTGAGAGAAACACAAACGCCAGCAAGTTCTGCATTCTCGTCAGTGTTCAAAAAGACCCAACCAGGCATAGTGGCAGAACAATCCTAGCAGTGCCTAATGGGGTGTCAATAACAAGAATAATAGGAGCCGTGAAGATGGGCCTCAAGAGCTTGGCCAGGTGCCTAGAACCCACACCTACGAGGCTGCTGCTCAAGTCCAGGCTTCTGTCCCAGTAGGGAACTCAGGCAAGATGGTGAGGCCAGTCAAGCAGAATAGAATTCCCACCAGAGGGACAGGCAGGCTGGTGGGGAGAAGGAGCTTGGTGTCCAGGCAGCCATCTGGGATTTTGTTCACCTCTATTGCTTCTGAGAACACTGATTATAATATATGTTGGTTCCTAAGCCAACTCCCTCATTAGCCTCATGATTAGGTAATAGGAGCTAAATCCTGTTACCTTTAGGTAACAGGAACTGTTAGCAGCCGGGAGAACTTGAGCAGAGAGAGACAGAAGGGTCCCAGAAGGGCCAAACTCAACATTGGCTCAGACACAGGTGAAGACCCACAATGACAGGCACACATTCATTCAACTGATAGTTCAACACAGACTCAGTGAACACACTATTACACGCCCCAGAAACCAGTGCTGCTGAGCTAAGCCGAGAAATTTTGGAGATGGTCAGATAGGGGAGGGGACTAACACAGACTGAGCCCTTGCTCTGTGCCCATCTCTCTATCAGCTTATGGAAATGCAAAGAGGACCAAGACAGAGGCTTTCCCTAAGGAGCTCGGAGTCTGGCAGGAGAGCCAGGCCCACAATTAACTCCCGATGAGGTAAAAGGCGGTTACCTGCGCAGAAGCTGAGGATGTGAAGGGCTGCAGAGGCAAGGAAGAAGAAAGACGTGAATTCTTCCTGGGTAAGTAAGGAGAATTCCAGAAAAGGATTTGTTGTCTCACAAAGAGATGACATTGGAGATGGAGTTTAAAGTCTGAGTAAGAATTTAACCGTGGAGAAAGAGCAGAAGGACCCTGATAGCACCAGAACATCGTGAGAAAGCTTGGAACACATCGAGGCATGAGGGGGCATGGTGCGTTAGGCGGACTGTGACCAACCCCGCGTGGTTGGAGGAAGAAGGTGGGTCACAGGTCAGGGGTGACAGGTCAGGGGTGACAAGTCAGAGAAGACCCTGGAGAGATGGGGTGGAGCAGGGTGTGAAGGACTTTCAGACAACAGGGGACCACGGAAGGCATTCAGCAGGCTTGGTGTAACTGGCCTGTTTCCTTAAAGACAAAGGACTGATAAACAGGAGAAGGGACGGAAGCAGGAAACCCGGGGAACCACAGAGCACGTGCAGAGAACTGGGCCAAGTACCGAGGACCCGCCCCATCAAAAAGGAACGGCCAGATGTATTTCGCCACCCATCCATGGAAAAGAGGCCCAACGTGGCCAGATGCCCCCACTTTTCATGAAAATCTAGAACTGTACATTCTGATGTTGACTATCCACCCACCACTCTGATTTTTAATATTGGCTTAAACTTTAATTTTTTTTAAGATTTTATTTATTTATGCGAGAAAGAGAGAGTGGGAGGGTGGAGGGAGGGAGAAGCAGACTCCCCACTGAGCAGGGAGCCCAACATGGGGCTCGACACGGGGCTCAATCCCAGAACCCTGAGATCATGACCTGAGCTGAAGGCAGATGCTTTCCCAACTGAGCCATCCAGGCGCCCCTTGGCTTAGACTTTTAAAAATCACCCTGTGGGCAAGCAAAATTTCCTCAGTTACATTTCTGCACAATTAAGATCAAAGGAGAGATTGAAAATTAAGTCAATATAGTTTGATAATTAAGCCCTGGAGTCAGACTGACCTGGGTTTGAAAGCGGGTTTTCCCACCAACCAGGAGGCCAGGGGTAAGTTAGGTTAGCCTCTCTGAGCCTCAACGTGCAAGATGGGTGGCCAGGTTATTGTAAAGGACAAATGAATATGCTAAGCATTTAGCACAGAATTTGGCATGCTCAATATATGTAAGCTTCTGTTGTTAAATCTATTGTATTATCAATCTTGTACATTTTATTATGCAATCAATGCATTATTCTCCTTTTCTTGAGTTCTTTTAAGATTTAAAGCACAAGTAACTACTACAACATTAAAAAAAATTCTATTTCCCCAATTTTGATACCCACAGTAGTAAGAAAAGTAAGGAAAAACGTAACCGATATGATTTACCCTCCCTTTGGGGAAAAAAAAAAGAGGAAATATAGACCTAAAATTCATTGATTCTTTTTCCCAAAAATATGCAGTAATTACATTTTTAAATGAGCTTCATCTTTTCTCTCCCTTCCCTTAAAGTCGTGCACCTAAGTTTTAACTCAGCAAAAAAAATGTCCAGCTTCCATTTTCAATAATAATGGAGTTTTGTAAACATTTTTAAGAACCTAACCTAAACTTAAAATTAACTTAACCTAAACTTAAAGTTAAAGGCAAAGTTGATTTCCTAAAGAAGCCTATATGAACAGCTACCTCACCTGCTAGAGATAAATGTTCAGTGTTTTACACTTAATCCTCAAAATATTTTTTTTTAAGAAGGTTCCATGATGGATGTGGAGCCCAACATGGGGCCTGCTTCTCCCTCTCCCACTCACCCTGCTTGTGCTCTCTCTCTCTCTCTCTGTCAAATAAATAAATAAAATCTTTTTTAAAAAAGGATTTTATTTATTCATTTGCGAGAGAGAAAAAGAGAGCACAGTTCAGGGGGGCAGAGGGAGAGGAAGAAGCAGACTCCTCACTAAGCAGGGAGCCTGGCGCAGGGCTCCATCTCACAACCCTGAGATCATGACCTGAGCCAAAACCAAGAGCTGGAGGCTTAACCAACTGCACCACCCGGATGCCCCAGTTGGTAGCTTGTTTTATGCCACAGCCTGTAGCAAATACCCCAGCTACTCAATGGGCAAGCTAGCTCCCAGCTCCATCATTAGGAGGAACACAGATGCTGAAGTCTATTCAAAATACCCTGATTTCTCAGGTCAACACCCTGTCAACTTCAACTTTATAAAGCAGAACATGATTCCCTTCTTCCTTGGAATTTAGAATTTTTTTTTCACATATTACTGGAAGAACTTAGGGTTAAGTAAGGGCTTCCTGTTGATGAAAGTGAGTGGACCCTGGAATGGAATTAATGTGTAAAGTTGTAAGATTGTTCTACCACAAACTGTCTAAAGACTAGGGTCAATGACCTTGCTGATCTCTTCCAGGCCAGTCTGGGAGTGATCTGCAAAATAATCCCATTCCTTTGAATGGCCAAGTCTTCCCACAACCATATGCCTAATATGGCCCTTTAATCTATTATCTCATTTTGAAAACCAGACTTGGAACTTCTGTAAAGTTCTAAAATCAAGGTTTTGTAAAGCTTCCACTTGTAACTAGCAGTGGGATTGTGTGACAAGAAGAGGTTTGATTTGGGATCACAAGTGCCCAATAAGCTTCTTGTTAGTGGCATGGTTTTATGTAACTCTCTGAGCCTCAGTTTCCTTTTCTGTCACAGACCAATACAAATTCCTGCCCTATCTGCTTCACCAGCTTTTTGCGAGGAGCAAATGCAATAACATTCAGGAAGCCAATATTGAACTGAACCTTGTTCTACTTTATCACAGGGGTAGACACATGTAATTATTCTATAATAAAACTGCGGCTCACAGAACCACTCAACTTCAAACACATTCCGAGACTCTCCCCCAAGTGAGCAGCTATTCATATTTGAACATTTTAATAAATGTGGATAGAAGTTCATTTAAAGCTTAGCCTCCCTCCCTTTTAGGGAAACAATCATATTTTCTCCTTTAATAAAGATAGTTATGAATTGCTTAGTGGATTTTCATTCCTTTCTTTGTAATTCGTCTATTTTTACCTTTAGATTATGGAAATGTTTCCTGAGATGATATTTTTTTTAATCCGTGTGTTATTTCTGGCTGCCATTTTTTTTTCCATCTTGAGCTTTTAATTCTTTAATGGGTGCATATCCCTCTTTGGTGTCCAGTAGATTCTCCACCATCTCCTCCTACCTCTTTCCTCACTCCACAGACCATCAGTGTTGTAGCCGCTCAAACCCCGTCAGCCCATCGCTCTGAGACATTCCCCTGGAGCAGTGGTTTTCTATGCTGGCTGCACATGTGAATCACCTGGGGAGCTTTTCCAAAAATCCTGAAGCTTGGTTTCACCCCAAAGATGGGACTGAGTTCTGATGCAGGGCTGAGGCATCCCAATGTTTGCAAAGTCCCCCAGCCAATTCACGTGTGTAGGCAGGACTTTCAACCACAGGGATAATTTGCTTTCTGAACCAAGTGTCTATTTTTTTTAAGTTTATTTGTTTATTTATGTAATTTCTACAGCCAACATGGGGCTCGAACCCACAACCCCAAGATCTAGAGTTGCATGCTGGGGGCGCCTGGGTAGCTCAGTCATTAAGTGTCTGCCTTCAGCTCAGGTCATGATCCCAGGGTCCTGGGATTGAGCCCCAAGTCTGGCTCCCTGCTCAGTGGGAAGCCTGCTTCTCCCTCTCCCACTCCTCCTGCTTGTGTTCCCTCTCTTGCTGTGTCTCTCTCTCTGTCAAAAAAATTAATAAAATCTCTAAAAAAAAAAAAAAAAAAGAGTTGTATGCTCTTCCGACTGAGCCAGCCAGGCGCCCCACGAACAAAGTGTTTAAATAGTTGCCAGCATTACACACAAGGCAAATAGTTTTCTTTGCTAATTCTATTTAGGTTCTTAATCTCAAGACATTATAAGATTTTATTTTATTTATTAGAGAGAGAGAGAGCGCACAAGCAGGGGGAGTGGCAGGCAGAGGGAGAAGCAGGCTCCCTGCTGAGCAAGGAGCCCGATGTGGGACTCGATCCCATCATGACCTGAGCCAAAAGTAGACACTTCACCGACTGAGCCACCCAAGCGTCCCAAGACATTATAGATGTCAATTCAAAAGTATTTCATAACCAGTTATGTATGGTTGTGTGTTATCTCATGGGCTCTATGTCCACAGGGCTACTTGGTCTGTGAGGGAATGTCACATCCCTGCACAGGGGAAAGTTCTTTGTGCTGAGAGGGAAAGCCCTTGACATGCACTCGGATTTTTTGACCCCTCCATGCACAGCTCAAGATGCCTTGCAGAAGCCCCTGGCCAGGGCTGAAGAGCTGGTGTTCTTTTTGTAAAAGTAGGACAGAAATTAGGAAATACACCCAGACAAAGAGGAGGGCGGGCTCGTTGGGCTGAGTGTGTGACCACCGTGTGTACCGTTGACTCTGGCTAGTGTATCATGTGCCAAATCATCAGCGTCAGGTAAAACCAGCCCCTACCGGCCCAGTCCTACTCAGGTTACCATCTCCCACCCTCCTGCCTCATTTCCACTCACACATCACTTCCTGATGATCTTGAGTTCCCCTGGCTCCTGACCTCTGGTCTGCTTCCTATTTCCAACTGTACTGTGCACTCAGTCTGACTTCTTCAGTTTGGCCCATGGCAATCCTTCTTAGACACAACTGTGTACTCTACTGGAGGCCCAGATCCTTCCTGCCATGTTGGATAGAAGACAGGGATTAGGAGAAAATGAAGTTAGAGAAGTGGGGGCCAGATCATGAAAAGCCCAAGACGCCATGCTAAGACCCCTGTTCTACAGACAAAAAGGCTCTGCCGTGCTAGGTTTATGCAGAGGAGTAATACTACCATCTGTAATTCTTAGAACTCGAACTCGGCTTTGGAGACAGGTTGGTGAGAGGAAACACTGAAGGCCGGTGATGATTATAACACTTGGGGCTGGTTTTGCTGGGATACGAGCTAATCAGTTGTAGTGGGAAGGTGGGGGGGTCAATCTGCCGCAGCTGACAGAGAACTTTCAGGAAGTATTTATGTAAATACTTGATCTGATCCAACTACTTATTACCCCATCAGTATTGTCCTTGTGTTCAACATCCTGGGCCTCACCTCTCCCCCTTAAAAAAGACAGGGGTACCTACAGAATTACTCTATAATAAGAAAACTCACATTTGATTAGGGCTTCACAATTTACAAAGGACTTTCTCAAAGTCTCCCTCGATCCCTGTTCCAACCCTGTGGGATGGACATGAATATCCCCACTTTAACAGATGAGACTCAGAGTGCATGACTTGCCCAAAGCCCCAGAAATGGTAAACGGGCAAGTAAAAACTCAGTCCCAGTTCTTCAGACAATTTCAGTGCTGCCTTCACCTCAACACAACCACCTCCACAAGGAAAAGGAGGCTTGTCTATTTCCTTTCATACTGGGAATGCTGTAACACAGCAAAGTTCATTTTGCATTATTCTAGGTCATCTACTCTATTATAATTATTTTACTGTAAACATTAAGGCTTTGCCAAGGAGGATCACTGTTAACTTATTTTGCTTATCTTTACCGAAACCAAAAGGACACCTGGGTGGCTCAGTGGGTTAAGCGTCTGCCTTCGGCTCAGGTCATGACCCCAGGGTCCTGGGATCGAGCCCCACATCCGGCTCCCTGCTCAGCCGGAAGCCTGCTTCTCCCTCTCCCTCTGCTGATCCCCCTGTTTGTGCTCTCTCTCTCTCTCTGACAAATAAATATATAAAATCTTAAAAAAAAAAACCAATACATTCAAAGTATATTTCCACGTCTGTACATATCACCTTTGTTAAGGAAAAAAAAATTGGGTTGCAAAGGAATCTTGCCAGCTTCAGTTCCTTCGACGGGAAGTTTGGACCCCTCTTCACTTCGTTCCCCCCTGCCCCAACACACTCAACTTCACACTCTTACCTCAAGCCCCACCCACCTTCAAGCGGGCAGTGGGACACACAGGTGCGCGCGCGCGCACACACACACACACACACACACACACAGCATGGAGGGCAACGGACAGGAACACTGTTAGGAAAAAGACAAAATTCAGGGGACCCGAGGATGGATGTGACATGAGGGGAGAATGCCAAGCATTTGGACAAAAACCGCCAAGCACGGTTTTGGAATAAAATGAACTGAGAGGAGGAGTCTTTACCTAAACAACCTAGAGCTCATCTTTACAGCTCATTTCTTTGGTTGTCCAAGTATATGGGAGCTTGTGCTCAGCTCAGGAGACACCGCTGCTTTATCGCCTAGGGTGAGTGGGTATTGGCAGATGAGGATATTGGAGAAAAACGGTTGTCAGGCGGCATTTAAATGTTATGCCTAATTCGTCCACTAGAGGGAGACCACAGACAGGCATTTGTGGCAATTCCCGTAACAGCGGGAAGTTTCCATAGTTTTTGCTTAGCTTCATCTCTCCTTGAGCGTCAGAGGAGCACAAAATGCTCAACAGATACTAAAAACTCAAGTGAACATTTACACATTTACATATGTAAATGTTGTTGTAGAGCCTTGCCCGATAGTAGGGTATAAATTCCTACCAAATGCTCATGACCTTAGAAAGAAAAAAGATAAAATTGAAAAAGGAGTGATTTTTAAAAATCTTTTCTTGGCTTTTACGCATCCTGAAAGAGCCAGCCACAAATCACAGATGTGGTACTATTTCTAATTTATTAGTACCCCCCAATGCCCAAGTCCCTCTTATCTGCTGCACCCCTCACCCCTACAGAAAGCATTCCACGACGGATCTGCTACATGATATCATCTGTTTCTCACTGAGGCAACTAATGAGCAAATACAATTATATTATAGACAATATAATTGTCTATAGACAAATCAAAGGCAGAACAAACAATAATTTGCCACATCCTGTTAAATAATCTAGGATGAAGTCAGGATTAGACCAAGACATTTCCTGTGTATTACTCCAGAGAATAAGATTTCTTTAGCATCCATTAGAGCCAAGCATTCTAGGAAATTTTTAGAAATGAATGGAAAGCTCTCATGGTAACAGGTCAAAGCCTATATGGTCTAGCCATTGCCTACCTCCGGGACTCTCTCCTCTCCTCTCGTTCCTTCCTTCTTCACATCGTGCATTTTCCATCACCTAAGTTGGGTATGCTGTCCCCCTTGCTTGAAATGTTCGGCTTCCATCATCCAACAAGGGGTTTCTTATCATTCAAGTTCCAAATTAATTGTCACTTCCTAGGAAAAGACTTCCTAAAGCACCCAGTCCTATCTGCCCTTCCCAACAGAACCCTGCTCTCCAGCAGGACACTTTGCTGCCCAGGACACCAGGCCACACAGCCTCACTAGCAGCTGGACGTGGCCATGTTTCTGGCTAATGGGATGTAAGTGAAAATGTGGAGTGGGACTTCCTAGAAGCCTCCTTGAAGAGAAGCAGACAAGCCCTTCTTCCTATTTGCTGTTCTCCTACTATCTGGAATGCAGGTGTAATAACTGGAACTTCGGGAAGCATCTTGTATCCTGAGATGCAGTGACAAGGGACAGATAGGAGCCAGAGAGACTAGTGGAACTGTGGAATGGGGGCAGAGCATACAACATCAGCCTCTAGGTATCTTTTATGCGGGAGATAGAAATGAACCATTTCTTTAAATCACTGCTACTCATAGCTTTCCTATTCCATGCCACCACACCTTAAGACTAACTAAATATACCACACCCATCTCTGGACACATCACCCTCTTTTCTTCATTCCCTGAAACAGCTCATTCATTTGTGTTTCCATGAGAGCAGGGTCCAGGTCTCTCTGGCCCCCTGCAGTATCCCTAGCACCTACCACAGTACATTTCCAGGCAGGAATTCCCTCCCAGAGTTTCTCAAAAGTTGGTGTTGTTTTGAGTTCAGGGAAGAATCCACTGAGAACTCAGTTGAGGAAAGTATTATAATTCTTCCCACAAGAACGAAAGTTAAGCAATCTTCATGGAGATGTTACTCATTTGAAGGAATCCACCAGCCTCTGTAATTAGCAATATATAGTGAAAAAAAAATGGGGTAAGTTTTCAGCAGCGATGCTACTTCACTTTGCTGTAACCGAAGTGTCTTATTCAAACACCTGAAAGATGGAGCCTTGAGAACGGGGGGCAGAGCAGCGTACACACTGTAGATTTTGAACATGAGAAAGCTGAAAGCAAGTAATTCAGATTCGGATGATGTAGCTGGTGCCAATCAGTATGAGCTGCAAGACGATGTCCTTCTGGCAATTTCTAGAAGAAAAGCAGTAAACCTTTTAAGAATTTTCTCCAGTGTGGGGCACCTGGGTGGCTCAGTCATTAAGCGTCTGCCTTCTGCTCAGGTCATGATCCCAAGCCCTGGGATGGAGCCCCTCATCGGGCTCCCTGCTCAGCGGGGAAGCCTGCTTCTCCCTCTCCCTCTCCCCCTGCTCCTGTTCCCTCTCTCTCTGTCTCTCTCTCGGTCAAATAAATAAATAAAATCTTAAAAAAAAAAAAAGAATTTTCTCCAGTGAGAAATTTTCTCTTTGCAACAAGAATAGGAAAAAAAAACAACAACAAAAAACTTATAGGTCATTTTGAACTGCAAAACACTCTGGAACACACTAAAAAAAAAAAAAAAAAGATCGAAAGATTTTTAAAGACTCTAAACCTGATAAAAAATTATTTTCTTCCCGCTGAAACGAAGATACTTTTGGAAAGAGGAGTATTTTGAAATTGTGAGACATTGAAATTGCTTAAAACCAGTTTGATTAGCAGTTGAAGTGTGAAGAAACCACAATGCAAAATCTTCTAAGCAAAATCAGAATTCTGCTTTGAGCAGTATGCTTTTAAAAGAAATTAGAATCTAATTGCTTAATGAAGAATAAAGGTCTAATAAACATTTAAGTAATGTTAGTAGTTTATATGAGGTGGACAGCTTTTTTGCTTTGGCAAACAAGAATGAAGTAATTCAATTAGCAAAATCCTTAATGGAAAGACTTGTGAAGGAAAATGTGCTATATCAGAAGAAATGCAGAGAAGTGTTGTGGTCTATCCATCGTGGAGTCTGACACTGATCTAAAGTCAGAATTAGCAAAAATAATATGGACTTCAAGGGCAAGATTAAAATCAGAGAAGACAATATTTTAATCATTGGGAAAAAGGGAATGAATTTATAATAAGCAACAGGTACCTTAATGACCAACTTGAAGATGCTTCTGGACACACTCAACAATTCAACTCATGTCAACACACAATGAAAGATCTTTCTACATCTGGAATATTTGTCATAAAACAAAGGATCAAGGCAATTAGGGCAATTTATGCTTTATAGGTCTTTAAATTTCATTTTAAGAATGATAACTTAAAATTTAATTGTATTTTTCAATTTTTAAAATGATTTGGGATTTGTTTTATGTTGATATTTCCTTTTAATATTTTCTTCTTTAAAAAAAGATTTTATTTATTTGAGAGAGAGAGTTTGCACAAGCGGGGGCAAGGGCAGGGGCAGAGGCAGAGGGAGAAGCAGACTCCCCACTGAGCAGGGAGCCCGATGCAGGACTCGATGCCAGGATCCTGGGATCGTGACCTGAGCTGAAGGTAGACGCTTAACTGACTGAGCCACCCAGGCGCCCCTCTTAGTATTTTCTATTATCAAAGGTCTATATCAGGTAGAGTTGGTTTTTACATGTCATTAAAATATATTATCTTGTACCAATATATATGTTCGTAATAATAATAAACTGTGCATTTGTTACCACCTTTTTCACAGAAAGTTTTTCACAGAAAGTTTTAGTAAAACCCTATCATAGAAAAATGATTCTCTGTTTATTATGGTCAGTCATTTAAAACATGTAAAGAAGATATTATAGAAAAATACAGAATAACTTAAGATTTTGAGAATTCCCAAGAATTCCTAGGGATTCCCATTTCTTATTCCAGAGTCCTGAAGATTGATATCTATCAGGAATTTACAAGCAGTGGTACAGCACCTGGCACAGAGCAGTCTCTGGGCTCTGTTTAGAATGAGCAGATGGTATTTTGTTTAATAGGCCAGCAGGAGATGTGAATATGCCCATTTCACACGTTAGAAATTCGGGGCCTCCTTTGAGGCCAATGTAGAGCAACACCCTTGAAATTCTCAAAAGCTCTATTGTTTACTGAGGCAGTCTATGCTGCACACCCTGAAGAATGGTGGAAGTACTGCAGGGGCTACACTTACATGCTTGTGGCAAAGCTCCTCACAGCCACACTCTGGATTTGACCTTAGCCCGGAAGTCATTTCTCATTTGGGAATCTCTTCATGAGAGGGACTGGGCATGAGAAACAATTTTATGTTAGAACCCTGTAAATCCTGCTTTCTCTGTGTTTCCTTCCAGTTCTGTGAAACACTTGATCAGTTTCTTCATTAGATCATCACTCTGGTCTCGTATCTTATCATAGGCGACCAGGAAAAGCCGGATGGTGCTTGCTTCATTCCGCCAGCCCGCTTAATTCCGCCAGCCCGCTTCATTCCGCCAGCCCGCTTCATTCCGCCAGCCCGCTCCCTGGCGGACCCCATGAGTTATTACGTAGCCATTGCAGGTGACAGTGTTGCCACACTTTCTGCCACTATATAACTAACAAAGCTCTGTGTTCTCCAGCCTCCCGCAACATTCTCTTCACAGCTCTTCACCCACCCACCCCCAACCAGCAGTCCCCTCAGAGCCTTCTGTGCGTCTCCCTGCCACCCTGTCCCAAAGCCAATGTCATGGGGTCTAGGGATTCATTACAGCAGCACCCCACTTCTACATACCAAATTCTGTTCACATGACCTATTGATGTATAATAAACTTAGTGGCTTGAAACAAGAACTTATTATTATGATATTTGGATGGGACACAGCAAGGCTCAGCTCATTTCTGTTCCAGAATGCCTGAGGCCTCATCTGCAATGAGTTGAATACCTTGGGGGGCATGAGGGGTGGGGGTGCTGGACATCTCACTCAATCTCTCCCTCTCTCTCCCTCCACGGGGTTTCTTTAGGCTGCCAGCTTAGGCTTCCTTATTTGATGGCAACCTCTGGACCATCAGACTTCCTACATGGCAACTCAGGACTCTAATCAACGTCCCAAGAGATGGGAATAGAAGGTGCCAGTCTCTTAAGACCAAGACTGGAACCGCACTTCCATATTGTTCTGTAGTCAAAGCAGACGGCCTGACCAAAGTCTAGGAGAGGAGACATAGTCTCATTCTCAATGGGACTAGAGTCACAAATCCCTGGTTACCTTCATCTGCCACACTTTTATTCCTAGGGCTATAATAACACCTATAGTAAAACTTCATGAGAACAGAAATTCAGGTATAACTCAACTCCTGTCCAGTTCTCATTCGTCAAGGGGAATGGACTCGCGTTCTTATCTTCTATAGAGAGCGGCCTTGTGACTATTTGAGACTCTAAGTTTCGCGTATGGTGCACATTGTGTTTGAAATGCTTGGTGTTCTGAATATTTCCCATTCATCTCTCCAACTGTCTTTACCTGTTTTCACCTGCTTTGTGTTCCAGGAGGCTTCTGGTGGAGTTCAGCCTCTAGGCGATACCAGCAGGTCGATGGGGGATGGGGTGAGGGATATGAATGAAGTCCTGGCGTTTACTCCTGCAGCTCCTCCCAGTTGAGCCATTGCATAGTGTCTCTGTGGCTCCCCAGGCAGGCTTCTCCTTTGGCAGACCTAGGGTAGTAATGGCATCCTGACTCCTGCTAGTTCCGGGGCACTCATCATTCTTTGTTGGTTTCCCTAAATCCTGACTCTATTAAACTCTGCTAAGTTATCCTATTTGGGTCTTCTGTTTCTTGATGGATACTGAGGCAGGTGGTTTCTTTCTTTCTCTTTCTTTCTTTCTTTCTTTCTTTCTTTCTTTCTTTCTTTCTTTCTTTCTTTCTTTCGCAAGTGATTTATTTCTTATTTAACCGTAAATTAAAATGCTGTTTTCTGCTTTTCTTACGAGAATCATCTATCAGTGTATTTTCTGCATTTTCCTAAGGGTTTTTGGTCCTTTGTCTCTCCATTTTTTAAAAAAAAAGGTTTTATTTATTTATTTGACAGAGAGAGAGACAGCGAGAGAGGGAACACAAGCAGGGGGAGTGGGAGAGGGAGAAGCAGGCTTCCCATGGAGCAGGGAGCCCGATGCGGGGCTCGATCCCAGGACCCTGGGATCATGACCTGAGCCAAAGGCAGACGCTTAACGACTCAGCCACCCAGGCGCCCCTTGTCTCTCCATTTTTAAGAGTTCTTTACATATTAAGGATATTAACCCTTTATCTGTGCTATATCTTATAAATGTTTTCTCCCAATTTATTGGTTGTCTTTTGACTTTGGTTATTCTGGGGTTTTTAGCCATGCCCAGAAAAAAGAACTCTTTCTACAAATTTGGTATGTAGTCAAATATATTTAAATACTTTCTTTCATTGCTTTTAGATTTTAAGGCTTTCCCCACACCAGGGTTAAAGAATTCACTCATGTTGTCTTCTAACACTTGTATGATTTAGTATTTTACATTTAGATCCCTGACCATTTTGAATTGATTCTTGACTATGGTATTAGGCATGGGTTTGATTTTATCTTCTTCCAAATGTACCATTTGTCCCAGCACCATTTATTAAGAAGTCCCTCTTTTTCCCCAGTGGTTTGAGATGCCATTTCTTCATATATTAAATTCCTAGATGGATTTTGTTCTATTTCTGGGCTTTTTATTCTATTCCATTAGTCTGTTTGGTCATTGGCCAATACCACACTGTTTGAATTATAAAGGCTTTATAGTATGTTTTAATATCTTGTAGGCCTAATCTTTCTCTGAATTTTTAAATTATTTTCCTGACGATATTCTCATATTTTCCCCACATAAACTTTATCATCAACTCGTCTGGCTCCATAAAAGAGCTATTTTTATTGGGATTGTGATAAAGAATAAATTGACTTAGGAGGGGCGCCTGGGTAGCTCAGTTGCTTAAGCATTGGACTCTTGGTTTCAGCTTGGGTCATGATCTCAGGGTCCTGGGATCAAGCCCCGTGTTGGGCTCTGTGCTCAGCGTAAAGTCTGCTTCAGGATTCTCTCTCTCCCTCTGCCCCTCCCCCCTGCTCTCTCTCTCTCTTTCTCTCTCTAAAAGTAAAAATAAATTTCAGAATATATTAAAAAATTGACAGGAAAAATTGACATCTCTGTGATGTTGAGACTTAGGAAAAATTGACATCTCTGTGATGTTGGGTCATCCTATCCAAGAATAGAAGATGTTTTAATTATAAGGGCTTCATAGAATATTTTAATATCTGGTAGGGCTAGTCCCCACTCACAAGTTTTCTTTTCCTGATTATTCCTGCTTGTTTATTTTTTCATGTAAGTTTTTGTATCAGCTAATTTGGCCCCATAAAAACATGTATTGTTATTTTTTTAATTTAATTTATTTTTGACAGAAAGAGAGCACAAGCAGGGTGAGTGGCAAAGGGAGCCCGATGCGGGGCTCCATCCCAGGACCCTGAGATTATGACCTGAGCCGAAGGCAGACACTTAATCGTCTGAGCCAACCAGGCGCCCCAATGTATAGCTATTTTTATTGGGATTGTGATCATTAATCAATTGAATTAAGGAGAACTGACATGTCTTCCAAGTCCAATCACTTCAAAATAGATATTTTTAGTTTGAATACACAGACACAGACACACACACACACACACACACACACACACACACACACACCAGATTCTAAAAATTCATGTCAATTTTTTGAAAGGACCAATTTCATTCAGTTCCACTAGTGTTTACACATTACCTACTGTTTGCCGATTGCTGTCAGAAAATACAGGTAGATGAGCAAGCCAGGTCTCTGCCCTGAAGATAACCACCTGAAGGGGGCAATAAGCACTTACATAAATGACTACAATTTTTATAAATGACTACAGTGAGACTTACATAGCATTGAATGTTTACCGGTTGGGGTAGCATCTCTCTGAGCTACAGAAGTCTAGAGCCTAAATATCCATGTGAAGTGCTCACTTATGTCTCCAGTCATCCATGGTAGAAATGCAATTTGTTTGCTCTTGTGTATGCCACATGCTGATTTCTCCAGATACCCTGATCGCCTCCAGCATGGATCCACATCCACAAATGCTCTCCTCCAGAGAAGAAAGGATTAAGGTGAGACCATTCATTCACTCTACCATACTGATTGAGTGACGAACTGCTCTGGGAGCTGAGCTCATAGTGGATAAGGAGAAAGACCACATCCCTCCTTGTGATGACTGCTTTCTAGAAGCAGAGACAGAAAACAGACACATTAAATTATGTAATATCATTTCAAATAATGATAGGAGCCAGAGGAAGAGTACAGCAAGTCAAGAAGAGAAAGAGGGAAATGCTATTTTAGATAGGACGGCGAGGGCAAGCCTTCTTGAGGAGAAAGTATTCGGGCAGACGCGTATGACGTGAATGGGTGAATCGTGTGAAGGTCCCTGGAGAAGAGATTTCTGTGCATGCAGGAGCATCTGTGGAGCTAGGGACAGCATGGAAGCCAGCAGAGCCAGAAGAGAAAGCCAGGGAGACGAATGGAAGGAAAGGCTTGAGGTAGGCAGTGCCTAGATCAGGTAGGGACTCTGGGCAACAAGGCGTTTGGATTTTGTTCTGTGAGAAGGGATGCTTTTAGCAGAGGTCTGACCTGCATGGTCTGATCTGTGTGTTCAATCCGGCTGCCATGGGGACAGTAGATCCCAGTGAGGGTCAGAAGTGGAGAACTGGTTAGGAGTCATTGGTGTTGTTCATGTGCAAGATGACAGGGGCTTGGGCCAATGAACAGCTGTGGAAAGGAAAAGAAGCACAGAAATGCAGGGATTTTTTAGAAGTCGAGCTAACAGGACTTGCTGACAGACTGAATTTGGGAGTAAGGGGAAGACAGGAGCCAAGGGTGTCTCTGTGGTTTTTAGCTTGAGCAACCTGGTAAATACCAGTGCCATATATTGAGAAGGGATGACTACTGGAGAAGGAGCCGATTTGGGGCAAAAAATCTGAAGGTGTATTTTGGATTATTTCAAGATATTTGGTTAATAATTATTTCAAGAATCTTGGTTACTTCCCATTAATTTTTAATATCTCAGTGTAAGTTGTATGTTCTTTTCTCATTCTTCTTTAGTATCCAATTAGAGCTGTTCCCAGGAAGACAGTTAAGTCAGGTATAAAAGAAGTTATGGTAAATGAGCACTTGATCATTTCTCAAAGGCTCCAGCATGATCTTTGTATAAAAAGGAATTAATCAATATTAGTGTTGGTAATAAAGGATGTTTGGGTCTAGTTGATTTCAGTTGTAATCAAGCAGGAAAAAAAATTAACAGAGGTTAAACTAAGTTGTTTGCCATGTTTTGCAGGGTCAGAAACAGAGATGCACTTACAGCTTGCCACTGGCTCTGTTCAGGCAGATGGTGCAAGATCAGAACGCACTGCTTACCTGGGGGGCAGATACCTTAACAGGTAATCAAGGCCCGATATAATCTCTGGATCGGAGTCACTTAGTCATGGAACATTTTCTTAGCATTTGTCATACACAGGCCACTGTGCTGGGGACTGTCGCTGTCACATCCTGCACTGCTATTGTTCTTCTTGAACACCTCTTTGTTCTCAGAGGGTCTCCCATGACTTCCTAAAGGCAACTGATTGTCTGGGGTTTGTTCATAGAACCATGATGAGCCTTTAATACCAAACACATACCCTAATGAGATCATAAATGGGTTAAGGCCTGTGAAGTCTTGTGAGGTGTTCAGGTGAGAAGCTCTCTGTAGTACCCATTAATATTATCTTTACCTTAAAAATAGCTCTTAAGGGGAGCCTGGGTGGCTCAGACGGTTAAGCAACTGCCTTCGGCTCAGGTCATGATCCCAGGGTCCTGGGACCAAGCCCCGCATCGGGCTCCCTGCTCTGCGGGAAGCCTGCTTCTCCCTCTCCCACTGCCACTCCCCCCTGCTTGTGTTCCCTCTCTCGCTGTCTCTCTCTCTGTCAAATAAATAAATAAAAATCTTTTTAAAAAAAAAATAGCTCTTAAACAAAATAATAAAAAAAATCTGCAACAAAAAAAAAAAAAAAAAGCTGTGAGGGGGATATTCTCTATAAAGATCTTAGGTTCTCCAGTCCGTTCTCTCCTGGCTAAGTGAGAATCCCAGGTATTTTGTGAATGATGAGGCAATGCAGCCATCCAAGGCCCCAGCACTAAGTCTTAGCAGATAGAGCAGGGCAGAGTATCTTCAGCTATTGTGAACCATTAATTGTTTTGCATTGTGTAGGAAAAGTACAGTGGGATCGGGCCAATTATGAATGATTTACATCTTAAGCATCAAATGCACAAATTTTCTTTCTAAAATTCAAAAGATTTTTTTTCTTAAAAGTAATATATTTTAACAGTAAATTTTAAATACAGAAAATTATTAAAAAGAACTTTATAACCACTCCTCAGAAGTTACCGCTGTTAATATTTTATTTATATAGCATATATATCCACATACACATATATATCTATAAATCCTCTTTTAGGAATATTGATTTCTATGAGTGTATGAAAAAAAGAGCATGATTGAAATCTGAAGGATCAACTCCTAACGGACTTCATTACAGGGAAAAGTTGCTTAGCACAGACATAATAATAGTTATTTGCATTTTATAGCACATCTTCTGTGTATTTTCTCTTATTAATACTACTAATAGCTATTATTAATATCATTCAGAACAATGATACTATTAACAATTAATAATACTTGTTGTTATTAATTATTATTGTTGAAATATTGGTAACCGAGGAAAGAATAGTTTCTGGGAGACAAAAGTCCAGCCCCAAGTTATGGTTAGATACAAGACAATGAACCGTATTAAGCCTCAGTTTCCTCAAATGTTCAATAAAAATCCTGTCCTAGATGAAGGCTGAGGCTTCTTCCAGCTTTAAAATCCTGCCCAAGTCTTGTTATAGAATATGGGCACTTCTTGACATGCATTTCTTGAGATGCAAAATTTCACTTTTGAATATTTTTTGAATATTTTATCTAAAATACACCTGTTTTCAAGCAAAGAAAAAATGGATCACATTTTGAAGAATATTCGAATGCTTTGAAGATGGGGCCTATTTACAAAGACCAATTTGTTTCCTTGCATCATTTTAGCATGCAACTCTACTCTAGTCCTGAAGCTTCCTAAGTATCTGAGGCTTCGGAGAGTGGGGGTGGAGGAAGCTTATTACCATGGAGATAGATGGGAGCAAATGGTCACATCATCAAAAGCAAACTAGAAATGTACAAAGCTTTTGTGATGCTGATCCTTTTTTTTTTTTAAGTAAGAAGAAGAAGGGAAAAGGCACAAATAAAAGGACAGATCTCCCTCATTAAATCCAACACTAATTTAGTAATCAGTGAAATAAAGGTACCCTTGAAAGCCTGCTGCCAGAAAATACCGTACAACAAAGAAGCACAAAAGGTCGCGGGCTGCCAGGTGTAATTTCCAGGTACTCCAAGTGCATTTGGACTCTCCATTCTCTTAGCTTTGCTCTTCACGGTAGATTTGAACTCTCCATTTAGTCACCCCAGTGTGTTATCCAAATATTTAGGAGGGAAAAAATTGCAAGAAAATAACCCTTAATTTTTATGATTCTCCGAAGGAAACTGTTCAAAATTAAGAGGTCTGAGAAGCGAAAAATGAGAATTAATTTATTTTTCTGTTTATTACCTATCACTTTGGATAATCTGGAAATAATTTTGACAGTAGGGTAAGAGTCAAAGTTGGGATAAAAGTCAAAATCTACAGAAAGTAACTTAAATCAGAATACAGTCACCATCAATTAGATTCATGAGTGTGTGTATATACATAGCTTTTCTATTAACCCTATCCATTATTTCACATTACTCTGGCAGAAGCTGCCAAAAGCCTAAAGGCAGGAAAGATTTACACTCAGTTCTTCATAAATATTCAAAAGAAAGGAAATCATTTAAGAATAACTATATAAAACTTAAAGAACTTAACCAAGATTCTGCCTTGAACTTTCAGTCTATAAATTAGAAATAGTAATTGCATGGGGTATTTTAGAGACTGGCGTGATGTTTTAAAAGTGTTTTGTGCTATTCAGAGAGAAAATGCAATTTGTTATATTTTAAGTGTGAATTATGAGGAAAAAAATGTCTCTTCTTCTTATCTTCCTCTTCTTCCTCTTCTTTTCCCACTTCAGATTTTCCTCTTTGCCTATAGCAGTAAGAGAGAAGACTCTCCACAATTATAAAAACGTTAATTTCCTTAATTGATCTATAAATTCAATGCAGAACCAAATAAAACAGCAAGGTGATTTTTTATAACTTGAGAAAATAGTACTAAATTTCATTAGGAAATGAATATGGGTAATCAGGAAAATTCTGAAAAAAGAGTAACGGGAAAATAATTAGTACAACCATATCTTTTAACATTACAATAATCAACATATTTTATTCTAGAGAAGAAATATATAGCTAGATAGAATAGAATAGAATGATCAGAAATAAATCCAAATATGTATTGAACTTAATGTGTGAAAAAGGTAGATGGATCAAATTTATGGGAGGTGAGGGGGAGGGAAGATGTATTAGTTAATAAATAATGGCAGGTAAACTGGTTAGGAATGAAAAAATAAAATAAAATGGTCTTTACCATACTCTTTTTATGCAAAAAAATTTTCAGGGGATTTAAAGATTTTCAACATAAAAAATAAAGTTATAATATTAGTAGCCGAAAACTTTGATGAATTTATTATTTGGTGGATAATCTTGGCATACAAAAACACTTTCTAAGACACGTAATCCTAAAGTTAAAGGAAGAGAAAAACAAATTTGAACACATACGAACTGGACAAAAAGATTGCAATACACTTGGCAAAGAAATTATCATTAATATACAACACATGATACAACTCAACAAGTCAAATCAAATCAGAAGAAAAATGGTCAAATATGTTAAGATCCTCATCTCTTTCACAATTAAATAATTACATACCAAGGGATGCCTGCGTGGCTCAGTCCGTTAAGCCAAGTCCTGCTTAACCTTCTGCTCAAGTCCTGATCCTGGGGCCCTGGGATCAAGTCCTGAGTCCCACATCGGGCTCCTTGCTCGGCGGGAAGCCTGCTTCTCCCTCTGCCTGCCTCTCCCCCTGCTTGTTCTTGTGCTCTCTCTCTCTCTGACAAATAAATGAATGAAATCTTTAAAAAATAGTAATTCTGTATCAAAACAATGAGTATATCCATACAACAAAATATTATTTAGCAATAAAAAGCAGCATTGTTTAGGGGCACCTGGATGGCTCAGTTGGTTAAGTGTCTGACTTCGGCTCGGGTCATGATCTCAGGGTCCTGGGATTGAGCCCCATGTGGGGCTCTGCACTCAGTGGGGAATCTGCTCGTTCCTCTGCCCCCCTCATGCTCTCTCTCTCTCTTTAAAAAAAGTAGCATTATTTATAATATCTAAAAAGTGTAAACAATCCAAATGCTCATCAACTGATGAATAGATAAAACAAATGTGGTATATCCATACCATGGAATATTATTCACCTGTAAAGAGGAATGAAGTACTGATAAATGCTACAATGTGGATGAACCTTGAAAACACTATGTTACGTGGAAGAAGCCAGACACAAAAGAGCACATGTTGTATGATGCCAGTTACATGAAATCCCCAGAACAGACAAATATAGTGAGACTGAGAGTAGATTAGTAGTTGCCTAGGACTGGGGGATTGAGAATCAGGGGAAAATGAGTGACTGTTAATGGGTACAGAGCTTTGTTTTGTTGTTATTGTTGAGGTCATGACAATTGAGTGTGATGATGGTTGCACGATTCTGTGAATGCACTCAAACCACAGAATTGCGCACGTTAAATGGGTGAGTTGTCTGGTATGTGAATTACATCTCAATAAAACTGTGTTTTTTAAGTCTTATTTAAGAAAACAATGAGGTATATGAATTTGCTTATCAGATTACAAAGCTCAATAAACAATGGTGGAAGTGCAAATTGGCACACTGTTTTGGCAAATGACTTGGCAATACCTTTCAAAATTTAAATAAATTCAGCAATTCAAACTCAAAAAATTAATGATATGTGTATTTACAAAAACTTGGCAAGTTGCATAAGAAGAATATTGTGTGCAATAGGAAAACCTGAAACTCTGGAGGTTGCCATTTAAGGGAGTATTATATATCTTTTCAAAATATCATAGAGTTATATGGGCTGACATGAAAGATCTCCAAGAAAACAATAAAAATAATATTTACTGAGCACTTGCTACATGCCACTCTTTCAAGTGCTTTACATGCGATAACCCACCTAATCCTCTTTGCAACCCTATATTTTTCCTTATTATTACATCCATTTTATAAATGATGGCACTGAGAAACACAGGGAGGATTAAGTAACTTGCCTAAGATCCGGTAGCTACTAAGTGGTAGAAACCAAGTTTCTTGCATAAATTTAAAAAGTGAATATTGGGTACCTGGGTGGCTCAGTCAGTTAGTCTGCCTTCGGTTCAGGTCATGATTTCAGGATCCTGGGATCAAACCCCGCACTGGGCTCCCTGCTCCGCGGGGAGTCTTCTCCCTCTGCCCTTCCCCCCGCTCATGCACGTGCTCTCTCGCTCTCTCTCTCTCAAATAAATAAAAATCTGAAAAAATAAAAAATAAAAAGTGGATATTTAGAGATTTCAGGGGCTCATCACAAAAAATAGCTATGTAAGATATTAATTAGCTTGACTTAGTAACCATTTCACTATGTATATGTATATCAAATCATTGTGTTGTACATCTTAAATATTTTTAAATTTTTTATTTAAAAATTTTTATTTAAAAAATCACAGGAAAGGGTCAACATCAAATGTGTGATTGTGGTTGCCTATGAAGATGGAAAGAGGAGAATGGAATTAGGTTCAAGCTACAGTATTTTCTTAATAAAATATCAAAAGCAAATATCACACAGTATTGACATTTGTCGATTCTGACAGTGGGCACAAATGTATTTGTCATATTAGTCCTTGTATTTTTCTATAAATTTGAAGGTTTTCACTTTTCTAACAAATAATCTTTCCACCACACTAACCTGCCTCCTGACTGGCTACTAGACAGCAAATGGACAAATACTCTTATGGAATAAGGTAGGGTTTTTGTGGGGGAGGGAAAGGGGTCAGTGTTTAGTTAGTTTGTATGCTTTATGGTCTACAGTCTCCACTGCTGATTGAAAGCATTTGGCTGAAGCCGTGAGGGTACCTAAGACCTGACCCTTCTTTCTCATTCTAACTCGCTGGTGTCTAGACTGCGCATGCCCAGGCTCTAGTCCAATCTAGTCTGAAACACTATTGATGGTGCCACAGCCATCCAACATGGGTTTCATCACATCACTTGCTTGCACAAATGCCTTCAAACTTTCTTGAGGGAGGAAGACTTCATCATTAGCTTGGGTGTCAAGTCTTCCTCAGTCTCACCTAAATCTCTTTCCACAGTTACTGCCCACAAGGTTACCCTCCATACTTGCATTACTGTTTGATGTACACCATTTTTGCCTTATCCCTAGATCAGCCTGTCCCCCTTCCTTTCTGTCTTTCTCTATCACAGCCTTACTTCAAGATCCAACTACCCAACGTCTTCCCTAGAGCCTTCCATGACCACCCCAGCCTGGCTTCCTGATCAGGGTCATTCAAACTAGAGCAAAGCCCCACTTCCTTAAACTGTCCCCCAAATCACCTAACACAAGCTCAATGCCTGTAAGGAATCGAAAACTCTCTTCCTGAGATGCCCCCTGCTTCCCCCTGGTGTGTGGTCTCCTTCCCCATAATGAATAAAAAACCCAACTTTGTTAACTGCAGGAATCTGCCTGGGTGATCAAGAGCACTAATGCATTAGATCAGGTGAAAGAAGAAAGTCACAAAAAATAAAAATTTCCATTCAAATGAAGTTAATAAAAGTCAGTACTAATTAAATTGTTTAGGGATGCATTACCACATAGGTGATAAAACTGTATAGAAATAAAAGTAAGAAACGGATTATCAGAAATGTTGGTATAGTGTTAGTTCTAAGGGGAAGGAAGGGATTGAATGGGTTGAAACATAATCAAGGAGTGAGCTCCAGGGAAGGATGTCACTTACGAGACGGCACAGGTAGAAGCTAGCAAAAGCCTGGAAATGGACGTGAGAGCTGTGTGTGTGATCTCTCCTCCATTTGTATCTGGGGAGAGGATTCAAGCATTATTCCACTTCACAGGGAGTGGATTCAAGAGCATGCTTGGTGATAAAGCTTCAGTTCGGACATAGCTTGCTTTATTCAAGGGTGAGGAAGGAGAACAAAACACCGCAGCCTCACAAAAAACTTGTGTGGAATACGAGAAAGAAAACAATTTTCAGAAGACTCCCAGGAAGAGCTTGTGCCAGGAATTGATCCCCTGTAGAATATAAAAGAAAACTTCAGGGAACTGATAGCCCTCATTGGCCCAAGACGGACATTTAACAAGGGAAAAGTTATGTGTCATGAAAAGAAGAGAGTACAAGGAGAACACATTTGGATGAAATAAAAATGCAGCAAGATTTTTAAAAGAAGGATGATGTGATAAGGAAAGATGGAAAGGAAATTAAAACCGAATGCTGGAATTAAGGGAAAAAACATGGGAGGCATAGCAGAATGGATGCTGTAGCCACATAGAGGACAAATTAAGTCGCTATCAAAGTACAAAGGGGAGGACAAAGAGATGACAGGTAACATGACAGAACAGAAAGATAGAGAGCAAAGAAGGGAGTCAACTGGTGTCCCTTAAGAAAAACCCACAACAATGGGAAAGACACAGTCGCCAGAGATGGGCTATGAGAATGATTCTCCCTGGAGGGTGGGGATGGGGATGCAGCCCGCAGCCCTGATGGGCGCCGGTTGGGGATTGCCCTGGAAGGAATGCTGTGCCTTTAAATTGCCGTAATGAATGACTGCTGGTTGGGCTGTGTCGTGTCCTTTGGTTATTTCAGGGAAAAAAAAATACACTGGAACCACTGTAAAATAGATCTGAGATAAAGAGAGTGAACTAATGTGCAAATGCAAATGTTTAACAAGATCGGGAGGGCTAAACCACATCCCACGTGAAATGGATCAAGAGAAACCCACATCTAGACACATTTGGACAAAACTTTTGAACCATAGGGTAAACGGGGGGCGGGGGTGGGGGGGAAATGCTACCGTATCCATTTTTTCCTTTTGTTTTTCCATTTTTCTCTTTAAAAAGGAAAGTACCCAAAACAAACAAATTAAAAAAATAGATTTGTCCCAAGCTTTTCTTTCTCTGCCACACAAAATTCCTAATGACAATGAGGCAATGCTTACAGGATGCTAAGGTGTGAGGTTGGAATCTAATCACGTTCAGGGAAAGATAATATGAAGACTTGAATTTGCAAGCATTCAGAGAGAATGCCACCTATGTGCCCTTTTCAAAAATTACTTCACATGGCCTCTAACAAACATATGAACTGGTAAGTCATGGAATGAAACCATCGGTGGTGAGTGCTAAAATCAATTAAAACTGAGCTAGTGGTAACCAGAGGAAGAGTGGATTATTCATTAGCATCTCCATCCTCTATATAACAAAATTATTTTCTTTTTTTTTCTTTAAGATTTTATTTATTTATTTATTTGAGAGAGAGAGAGCACGAGCAGTGGGGCAGAGGGAGAGGGAGAAGCAGGGTCCCCACTGGACAGGGAGTCCAATGAGGGGCTCAATCCCAGGACCCTGGGATCATGACCTGAGCCAAAGACAGATACTTAATCGACTAAGCCACCCAGGCACCCCGGCAAAATTATTTTCAGTAATAATCATTAAATAAGACAATAATAATGGTCAGAGAACAAATGCAGGAAGTAAATATAGTTTATTGAATTTTATACGTATAATATATAAATAATGAAATTATTAGATTAATGATAAAGGGAAATATGGATTACCACTTTTTAATTACAGTGTTGTGGGATTTTTTTTGGCAAGGAAAAAAAACTCAAACTCTTGTACCTATGTATTCGTTGGTCACATAATGAATAATAACATTATTATAATTTAATGATAATTATAAAAGACAAATTGAAAACAAGAAGAAATTTCTATTTTAAAGATATTTTAAACTGGGGCACCTGGGTGGCTCAGTCGGTTAAGCATCCGACTCTTGATCTCAGCTCAGGTCTTGATCTCAGGGTCGTCCCATGTTGGGTTCCAAGTGGGGCTCACTTAAAAAAATTTATAAAGATACTATTCAAATTCAGGAAGATACTTAATACATAAACTAAATTTTTTGCTTTCTAATAAAAAATATCCACTTTGCAGTTTGTACTGTATCACCGTTTTTATCTCGGGAATCTTTTAAATACCCCAAATCCAAGAACTCACAAGGGATTACAGAACTGAACTGAACTCATGTTCTGATTCCTTGTCTTTGCAATCACCATTGTTATTACTTATTTCAAATCTGCTGCTTAACCACAGGCATTTGTAGTACCACAAGGGTTGGAAACACCAACTGGACCCCTAACGTGACTGGAACAATCCTGAACCATTATAAAGTTACCTTTGAAATGAGCCTGTGTGTCCCCATGTGCTGTTGGAAGCTCAGTGTATGACTGGGAAGTCTTGCAATTAATGTCCATGCCTAGAACAACACCTACTGGGGCGCCTGCCTGGGTGGCTCAGGGGGTTAAACATCTGCCTTCGGCTCACGTCATGATCCCAGGGTGCTTGGCTCGAGTTCCGCATCGGGCTCCCTGCTCGGTGGGGAGCCTGCTTCTCCCTCTGCCCCTCCTCCACGGGTGCTCTCTCTCACGCTTTATTTTTTAAAAAAGGACATGATGTTTACTAAAAGATAAGTAATAATAAAACGTGCAATGTTCAGGTTTTCCTGCAAATTATTTAACCTCAGCAATGGTTGAAGATTTGGGCCAAAGATTTTTCAATGAGAAATATTTAATTACTGACTTTGTTGACATTTGCTGGTACATGGCGTTAATAGAGGACAGACAACTTCACTTGGCTTCATTGTCGTTCCCATCACTCTGCCCTTGGTCTACCACTAGTTTGAATAATTCTGGTCAATCTGGCTGTGAAACCGAATGCCAGACCGTAGGTCTCTCTTTTTTCCAATTATCCTCCAAAGAGAGGACTGGGGTTTCATCAGGTAGAATTATGCTCTCACTGCATGTGTCAGGAAGCGGATAGAAAGTTTTAAGCAAGCGAGGGAAATAGTTTTTCCGAGTAACAGCTCAGGGCTGATAGAGCAGCTGTATGTTGCTGTCAACTGATGCACGCTCCCTCTGGTTTTTTGCACAAACATCCTTCCCTTTTGTCTTTTGCCCTTAAGCTCACAAAACAGGGCCGAACCTCAAGATCCTGTGCCCACCTGATATGCAAGATATAGCACAAAAAGCGAAGGCAGCATTCTCCCAAAACCAAATCTGTCCCTTCTTATGAGGAAAACATTAACTTTCCTAAAAGTCTCATCTACCAGATTTCTGTTTACATCTCCTTGGTTAGAACTTGTCATCTGGCCACTCGTAACCGCAAGAGAGAGTGGGAAATAAAGTCTTCTTCTTTTACCTGGGTGCATTGCCATCCCATGTAAAATTGGGGCTCTTTTGGGATGGGGGGAATGGATATTGTTTAGGTAAAATGCTTGGAAATGAAAACTATTAAATTCCTCTGTTGCTGGAAAGGTACTGAAATAAAGTTGGGTGTACTTGAATTCCCCCTAAGGAGAAACCTGTGGTCAACAATCGCTACAATTTTAATCATTTCAGTGTTATCACATGAAAAAGATCCATGCTGTGGTCCGAATATTTGGGTCTCGCCAAAATTCATGTTGAAATCCTCACCCCCAAGATGATGATATCAGGAGGTGATTAGGAGATCCCCATCACCATTGGAGGGTGATTAGATCAGGAGGGTAGAGGCCTCATGAGGGAAGAGATTGGTGCCTTATCAAAGAGACCCCAAGGAAGGACCTTGCCCCTTCCACCATGTGAGGACACAGGGGGTAGGGTGTCTTCTATGAGGAAGCAGTTCTTAACCAGACGCCAAATCTGCTGGTGCTATGATCTTGGACTTCCCAGCCTCCATAACAGTGATAAATACATTTCTGTTGTTTATAAGCTACTCAGTCTGCAGTATTTTATTATATTAGCAGGAAGGATGATCCATTAAGAAAGATGCTTAACTCTGATGTCATAGAGACTAATTTTTCTGGGCCAAAATTATTTCTGTTTCTACTTTTTTTGTATTTTAGTATTTTTGTACTTGGTAGCTTAATATTTCTTCCATTACTTTCTTTCTTTTGTGTGTGTGACCAAGAAAGGATAAAATAGTGTATTATCATATTCAATCACCAAGAATAAATATCATAAGGTCTGGAGACTTAAAACCAGGAGCCGGCTACTACAAAGGCAAATATCAATGCTCTTTTTCTATCCACTCATCTTTCAAGTTCTTTTTTTTTTTTTTAAGATGTTTCTTTATTTATTTGACAGAGACAGAGAGAGAACACAAGCAGGGGGAGCAGCAAGGCAGAGGGAGAAGGAGAAGCAGGCTTCCCATCGAGTGGGGAGCCCGATGTGGGGCTCAATCCCAGGACTCTGGGATCATGACCCAAGCTGAAGGCAGACACTTAACTGACTGAGCCACCCAGGCATCCCTCATCTTTCAAGTTCTTGAATTTGCCTCGAGTGAAGTACCCGTGGGCCACTAAGCAATACTAACCATTTACCATTCATGTACAAGTCATTGGGCCCATCCACAAAGCAACTCCCAGAAGGAAGAGAATGACCAAGCAATAGGCACTCTGCGCATCATGTTTTTAAAGCCCAGACTACCTAATAGTGAAACAGTTCTCTGCTCATCTAGTCTTGCTCCTTCTCTTTCCATATTAGGCCCATGTTTTGTCCTCAGTGAGGTCAAGAACATATCTTTTGGGGAAAATTTGCATGATCGGATATCTATTTTCTCAATGTCTCCCACCTCAGGAAATAGCCTGAAGGATGAACTCAGGATAAAGGATGGTAGACAAAAAGCGTCACTGGCCACAGCAATAATGACTGAATGAAGTTTCTGATCAGACAGCCTTTCAAACTTCTAGGGAGGGGACAGGCTGAGGCTGAAAGCCTCTACCACTGAGCTGAAGAAACTGCCACTTGACAGAGACAAATCTGTGGAGTTGAGAATGGTCTTTTTTCTTCTTTTTTAAAAAGATGTATGGGATTGTTTTTTCTTTAAAGATTTTATTTATTTGAGAGAGAGAGAGCGCGCGCGCGAGTAGCGGGGAGGGGCAGAGGGAGAGGGAGAAGCAGACTCCCTGCTGAGCAGGGAGCCTGATGCGGGACGTGATCCCAGGACCCTGGGATTATGACCTGAGCCGAAGGCAGATGCCCAACCAACTGAGCCACCCAGGCGCCCCCATGCAACATGTTTTCTAAAACTCAGTTCCTTGCAAGGTATGGCCTTGCCTTCATATCATCCCAGACTTTCAGCTTCAGTCTCCCTCAGGCCATGTTTATTCTCCACTCCACACCTTTACTCCGGTTATTCCTTTTGCCTGGAATGCCCTACACTGAACCTTTCATTTTTCAAATCCTATCTACCTGACCTTCAGGGGTGGCCGAGATTAAACTCAAGGGTCTCCTTGAGACTCTTTGCCCGGTTCTCAATCCACTCAGACTCTTTCTTTCCTCAACTTTTATAATGCCTTTCAAAGTTTGGTGTATGTAAGAATCGCCTGAAGGGATTGGTAATGCTCCTGTTACCCACCCCCAACCACCAACACCAGAGATTCTGATTCACTAGGTCCAAGGTCAGGCCCCAAAGTCTACAGTGCTCCTAACAATACCCCCAAGTGACGATGCTGTGGGCTGTGGATCACACTAGAGGCACTGGGAATGTAACAATCTAGACTCTGCATAGTCTGTTGCTTCATTTATTTCATAGATCACTTGTTTCTTCCACTAGATGGCCAGCAATTTGTGGGTAGGAACCCCGTTTTATAGTCTTCTCTATCTTGTGTATTTCGAGAGCCAAGAGATGTTCACAGGATACATGTGACCTGAGGCTCGGGAGTTTGCAGGCTTCTCCGTAACTTAGACAGTGGTAAAGATTATGTAAGAGTTTGCAGCTGTCTCTTCCATTAGTACCAGCTCCAGAAAACTTTCTGGCCCTGGTTCTGAACTTGAATGCATCACGAATCCGTGCGTGTGTCCATGTGATTTTATGTCAGTTAAGGGACAATATCCATACCTACCTCGGAGGACAATTCCTCGATGGGGCCTCAGAGTCTCTGAAAACATGCTTTTATACCAAGTCTTTCTTTCTAGGGGCACCTGGCTGACTCAGTCCATAAAGCATGTGACTCTTGATCGCAGGATCGTGAGTTCAAGCCCCACGTTGGGTGTGGAGCCTACTTAAAATAAAAAATTAAAAAACAATACTTTCTTTCTTTGTTTTTCTAGACTGTTCCCTATGTTAGTGGAATCCTGAGGCTGGCTGATGCAACTCAATTATAATAGAGCAGTCTGAATTTGGGTGACCATAACTAAGTGTGAAATGCAAGCACGTACAATTGACTTCTAGCTTTATTTTTTTAAGTAGTGATGGAATACATAAACTTGGTCAGCTTACTATATGAATGCCTGGCCTCATTCATGCAAGTCGGTGTGCACATGTACTCAGCTGGCCCACAAAGGCCGACCTGATGGTCACCTCTCTAGAACAGCCCCAAGCAACAGAACACACACCCAATCTCTCCTGACACTTTGCACCTTGCTGACATCCACCCTTCTTACACAATCAAAAGAGAAACTCCCCAGTTTTCTTGGGAACCATTTACAACTGGAACCATCTCCCCAACTCCCCCAAGATACCGGTGTGCCTGGAGTGCTAAGAAACTCTAATGCTGGACTCTCCTCTTTGGCTGCACCCCCATTTTCTTTCCCACCAGGTCTTGAGAAGCTAGGCGACATCACTGAAGCCTGTGTGTGTTTATTTGTGCCTTGTGAATCTGCGTTACTACATAAAGGTCCACCCATTCAGGGGCTAAGAATGTGCTTCTAGTTCTACCTGTAAAACTAGAAAAGTAGTCTTTAATTGCCTACGAAAGGAGACCTGGCCCTCTACACTGATGTGGGAAGATAGGGGAAAATATGGGATATAGGTAGTTTCCAAATATTGTAGTCATGGGAACATCTCGGGGAACAAACTTCGGTTGATAAATAGACAACAGGCGTGGAGGAGTAGGGTACAGTATTTTGAGTCACTATCTACCATGACAAATATTTATTCTGCCCTCAGGTCACAGATATTATACTGGGCACTGAGGACATAATGATACCCCCAAAGAGACACAGTTATTGCTTAGGGAGCTTATGATTGTTCTCAGAACACAGTCTCACAAGAAGGTGATTATTATTAACATAAACCATTCAAAGAAATGTAAACACTTAAAGTAAGTCCTGTGAAGGAGGAATATATGGAAATATATGTATCATGAAATAGAGTTGCCAACCTAGCAAGGGCAGGAAGGGAAGGCTTTTCCGAAGCTCTGAGTACTGAGTTGAGAGTTGAAGGATGAGTGGGAGCTACCAGAGCAAAGAGTGTTTCAGGCTGAAAGATGTGCAAAGGCCCTGTGGCAGGAATGGCATGATATGTTCATTCATTGACAAAAGCCCCAGTGGCTGGTACACACAGTTGGGAGGAGTGTGATGCAAGAGGTTGCAAGAAAGGAGGAAAGGGGCAGACATGTGTGGGCTCACAGACAACATTAAGAATTCCTATGGGTAACAGGGAAGCCACTGAAATGTTTAGTTAGATTTCTGTTTTGAGAGACTTACTCTGGTTATTGTAAGGAGAATGGGTTGAGAGGGCCAGTGGTGCTGCTGGCAGACCAGCTAGGGGACTGTGGCAGTCATCTAGGGGAGAGAAGATGAAAGCTTGGTCTAGGATTGGGGTAGGGGAAATGAGAAGAGAACTGCTCGGGCCACTGGCCAGCTATATAATAATGCACGAGAATCCCCCCTCATGTGATGCCAACTTCCAGGAAAACTGAGTGTTGGAGGCCTTGTTTATAAAGCTGGCTGATCATAAGACAGCCGTTTGAATCCCGGGGGGCCATCCTAAGCTTGACATATAAGTGTGCAACTGACTCTGGCTTCAGATTTTTAAAGGAATAATGGGGCAGGTAGTTTTTCTGGAGAAGTAGATACTGGACTTTGGAAAGCAGCAAGGTAAAGGAAAAATTGGTCTGGAGCGTCATTCTGCTTCATGACCACTGAGTGCTGCTCTTTCCAATGACAAGTTCCCCAAAAGCAAAGGAAGTGGGAGAAAACCACCTTGGAATAAAAGAGAGAAAAAGACAAAGATGTTTCCTAATTTTAGAAATCCGAGTCCTAAGCAGCAGGGTTCCAAACCAAGTTTTTGTGAAGGTCATTTTGCAGTATGGTAACTTCTGGCTTTCCTGTCAGCATCTCTAAGGACGGTCCCCAGTAATAAAAGGGCCAAGAAGGGACTTTTTTAGAACCATTAGCGTGCCCCCTCCCCCACAGTCCCATTAGTGGGCCTTATTAAACCAATTCAGACAAAGAGTAAAGATGCCCTAGTTAATGGAGAGTCTCCGATAATTACTTACTGCTCAGCCGCTTCTTTTAGGGTCTGAAAGGCCTTTAAATAATGTTTCTCTTGCTGTGTTCTCAGACAATGACCTAGTAGTCTGCTTTAAGCGGTGCCAATCCCATTAGCTGAAGAATAGCAAACTCTGTGTGTGTCTGTGTGCCAATGAATGTGTGTGTGTGTGTGTGTGTGCGCGTGTGTGTGTGTTGAGGAGCTCAGTTTATGGTAGGGGTCAATTTTAAATGTTGCTTCCTTCCTCTTTTCCTCCATTCCTTTGTAAACTCATCCCTCCCAGGAATAAAATGCACCACTGTGTCTATCAGATCCTCAACTAGGTGAAAATCTTTCCTAAAAATGGAGAGCAACCCTCAAATGCTTGCAGAAGATCCCTGTCACTCTTATTTACTAAGCATTTCTTGGTTGGATGTGATCTTAAAATCATCCTTGCCTTTGAAGAACTTCAAGTCCCAAACCACAATAAAGCAAAGAAAATAAAGCTATCCCAATTCATGTCTACTGCTCAGAGTTGAAAAATGTGAAAAGTTTTATAAATGTGGAAGGAAAAGTGTAGGAGACAAAACCTAGAGGAGGAATGCTGAGATGCTTGGAATACTTTCCCCTGTGGCCCTCTCTCCTAATGCTGGCAGCTCTTTTTTTTCCTGGTGATTAGACTGCAGAACTATCTTTAAAGACAGGTTATATCCTGACAGAGAATGTGGAAAAAGGGCAAGCTCACTTTTTTGGGGAAGGGTCACATTCTTCTATATGGAAATGAATACATTCAATCATGAGCAACTTTGTTATGAAAATGTGTAAAGCAACATTCAGAAACACTATAGTGAATTCAATCTGGCTGGAACCAGCTCTAGCCTACCTCTGTCTGGAAGACTTTTTCAGGGTTTCCAGAATGGTCTGATCTGACAGTTCTTGAACAAACGGAGTGTGAAAACAGGCCAGCGTAAGGAAGTGGGGTGATCTCATACAAATATATGAAAGTGAGTTACATGCGTCTCAGTGAGTATCACCGAGCACCCACAACACCCACACCCACACCCACCCACCCACCCACACACACACACATAACACACACACACACACACACACACATCTGACAACTCCTGGAAAGAATGATCACACTGTGACCAACAGGATAAAAGAACCACTCTCTGGTTCTGGATTCTAGAAAGACACCATAGGCAAGGAAATATTCTACTTCGGAAAACCAGAGGATGTTCCATTCAGTTCTCACTTTTTTTTTTTTTTTTACCTTTCATTTTGGTAACCGAACGGTTTATGTGTGGGGGCTCCTTCTGTATAATTTAAATTTCTGGTGTTATTTAGTTTCAAAAACATAAAGAACATCTGAAAGATGTTAGTTTCTTATACCTGCACCATTAACAACCTATCTGTTGGTTATCAACTTTCATTTGTAGGGGCACCTTCGGCTCAGGTCATGGGGAGCCCCGCTTTGGGCTCCCTGCTCAGCGGGGAGCCTGCTTCTCCCTCTGCCTGCAGCTCCCCCTGCTTGTGCACGCGCGTGCGCGCTCTCTCTCTCTCTCTCTCCCTGTCAAATAAATAAGTAAAATCTTAAAAAAAAAAAGCCCAACTTTCATTTGTATAACAATTAGTTAAAATGTGTGAAATAAGAAATCACTCAGCAGGAAATAACAAGCTCAGTATTTGGGGCATTGGACTTTTGTATCAGCGATTCCCATTCTGCAGAAAAGGACTGAATAGTGTGAAAGTTCATTTGGGTGTGTTGGGGAAGGTGAATTTATTTTTTTACTTTTTAAAGATTTTATTTATTTATTTGAGAGAGAGTGTAAGAGAGAGAGAGTGCGCACAAGCAAGGGGGAGGGGCAGAGAAAGAGGGAGAAGCAGGCTCCCCACTGAGCCAGGAGCCTGATGTGGGGCTCAGTCCTAGGACCCTGGGATCATGACCTGAGCCGAAGGCAGACGCTTAACCAACTGAACCACCCGGCACCCAGGGGGAGGTGAATTTTTGATCATGTACAAAAGGCTTGGACCTTGCATTACATTTAAAAAAAGAACAAAACAAAAAAAATTAAAATTAAAAAAAATAAAACAAAATAATAAAGCTTTCTTAAAAATCACTCTCCAAAACCAAATTAAATTCTGGAATCTCAATAATCTTGGACATTACAAATATAAATTGCTCATTAGATCTTACTATGCGCCATCACGGTGCTTAGTGCTATGAGGCATAATAAGTATAATATGTATAATCCATGATCTTAGACTTTGTGGCTAGGCTCATCATTCAGAGGTCCTGATTCCTAATCCAGTGCTTTTTCTAGTATAGCAAAGCCTCTCTTGCAACACAATTACCTTATCATAATCCAGCATGTACCAAAAACAGAATATTGCATTAAGAAAGTTGATCCCCAGTAGAACCACCCAATGGAGGACTGCCCTTAGATGTGGGCAGTTGGGCTGATGTCCTAGGCTCTGGGCTTTAGGTCTTCCTCTGGCTGCATCTCTCCCTGGCCCCAGGGCTTTTACCCCAGGGCTAATCTTCCTGGGGGCTGCCCCACTTGCCAGTGTGTCCTCATAGGCCTGAGGAGTGGCTCCAGCTAGGGAAGCAGTAGATGATAGGACAGTAGACATTAAGACGTGGTGGCAGAGGTGTCTTCATGCCTATGTGGGGCCTCGTAGAGCAAGACAGGGTCTGTGCTGGGGAGCGAAGGGCAACCATCTGTTTTGCTCTTGTCCCTAGAAATATCAGTTATGCTTGACCAGTTCCAGTGAACGAATGAAGAATACACATACACACACACGTATATATTTTCATATACATATATAAATTCAAATTCAAATATATATGTGTATATATATACACACATATACGTATATATATATATATATGCACACACACACAGTTTATAAGTTATGATGGTTCAACTTAGGATTTTTATATATACATTTTTATATACTTATATATATATGTGTGTGTATATATATATATTGTGTGTGTATGTATATATATATATATATATATATATTACTCTGCAATATTGTATCTTCACATTTTGCTCCATACAACAACAACTCACTTATTGGGGGCCTAATATTGCCAAGCACTATTATAAACTCTTACTTGGGACTCACTTATTCCAAAAACACTATGAGGTAGATAACATTATTACTATCATCATCACCACCATCCCCATTTTACCCAGGAGGAAGCCGAGGCACAGGGAAGTAAGGTAATTTGTGCAGGCCTGAGAGCTAGTAAGCCCCAGGGCCAGGCTTCTAACCATAGGCAATGCAGTTTCTATTCCACTTCCCTTGCTTTTCTGCCTCAGCTCTATATCTCCTGCCAGGCAGGCTCAAGCCCTCGCTCTTTTGCAGAGGGCTGTCTGAGCATTTCCATTCTCCTCCCAATTTTCTGAACTTCTGGAGTTCCTTTGGCCTTCATCACTCTCCGGATACTTACTGTTGGGGACTGCCGGGAATCTCCCCACATGTTTATCTATTAGCTCTACCATCTAAAAGTGAAAGATGACTGGGCCCTTCCCTGAAAAGTGTTGAGTGGGCAGGTGTTTGGTTTCCCAGAATAAGTATGGTCGACTCTGTGATGAGCTGCCAAATCCCCAACCGGAAAAGGATTGTGGCCCCAGCTTCTAGAAGGCAGTGATGCCAGCACATTGATTGCAGTGGTCAGCCCCTTCATGGGCTATGTCAACGGCAGAGAGCAACCTTGCCTGAGGCCTCGCTCCCTCCCAGACTGGCCCACGTCCTTGGACTGAGGGATGTGGGAGTGTAAAGGCCTGGCTATCTTGGTCAGCAGTGTGCTGGAGCCAGCTTCCATGGATGGTGCACGTTATGAACTCCATGTTCAGTGACACGACATCCAGAGCTTAAAATTAGTCATGGTGTGGTATTTGCTGCATGGAGATTGGCAAACACAGACAGATCAGGGCTTTGGTTTTTCAGAGTCAGTTTGCCAGCACACCCCGGTTCTCGGCCCAACTCAGGACTCATCGGAAGCTTCTGAAAGGCCCTTCTGTCTCAGAGGTCGTCGTGAGGGTGGCCGAGGCTGTCTTCCTGGGGGCTCACAGCTGTATCTCTCCCTCTGCCCAGTTCTGCTCCTAGCCCCTCACCCACCCTAGGCACATGTGTTGATCCCAAGGGCACTTTCTGCATGCCCAACTCTCAAAGTCTGCTTTCTGGGGAACTCTGCCTGCAATAACTCTTACTACTGTTAAAGTTTATCTAAGCTTTGCAGATTGCTTAGGCACTTTATCAGGAATGCTAGGTTTTCCCAGAAGGAAGTTGAGAATATATCATACAAAATGTTCTGTCCCACATCAAGATGGAGAAAATTTTTCTTATACAAGCTTTTAACCTTTTTTTGAGACATTTAAGGGTACTTTATTTATTCCAGTATACCTAAAATGCTGTCATTTCCATATGTAATTATTACACATTTTTTTACTGAGACATTTTACGTTCTTTTAAAAAAAAAAAAGATTTTATTTATTTATTTGACAGAGAGAGAGCACAAGCAGGGGGAGTGGCAGGCAGAGGGAGAAGCAGGCTCCCCGCTGAGCAAGGACCCTGATGCAGGGCTCCATCCCAGGACCCTGGGATCATGGCCTGAGAGGAAGGCAGACGCTTAACCGACTGAGGTGCCCCTGACATTTCATTCTTTTTACATATGAAGCTTTAGAAACCTAGTGTGCATTTTATACTGACAGTACATCTCAATTCTGACTGGTCGCCTTTCATTTGCTCAATAGATTCATGAAGCTGGTATGTGCAATATTATACAACTTAACTAGTAAGAGTGTCCACTGCTCGGGACGTCTGGGTGGCTCAGTCCGTTAAATGTCCAACTTTTGGTTTTGGCTTGGGTCATGATCTAAGGGTGGTGGGATTGAGCACTGAGTCAGGCTTTGTGCTCAGCGTGGGGTCTGGTTGAGATTATCTCTTTTGCCCTCTCCTTCCCCCCTGCTCCTCCCCTGCTCCTGCACATGCACTTTCTCTCTCTCTCTCAAAATAAGTAAATAAAATCTTAAAAAAAGTGTCCGTTGCTCATACATACCACAATTTCTATATACATTTGATTGGTTTTTCCGTCTTTATGAGGTATAATTAATATATAAAAACCTGAATATAATTAATGTATGCAAATCAGTGAGTTGGGACATATGCAATGAATATGCTTATTACTTGGATTGTGGTGATGGTAATATGAGTGTATATATTTGATTATCGATATATATTTAAGTTTAGGTTGTTCCCGATTTGAGACTATTATGAGAAATGGTGCTATCAACATTCATGTCTGTCTCTTGGTGCACATATGGAATAATTAGGTTTGTATATGTTCAAATTCAATAGATGCTGCCAAATATATTTCACTTTGTACTGTCAGTTCTTTATCTAATTTTATCAGTTCTGAGGGATTACTGGTGGTCTCTAAGCTGGAGTTCAATTTTTAATTTCCCAATGACAAATGATGTTGCTCAAGAGGTAAGCTCTTTTTGTTTTTTAAAGATTTATTTATTTATTGGAGAGAGAGAGAGTGTGAGCATGTGAATGGAGGGAGGGGGGAGGGAGAGAATCTTCAAGCGGACTCCCCACTGAGCATGGAACCTGTCGCAGGGCTCGATCCCACCACCCATGAGATCATGACTTGAGCCAAAACCAAGAGTGACAGCCAGCCAGGCGCCCAGAGGTAAGCTCTTAATAGAGGCCCTGGCTAGTACTCACCATTATACAAGCCACCATGAACCCCTTACCTAGAGGACAATTAATTCCTGTTCATGTTTGCTGAATGACTAAAATAAACCACATTCAAATTGCCCGATTAAAATTTTTTGGTAAGGGCGCCTGGGTGGCTCAGTCGTTAAGCGTCTGCCTTCAGCTCAGGTCATGATCCTAGGGTCCTGGGATCGAGTCCCACATCAGGCTCCCTGCTCGGCAGGAGACCTGCTTCTTCCTCTCCCACTCCCCCTGCTTGTGTTCCTGCTCTCGCTGTGTCTCTCTCTGTCAAATAAATAAATAAAATCTTTAAAAAAAAATTTTTTTTTTTTGGTAAGATTCTATCACTTACTCTTGAGCTTTCTTGTTGAAAAAGGAATAGTATGTGGTGGTAGGGTGGGGAATTATTGAATATTTTGCTTTGTTGAAGACTTTTCACTTTTTTTCCCCATGTCTACCTGTTTGTAGAAGTGATAGTCAAAAGGCTTAAAAACATGTATGGCCAGACCATCAACTAATCAGAAAATTCTGGCCCTAAAGCAAGAGCAGGGTCCTGTCAACACCCATCATCCCCACAGAATAGGGTCAGGTATTAATTCTTTGGGTGTTAGATCTTAGAGTGGGTGGGGAGGGGGCTCCTCAGAAAGAGACTTGGGACACTTAGGAAGGTTAGCGACAGAAGCTAGTCACCAACCTGTATGGAACTGTTTCAATATTTGAACACTGGGTATGGCCTTGTGGATGTCTGCTAGCTGAATAGCAGGCTCATTTGTTCTTTGACCAAGTGACTCCGTTTATGACTTTAGTATTCTGTATCTCAAATGCTTTTAATTTATCTAAGGAGACAAATTATATTGCTCTCAATGAATATCCTAATCATCTTTACTTGGGCATTTTTTGGGAGATGGGAGTGATGTATACTTGGGCTTGCAAACTTTAAGCTATAAATAGCCCTCCAAATTTTCCGATTAAGTTTAAAACATCTTTTGATCAGACTGTTGTTTCATTTCTTGGAAGACAGCATTGCTTTACTGAATCCTGGCCTGACCATTACTGTAGAAAATTGAGGCTAAAAGGAAAAAAATTTAATGAAGAGATATAATAATCAAATCTCCTTCCATGTCATTTGGTATTTCATTTTGTTTCAATGCACATTTATTGAGATCATTTACTCGATACAAAGGTAAGTGTTGTAGAACATGCAAATATGAATAAAGCGAAGTCCCTGAACTTCAGAGCATGCAGAAGGAGGTATAATAGGGTAGCCTAAAGCAGGATAATGGGAAAAGAGGAGTATTCAGAAGTGGTAAAAATGTGTCTGGACTACAGAGTGGAGAGGAAAAGATTATGCAGGAGACAAGTCTGAAAAAGTGGAATGTTAGTCAAGATGCTTTCAGTAGCAAGTGACACAAACCAACTCAAACTATCTTGAGCAAACTATGATTTAACTGGTGGTATAACTGTGAGGTCTAAGAGATGTAAATAGATAGGTGACCCAACGGATTTGGGGTGGTAACGATGTGTCAATGTAAGTTCACTGATTGTAACAAATGTACCATCATGGTGCAGGATGTTAATAGTGGGGGAGGCTGTGCAGGGGGATATGGAAACTCTGTAATTCCCACTCAATTTCCCTGTGAATCAAAAACTGCTCTACAAATAAAGTCTATTAAAAAAAAGAAAGAAAGAAAAGATGGTGGGACTGCTGTTAGCTGACAACCATTTGAATGGAGACATGAACTTAAATATTTTACATTTAAAAGAGTAAAATGTTCCCTGCTGACCTAGTGGGGAGGCCTGAGAGCCTGCCCAGCTGAGATTGTTCTTAGCCATTGACTTTTCATCCCTTTTCTGGGATCACCCCCTTGGTTTGGTGATAAGGATGTGTATTAGTGATAGTGAATAAATTCAGACATTCTGCAAATGTGACTTTTTAAAGCATTTTATGTGCCAGACCCTGTGCTTAATGCGCAGCAGGGAAACAATGACAATGCACAGGCCCTTGCCCTCAAACTTTACAGAATCATAGAGGTTTTCTCAAAGGGTAGTCTGCTGATCACCTATATTGGAAGCAATTTGAGGCACTTGTGCAAATCACAAAATTCAGGACCCTATTATAGGCCTTCAGAATAAAAATCTGTGGATATGTGACCCAGGAATTTGCATTTTTAACAAGTATCCAAGAGCCTTGACACTCAAAATATAGCATCACCTGGGAGATCATTAGAGGTGCAGGGACCCCACCACAGATGTCCTCAATCAGAATCTGCATTTTAACAGGATCCTCATACATTAATGTTTGGGTTTGAGAAGCACTTTTCTAGAAGATTGTTACATGCTGAAGTTTAAAAATCACTGGTCTAGGAAGACTGAGTATACAGATGACTTTAACAATGTGATGAGTGCATTTATAAAGGAATGTGTGAGTTCCTCTGGATGTGCATAAAAGTAACAGGTTTCCCTGCCAGAAGTTTCCAGGACACGTGTGATAGCACCCCTTTTTAAAGAGCAAGGAGTTAGGCTAACGTGATGTGGCAGGGGTGAGAGGTCTCATCAGAGGAAACCACTGTACAGAAGTCCTGAGGCAAAAGAGAACACTGTTTAGGGATCAAGAAATGTACCTCAAATTGCAGTGTCTTGGTTTTGTTTTTGTTTTTAACTTACTTAAACTCTGGATATCAACAGAAGGAGATACTTTTTTTTTAAATTCCATGGTTGGGGTGCTTGGATGGCTCAGTCGGTTGAGCAGCCCGCTCTTGACTTTGGCTCAGGTCATGATGTCAAGGTCCTGGGATCAGCTCCTCCCCTCCCAATAGGGCTCTGTGCTCAGGCGGGAGTCCACTTGAGGATTCTCCCTCCCTCTGCCTCTCCCCCCACTTGCACTCACAAGGGCACGCTCTCTCTCTCAAACAAAATAAATAGGGCGCCTGGGTGGCTCAGTTGGTTAAGCGACTGCCTTCGGCTCAGGTCATGATCCTGGAGTCCGGGAATCGAGTCCCGCATGGGGCTCCCCGCTGAGCGGGGAGTCTGCTTCTCCCTCTGACCTTCTTCCCTCTCGTGCTATCTCTCATTCTCTCTCTCAAATAAATAAATAAAATCTTTAAAAAAACAACAAAATAAATCTTAATAAATATTTTTTTAATTTTTAAAGATTTTTATTTATTTATTTGAGAGAGAGAGAAGGAGCAGGAGCATGAGGAGCATGAGAGGGAGAAGCAGGCTCCCTACTGAGCAGGGATACCCAGGGGGTTGGGGGCTCTCTCCCAGGACCTGAGCTGAAGGCAGATGCTTAACTGACTCAGCCACCCAGGTGCCCCAAGAAAAATTCTATGGTTAAAGATTTTTCTCATTAATGTTTAAGGGAAAGGGGCGGGGATCAGATTTTCGATTCCTTTCATGCTGCTTTCTCCAGCCTCCTTTGACAAATTTTGTTTGTTTTTGGCATCAATTTCTTCACTCATTCGTTCATTTGAACGGTGCTTTGCGCTCGGTGCGAGAAAAGAAATAGTTCCCGCCCTGAGGGAGTTTATAGGTGAGGCTAGGGTAGGGATGGAGAAGCCAATAAAATAAGGAAAATAAATGCGTAATTATAAATTGAGAAAATGGTTAGGAAGTGTGCATATATAAACACAACACACACACACACACACACACACACACAACCACTTTCTGTTTTGCTGGGAATCCGAATGGGGGTTGAAGACCTCCCCTCAAAAATCAACCCCTTTCAACCTGCTGTCTACAACAGGGCAGGACAGCGAAAATGGATTTTCTCCGCAGCTCCAAACCTGAAATGAGAAGCAACCTCCAGGTTGTAATAGTCCTATTTTCAGAAAGAACTTATCTGAGTAATTTTCGGAGGGAGCTGCTAAAAATGGGTCCAATCCTGTATATGTTCCCAGTGAAATTTTCCAATTGCAAACATCCATTTGGGCGTCGGGAGGAGCAGGGAGGAGACTCTGCGGCACCCGCCATTGTTTCCAAAATGTGTGTGACAAAACCCTGTGCAGAAGGAAACAGAGATAAGGCCCGGCGGTGCGGTCAGGCCCTGCTCCGCGGCCGGGTCCTGGGGCAAAAAAAGACGAGTCTTGCGACCTGGAACCTTGTGTGTCGGGTCTCGCTTCCCGGGTGGCTGGGGGGAAGCATTTAAGAGCGGGACCGCGAGCCGCGCTTGTAAACAGACCGCCGGGCTGGGATGGTCGGCGGCCAGACGGGCTGTCACGGTGAGGCCGGCTTGCTGCGAAGCCGAGCCCCAGCCAGGAGTAGGCTGCAGGCCCCGCAGGTGAGGGGAGAGGCCCAGCCGGCGGCCAGGGGAGCATCCTCCTGCTTCTGTGCTGCCTGGCTGGCCAGTGGGGGAAGGGTGTGGGCATGACAACGTTGTAACATCCGAGGGTATCCCTGGGGTGGCGATGATTTTGCTGTTTCTTCCGTACTCTGGTTTTGATTTCGTGCTGGAGGCTGCACTACAGTGTCGTGGATAATGGGCGAGGGGAGATTACATGATACATTGTCTGCTGATTTTTAGACATCGGGTGTGTAAGTAGAAAGCAATTTGAAATAGCTCATCCCGTCCTGTGCGTTGTTTTTAGTCTCCCTGCTTCCTGGGTCCTAGAAACCAAATCTCAGCAGAGCCTATCACTCACCTCACGCCGGGGCTCCTCGAGCAACAGCGATTGTTCGCTCTGTGGACTCCGATCATTTTTAATGTGTAGTAAATGATACTGTGTGACTGATGACAAGCATGATTTGGTCTTCTGTGAGAGGATTACTAAGCTGAAAAACCAGGATAAGGAAATTTCAGACCCACTCAATAAATGAAATGTCTACTGAGATATATAACTGAGGATAAACTGAGATTGGTCTAGATTTATAGCTTGCAAAGCAGGGCAGATTTGAATTTAACAGGTTAAACTGAAACTGAGCTATGCTGTTGTAAACTCATTTGGAAGTTTTTTCCCTTTTTTAATCCTTGGAAAAGAGAAACTTTTTTTTCTTTAATATTTTAATTTCAGTAGTCACAGTGAATTGCAATGTGTATTCATTCATAAGGTTTTTATTGTAAACTGCCTACATGTAAGCTTTAATTGTACCTATAATCAAATACAAGGCAGTTTTCATTTCATTAACTTTGAAAATGCCTTCACCAAAAATTGGGCTATATATAGACATGTCTCCATCACATAGTCTAACTTTTATTTTTATTTTTTTTTAAGATTTTATTTATTTGAGAGAGAGAATGAGAGATAGAGAGCACGGGAGGGAAGAGGGTCAGAGGGAGAAGCAGACTCCCTGCTGAGCAGGGAGCCCGATGTGGGACTCCATCCTGGGTCTCCAGGATCATGACCTGAGCCGAAGGCTGTCGCTTAACCAACTGAGCCACCCAGGCGCCCTAGTCTAACTTTTAGTTAGTAGAAGAGTATTAGATTAAATTGCACATAGAAAGTGTTTTGTGGGCGCCTGGGTGGCTCAGTCGGTTAAGTGTCTGCCTTTGGCTCAGGTCATGATCCCAGGGTCCTAGGATGGAGCCCCACATCCGCTCCTTGCTTAGCAGAGTCTGCTTCTACCTCTGCTGCTGCCCCTCCCCCTGCTTGTGCGCTCTCTCTCTCTCTCTGTGTCAAATAAATAAAATCTTTTAAAAAATTTGAAAAAAAGAGAAGCGTTTTGAAAGCAAGTACATCAAAGAGATAATATAATATGAGTTTGTCTTTAAAATGAATATTTGCACAGTGTAATGGTTTATAGCAAGAACTATAAAGCCAGGCTACCTGGATTCTAGTTCCTGTGTAGCTACTTCCTATTGTATAATGTTGGGAAGTTACCTGCTGTGTTTCTGAATTTATAGACCGAGCTTAATAATAGTACTGATCTCATAGGGTTGTTATGAGGATTAAATGAATTCGTATTTTTGAAGCATTAAGAACAGTACATGTAATAATTGCTGTATACATGTTTGTTAATAAATACATAAGGGGTACCTGGCTGGCTCGGAAGAGCATGTGACTCTTGATCTCCGGGTCATGAGTTCAAACCCCACGTTGAATGTAGAGATTACTAAAAAATAAAATATTTCATTGATTTTTTTTCTAAAAATATGTATAATAAAAATAAACCAGTGTTGAAAGTAGAATGGTGGTTGCAGAAGCTGGGGGAGGGGCAAAATGGAGAGTTTTGTTAAATGAGTATAGTTTCAGTTTTGCAAGATGAAGAGTTCTATAGATTGGTTGCACAATGTGAATGTACTTATTACTGAACTGTACACTTGAAAATGGCTAAGATGGCAAATTTTATAGGTATTTTCCCACGATTAAAATTTAAAAAAAATATCAGGGTTGGCGAAGTTAGGTATTAAAAATTCTTTTTTTTAGGAGGGGGAGGGGCAGGGAGAGGGAGAGAATCTTTAAAAAAAATTTTTTTTAAGATTTTATTTATTCATTTGACAGAGAGTGAGAACACACAAGCAGGGGGGAGGGGGATAGGGAGAGGAAGAAACAGACTCCGGACTGAGCAGGGAGCCCGATGCAGTGCTTGATCCCAGAACCCCGGGATCACGATCTGAGCCAAAGGCAGATGCTTAACCAACTGAGCCACCCGGGCGCCCAGAGAGGGAGAGAATCTTAAGCAGGCTCCATGCCCAGCACAATGCGGGGCTCAATCTCACAACCCTGAAATCATGACCTGAGCCAAAATCAAGGCTTAACCAACTGAGCCACGCAGACGCCCCTCAAAATTCTTATTAGCACACAGTAGCCCCATCCACAGTTGCCTTTGCCGTTGTGAAAATGCAGCTTTTTACAGTCATCAGTAAGGTTCATTTATTTGGTAAATCCATGCAATTGAGATTTATCATAAAGAGCATGAACAAATGGTAAGAAACAACACCTATGACTCTATAGCAGGCAGAATTTTAAAAATGCCTCTCTACCAAGATTGCGTGCCCTAATCCGTGCAACCTGTAAAGATGATGAATTACCACTCTTTTGACTATATTATGTTATAGGACACAGTTGACTTTAAAATGGGGAAAATATGTGAGTAGTCCTAATCTAATCACAGGAGCCCATAAAAGTGGAGAGCTTTCTCTGGCTGGGGAAATCCAAACTATTTGAAGCTTGAGGAGGAACAACATACTGTTGCTATTTTGAAGGTGGAGGCAACACTTGAGAAGGAATGGAGGAGCCATGAAGAATGCAGGATGCCTAGAATTCTGGGGGTGGCCTAGCATGGAAACTGGAACCTCAGACTTGGGGGCACAACCTAAGAACTGAACTATGCCAACAACCTGAATGAGCTTAGAACTGGATTCTTCACCAGAGCCTTTAGAGAAGAGTCCAGCCTGGCCAACAACACCTTGATTTTGGCCTCTTGAGAGAGACCCTGAACAGGGAACCCTGTCAAGCTCACCCAGACTTCTGACCTTCAGAATTGTGAAATAAGAAATAGGCGTTGCTTTAAGCTACCGAGTTTGGGGAAATCTGTTATATAGCAATAGAAAACTAATACAGACTCCAACAGAGAAGTGGGCAAAGACAGGAACAGACTATCCATAGAAGAGAAAATTAAGTGACTAATAGACGTATGAAAATACGTTCTCTTTTCATTAGTCAAAGAAATGAGGATTGGAACAACAGCAGGGCCCCATTTTTCCAGCTCCTAAATTAGATTGTTAACAAATTCAGTTCTTCACATTAGTTAGTGTGCAGTGGAGCAGATACTCTCAAATGCTGTGAGGGGTGAGCAAATGGTATAACCTTTCTGTAAAGCTCGTTGGCTGAATGTATGAACAGCCTCACTAATGCTCCTACCACTTGACCTAATACTCCTAGCAGTCGATCCAAAGGAACTTAGAAATATTTTTACAGTTAATGTTCACAAATGCTTAGTGTAGCTTTGTTTTCTCATAGATAGATGGATTTTAGCTTTAGGCTCTAGACCCAGGTTAATCATACAAGTGGAAAACAAAGAACTGTGATGGATATGTAACCATTTGCAAAAAGAAGGACATCTGCATGTTCTGGCTAGGAGAACCAAGCTGGACCCAGGCCGGTAACATCTGTGTTACAAAACACCCAATGCTAATATTCATTGAATATTTATCAGATACTTGACATTCTCTATTCCAGTTTAATCATGTATGCAGCCTTTCCATAATACTTGAAGTCAAGCTATACATTTACATATTTAAGAAGTAGGTAGGTAGATGGGTACTACTTTAATTACTTGTTTCAGAAGACCTGATTTTAATAGGAACCTGGAAAAGATTAAATCATTTGGGCAGATTTTTTAGGATTCTCCATCTCTAGACAGTTTCCAGGAGCAGCAGAGCACTATTTCATTTTCCCCACTGGTTCCCTTTCCTATTTTCATTTTGCTCTGTTCTCACACACCTACAAGAAATGTCCAGAAACTGTCTATTGCTCCATTGGCACTAGCCAGATGGTGATTTTCTTCATGGGGAATGTTAATCCCTTAGAAGAAACCGTGTGGAAGGATGTCTAGCTAGGAGTTGCTTTTTTCTTCATCCTTTTTCTTTTAAAGTGATTTTGTATTTGGTTCATAAGTAGCTGAACCGTATTCTAGCTTAGAGCTTCTAGTGCAAGCTAAAAATTCTGAGAACTGAGTACTGAGTGACACTGTGATAAAAATGACCACCAGTAGTAAATTCCATGCATTGGGTATGCTCTCCTTCATGGGCTCCTACGGATATTACCAGACGGATAATAAAAAGCCCACATAATTTACCTTCATACTGACAATAAGGTAAAGACTGTGTTTAGTCTGTGGATGTAATTAGTCTTGATGGCAACGTGAGTTATGAGCAAAAACTAAAGTTAAAATATTGAGGCCATTGCACTGAGATGTCAGGCATGCTATTTTCATTAACATTTTGTTTCTTTTTCATACACATTAACTTAATTTGAGTTATGTGTTTCAAATTGGATTCTTCAATTATATGCCATGTTTGTGAGTACGGTAGAGATTTGTTTGTCCACTTACCTTGATTAGTGTAACCAATTTTTTTTTTAAAGATTTTATTTATTTATTTGAGAGAGAGAGAGAGAGCACATGAGACGGGGGAAGGTCAGAGGGACAAGCAGACTCCCTGCTGAGCAGGGAGCCCGATGCGGGACTCGATCCTGGGACTCCAGGATCATGACCTGAGCCGAAGGCAGTCGCCCAACCAACTGAGCCACCCAGGCGCCCCTAGTGTAACCAATTTATAATTCAGTACAAACTAAAGCTGCCTGGTTCTGAGTTATCCAGTTTACTTGTGACCATTTGTCTAATGGGGAAATTGCTAAATATCCACTTTACTTTGTGGCTTGTATATGTGATTGTAAATGTAGGTTTCAGTCACAGAACAGGGAACATGTTAGAAAACATCAGAAAGGTGCCCAGCAGTTTTCATGCTCCAGGAAATTGACTAAATGATAGTTTCCCACGTGTTCTTGATCCATTTGAGTCAGCACTTTAGCTTTCCAGAACAACTTCTCTTCTACCCTCAGGGATTCATTGATTCATTGACTGAACAAGTAAGAGTTGAGCACTTGTTTTTACCGTGACAGATAGCTCTTGTACTTGGAGCCAGGAGCACAACTTTGAATAAAACAGGTACAGTCTTTGCCTTCATGAAACTTATGGTTTAGTGGTGGAGACAGACAAGTAAACAGGCCAATTTACACAGCGTGAAAGGCATTATAAATTAAGATCAGAATGCAGTGGGAACACATAAGAGGGATGACTAAAACGGACGTGGGAGGTCAGGGAAGAAGTGACACTTCAGCAGAGACCCAAAGGCTGAATTAAAATTAGCCAAGTTGTGTCCCTGTGTGTTGTGGGGTAGAGGGTAAGAGGGAGATTTAAGAGATGAGCTCAGGAAAGTGAGTGGCTGTGAGCTCTTACAGGCAGTGTTAAGGAGTGTATGGTTTTTCCAGAAGACACCAGGGTTTTAATTTCGGAAAGCCCACTTCCTTTGCAGTGTGGTGACTGGATTAGAGGAGGGCAAGACTGAAGGGAAGAAGACTGGGTGGTGGTGTCTGAACTAAGACAATAAAGAGAGGAATGGGTAGATTTGAAGGATGTGGTAGAGGTAGAATTAATGTAACTTGCTCTTTGGAGTGATTGCGGGTGAAGGAGACAGAAGGGTCAAGGGTGCTGTTCACTTTCTGGGGCAGATGATGGTGTCCTTCACTGTATGGACAATACCAGGTTGAGGGGCAGGTTGAGGGTAAGATGAGGAGCTGGGTTTGTGCACATTTAGGAGTTAGGGGCCATCCAAAATGCAGTTGCATTTGTGGGTCTAGAGCTCAGGGGAGTAATCGGGTCCTCATCCACCACATGGACTGCAGCTGAAGCCACAGAAATGAAGATCACTCAGATAGAAGAGGAACTAATAAGAGGGTTATAGGGGAAATGGAGGAATACCTGTATTTATGATATGAGCATAAGAAGGGGAGCTCATAGTGGGGACTGAACTGAGCATCCTGAGATAAAGGAGAAACATCAGAAGAGGCTGCATCGGTGTGTTCGTGAGAGCAATGCAGAGTGGGTGTTCAATAGGTCAGATACTGCTGAGGGGTCAAGTCCGACGTGCAGTGAAAAATCTCCTGGGTTTAGCAACAAGGAAATTGTTGATGACCTTTGCCTCTGCAGTTTCAGCTGGGGCAGAACCAGATTGCCTCTGGGGGGCGGGGGTGCGAATGAATGGGTGGGGAGAAGTAGAGTCAGAAAGCATAAAGAGCAAGTTTCTCCTAGAAACTTGGAATTAAAAGGTAGGAGGAGAAAATGTTTTAGCTGTAGGGGAACTTGGAGGGCAAGGGAGGGTTTTACTTACTTGGTTTTTCTTCTTTGAGGAGAGATAATCCTTTTGAATCATCATGCACTTGCATTATTGAATCTCCCCACCCCAAGACCACCAGAAAAGCAGAAAACACAGTAACTCTCACTGCCTTGAGCAGTGCAGGCATTCCTTGAGTAGATTAAAACCTATCTCAGAGTTTCCTGAACCGATTGCTGTCACCCCTCTGTACCAGTTCGTTGGTTTATAATGAGAGGAGATCAAAGAGAATGCGGACCCTTTCCCTGGCACCACACAGCCCCTGTCTGCGTCCTGTATCCTGTGCTTTGGAGTTCACAAAGCACTGCATTATGTCATTTGACTTGCTCTCCAAGAAAACTTTTGAAGAGGGTTGGACAGGTATCCTTATTTGACCTGCATCAATGTAACTGGAATTCAGGTTCACATAGCTTGCCCAGAATCACACCTCTGGTCATTGTGCATGGAATGTTGAAACTGAGGTCTTCCAGTTCTAGGTCTTATGGTCCCAAAGTGATTGTCCTTCACTGAAATGTTAAATATGATGTCTATGGATTTCTGGTACCAGTGTGGTCATATCGTCTTTCAGTAGACTTAAGAAACAAGACTGAAGGTTGAGGGTCAACTTTGTTACTTTGATTGAGCCCCATGTACAATGATATTCTTACCCCTATTCCTCCCCCAAAAAAGTTCAGTTGGTTTTAGAAGGAGGCACTTTATTTGGGCATGACTTAATAGTTAAAATATGGTAGAATTATCTATAGTCACATTTAATTTGAAAATATTTCTTTAATCCTTTTGACAGAAACACTTATTAGCAGTTTTTTTTTTAAGTAAACATTTTTTACAAGTGTTTCTATTTATTGGCTAAATGAAAAATGATGTCTGAGGGAAACATTAGTAAAAGGTTTGGGCAATTAGGACTATGTCAACATTTGCAAAAGCACTTATTTGGCCTAAATGAAGTCACAGTTATTATACTCTTGCAGACATTCCAAGTAATGTGTTCAAGGTCACTAAGAGAATTGAGGTTAGCTGTTTAGTTAGAGAACAGCTTTTTACTCTGTTTGTTCAGGGACCTCTCATCCACCATTCCCTCAGAGAACTTACAATGACACAGAAGTATTACAGACATGATTTTTTGAATAAATTAAGTATAAACTGTTTCCCTGGGTGTAAAGATGATAATTAGCATTTAACTTTCTGAGTTGTGGGATTAACAAAGATTTAAAAATAAATAGTTTAAATAATTATTAATTATTAATAATAAATAATTTAAAGTTGCTGATGTTTGACACTAAAATTCAAAGTACCATGTATGTAAAATTTTAGCTGTCTTATCTCAGGGTAATTAATTTGCTATTAAATGCCATACAGGGCTGTATGTGCATTTTAGAGTCTTACTTCCACTCACTGGCCATATTACTTTGGACACATAACTTGGTCTGTTTAAATCTGAGTTTCCTTTTCTGTAAAGTGATAATAATAGCAGCTCTCCAATAGGATTTAACAACATGATGCAGATAAAGGGCTTAAATAATGACTGCCCTTAGTAAGTACTCAAAAATATTAGCTATGACTTCTTAATCTTGGTCTTGGCTTAGGAATTATAAGAACTGTCTTTATTTTGTTTTTAAATATTTTATTAACTACATCATTCCATATTTAAATGTGTCTGTCTACATTGAATAAGCCCTTTACGGGACATTTTTAATGAGTTTAGTAGTGGTAGTCTTGGATGATGAGCAGCTGTTTGAGTCCCAGTAATCATATGCCTATCATCTTAATGTCAAATCAAAAGAGCTGAAGAGTGGTGCCCGGGTGGCTCAGTCGGTAAAACGTCTGCCTTTGGCTCAGGTCATAATCCCAGGCTCCTGGGATCGAGTCCCATGTCGAGCTACACACCCAGTGGGGAGTCTGCTTGTTCCGCTCCCTCTGCCCCTCACCCCTCTTTGTTTTCTCTCTCTCAAATAAATAATCTTTTTTTTAAAAAGTTAAAGAAATATGCACCAATCAGAACTCCAGAATGTTTACATGCTGCTGCATTGTTTTCTAAAAATCCATTCTGTACTCATGAATATAGTCCATAATAAAAGAAATTTAAATCCAGAAATGGAAATGAAAATATAGTTTCTATTGTTCTTCTCCTGCATTTTTTGTAAACTTTTCCTTTGTTCTGTTTGATGGACAGAGATTTTTCTGACCTTCATGTTGTACATCGTAAAATAAAGACTCATCCTATTATTTTACCTTACCTTGTTGTTATCTTTGAAGGTCATAGCCTGTTTTGTCTGCCTCTGCCAGCCTTGCTTATTTCCTGACAGAATTGTAAGAGGCTGCTTGGTAGTCAAGGTTGTTGTCACAGATTAAGTAAAAAAGGGAGGGAGGGGTCATGGATGCAATTCATCACTACTGAGTATTGTCTGTCCTTTCAAATAAGGAGTCACCTTTTGCTTAGACCTTATCATGGGTCTGATACTCTCAGGATGCCATTAAACAAAGACCCAAGGCTCACTTTTTAACAGGTTCAGTTGTAGCAGAGAACGAAAAAAAAAATCATTTAATCACTTCTAATGTACATTCACCCTACGTGCCCATGGGAACTGGTTTGTGAGTATGTGCTAACCCATAGGCTGATTGTTGTTTTGAAGGTTAAAGTTGTAAGTATTTTCCCTTCTGCTAATCAGCTACAGTGACCTAAGGAATTAAAGTCAACAGGAAACGAGGCATTTATTGATTTCCCATGACATCCCAGCCACGCAACAGAGGCCTTCTGTTGGCCAGTGATGTTTCTGTGGGTCAGAAAGACTTGGGCAGCTTGTGAAGAGCTCTCTGCATTGGTGCCTTCCATTTGTGCCATTGTTAGTGTACTTGGAGCTTACCCTTTGGTGGAGCCTCTGAAGCTCTTACCAGAGGTTGACAGCTTCATGCCAGAAGCAGCATCATTTCTAGAGCAGGTATGATTGGTTTGGTTGGTTGTTTACTTTGTCTTTGGTTTCTTCCAACTGAAGTCATCTCTGTGTAGACTGTTAGGTCATTTAATTGTGTTTGGTCATTATGACTCTTTATTATCTCTTGATTATTAATGATTACTTATTTATGTTCCCATAACACCTTTTGGATACTTCTGTTAAGGCACTGTTTACACTTGGTTTTATGTTGTTCCCCCACCAGCTGTTACGTGCTTCTAGGGCAGCTCTGGTTTTGTGTCCCTAGCCTCTATTATAGTGTTTGGGTACTTGGTCCATCCTTGTAAAGGCTTGTTGAGTATAAATGGTTGTGTGGTTAGGAATCAGCTAGCTTCTAATAGGAATAGTAATTGCTTTAGATTTTACAAAGAGCTTTCACATACATTATCTGCATTTGTGCTTTACAATTCCCTAAGGTAGATGGGGGCAGGCATTGGCAGGATTTCCATTTTGCAGATAAGGAGGGCCCAAAGTCCTGAGTCAGCCTGACTTGCTTGTAGTCCTTCAGCTTAGAAGGCAGTGCTGGGACATTAACCCTTTCTGGTCTCAGAAATTTGTGTTCTCATTGCCACACCTCTGTCCCATTGAACAAACTCAAAACTGAGTGGCAAATTGTTGGATTCAGTCTACTCACAGTTTATGGTTCTTCTAACATCAGGGCCTCTACGTGATTTAAGTTGATTTAAAAGGTAATTGAACTTGGTTGGCTCAGTGATTAGACAGGGATTCCAGGAACCTCTTTTTGTTCCCCACAGGGCCTTTGAATGACAAGAGATGAGTCATCTTGGTTTCTCTTTCATCATCTTTAAAGTAATCCTGTTACTTTTTCTTACCTCTCTCTGTTTACTACTAGTTTTTATCAAGAAGCTTATCAAGCACTTTATAAACCGTACTCTAAGCCATGCATATGAAAATGATTATTCTCAGTAGAGCCAAATGGTTATATGAATTGATGAAATCTTTAAAGCTACTTCCCTGGTTCTTTTTGGGTAGCTTGCATAGCGGGGTCTCAGTGAACCTCCCTGGTGGTTGTTACCTTCATTGTTGTGATCTGTCATGTATTCGGCTGATGCCAGCTGGCTCGGCCCAGGTGGCACCTGCATGGACTAGGAAGTTATTCCCTGTTGCAGTTGGAGGCTGACTGTAGCAAGATGTGATTTTTATGATGGAAGTTTTCACCTACTTCACCTCAGTCCTAGATAATTTGAGTGGGTATTTTTTGTGCCGTGGCAGTATCGTAGCCAATGAGGTTTATCTGAGGCACGATTATTGCTGTTTTTTAATCTCTATTCCTTGCTGTGGAGGTAAAGGGAAGTGGAAAACATTTGAGTCTGTATCTTTAGACACATAACTGAAATTTGTGTCTGTTTGGTTTCTAAAAGCGGGACATATTAGAACTCTGGTGGTTTTATGAAATGGGATTCCCCAGTCAGGAGCCTTGGCTTTCCAATCCAGTGGTTGACATAGGGGCATAGTAACATTACTGCCTACAATGGCAAAGCGGTCTGAGATTTGAAGTGCCATGCTTACATTTAGGTTAGTTTCTGGGAAAACATCTTGGGGCATCAAATGTCTCAGTGATTTTTGCAAATGGCAAACAATAAGCAAGCACAGAGATGTACTGAAAAATGCTTTAAATTGATTGCCTGGTGTATTTCAAAGGGAACATCTCTTTACTGGTATTAGAAAGAACTTAAGCTCTAAGTCAGTGGAAAATGAGACCAACCCAACTACTGATTTGCAGTGGTTCACAAAACAATTCCCTAGTGCTGCATACGTGCTTTTGCTTCTATAAAAGGTCTGAGTGAGGTCTTGGCTGCCTGACCCTTGCCATGTTATTTTTAAACCTGCTTTCTGTAGCATAGAAGCTTTCTCTACCAAGAAAAATCTTAAAAGCTCAAGTCAACATATGTTTTGTCAGATTTTACTTACATGAGCTTATAATGACTTCAAATGTACTTTTGCCAGAAAATCAGGGTGGTATTTATATTTACAGATGTCAGTGCTTTGAAAACTTACTCTTTATTCAGTTGTTCATTCAACAAATATTTACTGAGCAGCTATTGTGTACTAGCCATAGTTCTAGGCCCAGTGGGGGTTATAAAAATGAAATGGTTTAAAATCACCACTCTCAAGTTGCTATAAGTCCGGTAGGGTAAGTGTGTGACCTCAGGCAAATTATTTGTCTTTGAGCCTCCATTTTCTGTCTGTAAAATGGAGGTAATAATACTCACATTATACATCGTGAGGCTTAGAGATGTACCAAGCAGTGTAGCAGGCACAGTAGGGGCTTTTGATAAATTATTATTATTGTCATCATTTCAGAAAGAACAGGCAGCATGCAATGTATGTTGTGGGGACAGAGTACCAAAGACATCCTGTGGGAAATTTAAAGAAAAGAGCAGGCTGTTTTAGGATCAGAGATTAAAGAAAGCTTGTGGAAGAAGTGGCATTGAATCTTGTAGAGTGGATAGAATTTCATAGGTAGAGCTGGGGAGAGGGTACCTCAGAGGTAACTGTGTTAAGTAAAGTTTTGGAGTTGGGAGAACAAAATTTGAGTGATGGCATTGCAGTTTGGAGGAAGAGTATATTACAGAAGAGAAGTGAGCAGTTGGGCAGGCAAGCCGGGCCGAGGCTGTGAGAGGTTTAGAGTGTCAGGTGAGCAAGTTGGCCTTGTTAACAGAAGCTTCATTGAAGGATTTTATTTGCTACTGTTCCCCCAGTGCCTAGAACAGTGCCCAGCCCGTGGTGAGCCTTCAGCAAATATTTACTGAATGAATAACTGATTGTGATTTTAGACAAATTGAGCTTAATTTTGTCATGAGATAAGCCAGGTAGAAAAGTCTTAAGAATAGTTGGGAACCTAGGACCAGAGGTCAGGCCTGAGCTTGAGACCGACAGTGGACATTTGGAAGGCATGAACATAGAAGTAATTATTGACAAGCATGGATAAATGGACCTCAGGAGAATATGTAGCTGTAGTTAGAGAAGAGAGCTCAGGCAATGCCCACATTTGGTGAAGGGACCAGTAAGGAAAGAAGAAAGATGGAGACCCAGAATGAGGCAGTAGAAATGAGAGAAAAGGTCAGAGTGTGTGATGTCTGTGAGGCCGCAGAGATGTTTGAGGAGGGGCTGGTTAATAGTGTCAAGGAGGGTCAGGACTTGGAAGAACATTAGTAGTTGTGTACTGAGGAAGTCTCTGCAGAGCTCTAGAAGGGAGGTTCAATCGAGTGGGGCCTTGTGCCAGGTTGAAGGTGTAAGTGGGCACAGCACATTCTGGGACTTTGCTTGTTTTTTTTTTTCAAGGTTAGTGTTATTTGCTTTTTGAGCATATATGTAAACAGACAGTGTGCCCACATTATATATATATAATCTGATTCCAAGTCAATACTGGACAAAACACACCTAACTATTGATTTATTTTCTCTGAGTTATGATGAGATCATGACTGATTATTTTCTTTGCCATATCTGTCAGTATTTTCCAGAATTTCTACGAATATTTATTGCTTTTAGAACTGGGAAAACACTCTGCCACTTATTTTTTTTTAAATGTTATTCTCCTGATGTGTTAACGTAGCAATAGATTGCTCATTTATTAAAACTTGTATAGAATGTAGCCTTCTAACGTTCCTCCTGGGCCTATGAAATGGGATTCCATCTGTGTTTGTCACCATCCTTTTCCTCCGAAAGACCCCTGAAGCCCTTAGGAGGTCCACAGCGACACCATGTCCTTATCTGCTGTTCGGGGCTGGCCTGTGCTCCGTTCACATGCCTACGGTGTCGTTAGGTCAAAGCACCTGAAAAAATCATTATCTCTTGTAGCCTCATAGTCCAGAAAGGTATTTTCGTAGGGTCAGATCCTTCCCTCCATGGTGGATTCTTGACATTATATAATTAGATATATAGATAATTATAAATATAGAGATAATTAGATATGTATTTAACATATATAAAATATATATTAGAAAATTTTCAGTCAGCTGCAGCCTTAACCAAAGTGAAGAACACATGAGAGCCACATATGCTGACCGTCCTGGTCATCCCTCTTCATTCTCATGTTTGAAAATGGACTGGCAGAAACGGTTCACCCTAGGTGTCTTCGGCGTTGCCCTTTTCTCTCTAGTCCAGCTGCTTCTAAGACTCCCTGGCCTCAGACACCCTCTCAGCACTCATGCAGTTCTGATTACAAGCCATCTAGTCAAGTGGGAGGAAGTCAGCACTCTTATCATTCAGCTTGGGAGAACATGGCACCTTTCTGTGGGTTGGGGCTGGTATTACTGCTCATAGCTGCTTCCGCCTCGGTGTGGGAGGACTGCCGTATTCATCCTCTTAATTAGCCTGGCCTAATGAGCATGTAAACAGCAGATTTCCTTGTTAGAAAATAGCAATACACTGATTCTCCATCCTGTTACATTTTGACACATGCAGGGGATTCTTTGGGTTGAGTTTTTATTACTGCACTGACAAATGGACCTCCGTTTGTCAGTCTGTTAAATAGGAGAAATAACCCTTTTTACAGAAAGGGTACTTTGTATAAAAATAAGATAAAATATCTATAGATCATTGAGTTTGGCTGAAAGTAGTGTATTATAAGTAGTTGGTTGCTGACTTTGCCTTTGTTGGGCTGACACATCATTGAAGGTATAGACTAGAAGCATGTGGTTGTTGAACGGGTGAGGTCCAGGGGAGTGCTCCATAATTACAGTTTACATTTTTTAAAGGCATGTTGGAACAGCTACCTAGTGAATGATCCACAGGCATAGCAATTTGATGTTAGCAACTTTATTGGATACAGGTAGCTGAGTAAAGCACCCAGAGGTTAAATGGTTTGCCAGAGGCCACCTAGCACGTGTGTGTGGTTGAGCCAGATTTAGAACACAGTTCTAATTAGCTCCTAATTTCCAGTTTTGTGCTGAGGCAAACCACACTGCACCTACACACTCATTTTATTTAGTTCACTTTGTCAAAGGAACATAATCTACATATTTTGACCTGTCTGAATATGCTGTTGTTATTTCTAATTAATTAATTTCAAAACCAAATGAGGCAAGCTAGGACGAGGTGTTTACTTATAGAGACTAAACTTGGCATTAGATCCTTGTATTGTAGTGAATTTGAGGCATATATATCCTAGGGAAAAGATGAAGTTCTAAAAAGAATGAGGTTGAAAAATGGAGCCCCAAAGGATGAAGACACAAAGATTACACAGGAGGTTAAGTAAGGCACCCTGCCTGGTGTCCAGTCACTTCGAGTGTGGAGTGGGATACATGAAATAGAGGCTGTTGATCATTTCGGTGCAGTGTGGCAAACCCAGGGCGCTGTGAGAAGGCCTGAGCAATTGGGAAAGGCTCCCCAACTTAGAGCAAAGCATGGAGGAGTAAAACGGCAAGGTGAATGTGGGCTAGAATCTACAAATTGGAGAGGTGGATAGGTCATGAAAGGCCATCAATGTCATGCAGAGGAATAACACTGCATTCATTCAACACCTGAATATTTAGTGCCCCCCCCCCCTTTTTAAGCATGTCAGACGCTGTTCTGTGCACTTAGGATACCCTAGTGAGCAAAGTGAGCATAAATTCCTGCCCTTGAGGAGCTTATATTTTATTAGATAGAAACACTAAACATTAAATAAGTAAGTGAATTAAGTGGTACTTTAGAAAATAGTAATTGTGTAAGGAGAAAGGGTCAAGCCAGGTGATCAAGGTTAACATAAACAGCGGTAAGTCGTGTTAATAGGTACCTACCCTTGATATGATGTGATGAGAATGGCACTTCGCCTCTGTCGTTTGTTCCCCCCAAAACATATAGCTCTAGTCTAATCGTGAGAAAAACATCAAACAAATCCATCTATACAATAGATCTATAGAATCTATAGATCTATAGACAATCTATAAAATACCTGGCCTGTACTCCTCAAAATTGTCAAGGTCATCAACAACAAGTAGTCTGAGAAACTCACAGAGGCCAAGAGGAGGTTAAGGAGATATGACAATTAAATGTCATGTGGTATCCTGGGTAGAATCCTGGGACAGAAAAAAGATATTAGACAAAATTGAGGAAAGCCCAATAACATATGAACTTTAGTTAATAATAATGTATTAATACTGGTTCATTAATTGTGACAAATGTGCTGTACAACTGTAAAGTGTCACACGGAGGAAACTGGTTGTGGGGTTTGTTGGGACTCACTGTACTATCATTGCAATAATTTTGTAAATATAAAACTTTTAAAATTCTAAGTTTGTTTTAAAAAAAAGAGTAAAAGGAATCAGATGTCCCGGGTGAAGATGTATGTTATAATTTTATATAGGATGGTCAGGGTAGGCTTCCTCGAAAAGGTGACATGAACAATCACTTCAGGAGAGAGTTGGTCATGTTGATTCTGAGGGAACAGCCAATGCAAAGACCCTGAGGTGAGAACATGCCTACAAGTTTGCGAATCTGCACAGAGGCCAGTGTGGCCAGATGGGAGGGAGGGTTGGCAGTAGGGAGAGTATGAGCTCATGGGGGAGGGATGGTGGAGCAGACTGAGGTAAGGGCTTTTAGGCCACGGTTGGTCATGTATTGTGTGCCAGGAACCATGCCACGTGTTGTCTTACTTAATTCTCTCAGCTGTCCTGAGAGAGAAGTATTATTAGTTTGCTGATTTTGTAAACGAGAAACCTGAAATTAAAGAGGGAAGTGACTTGTTGAAGTCCCATTGCTGGTAATTGGTAGAGCTGCAGTCCTTCCTTGCTGGACTAGATCTCTAAGGAAACTACTGCGCGCAAGAAAATCTGACTCTCTGCCTGTTGTTTTTGTTGTGGTAAAAGACACATACAAAATTTATCATCTTAGCCATTTTTATGTGTCAGTAGTGTTAAGTGTATTCACATTGCTGTGAAACAGATCTCCAGGGCTTTTTCATCTTGCAAATCTGAATATCTATACCCCTTAAACACCACCTCCTTCTTTGGCAGCCCCTGAGCCCCTGGTAAACCACCATTCTACTTTCCGTTTCTATGAGTTAGACTACATTTGATTCCTCATCTACATTGGTTTGTGTAGCATTTGTATTTTTGTGACTGGTGTATTTTACTTGGCATGATGTCCTCACAGTTCATTCATGTTGTAGCAGACAGGATTTCCTTGCCTCTTTTTTTTTTTAGTTTCGTTTATTTTTAAAGATTTTATTTATTTGTCAGAGATAGAGAGAGAGCAAGCACAAGCAGGGGGAGCAGCAGAGGCAGAGGGAGAAGCAGACTCCCCATGTAGCAAGGAACCAGATGAAGGACTCGATCCCAGGGCTCTGGGATCATGACCTCAGCTGAAGGCAGATACTTAACCAACTGAGCCACCCAGGCATCCCATTTCCTTGCTTTTTTTAAGGCTGAATTCTATTCTGTTGTACAGATATATACCACGTTCTGTTTATCAGCCTATTTTGTCAGTAAAGTTTTACCAGACACGGACAAGCCCATTCATTTCCCTATTGTCTGTGGCTGCCTTCCGCACTTACAACAGTAGAGGTGAGTAGTAGCCAATGTAACTGTACAGCTCCTAAAGCCAAAGCTGCTTACTCCTTACAGAACATGCTTGCTGACTCTTGTTCTACTGGGGAGACTCTGAAGGGTTAAGAGAAAAGATGTGGAGGCAGCATTAGAGGGAGGAAGGGAAGAGGCAGGAAGACCTTTCTGGTTTTGTGGGAACAGGGACACAGGTGTGAAGTTGGGGCTTGCCCTCAAGAAGCTCATAGTCTAATTGGGGGGGAAAAGCCTGTTTACAAAGTTGACTTGTTCAGTGATGGGTTAGACATTCAGGGAAGGAAGAGACCTGAAAGGACTGAGTCCTCAGGAAAGACTTCATAGAGGGCTGGGATTTGGGATGGGATGGATCAGATTGATGCAGGGTACGGAAGAGTGCACCTCCTTCTCAGGAGGCCTTCTCAGCCACACCTCACACGTGAGGGTAAGACAGCGAAAGCAGTTAGATCTGTGCCTGGCATACGGTAAGATTTCCACTACCCTTGCAGTAATGTAAGTTCCACGAGAGCAGGACTTGTATCTGTTTTGGTCACTGTAGTAACACCTGTGCTTAGAATTCAGTAGCTGCTTCGGTAAATATTTATGGAATGAATAAATCACTGTAACTCTTAATAATGCTTTTTAGCTATTTCATTTGCACTGTGGAAATACAGGCAAAGAGCTGGACCTCTCACACTGGTCTGTCAATTCATTTATTACACTAAAGAGCAATTTATTTATTTATATATTTATCAATTTTTTTTTTTTTTTTACTGTTAAAGCAGCGGCTAGTTTTACTGTTTATTGCTAGAGATGGTCATGTGGTAAGAGGTGGTAAGTCAGAGGTACTGGCAAGCAAGGGAAAAGAGGAGAAGAAAACAATGTTAGTAATCCTAAAGATAGCCACTCAAAAATAATTCAGTAACTTACTTAAAAAATATTTATTAAACTGCAGCTGTGTTCTGGAGGTCCAAGGGTGAGCAAAATAGACACAGTTGCTGCCTAAGAGGGGCTGACTGGCACTGAAACTGGTAATTACGAATGTAAAGTGTGTAACTTACAGACGTGCAAGTACCATGGAAGCTTAAACAAGGACATTTAACCTAGTCTGGGACACCAGAGGGTGTTTCCCTGAGGAGGCGACGAGTCTTGATTATTGCTTGCTGTGTGACAAAATACTCCCAAACTTAGTGTCTTAGAACAATTTATTGCCTCTCACTGTTCTGGGCTACCAGTTCATCTGGACAGTTCTCAGTTGGGATCTCCTATGAGTTGCGGTTAGATACTGAATGGGTCTGAAATCCTTTGCAAGCTTGCCTGGGCTGTCATCCAAGATGGCTTCTTCACACACGTGCCTGGTGCTTCCCTGTTGCAACGTGACCTCTCTTTCTGGCAGATAGGCTTACTTCCTAGATAACAGCTTAGAGCTCCAAGAGATAGGAAGAGGAAGCCGCCAGGCCAGGTAAGGGCTGTACCTCAAATGGGCACAGCATCATTTCTGCCACACTCTGTTGATCAAAACATCACAAGTCCTGCCCAGATTCAAGGGAGTGGAAAAATAAAGTCAGTTCTTGATGGAGGAGTAACAAGATCTCATTGCAGAAAAGCATGTGGGGTAGAATTTGTTGTGGCCATCTTTAGAGAATACAAGTCTGTCACTTGATGTTGGGTTGAAGGATAATTTGGTCTTAGATAGGCAAAAGAGAGAGAGGGATGGTAACCCCTCCAGCAATGTGGACAGGACTGGAAGTCAAAAAGGTAAACCTCGGTGGGACTGAAAGACCGGAGCCACTGAGTGGAGGAAGAAGAGGAAGGTAGGAAAATGCTGGGTTACATAGAGAAGAGTAGAGGTTTTTAGGGTATGATTAGAAGGCTAAATGCATATTTCTATCAGAAAAGAAGAGGAATAGCTGTGTAAGTTCCAAACAGAGGTAATGGAAAGCACTAAATAGTGAAAATCAAAATTCCTATAATGGGAAAGACAGGTTAGTCTAGAGAAGGACTTGGGATGGAGTGGGTATGGGTCAGGGAGATCTTGCCCCAAATCACATAGTTCATAGGAGACCACTGGGAGTTGAACCAGAACTGACTCTAGAGCTCAGACCCTTTCCACTATATTGTTCACCACACTGCCTATGGAAAGTCATATAATAAATTTGAAAATTTCTTGCTAATCAAAAAGTAATTTACTCTTTCGAATTTGTTCCTAGCCATTCAGGTAAATACCTTCTAAATTTCTTAGGCTCAACTCAAAGGGCACCTTCTTTTGAAGACTTTCCTAATGCATACAAAAGTGTCCATGTGATCTCATAATCTCTTGGCCTCAGTGTCCCCTTCTGTGAAAGGTTGGGGTTGGAAGGATGACTTCAAAGTTCCCTTCCTTGTCTAACAGTCTATGGTTTTAGGATGTGTGAGGTAACAGTGTTCCACAAGCTAGCAGTGATGGCCATCAATGGTTATATGCTTCTCACCGGCCTATGAATACCTAAACAGAGAGCACAAAGAGTCTATTTCTAGACATTTTGATTTAAAATAAGAAGGAAAGAAAATCACTTTGAAGGTATTTACTCTCTCTTTCTAGTATGATTACAGACTGAATTTTAAGCACTGGGGAAAGGAATATGAGTAATAAAATCTTAGACGAATAACTAACTGCGCTGCACCTTGGTGCCTCGTCTATAAAATGGGAAACTTATGTTAAAAAAAGAAAATTTGAGTGAGTAAACTTGAAGATAAGTTTGGCTGTATTCAACAATTCATGAATCAGGTGACATCCCATCTAGTAAATAGAAAGCTCTACAAAATGGAAGTCTTTTATAGGCAGAAGGGGTAGAAGCAAGGTCACCTTCCTTTGGGGGGAGGGCGGGGATCTATTGGGCAGATTTCCTCAGTAGGGCTGATCAGGTAGTTCCAGATTTACTGGTTAAACGTCACATTCCTGGGAAAGGCGGGAAGTATAGAGGCTGAGGTTAGGTATAAGTCTTGATTTGCTGATGTGGGGCTCCGCACAAGTGACTCCATTTTGTGCCCATTATTTCTTTTTTTTAGTACTTACACTTTATTATGTTCATATGAAATTTTAGTAAAGAAAGAACTAAAAGTTTCACGATTTATTATGTATTTCTTTTTCATAACCTCTGGTGTAGAAGATGAAACTAAAATTCCCATGTTTCAAAATTACAGAAGTAGTGAAACCCTGTTGCACAATTCAAGAGGCTTAGGGCTTAACTATAAACACAGGAAGAGAAACCCTGTTTGCAACTATTATAACTGATGTTTATCTCTGAAAGTCAATCAGTGCCTTACTGCATAAGGGCTAACATAATAAGTACCAAAATATAAAATGTAGACAAATTCAGTCATTATCACTTCACAAGAGGTTAACCACAGAGTTCCTGTGAACTGCAAACTTCTTGACACATTTTAAAATAAAGGGCTATAGTATGGTGATTAACATAACATAATAAAAAAATAATAAAATAAAGGGCTATATAGACTAGTTTAATTTACATATATCAAGCAATATGGATTGGTACTGTTGATTTAAATGTAATGGTTAATGACCTAAGTGCTAAAAATGATTTTAATGAACCATAAAATCATGTAGTTTTTAACAAAAAAAGCACATCTGTGAACCTTTGCAGGAACATGCAGAGGTGTTGCTAATTGCCTAATTTTACCTACTTGTAAGTAGTTAAGGGCAAAAAGCCCTTGCATGGTTCTTTTGGTTTTTTGTTCATTTTTTGGGTACACATACAAAGGTGTATGTGACTGTTGAGCATATGAAATGTAATAGGGTGACTGAGAAACTTTATTTGATTGTTATTATAAATTGAAATAGTCGTGTATGGCTGGTGTGTACCATATTGGACAGCATCACTGTCAAGTTCTGTGCTAATTAGACCTTGGAGATCTAGCCTTTCCCAGAGATAATGGATTAGTGCTCACAAAGGGTATTTTCTGCCCAGCCCTGAGGCTGGACCTGTACTCCTCGGCCAGTCCTCAAAACCTCTGGGAGTTTGGAGCCTGAAGCCTTTTTTTTTAAGCTGAATGGAGGAATTCTGAAGTCCAGAGGCATTCATTAGGTATTACATAATCAAAGCCTGGGAAGCACAAACACAGTAATTTTGGGGTTTAATAAAAGGGCAGAGCCTCCCTGGGTCCTTCCCCCTTGTGCTTTTTAGCCCGACAAACCATCAGCGCTTTCAAAGTTTGTGAAAGGACTCATGTATTTGTGACTTTTAGACTGATTATGATGTAGGCCCAGACACAGAATTCTTAGTCTCTTTGCTTACTATTTTAGGTCAACATTTTACAGAGATTTGCCAGGATAGTCTTTTCACAACTGTTCTCAAAGGCTTTTCTGTATGAGTAAAAGCTGTTGACCTTAATTCCCCTTATCAAGGGTTCCACCCTGCTCTGTGTAGGTTCTAACACTAAAGCCGGTAGTGATGTGTACTCTTGACAATGGAACTCCTGTGTAGGTGTTGTCCACCTTGGGGCATGTCTACATGGAAGAGATGTAAAGATGGGGAAATTGTTGGGCAGATTCATGTACTATGGAATATAGTGAACCACGTGTCAATGTTGTGCTGTTTCTTTTCTTCCAGGAAATTAAGGATTGCATGGCATTGCTTTGGCAAGCACTTCCTGTTATCTTTACAGAGATCTCAATGAAGAATAATCTCAAAGGAGCATTTGACTTCCCACACCTCTGCTAATGGCCATTAGCTACTAGCAAATGCTCTTAATGACTGAAAATACATCAACTATCCTTGTGCTTGGCCTGCTCTAGGCAGTCGAATGAAGGTTTCTTTCAGTTGTTTCCAGAACTCTATTGCTGAAGCGCACCTCTCTTTGTTGGGTGAATGAATGTTCATGAAGCCCTTTCCTGAACCAGCTGAGGAGCCTTAGGCCTCTTGGAGCCTGTGACATGGAAGCTTTGGAAGTGGATGATATCAGCCCAGCCTTGGAAGTTACTGAGGATTTCTTTAGTACTTTTGATACTAAGCTAGAAAAGGCTGTGCAGCAAGCTGAGGTTTATGGGATTCAGGAAGTTCCCGAATTGGTGGGGCATGAGGTCCTCACTAACATAACAGACAATGGTGCTATCAGAAATGTTGCCTCCCTGGGCAAGGGGGGCCTGATTTGGGACCACTGTAAGAGCAGGCTATTAGAAACCAAAGCTCAAAATGTCTTCCCTGCCAAAGAACAGTTTATGGTTCAGAAGGGGACAGCCCCAGATAATCTTTCCTGGATGGAACAAAAGGAAGCATCGACCTTTAATTTTTTCAACATCTGTCCACGTCGGAGGGATAGGCCTCGCTCCGTCAATGACTTGTTGGATGAGACCTCTACTTTCAAGCCAGGGCATGCTCGGTCTAGGTCAGATATTACCCAGGTGGACTGGAGGCTAGTCCTCCAAACCATGCCTCTGCAGCAGCAACCGTGTCTTCGGGGCCCTCATTTCACCAGGCCAGCTTTTCTGTCGTCCTCACCAAATAAGGTCGAAGATGCTCAAGGGAATACTGGTATGTTTTCATGTCTGACTGCTATTGAACAGTCGTTGACTTTCCTTGGTCCGTCTTACATTTACCTCAGGGGAAGTGTACTCTCCAGTGTCCCTGTCCGGTTTTGCTTAAGCTTCCATCTTCCATTTGCTTTCACACTTTACCTGAAGCCTCAGCCTTGGTGTCTTCGTAAGAAGTACTGAGTGAAAAGATGACTGTAGTTAATTCTCCCTTTCTAATCTTGTGTGTTAGAATCTGCATAGTCTCATAGTTTGTGTAGTCTTTGCCTTTGTACAGAGTTTGATACTGCTTGTTCACATTAGTAGATGTTCATCTGATCACACACTGGGCATAGCCTTGTGCTAGGAAGTGTTTAAAGATGTGTAAAGACACCGTCCCTGGCTTAAAGAACTTCTCACTTAAGCCGAGGGGATCAGACACTAACAAACACTCAAGAAGGCACTAGAAGTGAGAGGAAGTAGAAGGCAACTGAAATATTTGTGAGGGGGCTTTTGTTTTACTTTATATTGTTGGGGTTTCTTTCAATGAGCAGGTGACAGTGACTGAGAGGACAGAGGAAGAAGACACTGTGCTGGGTTTGTTAGGAAGGGCTTATGAGAGTTCATGGAGTTTCAGCTGGACCGGGAAAGACACTCAGATGCAGAAAGGGGGTCGCAGTAGAGGACACTCGGTCAGGATTACAGCTGGAACCAAGGTGAGGAGATGAGAGGTGCAAGGGGGAGTAGAGGGTCCCCTGGAGGCCAGTGGGAGGGAAAGGTGGGGGAGGTTGGTTCAGACCTCATGGTGTGGGGCCCTGAATTTCTCTTTTTCCTCATACTTCATGCACAGTACCTATGCACATGAATTCTGTGAGGTGTGACAAACCATGTTTTCATTTCCCACAGCATTTTCTTTTAGATATCTTAAACATTTAATAATATTACTATTATTAATTAAATTTGAAACTCATCGGGGCACCTGGGTGGCTCAGTCGGTTAAGCATCTGCCTTTGGCTCAGGTCATGATTTGGGGATCCTGGATCGAGCCCCGCATCGGGCTCCCTACTCAGCAGGGGGGTCTTCTTCTCCCTCTCCCCCTGTTCCTCCCCCCTACTCATGCTTACTCTCTCTCTCTCACTCTTTCAAATAAGTAAATAAAATCTTTAAAAAAATAAATAAATAAATTTGAAACTCATCAATGAGAATCAAAGTGACAGTGACACTTCCAATCACTCCTACTTTACTCTCACATAGACTCTTTTATAAAAGAGCCTCACAGTAAGTATTTCTTAAATTGGCCTTCCTGAAGTGTGCTTTCTCATATTATGAACGGGTTTGTTAGTGGGAAGCGAACCATTCATTCCCTCTCTCACACTGATTTGTGATCAGCTGTTTACTGTCTTCTGGTCACTGAGAAAGGGACTGTTTATTACCCATTGTTTTATCCTCAGTACCTAACATGGTGCTCTGAACATAGTTTATGCTCAAAAAAATTGTTTAAAATGTGAAATGAATGTAATTCTGATAAGCTGATAAGTTAACAACAATAACTTCTTTAGCCAGTTTTCGTCTTTCTAGAAAAGAAAAACCTCCAGCCTCTTTTCTGAGGGCCTCGCGCCATCATCTAGCATTTCATACCTTGCACATCCTCTCTGTGAAGCTCTTTAGCAGCAGTGAAAAATGATTTGCTTTTATCTCAAAGGCTGCCCTGCACTATCCTTGTGATAAGAGAAAATCAAACAGATATGGCTTATAAAGTGGCCCCTCGTGTTGGCAGCATGTTGCCCTGGCCTTGGAGGGGTATCCAGATACCTCTCAGACTCCCGGGTTGCCTAGGTACAGTTAGGATTCCCCTTTCTGGAAGAATCTGACTACTGCTTGGTGAGCACAAAGCCTTGTGCGATAATTAGGCTTTGCCCTTTAGTCTTTCTGAAGTTGGCAATCATTTGAAGTAATTTTGAAGTAATTTTGCATCACTCCTCCACTCTTCCCAGTTCCCTGATAGTGTTTCTTTAAAGAAGATGATTGCTTTGGATTTGAAGATAATTTCTTTCCTAGCTTCTTGCTCGGGTTGTATGAGAGCAGAATACATCAAACAGACTGATAGCCTACTTGTCACTATCAGAGCCAACACCCAAGCACCCAGTGTGTTTGCCCTCGGGGTGAGAGAGCCCAGGAAGGAAGAGGAGGGGAAATGGTGGCAGTAACAAATAGTGTGCACTGACTATTTTAAGTTCCTTATAAGTAGCAGCTTATTTAATTCATATAATACTCCTGTGATGTAGATATTTTTACCGACCCCATTTTGGGGATGGTGAAACCTGAGGCCCAGAGAGCTTAAGTAATATGCTTAGAGTCCCATAGCTGGTACTAAGTGGATCCTTGACTTGAACTTGGGCAGTCTCTCTCCAGAGTCCACGCTCTTAACTGCTAAGCTGGAGCTGTACCCTTACCTTGGAAGCCAATAGTTCTCCGTCTCCAGAACCCTCTACTTTGAAAGCCTTATTAGTAATCAGGCCCTGTGGGTGTAGAGGGTGGGAAGTGGTGTGGAAGAGACAGACCTGGATGATGTTCATCGAACTAAAATTAATCCCTCAGGAGATCACCAAGCCTGGAAAAACTTAGACACACAAAGCGGCCTAGCTAAACAAGGATTGTTTTTTGCATTTAACATATTACTAAAATACATGGACAGTGCTGAGCTGGCCACAGTTCTTTAGGGGACCAGTGAGCCCACAAAAGGAGGACTGTAACTTTGCCCTTCATACTCTTGAATGCTGGCTGCACAGAAGAGCTTAAGTGAACTGACCCCATGAATTTGTTACTATGGAAAGAGGGCTTTGGGGTTTTGTTCCATCTTTCGGCTGCCTTTTTCAGTCTTACTTAGAAGCCTATGAATGAATGTATTCTATAAGTTTTATTGCCTCAGGCAGAGATAGACCCAGGACAGGCTTCTTACAAGGGAATGTTGCCAGTGCTAGGTAGATGAAGAGTAGAGTCAATGGGTCCTACCAGGTTGATGGAGTGTGGCTTGAATCCAACCCAGTTAAGACTGTCTGCACTATCTGAGCGTGGGATAGTGATATTGAAAAGGTTAGGTCACAAATCACTGGGAGGCACTAGATCTAAGGCAAGACGGAAACAGAAACAGGTTTTTTTCTCCCCCAGCTTTGTTGAAGTATAATTGACAAAGTTGGAAGGCATTTAAGGTGTATGTTGTAATGATTTGATATACATGTACGTTGTGGAAGGATTCCCCCTATCTAGTTAGTTAGCACATCCATCACTTCACATCAGAGGCAGTTGTTTCTAAAAATTCTCAAAGACAGGTAGTGGAGACAAAGCTTCTTCATGGTCAGCTCTTTTCCTTCCTGCCATGCCCTGGGCAGCCTGTAGCAAGGTGTGACAGGGAGCTAGCCTTGGGGGAAGTTCATAAACTTAGCTCCTGCCAGAACAGATCATTGCTAGTCCTGGCACTAGTCTGAGTTCTGTACAGACATGCTCTTGACCAACCCTTTCCCCTTTATATCATTGTCATCGTGTTCTTGTTTAGTGAGTAATAATACAGCCATGGGCAGCAGGGAATTTCCCATGAGATCGGAAGACAGGGTCCTAACATCATAGAATTATAATCCAAATATAAATATGAGTTAAGGTAAGAACATAGAAAGTCATATGGACATGTGGATGCTAGGTGTGTTATCAATATGAAAAATGGATCACACACACACACATACTTACACCTATAAACGGATACATGTAGTAGAGGAAGGTGGGGGGCGGTGTGGAAAGAACACTCAATTAGGACTCACGTGTGGGTTTGGAAAAATCACTCGTCTGTTGCTTTTGATTTAAAAACCTAGTGAAGCAGGTTAAATTATCTCTAAGATCCTCCCAAATCTAAAATTGTATCATTTTAGGATATATTTGAGCTGACCCTGCTTCTTGGTTGTATGGGAGCTAATTAACTATAGTCCGATAAATCGGTAAATCGGTAATGGAAGGTCGTCATGGAAATATGGGTATGGTTGAAGTTATTTAACACAGAAGAATTTCTTTGTGCCTTGTAACTAACTCTACTTTTGGGTGAACTGCTGTGTTTGCAATTTTTAAAATCTTTTTTTTTAAAGAAATCCTTTGCATTAGCTGTGGAGCTCTGAAACTCAACGGACTGCCGAACCTGACTTCCTTTTCCCTCCCTGACTGTGTTCACATTTTCATGTGCTTGGCAAGGGCAGTGGTCAACTGGCTTTTGTTTCAGTTGGTTTCACTCTCTAGTGACCTGGTACCATTTCTATGCCTCTACTTGTTCTGAGTACTTTAGGAGAAGGTCTCAAGCAGAGATTTTCTTTAGAGCTAGAAAGACCATGGCAGTGTGGTTTCTTTATCTTGAGTTTTATGTTACTCTCTTTCCATTCCCTTTTTCCCCATCTTTCACTTAAAAAAAAAAAAGCCAAATTTGGGACTTATACTAAAATGACTGCTTTTTCAATTATGATGTTTCTGAAAAGCCTTGGAGCCAGTAGAGGTGGGAATATTCCTGCAGGCTTAGAACAAGTGAGGTCACCAGGACGTGGTCTCTTGCTGAATTTATGATTCACCCTTCAGCAAGATTAGTCAGTACAAAGAAGTTGCTAAAATAGGTCACAGAAAGTTGATTTTATATGGTTGTATAGTTTCCACTGGTTACATTATTGAATGTTGGTCTGTGGCAGCTATTGGAAACCCAACACTCCTTACCGACAGCCGATATCCTGATTCTAACATTTCTATATGAGAACTCTGAAAATGAAGTTTCTGATGTTTTTTGTGATTGCTCTGTTAATATAGTTTATCTTTCTTGGCTAAGGGGAACTATAGTTACTATAGTATTTCACAAACCACTAGAGTTACCTTCTTAAAACAAAAATCTGTTCATACTATTCTGTTCTCAAAAACAAATCACGGTTCCCTATTCTTTACAAAATCAAGTGTAACTTTTATAAAGCATGCAGGAAACTTCCCAGATTTATCACTCGCACCTTCTATCACCCCACCTATGTGCCATTTTTGAATGTGCCATGTCCTTTCAAGTTCCTGAGCCTTTACTCATGCTTTCTCTTCTTCCAGAATACCTTCCCTGCCTTTTTCACTTTTCAGAATCCACCATTATCTTTCTTTTTTTTTCTTATGAATTCTTGTTTTAATATTTTTTCCTTTAAATTTTTTATTGTTATGTTAATCACCATACATTACATCATTAGTTTGTGATGTAATGTTCCATGATTCATTGTTTGTGCATAATACCCAGTGCTCCATGCAGAACGTGCCCTCTTTAATACCCATCACCAGGCTAACCCATCCCCCCACCCCCCTCCCTTCTAGAACCCTCAGTTTGTTTTTCAGAGTCCATTGTCTCTTATGGTTTGTCTCCCCCTCCGATTCCCCCCCTTCATTCTTCCCCTCCCACCATCTTCTTTTTTTTTCTTAACATATATTGCATATTTGTTTCAGAGGTACAGATCTGTGATTCAACAGTCTTGCACAATTCACCGCGCTCACCATAGCACATACCCTCCCCAATGTCTATCACCCAGCCACGCCATCCCTCCCACCCCACCCCCACTCCAGCAACCCTCAGTTTGTTTCCTGAGATTAAGAATTCCTCATATCAGTGAGGTCATATGATACATGTCTTTCTCTGATTGACTTATTTCACTCAGCATAACACCCTCCAGTTATATCCACGTCGTTGCAAATGGCAAGATCTCATTCCTTTTGATGGCTGCATAATATTCCATTGTATATATATACCACATCTTCTTTTTTTTTTTTTAAATATTTTATTTATTTATTTATTTGAGAGACAGAATGAGATAGAGAGAGTACATGAGAGGGGGTAGGGTCAGAGGGAGAAGCAGACTCCCTGCTCAGCAGGGAGCCTGATGCGGGACTCGATCCCGGGACTCCAGGATCATGACCTGAGCCGAAGGCAGTCGCTCAACCAACTGAGCCACCCAGGCACCCTATATACCACATCTTCTTTATCCATTCATCTGTCGATGGACCTCTTGGCTCTTTCCACAGTTTGGCTGTTGTGGACATTGCTGCTATAAACATCGGGGTGCACATACCCCTTCGGATCCCTACATTTGTATCTTTGGGGTAAATACCCAGTAGTGTAATTGCTGGATCGTATGGTAGCTCTATTTTCAACTTTTTGAGGAACCTCCATACTGTTTTCCAGAGTGGTTGCACCAGCTTGCATTCCCACCAACAGTGTAAGAAGGTTCCCCTTTCTCCACATCCTCACCAACATCTGTTGTTTCCTGACTTGTTAATTTTAGCCATTCTGGCTGGTGTGAGGTGGTATCTTATTGAGGTTTTGCCACCATTATCTTTGAAGGACCGATCCAAATGTTATGTCCTCCTTGAGACCTTTCTTTATTTTTTCAATTAAAATTCTTTTTTTTTACTTCACTGTATGTTTTCACAGCATATTTAATTCTGTGAATTATAGGTAATTGCTTATATATCCATCTCCCACATTAGGTTGGAAGTTTTTTTGATGCTATAAACCATATCATAGAGAACTTTGTATTGTACCAAGTATGATCTTATGTGAAGTGTCTGGTTGAATTTTATGTGTTGTTACTTGGAATATCAGGACAATACAATTTTGTTTTGTTTTGTTTTCCAAAACAGAAATGGCCTCTCTTTCCGTTTTCCTTCCCTATAACTTAAGTTGAATGAAGTTTGTTATTAATACTATCAGTAAGAGCTGTCATTCAATGAGAGTTAACTTTACATTCAGCCCTGTGCTAAGATGTGTCTATTATCTTATTTAATATTCGTAATAGTTTAGTATGATAGATGATATTGTTCTGACTTTACAAATGAGGGAACTGAGTCTTGGAGAAGTTGACCTAACCCAAGGCCATGCAGTAGGATGTGGTGGGACTAGGATTCCAACCCAGGCCTGACCTTAGAGGCCACACGTAATCACTCAATAATGCTGTCTCTCAAGCCCAAGGAAGTTTAGGTCATTCCCTCCACCACAGATAAACACGGTATAATCTAGATTCCAGGTTTGGAGGTTAGAGTTCTCCTCTCAAATTGCACACTTTGTGGTATAATCTTGGCCAAGTCATTTTGCTTCCTGGGATCTCTTTCCAAATCTGTTAAATTAGTTACGAATATTTTCAGAAGCAGTTACCAGCATCCCCAACTACAAGTGGCATAAATAATAAGGCCATTTATCATCTTCTGTTTTCATCTGTCTCACAGATGGGTGTGGAGCACTTAGTGAATATCAAGCACTACATGCAGTAAACACTTCAGAAGTCCAGAAGTAGGTGGTCCCAGGCTCATCAAAGATCCAGGCACTTTCCATCTTTCTGCTCTGCTTCTCAGTATACTGGTCATGTCTCTTCTTTCCCTTCATTGGTACAAGATAGCTACAGCAGTCCCAAGAGTCATTTTCTTATATATATATATCAGTAGCCAAATTAAGGAAGGAAAAGCAGAGCACTTCCTCTGGGTCTCTTTCCCAGTGGCCCCTAATAGCAGCCCCTCGGTAGCTAGAGTCACATGCTCATCCCTAAAGCAATGTCTGGCAAAGGAAAATAGCATTTCTGTGATTGGATTAAACAAATCTTGCTTCTTTCCATGGGGCAAGGGAGAGGACATCTCCTCTGAGCATCTGCCACCATACCTGAACAAGATTAGGGTTCTGTTGGTAAAGCCGTGGGAGGACTAGTTAATGAGGTAAGCAACTGACAAGTTCTACCTCAGATGGGGCTGGGCCAAAGAGATTTCTAGTCCCTTCTAACTCTTAAGTTTCTATGACTCTAGTACATTACCCAAAGATACTATACTGAAATGCCATTTACCTTAAAATCTGCTGGCCTAAGTATGGGAGATTCTTTTATACTTAATTCCTATAGATTAGGGAAACAGAGTGAAAAGCCTACCATGGCAATGAATGAGCATAGCTTGAAAGTTGGTTTGGAATTGTTTTCTGGGTCACAAAGTTCTTAAAGACTAGGGATTACCCTTATCACAGAAGGCAGAAAGCCTCTGCATTTAAGAAATTGGGTCTGTGATCTCCTAGTGGGGTTCACACTTAGAAGTGAAATTGACCAGGACCGTATGGACTAATGCTCTATCACTGTTGCCCATAGCAAAGAACTTAGATGGAAAAGATCCCAAAGTTGGTATGTCTGTCTAGCTAATATGTAGCCAGGTATGTTACAGGCCTATTTCTACTAGAGCCTGCACAGATAGTATGTCTTTTCCCCTAGGTTTATTTTGAAGGGAGAGCAAATGGGATAGTCTCCTTTACCCATAAAGAAAGGTCTCCAAAGTAGCTCTCAGAAAAGACATTACTTGAGCCTACTTCATTTCTACCAGAACTAGTTTGTTAACAAGTATCTGGGAGCCACCGCTGAGTGTTGGCCTGTGGAGCATATTTCAGATGTTCAAGACACAGCCTGTCTTTGGTTCCTATAGCATTATTCTCTTCATATCCTTTGCTATGGACTTTTGTGGCAGTGTCATGATTAATGTGGATCCCGTTAATGTCACTTCTCTTGTGTGCCTCTAATGAGGAGAACAAAAACCTAAAATTATTTAAAACTTTTCCCCCTGGTTTCTGGCTTAAATACAGTTGAATACTATAACATGAAACAGACTTGAAAGACTGCGTTTTATGAACTAGGAATATAAAGAAGAGAGACATGATTGTAATCTAGAATGTTAGAGAGGTCTTCATTGAGGAAAGGATGCTTCAGTGAGCTTAGAGGGTTGAGCACAAGACCAAGGTGGAGGTGAACACAGCATGTGTGTGGGATGCCTGGGAGGCTAAGCCGGACAGGGCTGCATTTTTGAGAGTTGTAGTCTGAGGTCATGGAGGACCTTCAAAGCCAAACAAATAGACTTAATGTGATATGTTTAGCAAAGAAGCACTTGAAAATTACTTGAAAGTCAAAATTAAAAGGGTATTTTATAAAAAGTATGTAAGTCGACAGGGTTGGGGGGTAGTGGAGGTAGGTACCAGGGAACCACCTCTCCTGTAGCTTTTGTGTCTGTGTAAAGGGGTATCAGTTACACTCACACTCTTGGCCTCTTTCCTTCCCTTTGCACTCTCCACCCCCAGGGAGGAGCAACTTAGGGCAAGTTTAGGAGAGGAACTGGACGTGTATAACTCAGCCTCTCTCACAGGAAGCACTAAATCTGGTCTGTTCCTCCATCCATCAGCCTTTCATGGGCAGTCTCCCAGGAGGGGAAGCCTGTGGTGATCAGTACTGCTTGTGACTCCGAGGTAAGTGTGTATAGTCCTAGGGTTAGTTAGGAGGACCTAACTAACCTAAGCTGCGGCCTCCAACTGGCTGATGTTTTGATCTCCATGTGTCTGACAATGTCCGTCAATCTCAGTTGGTTTAAAACTTGGGTGAGTAAAGGGATGCTATTTATTGGTTCCCCTCAGTGCCCCCCCCCAGAATATAGGATGGATTAATAGATGGAAAGAATGGAAGGGATTGAAACCAATTAGAAGACTCTGCCAGTTATCATGCTGTGAAGTGATAAGATCTAAACTTAGGGTGACTGTGGCCAAAGAGAAAGTGGGACTTGTGAAAAGAAAAAGAAGGGCTCTAATTGGGCCATAGATCTATTGACAGAATCTGTGTCTGATTCATTTGGTGTCCACAGATTCTAGCAGAGTCCTTTGTACATTCATTCAACAAATATTTATGGAGACAGCCACCGAGTATACAAGGGTGAGAGAGACATCCAGGTCCCTGCCCTCAAGAAGAAGGAGAGAGTTATTTGAAGGAAATAAAACCGGGGTGTAAGATAGAGAGGGGGCTCTTGAAGGTGGTAAAGGATGGCCTCACTGAGGATGGCACCTTTGAGGGGAAAAACTAAGGGAGGCACGTAAGTCAGTAGGGCTGGGGAGAGAAGTTCCAAATGGAGGATATAGCAACCTCCGAGTTCCTGAGGCTAGAATGCACTCAACTTGCTCACAGAACATAAAAGAATGTGGCTGGAATGAGAGAAGGAATGTGAGATGAGGTCAGAGCAGTGGTCAGAAGCCAGATTGTGTGGAACAGGACATGGAGGCAATGTCAGAATTTGGCCTCTGAAGGAAGGAGACAGATTGAGCGGGACGAGAGGTAGGATCAAGTGAATCCTTTTTTAATAGACACAACAAACCTTAGGGTATTGGAAGATAGGAGGAAAAGAGATTAGTGGAAGGATAATACTAAGATGTTGCAGAGGAAGAGATTCTGAAGAAGTGGGAAGGAATTAGGCACAGAGCAGAGGTGGAAGGGCTAGCTTTAATAGGGAGGCAGGAAGATTCTTTTGAGACCAGACGACCAAAATAAGAAACATCTGTTGAATACTCATGATGTATCAGGCATGGTTCTAAGAGCTACTCATTTCTTTCTCACAAGAGTACAGTGGGATAGGTGCTATTATTTTTTTTTTAAAGATTTTATTTTTTTATTTGAGAGAGAGAGAATGAGAAATAGAGAGCACGAGAGGGAAGAGGGTCAGAGGGAGAAGCAGACTCCCTGCCGAGCAGGGAGCCCGATGTGGGACTCGATCCCGGGTCTCCAGGATCATGACCTGAGCCGAAGGCAGTCGCTTAACCAACTGAGCCACCCAGGCGCCCTAGGTGCTATTATTATAGCCCATCTTAGAGATGACAAAACTGAGACTCAGGTTAGGTAATTTGCCACGGTCACTCAGCCAGTAAGGGCAGAACTATGATTTCAGTTTAGGTTCATTGGCTCCAGCACCTATGGCCTTAACCACTGTGCTCTGGAGCACTTGTGCAGGACATTGGTTATGCAACATTGACAGGAAACCAAGCATAGTATATGTGAAGGAGCTCCCTGCAGTGCACAAAATGAGACAGTGGAATTAGGTGTTTAGGAAGAGTAAAGGAAGTATGGAAAAACTGTTGTGGGGATTGTGTTTGGGATCCACTGAAATGAATAAAAGAATGAATTGTCAGGACTAAAGATATGATAGAAATTGAGCAACATGAGTCTCTGTTTGGTGCCATGGACTGAATATTTGTGTCACTCCCAAATTTCATAAGTTGAACTGTCTCCTAAGTTGATGATATTAGGAGATGTGGCCTTTGGGAGGTGCGTGGGTCATGAGAGTGGAGCCCTCATGAATGGTATTAGTGCTCTTATTTACAAGAGACCCCAAAGAGCCCCTTATCCCCTTCCACCACAGAAGAAATGTAATATATCTGCCAAACTTTGAAAGGCAATCCTTTCAGGCTTGTCTTAGATGGTGTTACACTGAAGTGTATGGCTATTCTCCATTCATTCTCCACTTTGGCTTCCTTTCACATTTATTAATCTTGTAATAAGAATTTAAATGTGTGCTTTAAATTTGTCTAGATATCTTTGATTTGGAATACTGGCACCACATTGGGCTTTTGAGTTCTTTGAAAACATCAAAATGTTGCTCTGTCTTTCATTCTAACCATTGCGCAATCTGCGGAATCCTATTCTTGTGACTTCATTCATTGTGCTGACTCAGGCAGTCCAGATTTTCTTGGTAAACTAGGTTAACTAAATGTTTCTTTCATTTATTGTGATCTGGGATATGGTGGTTTTTAAAAAGATAAAATTGCATAAAGTAATAAAAATGAAAGTATATAACTATTTAGTAATTATGTAATTACATAAGTAAATACAATATACCTCTAATTATTATTTATATAGCATATATATCATGTCTGAGGGCTTCATATCAAACAGTATATAGTCTGGACAGGAGGATTGTGGGTGCTGGGATATGGAGGCAGAAAGTTTTTGTTGTTGCCTTTTACATTTTTTTCTGATTTTTTGAATAATTTTATTACGTAATTTAATACATATGTGATAAATGTGAAATAGTGTCTGAAATCTGAGTCATCAGAGTAGTGTAGCCATAGAGCCTTGGGGGTTCAGAGGAGGACAGTTGTTTTCAACTAGAGGGGAGGAAGAAGGTCTTCAAGCATAGGTAAGATTTTGGGTTGCCTGGGTGGCTCAGTCGGTTAAGCATCTGCCTTTGACTTAGGTCATGATCCCAGGGTCCTGGGATCGAGTCCCATGTGGGCTCCCTGCTTGGGGGGGAAGCCTGCTTCTCCCTCTGCCTGCCACTCCCTCTGCTTGTGTGCGTGCACTCTTGCTTGCTCGCTCACTCTCTGACAAATGAATAAATAAAATCTAAAAAAAAAAAAAAGGAGTAGGTAAGATTTTGTACTAGCCCTCGTGTTAGGAAAACACGCATAAGTAGAGGTGAAGGGAGATCTAGACAGGGAGGTCAGTGAGAGAACATGCATGAAGGTTGGGAGGGGTGAGTGGTAGAAACAGTATCGTCACCTGGCTGCCATATGGGGGAATGGAGAAAAGTGCCTGCATTGTGTGAAAGGTCGCTGGGGAAAGTTATAATGGAGGGATCAGACTAACATCTTCTGAACCCCCTAATCAATCTTAATACCCCTAGAAGTGGGACAACCACCTGTGACGTATTCTTGCCAAAAAAAAAAAAAAATCTAAATGAACCTCAAGATCTAAATAGCAGTTGACAGAAAACATGGAAAACAGAGGAACATTTAAACAATACCACGAGGATACACTCGGCCAAGTCCAGAATGTGAGAATGTCTACAGGACAAATGAACTCATTTCTTCAATAAATATGTGGCATGAAAAAAAAAGAGAACTGTTATAGATTTAAAGAGATTTAAATGATGTATCCGCCAAATCAATGTGTGAACCTAAGCTGAACAAACCATCTGTATGAAGAAATTTTTTGAGACAATGTGGGAAAATCAGATACAGACTAGGTATTAGATGAGGATTATTCATGTTGTTGGGTGTGAAAATGGTTGTGTGTGTGTGTATGTGTGTATGTGTATGTGTATTGAAGTTTTATCTGTCAGATTAGAGATCCCCTTGAAGTATTTACAGTAGAAATGATGAAGTGTTAACAATCTGCTTTCAAATATTGCAGCCAAAACAACTGACAAAAAGCCAGAGTCGGAGAGGGGCGGGAGATAGGGAACAAGAATAGCAGAAATTTGATTTTCAAAGCTGAGGGATAGGTCACTGCATGTTTATTTTCTCTTCTACATGCTTTGGAGTGTGTTTAAAATTTTCCATAATAAAATGTCTTAAGGAGTTTGAACTTTACTGGGTGGGAGGGGCGGTGCATGACCCAGGTAACAGTGTGGGAGATCGCCAGGAGGAAGGCGGGCTAGAGGTGGGAGCTCATTTAAAACCTGGATTAGGTCTTAAAGGTACAACTTTCCAGTTATAAAATAAAAAGCCATGGGGATGTAATGTATGGCACGGCAACTCTAGTTAATACTGTATCGCATATTTGAAAGTTGCTAAGAGAATATGTCTTAAAAGTTCTCATCACAAGAAAAAAATGTTCTGTAATTATGTATGGTGGCAGATGTTAACTAGACTTACTGTGGTGATCGGTTCACAATATATGCAAATATCCAGATCATTACATCTGAATTGTACATCTGAAACTAATATAATGTTATATGTCAATTATGCCACAATTAAAAAAAAAAACAAAACCTTGATTAGGGTGGTGGCCATGAGAAAGGAAACTTTTCCAAGAACAGGTAGAGGAAATAAGAGCAAAAGAGGAACTCTGGCACGTTGGTGGTACAGAAGTGAATCAGGCGGAGAAAATTCCCTTCTTCCTCTTCAGTAAATAGCAATCATTGTCCTTAAACCGCTGCACTGGTACTACAGGTTGAAGAGACGAGGAAGAAGGGGTCTTCACTGCAGAGGAACTGAACCAGGTCTTCGTACTAGCCAAAGTGGAAAGCAATGGGGAAATGAAGAATTCAGGGGTGGGTTTTTGGTTTTTCCCCCCCTCTTTTTCACAAGGAATTACTTGTGGTTTCAGTATGAAATTTTTGGGTACAGTGATTGATTTTGATCATCCTTTCCTAATTTATTGAGGAAATGGTGATAATCCTTGTCAGTGCTGCCATCTGAATCATTTATGATATTAGTTAAAATAGATTTTATATTACTCATTTGTGAAATTGAACACTTTACAATAATGTGTGGGAGGTTAATTAAATGAGTTGAAATGATATGGTCTGGGGAAATAAGAGTTGAACTATAAGTTAATGAGAGCTTAGATTTAAATATATACCTTCTGATTTGTCTGTAGCATAAATATTAAAAATAAACTTCAGATAGAAACAGAAAGTAGCAGTTGTTTGAGACTAAAGAGAAATGGTCATCCTTTAGCCCTCTACAACTCAGAGACCATCAGTACTTCACACAGGAAATATTAGTAAGGTCTAATATAAACAGACCCTCCAGAGAGGAATACACATCCCAGAGGATAGCTTTCTAATCATGTTTGCTCTCTTCTTGATTGTTCTTTTTCAAGAAATTAACACTACAAACTGCAGCCTATAAATATGGGCCATTTCCTATGATCAACACCAATCTCTTCTGTCTCAGTTTAATGTACCTATTTAGAGAGGGCTGAGCCAGGTGGGGGAAAAATCTGGAAACACAATGCATTCTCTACCCTTATTCTGCATCAAGAAGGTGAAGGGACTTTTGAGACACCCAGGCAGGACTTCTAACTCGGTCCACCCAAGCTGGCATCTACCACCCTAGCTTGGACAGTCAGAAAGAGGTGAGTTTTTAATCAGGTTTGCTGCTGGCTTGGGCCCAATTAGAGTAGAATTTCTAATTCGTGATTGCTATTGTAAAAAGCTCTCAGGGAGGAAAGAAAAGGAGAGAAAAATTCCAGGCTAAAAGCAAGAAAGGTAGTTTTTATTTTACTCAGGGATGCGTAGCTGAGCCATTGGGTCACAGGACAGATGGGGATGGAGGGACACATGGTTATGAGTCTTATTATGGAAAAGATTGAACTACCATCAGCGCTTGATGGAAATGAGAGGGGGAGAGGTAGCAGCAGCGTCTCTAACAGCACTACCTCCCTTATTGCATTATCAGAAAAGACAGATAACTGAGAATAGGCATCCATTATCTCTCTCTACAAAGGGATTAGTGTAGGTTGCAAGAAATTAATGGCTTTTGAGTTATCACAGAAATACTAATGAATGTCAGGACTGGAGATGTAAAGCAGGTAAAATTGGCTTTTCTCTGCCTCATTTCTCTCCTTTTCTCTTTTGGTTTGCTATTTTAAGATCTAGATCTGTGTTACCTTTTTTTTTTTTTCTTCAGCCAAGATCAGAAATCATACCCTTTGGGAGTGTGATTTGTTTTCTTTAGGGAATGACTCAATTAGTTTATGACTGTCTCCAATGTGTGTTAGCAAAGAAATAAAGAAACAGAATGAAATGAAAATTTCAGAAATGAAAATCTCTACCAGGGAGGGGTGCTGCCTCTTGCATGGATGTCATTTTCATGCCTGATAAAAGTATCAGGAAGTCTCCCAAATGATAGTGTCCTTCTATTAAAGTACTAAACTTGCATACATTGCAGCTAAGCATTGATTAAAGATGGCACAACCAGATAAACTTGTGAAACAGGGGAAGGGAAAGAAAGAATACCTACTGTATGCTGGGCATTGTGCTGGGAGCTATATTTCTCATTCAACAAGTACTTTTTAAGAGCCTACTGTGTATTAGGCATTTTTCTATGTGCTGTGATAATAAGGATGAAAAGACAGACCTCTTCTCTGTCCTCAGTAGAGCTTACAGTCCAATGGGGAGGACAGACTTCTTTAAAAACTTCAAAATTTATTTTATTTATTCAGATAAATTTACACGATTATAATACAGCCTTATAAGAACCCATCAGAGAGGAATACTAGAGATACCTGTTACTGACCCAGGGCTGTGTGTTTGCAGGTGAGGGATTGGGGGAGTCAGGAGAGACTCTATTCTTGGAAGAGAGTATGGCTAAGTGATGAAGGGTAAGTGTGTGGTAGCTGGGGGAAGCAGTGGGAAGGAACACTGTAAGCAGAAGGAACAGTATGAGCGCATCCAGGCTCAGAGGTGAGAGAGAACTGCTCTCTAAGCAGAGACCTAAAACGAGCTAGTTGAGTCAAGCCTGGGGAAGTGGTTGTAAGACAGAAGGCTCATGAACTGGCCTTGAAGACTAATGGGTGTGTCTGAGAAACAGGAGTTTATCGGCAGCAAACTTCATGCTCTGTTCTGTCCTTTCCATTGACCCTTCTTGGCTTTCCTAACCCAAAGAAAGATGGGAGTATTGGCGAGGAGTTAGGTCATGTGACAGGAGGAATGTTCTCTCTCATGTATTTGGCACTCTGTAGAATGTTTCCTAGAAAACATGGAATCCTGGGGAAGTGCAGTTGTTTCACGGGCCCATGGGGGATAGTTCCAGTTATTCCAGTATTTCTGTTTTCCACACAGACCCCTGCACGTCACACTGACATTGCAAACCACCCCCCTCCGTACTTAATCTTACGCTCATAATTCCACCTTCGTGAAGTTTTTTAGACCTGAAATTTCCCCCCAGTTACATCTTATCATTTGTACTATCTTGGAATTGTACTGCTTCTACTGTGTTTGCTTTGAACCAGAAAGATGTCATTCCCTGATCTCTTTAGTTTCTTGCAGCTGCCTTTTCATCTCATTGAGTCCATTCATATTCATAAATTAATGCACATTGCTTCTTCTGTTTTGTTTTTTTTCTTTCTAGAACACAAGCAGGCATTCCCAAACCTTCTGAAGAAGGGGTACCTGGAGATTAGGAAGGACCATGACAGTTACTGGCAAAGCTGTTATGCAGAACTCTCCCCCTACAACTTCTACTTCTACAGCCTTGACAGCAGTGGCAATCAAGCCCTCTATGCCACCTACCAGCTTTCACACTTCCAGAGCATATCTGTTTTGGGCAACCTCGAGGCCAGGCTGGTGGATACCGTTCTGTATGACAACACTCAGCTGCAGTTAAAGGCAGAGTCACCATGGGAGGCTTTGGACTGGGGGCAGAAGCTTTGGGAAGTCGTGCACGCCACCGTGCCTGGTTATGTGGGGCGGCAAGATGAGCTGGCCAACTCACCAGGGCTTGGTCATCACGTTGACTGTACACAGAATCATTGTTTGCAGAAGAAATCCAGTGAGCTGCTCGCACCATCCCCTGTCTTGGATAGTCCCAAACAATACCAAAACATCATCAAGTCAGGGACGCTGTACAGGCTCACCGTCCAGAACAACTGGAAGGCATTTACTTTTGTGCTTAGCAGGGCCTACCTTATGGCTTTCCAGCCTGGCAAGCTAGACGAGGATCCCCTGCTAAGCTACAATGTGGATGTGTGTCTGGCTGTCCAGGTGGACAACCTAGACGACTGTGACTCTTGCTTTCAAGTCATTTTCCCCCAAGATGTCCTCCGCCTCCGCGCTGAGACCCGGCAGAGGGCCGAGGAGTGGATGGAGGCTCTGAAAACAGCAGCCAATGTGGCGAGGAGTTCAGAGCAAAACCTGCAAGTCACCCTGAGGAGCAAACCCAAGGATCAGATGGGTGGGCACGAACTCAGGAAGAACAAACGTCAGTCTGTGACCACCAGCTTCCTCAGCATTCTCACAACTTTGTCTTTGGAGCGAGGACTCACTGCTCAGAGTTTCAAGTGTGCAGGTATGAAGCAGATGTTTAGTCTAAAGCTTATTAAAGAACAGTCCTGAATCCCACTATTGGAATTCACTTTAAAAATCCCCTCAGTGGGCCAGTCACAGCTGCCTCTTGTTTAAAAAGCATCTCTCCTTCAAGGAGTTCGCTATATCAGACCATCTGTCTATCTTCATGCCATGCTGATGAAGTAAGTAGAAGCAGATAGGATAGACCCCACTGAATCAAAATGACTTAGCCAAAGCATAACGAGCCTAGAATTTAGGCTTCTTGTGTCTGCTCTGATTCCATTTCCTCTGTCTTCTTAAATAAAGGTCACTGGGAATGTGGATGTCACAAATTGTCTCAAAGGAGATATTCAGGCCCAAAGCTGACTGCTGACACTCCTTAGGGAAGAAGAATGTCCGTAGTCAGTAACTGTCATTGATCATAACCTTGTCAAATCCTGTTAAGGTGGAATCTAGAAAGTCAGCCTTGACGGAAAATCTGGAGGTGGCTAACAGCAGGGTAGATGATGATTGGGCAGATGACCTCTGAGTCACAGGGGAAGGATTACAGAATGGGCAGGGATAGAACTTTTTGGCAGCTGCTTTAGGTTCCATGTTGCAGGATATCTCCCTTTGCTGTCTAAATGTCCTCACTCAGTTTGGCCTGGTTGGAGAAGAGGTTGGGGATGGGTGGTCATAGGGAATCCAGGAGGCAGGAGAAATGAAATCTAAAACTCATTTGCTCTGCTCAGCTTTTACCTTCATGCTCTGGTTTGGAGTTCTAATAAATCACAGGTAGCTTTCTAATCTGGGGTGGGGAGAATTCAGTCCTAATTTGTGTAGTATGGTGGATTCCCAAGTAGAAATTTTTTTTTCATTTCAGTGCCCCTTCCATTGGAAAATACTACATTCAGTTGCTTTGTGCTACACATGGTTTACCAGGTCGCTTTTCATTTTCCTTCATTGCAGCAGCATGGAGTACTGGTTTCCTACCCCAGGTAGGAATACTTCACCTCCTGTAGGGGGCAGAGTCTCAAAAGAAAAAGGCTAAAACTTGTTAAGCAAACCTCCGAATGTTTTTAAAATTACTTGGGAGGTTGTTCATTATATTAAAAATTATTATAGCAGATGGAACCTTAAAAATTGATCTCTCACAAACACAGTTAATCTAAACCAGCTGTTTATTCATTTAGTATTTGTGTCCCCTAACTTTTCATCCTTGTAAAAACATCCATTTGGTGAAAAAGCTAGGTGCATAGTATGTTTACCTTCTAAAACATCAAAATTCTCACTAACTTGTTTTTAGTTGAATTTGGCATTATCTGTTATTTTAAAGAGAAGCTCATTCAGAATATTTCATGGTTTTAGTGTCTTTAGAATGTAAGTTTTTACGTCCATGTAGTCCCTCCCCCTTTAAATATGTTTTTGAGGATTTATTTATTTATATATTTATTCTGTATTTTATGACAGAGCAGCTCTTTATTATGATGTCATTCAGTTGCTGTCCGGGCGATCTACAAATGTTGGCTTTTAAATCTACAAAATAGTGCAGTTGGCGTTCTTTCACTAAATTCTTTCTGTAGGTAAAGAATTTTCGATATCCTTTTTGGAAACTTGAAGAGCCCCTGCAGAGAAAATGGACCACAACCATCCCAAAATGCCTGAGGTTATGGTTTTGAAAATACATGCTTATATATAACTGTGTATTTCTTAACATGTGCTTGAACTTTTTATAGTTGTATTTGATGCTGTGTGGTTTGTTCCATGGCTTCCTTTCCAGCCCCAGGGCTGCCTCATGCTAGGAAGCCATAGCCACAGTGGTCATCTTGTTGTTCTGGAACGTACCTTGGTCATTTTTGCCTCCGGGGCCTTTGCACTTGCATTCCTTCTTCCTGAAAACATGCCTTTGGAAATGAAGTTCTTTCCTTCTTCAGCCTACCATTTATTGTGTGCTGAGTTTCTGCCTTGGTCATGTGCCAAAAACTCAGGTGCACCCAGAGAAGTCAGAGCTGCAAGAAAGCAGACATGGTCCCTGCCCTCATGGAACCTACAGTCTGCTCGGGGAGCCAGACATTAATCACATAATCATGTCATGAATGCCAGATGGCCACTGTGACAAAGCTAGGTGGTGGCAAGTAGAACTATATGAAATAGCAGCTCTTCAGTCATTTTTGACCGGCAAAAGGAGTTTGATAGGGTTGAACTGAACATGTGACCCTGAAATCACAGAAGGTTCCTGAGCAGAGAGGAGCATATGATGCAAGTGGTATTTCTGAACAGTTAATTTGGTGCTGCTTTAGTACAGCTTTTCAGGAACACTTCTGTAGAAGAAAATGAGGTACGATTCTCTAACGAAGTTACTGGTTGGGATTTAAATTTTGGTTTGGCATCTGTGGTATTAAAATATTAATACTAAAACAAATGATTATGCAGCTTATTAAAATATTTATGAAGTATGTACCTGTAAGTGGTTCTACACTAGGTTGCTCACAAAATGCTGTATAACTTAGATCATAAGGCAGCCGCCCTGTTTTCTTCAGAAATTAGACATGTGTACATACCTATTTCCCTTCAGTGGATACAGGGTTTTCTTGGCACGAGTACATACAACTATTTTTCCTGTAATTTCCCGGCAAGCAAGAAACCTTCCAATTGAGTACTATAATCAAAGGGCCCAGGGCCTTGTTTTGGGTGCCACAGATCTGCAAAGCTCACCGTTCAAAGCGTTCCTTCTGTTCCTGCTTTGTAATCTGGGAGTAATGTCGGATGGCCACTGTGGGACAGCGTTCCTGATTCTGGACTGAAGTTGAATAATGTTAACAGAAGGGACAGCAAGAAAAATAGTGAGCTGAGGGGATCCCCTCTACTATTTTCACACTGTCAGTTTTATGGTTTTACTCCTTTGGCTGCTGTTTAACCTCTCGGGACTGCTGTTGGTAATTACATCTCTCTGGCATTAAGAGCTTTTGCTTTCCTCCCCCCCCCCCCCACCTCAGTCCTTGGGAGGAGTAAGCCCAAGGTGGGAGGGGGGGGAGTTTCTCTGTGAATTCTTCAGCCATTTAGTGCAAATTCCTGTAATTACCGGCATTGTGTCCTCCCTGAATGGCACATAATACAGCAGAAGCCATTCCTAATTGAGACCTTACAGGAGGTACAAATCCTCTCTTTGTTCAGCCTGACAAATTAGTGCCAGAAAGTGGCAGGGTCCGAGTGGGAATCAAAGGCAAGAAACACAAAGATGGAACTTAAGGCTACAGTAATAACCCTCTCTTGTCCTGAAGGGAAAAAAGGAATGACCAAGGAAAAATGAAGTTTTTTTTTTTTGTTATAAATTCCCTTGACATGACAGCACCTCAGTGCTGCTCTATTTATTTAGCAAAAGTGATTAAATAGTAATACAACAGGGCTGCCCATTGTTTCCCTGGGTGCCCCCACCTCACAGACCCCTGCTGCCTCGGCTAATTGATTGACAATGAACCTCTGATAAAGAAGTATGTTGTTAGGACCTGAGGTGGGGGGGAAGCATTTTTTTCTTCTCTCTTTGTGCGTTTGAGAGTGTGTGTGTGTGCATGTGTGCGCGCGCGCGTGATTTCATTTTTGTTTAAATTGCACTCTAGTTTTTCTTTGCCCCCACCCTTTCTCTCCCCTTCTCTCTCCTTCTCTCTCCTTCTCTCCCCTTGCCTTTTTCCCCCCAGAGCTTTTCGGTGGCTGCTCCCAGCTGATACAAACAGGTAGAGAGGAATTAGAATTGTAGTGCAGACTTTTGACAAGTTTATCTTGGAAGCAAACTTCCTCCTCTCCCTGCTCCATTTAAGACAGAACAGTGGTGGGGCGCCTGGGTGGCTCAGATGGTTAAGTGTCTGCCTTCGGCTCAGGTCATGATCCCCGTCCCAAGTCCTGGGACTGAGCCCCGCATCGGGCTCCCTGCTCAGTGGGGAGCCTGCTTCTCCCTCTCCTTCTACCGCTCCTCCTGCTTGTGCTCTCTTGCTCTCTCTGTCAAATAAATAAAATCTTAAAAAAAAAAAAAAAGAACAGTGTGAGAAGAGAGAAAAGGGAAAAGGCGCTGATCATTGGTACGTTAGGGTCACAAAAGTTTTTTGTTGTTAGTTTCTCATTTGTGAGGATGGATGTCTGAAACTAGTCTTTGAGCTAAGATATTTCTCATAAATTGCTTACTCAACGTTTAAAAAAAATCTGTGCTCTAATAACATTTACATGTTGGGGTGAGGGCGGTTGTGGAGTGAGAAATAACAATTTGAATGATTTCATCTCCCCTCTGTTCCTGAAAAGCCGGGATTGGTTATTCAAGGGGAGACTGGCTGCTGGTGGTGTAACTCAGTACCCCCAGGATGCTGAAAGTTGTGGGAAGATGACTAGCAGCAGATAATTAATAGCTGCTGGCTATATATGCTCAACTAGCTAAGCAGAAGCTAAATCCCTAATTTAACTCCGTTACAGCTGCGAAAACAAATCATTTCAAGCCCCTTGAAAGCAAAATATATTAAACAAACAGTATCGACCTTGTTAATACCGCATGGCATTTCACGTGATAAATGAGGGCGTCTTTCTGGCAAAGGCCTATTTTATGACATCGTTTAGACATAAAGGATACCTTTACCCTGGTAATACAAGCATCCCTGATAGAAAGTATGGAGTGGTTAATTATTCATTAAATAGTTGCCAGTCTGGAAGTAAGCAGTATTTCTGAGTTGGGCATAGTTACTTACTGGCCTCAAAGTAAATCATACAGAATAGCAATTCTGAAGAAAAAGAGAAATTGATTCATTTTCCCCTCCGGTCAAAGACGAACCATGAGAGACTGTGGACTCTGAGAAACAAACTGAGGGTTCTATAGGAGAGGGGGGTGGGGGGATGGGTTAGCCTGGTGATGGGTATTAAGGAGGGCATGTGTTGAATGGAGCATTGGGTGTTATACACAAACAATGAATCATGGATCACTACATCAAAAACTAATGATGTAATGTATGGTGATTAACATAACATAATCAAATAAAAAGAAAAAGAGAAATTGAATTTGGGAGCTGATTATGCATATGAGTGTAGGTAAAGAAAGATGTAGGTTTTTTAAGTGCCAAAAAGGCACTTTTTGTGTGTTGTATGTTATGCTCTTGGTTGCAGAGGGGGACTTCTAGTATAGCCAAAATCTGTTTTGATTCTCATGTGAAAAATTAGGGGATCCTCTAGTAGCCAAAGTACAATATCTGCTGAGGAAAATAGAGACAGAAATAAAAACAATTGACTTTCCTTGATATCTCCAATTTCTGTCTTTAGAACTATTTTCAAATTTGTCTTCCACTTGCTAGGAATGATAGTAAGGTGAAGATTTATTTGAGTTAAGGAATAGGCAGATAGCCAATTGGAGGAGAATAAGACAATAAAGAAAAACCTAGATATTCCCCTCAAAACATAGAAACAGCTTGGATAGAAGAGAATATTTTAGTTTGTTGTTGCCTTCTTTGTATTATCTGTCATTTTGTTTCTTAGTGTATTGGGTGGTTGTCTCCCAGAGGAGAAAAGGAGAAATCTAGTGTGTGTGTGTGTGTGTGTGTGTGTGTGTGTGTGTGTGTGTGTGTCCCCATCCTGACAGGCTAAGTTTTATTTCCCCAACCTTGAATATGACCATGGAAGGGTTGTTGATAGTAAAATCTTTAAGTGGAGTTTTGGTGGAGGGTTCGTTTCTACAAGCCTTTATTAAGCCCTTCGTGTGTGCTACACACGTGCCCTGCCAGGCACCTTGGGATATGCAATCAGGAGTAATATGCAGGCTGTGCTCTTCAAAGATTTATAGAATCCCCTTCAAGAGGATATGGGGATTTGAAGGGGATGAGCAGGAGAATGGGACTGGGAGGTAAGGGGCTAGGCTGTCGTGGCTACTGGCTTGGAGACCAGCACATCCCCTCTCTGCTTATGCTAGAGAATCCCTGTTGTAGAGAATTTGAAAGCTAAAGAGCTAAAGTAGTGTTTCTTCCCACTTCACCATTTCAAACTTCATCCTGAGATTTCCTATAGAATTAAACTTGGGGAAATCTCCTTGGCTTTTACTACCCATCTATCAAAGATAAAACTTGAATTTCTGTTGTGTCCTCATTGTGTAGTTGGTGCTATGAGAGATAAAAGAGAAGCGTAGATATGGTCTGGACCTCCTGGACTTTATAGTCTGATTGAGGATGCACAAAGGAAAATGAGGGGTTACTAGACAGTTAGGTCAGGTCCACGTCATATGGCACTTAATGTTCAGAAAATTATCTGGGCTTTTTTTTTTTTTTCCTCTTCTGGGGATGGCATCAATAGGTATTCAGAGTGGTCCAGAATTTGACGTATATAATACAGCCTCTAACACAATGAGGCTAGCCCAAACCCCTGGTAATAGAGTCATTTAGTTTTATACCACGAAGGTTGGGAAAGCACCAAATTCCGCATGTGGTGTGTGCCCAGGGTGACTTTGAGAAGTTTGTGCTATACAGTTCTTACGAGGATTTCTAAAATGAAAAAAACACATCAGCAGGGCCTACAGTGGTTCCATGTGTGCTAAGTGTGTTCATGACAGGATCAAGCATGTTTTCCTTATTGTGGAGTAGAAAACTGTGAAGTTGTTGAAGGCACAAGGACAGAGTTAGAAAGCTGAATTTAGAAAGGAAGCTTTTTTGAGTAATAAAAAAATCAAAAGGCTTGTTCTGTTTAAAAAAAAATTAAAAGGAGAAAAGAAAAATATTTGGCAAAGTCCTGAAGACAGAATAGCATGGGTTTTCAGAGATTATAGTTCTGTCATTTTGTGAATGATTGACAGCTTTGTACAAGGATTGTTGACTAATGGATCCCTATCAGCCTAGAGGGTTGTTGGTAAAGGTACATGAGAATAATAAGACTGAGCATCATTTAGTAGTTAAGATCAAGGACTCTGGAATCAGACTGGGTTTCCAGATGGCCCCTCACCATGTGACCGTGCGTACTTACTTAACCTTTCTGCATCTACATTTTTTAAAATAATCACATCCACCTCATAAGTTTGTAGTAAGAATAAAATGAAGTAAAAGGGCCTGGCACATAGTAAGTGCATATAAGGATTAGCTCCTTTGGGGCACCTGGGCGGCTCAGTTGGTTAAGCAACTTGCCTTCAGCTCAGGTCATGATCCAGGAGTCCCAGGATCGAGTCCTGCATCGGGCTCCCTGCTCAGTGGAGAGCCTGCTTCTCCCTCTGACCCTCCCCCCTCTTGTGCTCTCTCTCTTTCTCAAATAAATAAATAAAATCTTTTTTAAAAAGGATTAGCTCCTTTTATTATTTGTCTACATAGAACGATAATTACCTGGGTAAAGATAACATAGGCATCCTTAATCAAATTTGCAACTCACACAAAACTAGGTTAGGCAACTAATATGTTAAATGACAGAATCCAGATTCTTAAACATAAGCTAGAGGAATGGACCAAACAAGATATGACTTTAGTAGGGATAAATAGATAGTCCCATGCTTATATTTGGAAAATTAACTGCAAAAATGGAAGGCACGGGATACTTGATCTAGCAGCTCAGGTGGGTGTACAAATGAAGCAGCCGGAAACCAGAATCTATGCTGCTGTGTTGACTTCAAAAGCATTCATGAAACAAGTCCAGAAAGAAGAGATTATATCCTCATTGTGTTCTGCCCTGGCCAGATCACATCTGGCAATTTCATTTACAGCAGTTGCTCTTGAAGAACAAACAACTACATTTATTGACATGTGATAGGATAGTGAACCATGCCGTGCATGTGTCACCTAGAATAGGAAGGATACAAGTGTTGTCCCCGTATTTTTGAAGGCTGCCACTAAGAAGAGAAAATAGACTTCTCTGGGTAACTCCAACAGACCAAGGGAAGAGATATTTCCAGATTGGAATGGATGTCCTTTATTTAGGATTTGATGGCCATAGGTGAAAATCGGTAGAGTGTCCAGAGCCCTGGCCAATATCAAACTGGAAGAACTGGAATTGTGACCTCAAGGCAAGACACTTAACTTGTCTGAGCTACAGTTTTCTCATCTGCAGGGTGAAGAGATTCATTAACTTGGCCCTTCTGCTTGTGGAAGCCCTACTATGTTCTAAGCACTATGCTTGATGCATAATGAACAGACTAATCCCATTATTTGCCCTCACAGAAACTGAAAATTGGAGGCCAGACAAATGAGTAATTATAGCACACAGTTGAACTCAAAGGTCTTTGAATTTCCTTCCAACACTTCCATCTGTCTGGGATATTTTAGAGGGAACGACCTTGCTCTATATGGTCCCTTTTATCTCTCATTCTGTGGTTCTTTGAATGTCTATAGAAGATTAGAGAAAATTAGATTAATGTGGTCCCTTCATTTAAACCTCATTTAATAAGCAATACCTTTTTCCTTTGAGGAAGATATTTTAAACCAGTGGAAATATCACTTGACGAAGAAGACAGGAGATGGGTATCTTTTTCCTGATTCTGATGTTTATCATTGGATAAATGTGCTTTTTACCCTTTTTTGTAGTCTTAATGTTTTGGTCTAGGAAATGATTTTAAATAAAAATAAATGTACATTAAGAATCTGAATACACACTGAAGTAGTAAAATGACTAAGGAAGAAGATTTGGGTTTTGAACTATTTCACATTCTAAAATTCAGAGAGATTTGATCACTTTATATAAGTAGGCTGTTTGATTTTATAGGTTATAAATTTGCTTTTTGATTTATTCCTGGTATCTCATCATAGAAGTCACATGTTGGTCTTTGATATGTTTCAGAAGAATAAAATCATTTTGAATTTCAGAAGATATGGATCTTTTGATAGACCTTCCTGAACTTCATAGGCCATAGCTGTGCTGTCTTTTTTTTTAAAAAAAAAGCTGTTCATTTCTCCCAGTCTTTGTTGCTATACTTTGGTCTGGAAAGTTCTTGTCCCTTTTTGTAGCTTCCTTTATGGTTAACATTGTTCTCATCATGTGTTCATTTCCAGCTAAACTTCTAAAGTAAGTGATAATGTACTATTGGACTCTGCATTGAGTTAATAGTTTCTATTTACTGACCCTGCATTGGGACAGAAATTGGTCTAAGTATGGTTTTAGGATAGGCTGGGGATATCCTACCTAGGGGTAGGTCAATATTCTTAATTTCCAGCTGAGTTACTGGAAAAACTAAGCTTTTCTTGGACTCCTCTAAACATAAGAGCTACTTGAGAGGTTTTCTAAAATTCATTATACTGCCTAAAAGCAGAAACATACATAAGTGAAATGAGTAAATGCATCCCTAGATAAGGAAACTTAGTAATAGAGTAATACCAACTTATTTCTTGCCATATTATTTTCATCTAATCATTCATTCATTCAACAAACATGGGCCACATACAGTTCCAGAAATTGAGGTGTGGGGGTAAATGAAAAGTTAATTTTAGTGGTAGAAAATATGACTATATGCAGGTTTTGTTTTGTTTTTTAATTGAACTATAGTTGACATACAATGTTATCTTAGTTTCAGCTGTACAACATATTGCTTATGCAGGTTCTTATATCTTGAAATACATTAACCCAGAAAATGTTTTAATTAAATCACATTAATAAGAAACGAAGAGCATAAAACTCCTTTCCATGTTTCAGATGCAAAATGGAGCAGGCCTGCAAAGCAGTGAGCCTCGAGATCAGGGGTGACAGGCAGTGTTCTGGGTACAGTTTTGTATAATGCTTTGTTGAAGACTTTTGGTAGTGAAAAAGCCCCTTTATACTCTTAAAGGCTTCTTTACAGGCCTTCCTTGACTATCCTACCCCTACCTTAACTCTAATCCCCCAGGTAGGACTGAACATTCTTCCTGCATGACCCCACCCCCCTTCCAGTCTCCTGGAATCCTGTCATGGTCCTATAATGTATGTCTGACTTTTTTGAAGGCAGGACCCCAGCACTTCTTAGAGTGATCAGAGCACCATTTTCATCAGAATCAGGAGAGTGGTGAGGGGAGACAGGACACTTCCCTAGACCTGTTGAATTCAGGATCTCTGGGATTGGGTCTGGAGATTTTAACAGACTTTCCAGTTGATTTGCATGCATACAAAGTTTGAGAAACCACTGCCCTAACATATAGAATGTTCTTAGTGAATGAATCAAGCCAGACTTCAGTTTTTTCTAGGTTATGTAAGCACATTTCTTTTAACTGTTTCTTCTACATATGTCCAACATTTTAACCATTGAGGTATCAATCTGCTGATAATCTCTAGGTTTCCATGTCTTCCTTACATTCTGGAGACTACCATGGTGTTCTAATAGGGTTCTACTTGGTGGTGAATATGAATGAAGAAAGATTAGTTCAAGTCTTTTACTCACATTCTGGCCTCCTTTTTAGTACATCCTAATGTTATGCCTAGTTTCTATTTTATACTTGATAAGCCTATTTAGTATTTGGATTTTGAGATAGCCTTTACCTCCCTCATTTCTTTGCTACCGGCAGAGTTGTCTTTCACCTAGACAACCACAGTGACCTCCCAACCAGTCTTCTTGCTTCCATTCTAACCTTTCCCAACCTCGTCTTGACCGTAGTGAATGTGATCTTATTAAAATGCAGATTGACCCTGGTAGACCTCTCTAAAGTCCTTCAGTGGCTTCACACATCTTTTGGCATGAAGACCAGGATCCCTAAAATGACCCCGCATGATTTGACTCCTGCCCACTGCCTCACCTTCAACTCTTTTTTTTTTTTAAGATTTTATTTATTTATTTGACAGAGAGAGACACAGCAAGAGAGGAAACACAAGCAGGGGGGAGTGGGAGAGGGAGAAGCAGGCTCCCTGCTCAGCCCAGGCTCCCCTCCGAGCAGGGAGCCCAATGCACGGCTCGATCCCAGGACCCTGAGATCATGACCTGAGCCGAAGGCAGACGCTTAACAACTGAGCCACACAGGTGCCCCCACCTTCAACTCTTCTTGTCGCTTCCTCCCACACACCAAGTGCCAGCCACGATGACTTCACTCTGTTCCTCAAACACACCATTTCCTTCCCCCTCAGAGCCTTCGCACGTGCAGTTGCCTCTCCCTGGTACGTTGCCACCATCTCCTCTACCCCCAACTCTTTCTTCAGGTCACTACTTCAACATCACTTTCTCAAGAACACCTTCTCCAACCAACCCCCCAGACTGACTTAGGACCCATTTAGTGCTCTCCTCTGTAATGCTGGTTTAGTACCTCTTACTCTAGCACTTGCCATAATTGACATTATAGTATCATTTGGGTAATTGTTTATTTAATACCTGTCTCCTCCACTTGACTGCAAATGCTCTGTTGGCATGTGTTGTCTTGTTCATTGCTGTCTCCCTAGCTCTGCATCTGGTGCACGGTAGGTGTGCACTAAATAGTTCTAATCATCCTCTGTTTGAGACCTCCCTCCCCACTCCCACCATCTTTTCTAGAAATCCTAGGTTGGAGTCATCTGCAAATATAATTAACATGTTCTCTACTTAGTCGTCTAGGTTGTTTAATAATATTAAGAAATGATGGACCCAAAACTTACCCTTTTGGAAAGCCAGTTATCATCTTGAAGGTTTCCAGGAACTTTAAAAAAATTTTTTGACTATGCGGAGTGCCTGGCTGGCTCAGTCAGAAGAACGTGTGACTGTTGATCTTGGGGTCATGAGTTCAAGCCCCACGTTGGGTGTAGAGATTACTTAAATAAATAAAACTTGAAAAAAAATTTTTTTAACTATGTAACCTTTTAGAGCCTTTATTATACTGATAAGAAGTATAAATATGCGACATTTCTAAAGTTAGTTGAGCTTCTCTTTGCAGGACTAGGATTCCTCAAACACATGGTGCAAACCCCTACTCCAGGCACTGTACCATCAGAGTTTCCTCTCATGTGCACATATTGTTTCAACTCCAACTGGTGTACTGCAGTTCAGTTTCGGCGCTAACTACCCACAGCACAAACCCCATGAGTTAAAGGCTTGATCCCTCACAAGACTGCTCCAACTGCAGATGCCAGCCACAAGTTCAGGGCGTCCCCAGGCCACCCGCACTCTGGCTGACTAGCTATAAATTTGAGGGTTCCCACAACCCTCTCAGGTTAATAATTTGCTGGAACAACTCACTACTTCGGAAAGCGCTATACTCATAATTACTGTTTTATTAGGAAAGATACAAATCAGGAACAGCCAAATGAAGAGACTCAGAAGGCAAGGTCTGGGAGGGTTCCAAATGCAGAGCTTCTGTGTTCTTTGCGTATGGAATCAGGTCATGTCACCCTCCCAGCACATCAGTGTATTCACCAACCAGGAAGTTCCACAGAGTTTGAGTGTCCAGGGTTTTTATTAGGGTTTCATTATATAGGCACGCTTGATTGAATTATTGACCTTGTGATTGAACTCAGTCTGCAGCCTCCATCCCCCTTCCTTTTATTTTAAGATTTTATTTTTTTTTTGTCAGAGAGAGCACAAGCAGGGGAAGTGGCAGACAGAGGGAGAAGCAGACTCCCTGCTGAGCAAGGAGCCCAATGCAGGACTCGATCCCAGGACCCTGGGATCATGACCTGAGCCGAAGGCAGATGCTCAACTGACTGAGCCACCCAGGCATCCCTGCCCCCATTCCTTCCCTAGAGGTCAAGCTGGCTCAAAGTCTAAACCCTCTAATCAAGTGGTTGGTCCTTTCTAGTGACCACCCTCTATCCGAAGCTATTTGGTGGCCCACCATGAGTCACCTCATTAGCATAAAGTCAGTTGTGATCTAAGAGGCTCAAGAATAATAAAGACCCTTGTATCACTCAGGAAATTCCAAGAGTGTTGGAAACTCCCTGCCAGGAATGAGGGAGAAAGATGAGACAATTCTTTATTATACAACAGTACGAACAGCAAAAATAGGATCTGGATGAAAGGAGGAGAAGTGATATATGTGGCTGCCCCTCAGAGAAGGAGGAGGCCTTGGCCTGTTTACCTTGTTCTCTCATTTCCAGTCCGCTGCTTGTGGGCGCCTTCCAGCACTGATGCACTCACTCGGGAGGGGAGATTTCTAGTGATATCTTCCCGGGTCTTCCTGGGACCAAGCAGCTTCAGAAGCAGCGAGGAAACTGGCTGGCTGTGGTCTGTCCAGCCTGGCTAGAGCCCTCAGAGGGCTGCAGCTCAGGGTGGTGGGATGAGGGCACATCCAGTGACTTTGTGATCCCACTCTCTAACCCAGATATACTCTCAAATCCTGGCTTAAAATAGTGTTTCTTTTTAAATAGTTGCTATAAAGGTGACCAGCAAAATTAATTTCATTTATTAGCTTTAGCTAATGTAGTGTGTGTTACATACCACTTTTGGAGGGAACTAGGATTCCAAAACCAAGACAGGTAGGCTTGTGTGAATTTCCAAAAGATTGAAAATCACATTCTTTTTTTCTTTCCCCCAGCTTTATTGAGATATAATTGACAAATAACATGTGTAAGTTTATGGCCTACATTGTGATGATTTGATACACATTTTAAAATGGTTGCCACAATTAAGGTTAGTAAAGATATCCATCACCTCACATAATTAAAATTTTTTGTTGTTGTGGGAACATTTAAGATTTACTCTCTTTTCAACTGTCAAGTATACAATACAGTATTTTTTTTAAGATTTATTTACTTATTTATTTATCAGAGAGAGAGCACAAGCAGGAGGAACGGCAGGCAGAGGAAGAAGTAGGCTCCCCACTGTGCAAGGAGTCTGATGTGGGGCTCGATCCCAGGACCCTGGCCAGCGTCATGACCTGAGCCGAAGGCAGATGCTTAACTGACTGAGCCACCCAGGAGCCCCTGCAGTACAGTATTCTTAACTATGGTCACCGTGCTGTACATTAGATCCCCAGAACTTATTCATTTCCCCTCCCCCTGCTTTTTTGAGATAGAACTGGCATATTACGTGTAAATTTAAGTTGTACAACCTGGTAATTTGATATGCATATATATTGCAAAAAGTGATTACCACAATAAGGTTAGTTAACACATTCGTCACCTCACATAGTTACCTTTTGTGGGTGTGTGTGGTGAGACTTTTTAAGATCTACTCTCTTAGAAACTTTCAGGTATACAATAGAATATTGTTGAGTATAGTCACTGTGCTGAAAATCACATTCTGACAAGGTATGTATCAATATACCAAGGATTGTATCTTGCTAAGCATTTTTTCAGTGAGGTAAGTAAATTATGTGGGGCTGAATCAAAAGCCTTATTGAAAATCATTTCCCTGTCAAATCACCAAGCCTGTACCTCTGACACAAAGGATACACTTAGTTTGAATGTCTTGGTTTCTTTCTCCATCCTTATCAATAAAGATGTTCTTAACCCCCAGGCTTTTAGAGACCAGACAAAATAATAGATACCCATGATTTGGTGGCTGGGAAGCATCTAGACTCAGTGGGATAAGTAATACATTAGGAGCAGAAGAGCTTGGTCTTCTGTTTATAGCCCTGCCACTGATTTATTATACAGCCTCGGGCCAGCCTTTTTAGTCTTGCAGGTCAGCATCTTCGACAGTCTAACTTGAGGGAAGATTAAACTACCTTGACTATGTGCGATTCAACTATTACAAAATATCACCCAAACCAAAAGTGCCAAATTTTAATTCAGTAATATTGTACATCACTGCATTTTTTTTCCCCAGAAAACATGGGAGAGGTTCTTGGATGAGTGGAAGTCTTATTGTGGCCTAATATTGGATGGGAAAGCTTTAGGAAAAATGATGTTTCTCATCCATTGTTAAGATGAAGAATTTTAACTGAATGAAAGGTGCCCGGTGATGCAGAGGATTTCCTTGCAAGCCTCTGAGCCCAGCTTTCCTGTATGATCCCGTCACCCAGTGCCATGTGTTGCCTGATTGCCTTCCTTTCTCCTTCCCACTCCCATTGGTAGATGCTGTGTCTGAGCCATCATCCTGATAGGGGCTTTACAGGGTTAATGTATCCTACCTCTTCATTCTGCTGCCAGGGGTCAGGAAGATGGAGATCAAAATATAGCATGTATTGTGTATCAGTCACACTTATTATTATATAATGGACCCTTAAATTAGAGAGACTTATTCACATGGTCACAGCTGGAATCCCAAAGGCCATGTCTTCTTGAGACAGAAAATCTTCCTTTTTTTTTTTTTTTTAAGATTTTATTTATTTATTTGACAGAGAGAGAGATAGAGCAGGAACACAAGCAGGGGGAGTGGGAGAGGGAGAAGCAGACTCCCCGCTGAGCAGGAGAAGCGGGGCTCTATCCCAGGACCCTGGGACCATGACCCGAGCCGAAGGCAGACGCCCAACGACTGAGCCACCCAGGCGGCCCGAAAAACTGCTTCCTGAAGGCTGGGCTGAACATGCCAGGTTTCTTCTAAATTTTCCAGTCAGGTACCTCACGTCTCCATCTGTGAAGAGGCCAGATAAACAAAGGGGAGAGACACTGGGAATACTACTCTAGGGAATTCCTTTCACATGGCAACTGGAGGACCAGGGAATAGGAGTTTCCTGCTTGCAGATGTCTTTTTGTGTCTTGCCTTCTAGCTCTAAATATCCTGATACGAGCAGCCTATCTTCAAATACTAAACATATAGTTAAAAGGTTAGTTTTGGAGGTAGTCACAAATCTGTGCTTTTAGAGAGACAGAAAAGCTTGGTAAGAAGACCAAAAAAGGCATAGGGAAAAGGGTCAAGGAAAAGTACACTGAGGCAGTCCCCGAATCTTCTAGAACATAAAGAATTTGGTTTGGGGTGAAAATGAAAAAATTCCAGCACGGGTTTAAGGGAAGCTGATGAAAGTGATCCTTTCACTTTGAGACTGTTCCTAGTATTACTTGGATCCACTCCCATGACTTTAATTTTATCAAATTGTTGTCATTACTAAAATAGCTCAGGTAGAAATTACTCTAAGAGATGCTGTCAGGGTTTTTTCGGAGGTTTTAGCAAAGAAGAGGAAAGGTTGTGTTGTAAAGATACTGTAAAGTTCAAAGGGATGAGACTCATGAAAAATATAAGGAAAGAGGAGCAGGCATTCAGAATGGGGAGTGACGTGAAAGAGAAGTCTGAGGGGCCCCCGGTGGGACAGTGTTTGTCACAGAAGCGACAGGGCTGGATGAGGCTGATGTACACAGAGACTTCTGTAAACAAGCTGGAAGGAAACCTAGGTTCCAGAAAAAGACTAAAGAAAGACAGCTTGCTTCTCAGGGAAACCATAAAGATAATCTGAACTTCTAAGCCAGTAAGAGGTTTTTGACCTTTCAAAGCCACCGAAATAAAGGTGGAACCACTGTGCTGTGAAGAAAACAAGGCCTACCCAACTATGTCTTCTCTTCCTCACTCAGGTTTTCCTCACTTCTTTATAAAGTGCTGTCTCACAAAAAGAGAGTTAGTGGTGGTTTAATATAATGTTAAATATCAGGGAGAATCACTGCAGAAAGAACATCAGTGGGGTACACAGCAGACTCTGTGAGGAAAAAAAGGGTTCAGTACAGGGCTGGAGACTAGGGTAGGGGAGTGAGGCAATTGCTTTGGGCATACAACTTAAGAGGGTGCCCCCCCAACCACTCAGTAATTGAGATAAATAATATTTTTAATGTAATATTATTTAAAAGCCAAAAAATCCATGATGAACAAAATATAAAATTTTAGAGAGAGGATCAGTATGACTGAATTTTCCTTTTGTCTCAGGCTTCTCTCATATGGCGTGGCACTCATTCAGAGGAACATTCCAGTAAAACCGTTGATTTTTTTTTTTAAGATTTTGTTTATTTGCAAGAAAGAGCATGAGCGGGGTGGGGGGAGGGCAAAGGGAGAAGGAGAAGCAGACTCCCCGCTGAGCGAGGAGTCTGATGCGGGACTTTATCTCCAGACCCTGGGATCATGACCTGAGCCTAAGGCAGATGCTTAACCGACTGAGCCACCCAGGGGCCCAAGACCATTGATTTAATAAGACAGCTTCCTCCAACGCTTTCAGGGTATAAGTTCCAAGCAGCCCAGCCCAGCATCTGCCTTGTTACAAGGATGGTGAGGCTGACCTGCCTTCCCTTTCTGGGGCTGCAGGGGTACAATATGGGGGATACTGCTACTCCCGTGCTTAAGAGACAACTGGCCGCAGGAGGTAGACTGTGACAGAGGGACAATATTCCCACCGCCGGCCGCTTTCATGTTTAAAATAATCAGGTTAGCTCAGCCCTTTCCCTTTCTGCAGTTTTCCAAATAAGAGTTATTGATCGCAAGTGTTTCACCAGAAGGATTACTTCATGAAGAAAAGAGCCGACGTTACTGGCCAGTAATCTAGGAGATGGTGGTACAGTGTGGATAAGACCTCTCTTTGATGGTGCCTCTCTGAACTAACATAGTGGCATGAATCATTTCTTTTAGCTAAGAAAGTAGAGCTGGCGGGAGGGCTTTCCTCCTTCCCATGATAGACCATGTATCTGTCACTTGCAGAGAAAAGTGATTAAGTAGCGTCCATACTCAGACCTCTTATTTTGCCCTCTTTGTGCTGTCACAGGGTTTCTCAACAGGGGCAAGCCTGACATTTGGGGCCAGATAATTCTTTGTTGTGGGGGCTGTCCTGTGCAGTGAGGGATGTTTAACAACATCCCTGGCCTCTATCCACTAGATGACAGTAGCTACCCCCCTCACCCTTTTATGACAACCAAAAATGTCTCCAGATATTGTAAATGCCCCCATTTGGGACAGAACTCTCCCCTGGTTGAGAACCACTGTGCTGTCAAGAAATAAGGCCTACCCGCTATGTCATCTCTTCCTCACTTGGCTTCTACTCGCTACTTTATACACTTCTTTATAAAGAAATAAATGTCTTCTACGGAAATGCATATTGATTATTTCGTACCAGCTAATGGTTTATAATGAGACCTTAGCATCTTAATGGGTAGCTCTAGGTAAAAATAATAGGTTATAGAAAGAGAACCCTCAACCAGCCATTATTCAGTATCAAATACATCAGATGCTGTCAGTCACATAACAGAAAATCAAATTCAAATAGATTTGTACAGTAAAGGGGAATTAATCTCAGTCAACTGAGCTATAGGAATCAGAAGATCTGGTAGCTCAAAATTTTTGAACTCTTGTCTTTTGGTCTTAATGCCCCCAAACAAACAGCATTTTCTCCCTGAAACCACCTGCCCCTTCTGACTGATAGATTTCTCATACAACATCATGGGCATCTTTGACAATTCCAATTCTTTCCACGTTAATCAGTTACCAAAACGTTTGCAGTTCATCTCCATGGTATCCCTTTCTCTTTCCCCTTTCTGCTCCCAACCTCACTGCCTACTTAAGCCCAGACTGGTACAATAACTTATTGACTGGTCCTCTCCCCTTCCATTTTTTGTTTTTGTTTTTGTTTTGCTTGTCAATTAATCTTTCCAAAGCTCAGATTCCTGTTCTGCTTCAAACAACTCTAGCTCATCCTATATCTTATTGGTTAGTAAGGATTCTTCCCACTAAGCATTCAGGATTCTTACGTTCTAGCTTCAGTTTATGGTTCCAAGTTCCTTTTTCCTAACACCCCTCTCATTACAGGGAGCTTCAGACATCTAGAATAGTCAACGTTTTCCAAACATGCCCCTATTTTTCTGAGCTGTTGTCTTCCAAAATCTCTTTTCTTTTTCAAGGCCCAGTTCAAATGACCTATGCCTACACAGCCTTCCCCAGTCTCCACAATTAGAGTGACTGCTTCCTCCTTGGCTTATCTTTTACTGTCTTCTGCTTTCCACCTTCCAGATTTGTACTCTTGTACCCCTCACCCTTCATATTCAGGGTGATGCTAATGCTCTGAGGTCCCAGGCTAATTCAGTGACAAAGTAACTTATGCTCTTTGGTATAATTGATTTCTATTTCCTGTGCTTATCGTATTGCCATACACAGAGAGACCATTTTTTAAATACTTTCCACAAGGAGATAGCTACGTGGAAATTCATATATATATATATATATATATATATATATATTAGTGTTTCTCATCAAGTGCCACATCAGCTACTTCTATTAAGCTCTGTCTTCTTTCTAACTGTACAACCATGGACAGAATTACTTTATCACCCTCTGCCTCAGTTTCTTCATCTGTAAAATGGGGATAATACCTACCTTATAGAATTGATGAGTATTAAATAAATGTGTGTGTATGTAAAGTACTTATAACCGTGCCAGGCATATAGTAAGCACTGTGTAAGTATTTGTTTATCCATTTACCTATCTATTTATTACTCCCATTTAAAATTGCATACTGTTTTCTTGAGAGTCTTTGGGTAAAGAGCAGACAGGCACAGAAGTTAATGAGAAAATTTAGTCATAGACTATTAAGAAGAAAACAAGTATGAAAAAAATACCAAGTTTAGAGTGATTTAAATATACTAGATGGTGAAATAACATTTCATTGTTAACCTTCTCTGACCTTACATTACCATAATACTGGTACTGAAACACCTTATCATCAACATCTTCCAAACCATGTCTTTGGAAGTGAGAATCTGTGTCATGGATACTTTTAACTGAATGTAGCTATTTAGTAGACAGAAAAGCAGTCAGAATCTCTAGAACAGTGCACATATTTACTTACTTGCCTTGGCAAAAATCAAGATTTATTGCCTTTCAAGATAAATTTTGACTAAATATTGACTTTAGTCTCTCAATCATTGTTTACCTGAAAACCAATGAATCTTGACACCTCTCAACTTGAGTTGGAATCTACTTGGTAATATGATTTATAATCTTAATAACATTCTATGAAGATTAAACAAATATTATAGCATTTATCCAGCATAGACAGGCTTTATATTTTGTTTTGTTTTGTTTCTTCTGTAAAAACATTATTGTTTCTGTTTGGTCCACAGCTGGGGAGAGGGCTTCAGGGTGTTAAAAAACTGCTTAGTGGCTGCAGGGAGGAGATGCCCTGACACCTGGGGAATATAGAGGAACCCCTCAAAGTCCACTGGGCTCCAGAGGCTCCTAGTCCTGCTTGAGGGTGAGCCTTCACAGGAGATACTAGTCTAGCCCAGCCTGCGGAAGTTAGTCAGGTGGTCGCCATCTTCTTGATGAGTTTCACCTCCTCATCTAGGAAGTGGCTTTCCAGGAAGTCACAGAGATGGAGGTCTGTGTGGGCAGAACCTGGGGCATGCCAATCCTAAAGGGTCCGGTTCAGTTCTTCTTCAGGGCCATGGCAGCTTCCATGCATACAAGGCTTTCCCTCACCATCTTGGGAGGGCATTTGCATGTTCTGGAAGAGGATGCAGCCTCTGCCCTGGTTTTGCATCTTCAAGAGACACTGGGCACCCTCATGCTTCCCCTGGGTCACCTGGCAGAAGAGCTGGCCCATGCCTTCCAGAGCCACAGCGTTGCAGCAAAAAATAGAAGCCCAGAGAGAGGTAGGTGTAGAAAGCCTGCAGATGTTAGGTCATCCCAGCAGTTGACAGCAGCCTCCACTTTGGTGGAATAATTCTGTTGAATCTAGGAGCTCAAGGTTGGTGGGCAGTAAGGAGCTAACCACAAAAAACAGTGTTAGCTGGTCCCAGAGGCAGAGGATGGCCAAGAAAAGATGGTCTTAGAGGTTGCAACTGGGAAGGAGGTTGGGGGTTGGTTGGAGGTTGGAAGAGGGTCCCCAGGTCCGTTTCATGCAAACACTGTTGAAGCAAGAGACAGATGCATGGGATTGCCGGGTGCTATCTGTATTTTCAATCAGCAGTCAATGGTTATAGACTGTAAGCTGGGAAAGCGGAGTTCTGTATGACCTTTTTCCTGCTGATTCTTATAAAATAGCAAGTCATTGAAACCACCCTCCCCCATTTCTGTTTTCCTTCATTTTGGAAAATCTGGTCTGTAGAGCTTCGGATAAAAGTCCAGGCCTTTGGGCGCCTGGGTGGCTCAGTTGGTTAAGCGACTGCCTTCGGCTCGGGTCATGATCCTGGAGTCCCGGGATCGAGTCCCGCATCGGGCTCCCTGCTCGGCGGGGAGTCTGCTTCTCCCTCTGACCCTCTCCCCTCTCGTGTGCTCTCTCTCTCTCTCTCATTCTTTCTCTCAAATAAATAAATAAAATCTTTGAAAAAAAAAAAAAAGTCCAGGCCTTTAAGCCCCACTTTACAAAGTGCTTAGCACAGGTCATTGTCCCACACCAGGGCACTGGACCGAAGGGGTGAGGGGGCAAGGGCCGTCCTTTTGCCCTTCCTATGGGCACGTCTCCCTCCACCGTGCCAGTTTTATTTTTCTCTTTTAACAGAGAAAATAAAAAGGTATCCTCTCACTCTTACCTCTGTTCGTCCCTTTTGTATAAAGACCCCTTCTCTTCTTTCTTTTTATTTGCCTTTTTTTTTTTCTTAGAGCATTTCTACCTTCCAAATACAAAATACCAAATTTACTTTACCAAATTAGGTAAAGGAGGTAGTGTGGCTGACCACACTTAGAAAGCATTGTGTGAGTTCTTTCCTCAGGGAGATTCACCTGGATCTAGCCACAGTCCACCTCACTTTTTTTTTATGCCCGTGAATTTTCCAGCTGCTGGTCAGGGGAAGGAGGGCTGATTTGGTAGCCATGAAGTAGTGAGAAGGTGATTGGCTTCTCCTCAAGAGCTCGGCTTCAGTAACACCACATTGCAGCCAATTGAGCTAACTAGGTGAACTTGTAAGAAGAAAGATTGTGCCTTTGTGGAGAATTATGCCAAAATTTCTGCTTCAAGCCCTGGCAACAGATTCTTTTGGTCCTCTTTAGTGAAAGGCCATTTGGGAAATGGACTGTACATGCAGCAAATAGGATTTCAGTTAAATGGTAACATTTGTTTCCAAAAGAGTACCAGAGGGGAAGCTAAGCTCTTCAGAGCATGTGTTCATTAAAGATTTGAAGTGGGGTGGGAAGCAATAAAAAAAAAAAAAGGCCAGTGAGTTCTCTTGTGAGATAGTTTTTTGTTCCTATGAATTGAACACCCTCTGAAAAGTTTCAAAAAGAGACTGGAAAGAATGTATTTGCTTTGATCCAATATGTGGAGGGTTCCCTACTATAAATACCCCTTAATTTGGAAGCATTATTCAAAAGTCTGTTTGAAAGCACATAAAAATATAATATGTAAATAAGCTCTAATTAGTTATTTCAATTAATTATTTTTTGTCTCTGCTTTGCAGATCTGTTTTTCTCCCCATAATGTCTCTTGTCAGAGTCCAACTTTGGCGCCCTTCAAAAAATGTGTTTTTCTAATAGTCGTTAATAAGAAAACACATTTTTTGCCCTGTTGAAAACATCACAATGATAAAGTAAAATCCAGGTCATATATCTTTAGGGGGAATTGATTCAGACATTTTTAGTCTATAATTTGCTAGTATGATATTAAAGAAGGAAATCTTACAGTTAATTGAAAAATATATGTGTTTCCTTCTTCAAGTAAATGGTAAGTGGTATTTTTTAGAAAATGAATCTGTATTGGGCCACTAGCCTCTGATCTTTTTTGACCATCCTTTGTTCTTTCAGTAACAAATACTACATTGGATTTGGAGATTAAAAGTTTTAATTCTAAACCAAGTAAGATGCTTCTCAGTGGAGAGAGTGAATGCTGTGGGAAAATATTGGTAAAATGAACTCAGGTTGTTTCTACGTAGCCGATTTGGAGAAATTGACTAAGAACCTGAAATGATGGTTTTGGAAGCCTAGAGAGTATACTATGTGACACATTACGAGCCTTTCATTTGAGGGGCTGCACACCCTCTGCACTTGAATAGAATTGGAATTTTCAAGCTTGGAGGGACCTTTGCAGCCACCTAGAAACCAGGGAGCCATCCTTAGCTTTTCCCCACCAAGGTCTCTGGTGGTAGTTGGCTGGTTGGGGGGAAATAGAGGTTCCTGGGCCCTAATCCAGATCTACAGACTCAAAGTCTTACGGGTGGGAGTTGGGGTGGGGACGGGGTCTACATTTTTCACAAACATCTCAAAGATCAACAAACATGTCAAATTCTGACACTGACTGAATTTGGCAAGCCGCTGATTTAGGCTGGCCCCTTTATTTGCAGTGAAGAAAGCAGGGCTAGAGAGTTTGATGAGTCAAGTTCACAGTCTGTCCTAGGCAAAAATGGGCTTTCTAAGTCTGGACTTGTGCTTGTCTGTACACCATGTATCCCAAACAGTCCTAAGCACGCAGATAGGTTCAGACCTACTTCTGGGTCATTAGGGGTGATTTCAGCACGGAAAGTAGGAGAGCATAGTTCTAAATAAGGTATGAAGGTAAAGACACCCAGGAACTAGGGGTTTATGTGCTGTTGCTTCTGTCTAACCTAAAACCTGAGTGAGCCCTAGCCACTCTCTCTCAGCCCTTCTGTCTTTGATGAGCCTCGAGACTAGTGCGCAGTGGTGAGAATGCTTAGCTCATTTAGTTAGCTCATGTAGTTGAACCCCCAGCATGTTAGGCTTTGGACCTGTATTGATGTACACGTTTTTAGGCCATGTACTTTCTTAAAATGCATATTTGTGTATTTTAATATTGCTTATGTACATTGCATTTAAAAAATTATAATAAAGTCATTAAAAAAAGTATAGACTGATAAACCCAGTAGTACCTACTAAAGCATATATAAATATCCAGCAAATGCTTATTAATGTTAGTTACATCTAAACTTCAAAAAACCAAAAAACTAAAGTGACCCAAATTTATTTTTGCTGTGTTCTGTGATGAGAGTTTAAACTATAGTGATGATCTGGAATTCCTGCAGGACCATGATCACTTTCTAAATCATTAGGAAAGATTGAGTTTCATTCATTGTCATTTCAGTGTTAAGTCAATTTGACCATCAGCGAATTTTTGGAAACAGCAATATACCAGTGTCTAGGATGTGTCAAGTTCCACTGAATTCTGCTCCACAGTCCATGTGTGAACACATGAACGATGTATAATTCTTAGAATGGACAACATATTTTCCACAGGGTTGTTAACAAAAAAATGCTGTTTTAAGAGGCAGGTGACCAGGTTAGGGGGATCAGTTCTAAAAGAGCTATGAGAAATTAAAATCTCTTTAAATGCAGGTGTATGTGTGTCAGGTAATATTCAGTTTATCATCCTTTCTGCATAAGCAGTTACTGATGATCTGCTGTATGTAAAGCTCTGTGTTAAGTACCGAGGATAAGAAACTGCTCTGAGGAGTTTATAGTGTGGTTCTTGCTGGACAAGCACATAAAAAGGCACAGTAGTTTCAGGAAGTATGTGCCAAATGCCAGATGAGCAATAGTGCGGTCCGTGAGTGCCGCAAAGAGCATTCCAGTGCCCAGAGCCCGGGCATTGCAATGGCACCTCCTCTCTGCAGCCGCAGCCACTTGTGTGTTCACTTCGTCTGTATCTGTCGCACACATCTCCTTGCTCAGCCCATCTGAAAAACAGGAGCTTGTTCTGATTTTGCTGCTACTCAGTAGTAAAGAAATAACCATTCTAGGAAGGAATGGTATGCAGCTTTTGAAGCATAATACTGATGCACGCACTTACTGTCTTTTAGTACCTCTTGTCTTTAAAGCAATAGGATCTAATTCTCTTCCTGGAGAATGCACTGTGAAACTGCTTGATTACCGATACCATTTTATTTGTGATGAAAACGAAAGTCCTTTGGGTTTTGTGATATTTTCATTCATGGAGTTCATGTGAATCAGTTTTTTCTTGGGTTAGCAGTTTGTTAAATAAACTGTTGGGAGCTCCTTTAATGGCAATGAGGTGCAACCCTGATGGTAGTGGTGATGAGGCTGATGATGATGGTGATGATTAATTCGTTTTATGCCCTTATTGTGAAATAGGCTTAATGTGAGATTTCTTTGACCAGTGCGGTTCTTGGTCTAGCCATGAATCCAGAAATGGATTTCTGAAATGAAAGCAGTAGATTAGAAATGCCAGGATAATGTTGCTGTTTGTATAATCATGATTACCTGTTCTGGGCTGCCAGGATTTTGTCCTTTGGGTTAAGATAGAATTTCTGTACTCACCAAGAGAAGGTAGTTCCTCCTACCTAAAGAAAAGGCATGGCTTCTTTGTGACAGGGCCGAGACTATTACCAGTTCCGCTGAGAGTCCCAAAACAGTGCTCACAGAATCATGGATTTCCTCGGACATGAAAAGGGCCTTAGCAGTGATTTGCAGGCAGCCACTGGTCTTGAGTAATGGGCAGGATTTGGCAACGTGGAGATCAGAGAAGAGGGTGTTGTGTACGGAGAAGCAATATACGCCAATGTGTGGAGGATGGAGTGAGCACACTATTTGGGGAATAGCGAGGAGAGTTCTCTGATTGCAATAAAGAGGTTATATTCCCATTGGAGAGTAGTAGGAGTAGGTAGTTGGAAAGGTGATATGGGGCCAATCGGGGGACAAATTTCTTTCATTGACTATGTAAGTACAGGAAGGCCACATATCAGTTTTTGGAATCTTTAAACTCAGACAAGCTTAGAACCAAATCCAAACTCCACCTCTTACTGGCTTGGTGACTTCAGACAAAATTCTTAACTTGGCTAAAACCATCTCACAGAGATATTGTACTTGTTAAATAAGCTCCTTTATGGGAAGTCCCCAGCAAAATGTCTGGTGGTGGAAGTAAGGGTTTAATGAGGAAGAAGTGAGGTGCCAGTAGTGGGGTTGTAGAGAGGCTGATCTCTGACAGCTGTATGCAGAAGACACAGAAGAGACCAGAAATGGAACCAGTCAGGTGCCGGCTATGGCAGCCCTGAGGAGGTGAGGGGTGGAGGCTCTCAGGCTAGGAAGAGAGGACATATATACATGTATTCTCTGAAGGTTTTTTTTTTTTCCTGTTGCGGACTTTTGTTGGAGGGTTGTGTAACCTTGTTCTGTGGTGTTAAAAGTACAACACTAATCATAGACTTGTCCTTTTGCCTTGGACAGGATGCCAGCGATCCATAGGCCTTTCCAGTGGGAAAGCCAAGGTGTGCAATTACAGTGGGTGGTATTACTGCAGCAGCTGCCATGTGGACGACAGTTTTCTCATCCCCGCACGCGTAGTCCACAACTGGGATACTTCAAAATACAAGGTAAGCACAGAATCTGAGTGTACTTCGTAATAGCAATGTGGGTGTTCAGCTGTTGTGTGGATTAAGAAATAATGATATAAGAATTTGAAGCACACTTGACTAGGTAGTCTCATAAAAGCTACGAGATCTTATCTAATGCTTCTTAAATAGCTCCCACTTAAAGGCGTCTTAACTACGACTTTTTATTAATTTCCTCACTTAGATAATACAGCAGTTTTTACTTCTGGGCCTTGGTAATTAACTGTGGGTGCTAAAAAAGAATTCTGATAGAGAAAGAGGCCTCATTATTTTTTTATTAGATCTTATCTCCAAAATCACAATACTCTCAGAGGATAAAAATAGGAAAATAATGCATGCATGGGCATACTAGTGACTTTTGAAGGAGAGGCCTTATATAATCAAGATATTTCTTACCTTGAGTAGGAGTAGCACTCCTACTCATGTGAAGGTCAGTCTTCCAGCAGGTCCATCTCCCCTGGAACTAGAAGCTGGAGAGAAGCTATGAGGATTTCTGGGTGGGGGCCCACACCAAAGAACAGTGCACCGAGCCACCCTTAGACCTTCACCTGGACTGTTGTTTATTTTTGTAAAAAGGGAGGAAGTGAGAAGCACGCTTTGCAAAGTAACTGCTAACAGCCTAGCAAGGGTATCCCAGAAGTACAAATAGCGGACTTGGTAGCTATAAAAATGCAAGTCAACAGAGGAGGAGAGGAAGTCTGGGGAGGGGGACACTCACCTTAAGAGGGTAGAGAGGAGAGGAGCAACCAGCAAAGGAGACCAAGGAGGAGTGCATAGTGAGGGAGAAAGACCCTACTGTGTCCAACAAGCCACACAAAGAATGTGTCTTCAGATCAGCTGTGACAGAGGCTGATACGTAGTTCGGATAAGATGAGCACTGAGAACTGACCATGGGATATAGGAATGCGGAGGTAATGAGTGACCTTAATGAGAGCAGTTTGAATTGAGCAGTGGGAGTGAAGGTCTGACTGGAGTGAGTTTGACATGGAACAGGAGAAAAATAAGAGACAAGAACAGACAACTCTTGAGAAGTTTTGCTATAAGGGGATGGAGAGAGATGGGGAGTAACTAGAGGGGAAGTAGGATCAAATCGGGTTTGATTTTTGTTTTAATAGAAGAAATAACAGCATGTTTTCTATGCTAATGTGAACTACCTAGGAGAGAGAGAATTGCTAGAATCATGGTGGAGTGAGAAAGAATTGTGTAGACAGTAGGAGGGTTGGCCTTCGCTTGGAGCAGGAAGTAAGAGAAAAGGCGGAGTCTGGATGTAGGTGCCAGTGGGTAGCTTAGGGAGGGCCCCTTCCATTTACATCAGTAGCTGTCATCATATTGATTTATTTCAGCACCTGTGAGTCTAAAGAGATTAAAGACCCAGCCCCGGTTACTCTGGGAAAAGCCTTTACCTTCTATTTCATAGAGTTTCAGGAGTGATTAGGCAATAATTCTGCCAACCCTTTTATAAACTTGTCTGCATCTACACCCGTCCTCCTTCCAACCACAGAAGAAACATCACTCCTTTTATGGAAGGTTTATTCCTTCTGCCTCTGCTCATGATCTTAGCTCCTCCATCAGTTTTGCCAAACCTGATTGACCCTTGTCAGTTTCTTGTTCTACTGGACTTCTCTGGGATATAGTATTGGACCAGGAATTCTTCTGCCTTGACTTGGAGGACACACCCCTGGTTCTTCTCCTACTTCCAACTCTTTTTCCTCTGTCACCTTCTCTGATTCTTTATCCTCTGCCTACACCTTTAATGTTGCAGTTCCTTAGCTTCATTTTTTTGTTTTCTGTTCCCGCTTTATACTCTATTGCATTCTCTCTTTCTCTTGCATAGTTTCGACTCCCTGATGATTTCCACCCTTATCTCCAGCTCCATTTTTGCTACCGCAAGGGAGATCTGTGGATTTAATTGCCAAATGACATCTTAGCTCTAGCTTTCAACCTAGTAGTCTTCAAGATATGTGGATTGTATTGCACTTGTTAGCGGCATTGTACCACAGTTCTGCCCATGCAGAAACAAGGCAGTAGAATTTGGCAAGTTGGGGAATCTAATCCACTGAAGTACTGTAGGCATAGGATTCTTTTATGTTCCTGTATTCTGCCAGAACTGAGAATTCTGGTACCTGACTGACTAGAAGCTTTTCTGATCCTTCTGCCAGAATGCTGTCATCTCTTTCTTGAATGAACCTTCCACGCAAAGTGCTTTGTCCCAACCACAGTCTGTATGACTGCTTTTATATCTCCTTGCTAATAGATATCTGAGACTTGCTGTCAATGTAACTGTATCACCTGGGAGCAAGGTGGGTGGGGAAGGGACCCATAGCTGTCACCTGTAATATTTTTTTTTTAAGATTTTATTTATTTGACAGAGAGAGACAGAGCGAGAGAGGGAACACAAGCAGGGGGAGCGGGAGAGGGAGAAGCAGGCTTCCCACCGAGCAGGGAGCCCGATGCAGGGCTCGATCCCAGGACCCTGGGATCACGACCTGAGCCAAAGGCAGCCGCTTAACCCACTGAGCCACCCAGGTGCCCCTGTCACCTTTAATATTTGAAGTCTAAAACAAACATGAAAGTTGTGAGGGACCATTTGGTGGATACCCTCTCTGTATCCCTGGGCAGCTCCGTCTCCTGGTCAATCCAATAACCATCCACATCTTCACTGTCTTTAGGGTGCCTCATCCCCATCCTTCTCAGCATATGACCTTGCCTCCACTTCAAGGGCAACATTGAAACTACAAGATATGGATATGAATTCCTACAAATGTTTCTATATTTGTACCCGGCCTTACTGCTTCCCCTCCTATCATATCCTTTCTCTTGTTTAGAGATCATCCTTCCACATGTACTATAGATACTTTTCTCCATCTGGGCAACCGCTCTTCATTCTTCCAGAGCTGATAAAAGCATGTCCTCTTTGGCAACATATTTTCTGGTATTCCCCACCCTACCCTATTTGCTGCATTGCTGGCTCTCTCCCTTGTGCCACTACCATGCCGTGTGTGTGTGTGTCTGTGTGTGTGTGTGTGTATCTATAATTAGACTTACTTAGGGGGTTAGTTGCAGGACCTTGGAGTTAAACAGGCATTTGTCCAAGTCCTACCTCCACCTCTTATTTGGGGCTTAATTTGCTGGGGCAAATTACTTGAACTTTCCTGAGCCTCAGTTTCCAATTTATAAAATGAACTCAGGGCGCCTGAGTGGCTCAGTTGGTTAAGTGACTGCCTTCAGCTCAGGTCATGATCCTGGAGTCCTGGGATCGAGTCCCGCATCGGGCTCCCTGCTCAGCGGGGAGTCTGCTTCTCCCTCGGACCCTCCCCCCTCTCATGCTCTCTCTCTATCTCATTCTCTCTCTCAAATAAATACATAAAATCTTAAAAAAAAGAATAGGTAACATTTATTAAAAAAATAAAATGAACTCAGACTGCCTGAGTTTAGGTCTTGTCTTGGTCATTTATTAGGTGTCTAACCTGGGCAAGTTATGTAGTCTCTCTGTGTTTGAGTGTCCTCATCTGTAAAATGAGGACGATAACACTTCACAGGCCCACTGCCAGTTACCTGAGTCCATGCATGTGAAATGTTTAGAATAGTGCCTAGGACATAGTGATGGTGCTCCTCTCTGTGAGCTCCCTGGGCACAGGGAACCTGTCTTAGCACAGTTTCTGGCACGTCGTAGGTAAGCAAGAATGTATACTGAATCAGTGAAGGAATGAGGTCTGTCTTATGGGCCCCTCCAACTCGATACCCCCAAATCGGCTTCATCACCCTCATCACATGTACCTCTGGAATGTTGGTGGCCCCACCAGTCCGCGCTGCCAGTGTCGGGAGACAGCCTGGGCTCTTCTCTCTGCCAGCACCCCCCCGGTCTAATCAGTGAGCAAAACTCAACCACTGGATTTGCATTCCGCGGCACCCACCATCCCACCTCACAGACCCAAACCTTGGGCATCACTCCAACGAAGGAGTTTGGTAGCCTCCTAACTGTGCTTCTTGCCTGGAAGTCTTGCCCCAGCAATGGTTCAGAAAACCCTAATCTCACCGTGGGTAAATTCTGTACCCTCTCTCAGTCTCAGTTTCTTCACCTTTAGAATGGAGGTGGTGATGATTGTAATGGGAACTGCTTCATAAGATTGCTTTTGACTTAAAAGAATGATTCACAGAAAGCCCCGAGCACCATGACTGGCACACGGGTGCTAGGTTAATGCCAGCTTTTACTATGGTTGTGTAGAAGTTAAACACAAATCTCTTAACCTGACACCAAGACCTTTTGTGATCTCTAGTCCCTGCTCTTCTCTCCCCTTCATGCACTACCTCCCTGCCCCCATGAGCGTCCTCGGTAAGGTCACACTCCCTTCTGTTCCTCGGTCGTGCCATGCTGACCGGACGCCTCTCGTCTTCCTCGTGCCCTCATTTCAGCATGGCAAACCCTAACCGAGCCTGTCTTAAACCTCCCTTCCTCTCCCAGTTCTTTCCTTCCCCTCTCCCAGACGGAGTTATCATTCTCTCCTCTGCATCTTGTACTTGACACTCTGAATATAGGCTATAAATATATTTGCCATGTGTGTATTAGATAAAAGCATATTTAGAGTTGAGTTTGGTTTAGATTATTTAGATTAATCTGCTTAGAGCAGGGCTTTGACAGCTAAGAGAGGTGTATAGAGAGCAAGTGAGGGAGGCAATCCCAGCCCCGCACTCACCCGGGCCTTAGGCTAGTGGCACCTGCCAACAGAATATGCACCACTCCGGGGAGTTAAAATAGAAGAGGTGGCGCTAAATGAGGAAAGTCTGAAAATCAGGCATGGCTTAAGAAGATGTGAATTGGTGGAGGAGATCCAGATCTGTGTGCAGTGAGCCATTGAAACCATCAATTTAGCCATCAGTGACGCTTGCAGTCTTTTTCTCTAGAGCAGACATTTTGCCATGCTGGTCGTTCAGATGACAAGGTTTTATGTTGAGAGGATAAGTAACTAATTAAAGGTGTTAGGTACCCTCGCTTCATCCACCTTGTACATGAGGAAAATCTCCTTTGTCGGACCTTCCCTCCCAGATTCTCAGTGGACCAGGGAAGATTTTTAAAGCAAGAACAGAGCTGGTCGATTTTATCAGGATCATCTCTCTCTGGCATTAAGTAACTATATTCCATTTAGTCCAGGATCTGTCTGTCTTTGCTCAGACACCAGGATTTAACTTAATGTTTCTAATTGTGAGGATCAATTCAGACCTATCAGTTTCCAAGACCAGACATCATTCTGCTAGATCTGCCTCCTATCCTTAATAAGAAGTACGTGACTGGCTTGAATATCCATTTAAGAGAGTGAAAAAATGGTTTTGCAGAGCTGATTGAAATCTGTCATCTGAAGCGTTTCCTTGTCTACCCTCTGGAGTAATAATACTCCTAATTATTTTTAAAGCAGGATTTCATCTATTTTCCAGTATACATCCTGCAAATTGAATTGAGCTCCGGGGTTATCCAGCAGCTAAACCTTATCCTCAAGTTCTGTAGCCATTTTCTAATGAAATTCTCTTTGAAGACCACCTTCCCCCTACTGTCCGCCCTCCGATTCACAAATATCAGGCATGACACAGAGGTGGTGAGGACCTCAAACTTGGCCTCAGCTCTTCCTAAATAGTTCCCTACTATTGTACTTTTAAAAAAATATTTTTGTGTCCTAGCCTGAATATTCACATTCCATTTAGCTCGGGGTTTTCCATGTTACATAAACTACTTACTATCTCTCCATCTTGAGAGGCATTCGGGGCAAGCCGTACTGTTCTCACAGAGCTGGAGAGTGGCTCACTGATGGGAAAAACCACTTGCTCAGGGTCATTCAGAGATTTTGCGAACAAATTGCAATTAACCTTAAGATCTCCTGATTCCTTCTCCATTGGCCCCCAGTGCCTATTTTAAGAGGACCAAGAAGTATTATGGTTGGGATTGATTTTAATAAGAGTTTCACCATGATTTTTCACAATGAACATAGGCGAAAATACAGGGAAGAATACATTATACCAAAGCAATAAGTGGTTATTTTTACTGTAATAAGATTGTGATATATTTTTTTTCCTTTCCTGATCTTTATTCTCCAGATTTTCAGTAATGTGTTACTTTTAGTATTTTTAAAATGATTAACTGTCACTTAGCTCCATATATTCTATTTCAGAAAATACATACTAGAAACTTGCCTTTTTTAATGCCTCAGAATTATGATTGTTCTGTCCTGTGATGACTTCAGGTTTAATGTGGTAGAGAAGGCTACTTTTCCATAAGGAAACTGCCTTGCACTGCTATATTTTTATTTCTTCTTCTTTCAAATATAATATACTTCCACAAATTTCAAGATTCAAAAAGTACAAAGGGCACGTATACATAGATCATCTCCCTCCCACCTATCATGTTCTTCTTCCCACAGGCAACCAGTTACTCTTTTCTTGTGTATCTTTCCAGAGGTAGTTTATGTACATGTGCTTATTCACACAACAGTGGCAATAGATGATCTACATGCAGCTCTTGGAGAGCCCTCCCTTCCACTTAGATCATATCCCGCATCTGGGGCTTGCCTGCTTTCTTTTTCTGTTTTCTTTTTTTGTCTAGCCACTCCATAGTCTGTCATGAATTATACACATTTTTATACACACATGACAATCTAACCAGTCCTTTCTTGGATGATTTTGTTTTTTCAGTCTTTTGGTATTACAGATACTGATTCGATGAATAACTTGATACATCATTTTGACTGTAAGTTCTTTCATTCACAGGGGAGACTGAGCACACCTTCCTAGATGTAGATTTGTACATTTTTTAGCTTGCCGCATGTTCCAGATTGTCCTCAGTCGGACTTTGTGCTGCACTTTCACCTGTATCTCCTGGCAGCCACCTTTCTTCCTTAGTACCAAGATTTCCGCTGTCACTTCCGGTGTGACTATGCTGCCTCGAGCTGTCCTTCCCCTTTCTACTTTCGTAACTCTAAAGATGTGGTGAACTTAGAAACAGCTAGCCGAGCTGTTAGGAGTGTGTGGTTCAGAGTCCCAGCCAGAGCATCGTAAAGCATTCATCCATTTCTTCAGCAAGTATCTGTCGAACACCCACCATGCTCACTGTTCTACGCAGTGGGGACAGTCTCTGCCTTGTGAATGCTCGTATTCCAATGGAGGGAGAAAGACTGTAAACCAGTAAACAAATAAGTGACTTCTAGATAAATGACGGGTTATTGGACTGTAATTTTTGTTTCATAGTTAAAATCAAATGGCCAGCATACTGCCAGATTACATCATCGGTTAGTCTCCCTTTGTAGCCCCTTGGCTTTGTATTTGGGAAAAGGGAAGGACAGAACCTGGACAGGGATCCCCTCCTTTGAGGAGTGATGAATAGATAGTTTATGGTAGAGTTATTAGAGAATAAAAAGAACTGTGAATATAAATAATGCTAAAAAGCACAGAACAGGGTATCCAGAGATCTGAACAGATAAGTCACTTGAGCTCTCTGGATTCAGTGTTTTTTTTTTCTTCTATTAAGTATATTAATTCAGCGTTTCTCAAAATATGTTCCATGGAGCATTAACAAGTTCTGTGCCTGTTAATAGGTGTTATACCAAATGAGGGTTCTATAGGAGGGTCTCAGCCAGGCCAGCTTTGTAATCGGACCAGGGCGCCTCAAGAGAATGCAGCCCTGGGAGCTCACAGGATGGCAAGAGATTGGAAGGAGTTAGAGATAGAGGCCCCCTTCCTCCAGTTGGTAAGCAGGGCCCAGACTGAGTTTCATCCCCTACCGCCCCCTGTACAAGGCCAGCACAACACTAAATAGCTGCCTTGTCTGCAGATAGGCTTGGGAAATTGCTGGGCTAAGCACGTGATGCAGACGCGCTGTCCGCAGGCTTTCATAGGCTAACATGCTACACTGAATGACTAAGAGAAGAATGTGGCATGTGGCATTTTTCTTGTTGGACCTCAGGGCACCATTTTTGTGGGACCGGTATTCCTTGGAACACCTGCTGAGAAAAATGGAACTAGATTATTTGTCCCAGTTGTTATTCTAAAATTATGTTCTCATCGGTTTTATTCTAATGTATTCTCCTCCCTTAACAAAAACTGAACTCCTCCCTACTCCCACCCCCACCACATCATCTCCAAACTGCTGTCTCTGTGTAAACATTCCCTCTGCTCCATTGTTTTCTTACCCGGGGCTATATTTGTGGGGGAGCATACCAGGACACCATTCCAGAACCTCTTTCTCAGAATTACATAAACCTGAACATCTGAGAATTCTGTTTTTAGGAGGTAGCAGTCACCAGCTTAACAAAAGGAGTATTATGTTTAAATCTATACCAATGATGGTTACTTCTCAAATAACAGGCTTATTTGTAAATACGTATGTTTATAGAGCAGATTTGGTCCTTATAATTTGTAGCTGATTATAACCCACTTGCTGTTTGCTCCAACTCCTGTGTGTGAGGTGTGGAGAAGCAGCTTTCAGCCTCAACTTCCTCCTCAGCTCTTGAATCACGCAGACTGCAGCGCTGTGTGAAGGGGGCACCAGTTCACAAACTGCAACAAAATCAAGTCACAGACTTGAGTTCTTATAGCTTAAATTAGTCTGGTTTTAAGCTTAAAAAGCCATGGAAAGAAATTATATTAAACATTAAATATTATTTACTAAAATACCAAAGGTCAGTCGGTTTGGAAAATGAACTATTGACCCAATAAAAGTTGTTTCTAATGTGAATGGAGTGGGATCATGGAAAAGAATGCCAACCAAAGCCATTTTTAGAAAATGTATTGGGCCCATCCATCTGCACCTATGAGCTGAGTTTTTACATACATCAGAAATAGCACTCAGGCTTTTCATGGTTTTCATAATTTGGCAAGAAATAGGACAGTAGCTCTTAGCTCTTAGGTGGAATATAATTGGTGTTCACATATAATTTATGTAGTATTTCTGTTAACAGGAGAGAAACTTTCTCACTTAAAAGAGTATCACTGGCTTCCTTCCCTAAGTAACTATATATTTAAAAAATTATCTTTTAAAAAAGCTTTCTAATTACAGTGAGTTTGGAAGTGGAATCCTTATACCAGTATGCAGGCTTATTTAGAACTTAGGAAATCAGTGGGGATCCAGCACTCTCTTTTTGCAAAAGTAGCATTTTATGCCAAATTCTTAGTTCTTTCAAAAATTCCCTTACTTAGTTATAAGTGGTGGATTCTCAAAAGTGAGCATGTGCTCAGCCATGCTGCCAAAAACATGGCTCAGTGTTGCAGGGTTCGTTCACCTACTCGGGCAGCTGCAGTCACAGTACGCTCTGTATTCTTAACACTGGGTAATAACTTCGTGAAGCAGTGCCTTAGACATTATTGAAACTAGCTCTGTTTTTGTTTTTAGTAATTTCAGCTTATGAACACTGATGTCAGTAGCTGCTGTCCCATTTGTCTCACTGCTTTTACTGTCTCTGAAAAAGACTTTTTTTTGCCCCCCTTTTGGGCTTAAGTACCACCTGAAGAGAGAAGCCTTTTCAGGCCTGGGAGACTGGCCAGTGCCCTTTGTCCTGTTCACCTACTAAAAGGTAGTATTGTTAACCTAATTCAGCAGGGCCCTGACTCAGTATAAACACTGCTCAATAGAGCCAGAAAGACTAATTGAATTGTACAATACATCATTTTTCAGCAACAGTTTCAAGTGGACTGTACTTCATTTCCCAGAACACCATCCGTTTTTTTCCCCCATTTAAGATATTTAAATATAGCAAATATTTAACCATGATAAATAAAATACTTGAACGCAATTCTGTCTTTCTCACCGAACCTCGAGCTACGTGAGGACGGGGCCTTGCCTACTTTCCTCCCCACTAACGCCTGCTGTGGCATCTGTATGGCACGTACCTGTGTCTCCGCGCCTCGCAGTGAGGCGCTAGTTATCCTGGCCACCTGTTAGTTCCCATCTGCTTAAGTAGTGGAAGGTTTTGGCTAATTCCAGGTGCCTCTTTGTGAGCTGATTTGCAGAGACTGTAAGCTTCACCACCTATGTCACTGCAGGACCCCCAAAGGATCACACAACAGGTACCTCAAAAATTGCTAATGAGGAAAAAAAAATGAGACTTTTATTTAAAAAAAAAAATCAATGCTTTTGTATCTATAACAAACTTTTATATGAGTTCTATTTTATATTAAATGACATAAATGTGTTTTAATCAGCATACAATAGCTGTACATTTAGTTATCACCTATTCATACTGCGGGGGTTTTCATGGTTGTGTCTAGTTGTGGTACTCTCCTCTGTCCCATCCTTGCTCACCAAGTGAATTTCTGTTTATCCTTCTAGACCTTAGGCAGTGTGGCCTGCTTTGCCAGGGCTCCCTTCCCCCCAGGACAGTTGATTTCTCCTTCCTTTAAGCTCCCAGTGGACCTCATCTGTATTTCCTCTGTACTAGGGGACAGTTGATTTCTCCTTCCTTTAAGCTCCCAGTGGACCTCATCTGTATTTCCTCTGTACTAGGGGACAGGCTACGTGCTACATGTAGTTTTTATCTTAAATATTTATCTCTGATACTAAATAGTGAGTCCCTTGAGGGGAAGGACTGTATCCTATTTATCTTCATTAATAAACTCCTAGGCTGGAATGTAAAGCATAGTGGATTTTCAATTTTCTTTTTAATAAGCAGAATTTTTTTAATGTTGAATTCTGTCATTACTCCCAGTACTAGAGTAGTTTTGGTGGAAACTTTTTAGAGAGGTTTTACCTTGCATAAATAGAAACTAAACCAAATTTACATATCATTAGCCAGTCCACATCTCAGTATCAGTGGATTGGTATGTAAAGATTCCCCCAAATTCCCCACTTGTTACACATTATTTAAGCTACTCCCTCTGTATCTCAGATGCATTGTTTGTACTCTAAGGACAATGACATATTAAAATCACCTTTTCATAGGCTTGATGTTTACTACCAGAAGTGGATATAGAATTGGATAGATAGATTAGGCAGTCAGCCCAAGCGCAAAGTTATTCTAAGAAAACTCCTTTCTGCTCACTAAAGTGTGTTTTTTGAGCCTGTTTTCTATGGAAATTATCGTTTTAAGCTATCCTTTTTTTATTCCTCTTGAATTTAGTAATATGTACTTGATTTACCTATTTTTTTAAATGGCTCCTTATAAAAGTAGTACAGAATATACATGTATGTAGTTTTTAAAAATGAAAAATTAGGACTCTTAACAGCAATGTTAAGTTTTGAAATGATTATAAATTCACAGGAAGTTGCATAGATAAAGGGGTCCTGTGTACCTTTCACCCAGTTTCTCCCATTGGGTTACATCTTAGATCACTATGGTTCAATATCAAAAAAAAACAAAAGAAAAAAAACCCAGAAGTGGACATGGGTATCCTGGGTCTGTATAGTGCTGTGTCATTTTATCACGTGTAGATTCATATAATCAAGATTCAGAACTAATGAACTCCTTTCCATGCAAGATTACTTTTATAAGTTTCTGGAGGAGAGAAGGAAAAGCCAAAATTTATATTTAGTTAAATTATGGGCTATTTCTCTTGGCTTGTTCAGAAAATAATGTGACTTTGGGTGGGAGGATGGGTTAGCCTGGTGATGGGTATTAAGGAGGGCACGTTCTGCGTGGAGCACTGGGTGTTATACACAAACAGTGAATCATGGAACACTACATCCAAAACTAATGATGTAATGTATGGTGATTAACATAACATAATAAAATGTAGAAGTAAAAAAAAAGAAAGAAAAGAATGTGACTTTGATATTTAAACTCTGGTTCCTACTTGGAGGAGGTGTGGCAAGCTGGATGATTTGCCAGACTGACTGAGAAAGTTTATTTCGTAGGTATCTAAGCAGGCCAAAGAGTTTCTGGAGTACGTGTACGAAGAGCCCCTGATCGACATCCAGCAGGAGAACCCCATGCTGTACCGCCACGCCGAGCCCCTGGCCACCGTGGTGCGGCTGCGGCAGCGGCTGAAGTCTCTGCGAGCCTACCTGTTCAGCTGCCGGGCTGCTGTGGCAGAGGATCTGCGCCGCAGGTAGGTCACGGGGTCAGGCAGCTCCACTTGGTTTTCCTCTCCCGCCCGCCGGGGGAGGGTGGTCAGATGACCTCCCCGGCCTTCACGGTGTGCACCCTCTCGAGTTCTGTGGCTCTCCCTCTAGGCTCATCTTTGACTTTTTTCCTCCAAAGTCCTCTCTGATTGAGCCCAGAAAAAATGAAGGTAATATCTCAGCACAGCTGAAGGCTTTTCACCCGGGGAACTAGTTTCCCACAACAGTGAAGACTGCTCTTCCCCTTAGGTTAACTTGATAATCACGGGAGTGTCCTCACTGATCAGTTCTGGAGTGTTTTACACTTTTCCTAGTTCTCTTTGTAAAAGGAGCGTGTCTGAACTATTCCATAACTTAAAGACATTTTTCAATGGAAATAAGTAGGTGGTTGTTCAGATCTTACTTTCCATACAGAAACAGGTGTGGTAAGTGATGCAGGCCGTGGAGGCTGGATTAAGATACAAAGGCCCAGGATTCTGCCTTTTCATGTCCCCATCTATGCAGGCTGCTCTTCCATAGCTTAGTTATCCCAGAGTTCATAGAACACGCAAGTCCATACCAGGTTCAGATCCTCAAAATAAAACTGTGAAGTTAAAATGTGCCTGCTCTCATCAGATTCCTTCTTTTACAGTTAGATTTTATTGGCATTTCAAGTCTCACCCTTGGCATATATGAACTAGCTTACACTTGAGATAATTGTTGATGGTGTTCATAGGTCCCTAAAAATCCCTTTTAATGTCTTAATAGAAATGACCAAAAGCATACCTTAGTCATGGTTTCTGGAGGTGAGCCTACATGCAAAAGAACCTTTGGAAAATATTAAAGTGCTATAGTTTGTTATTTGAGATCCGGTTAGATCCAAAGAACCTGACATAACCCCAGGCATCTGAAGAAGACATTTTAAAAAGAATTAAATGTAGATAGTGAGGAATACATAATATCTAGACAAGCTCTCATAAAATAGTAATGAGAAGGCAGCTGCCATAAAGCAGAATACCTCTCAGTGGTAGTCATTCTATTACCTCGTTGTTTTTCAGAAAGCACTAGAAAATGGTCAGCATTTATTCTTATAAAGTCGAGGCAAATCTTAATTTTAACAGATCAGGGCTTTCCCTGAAAGACGATAGGATTATAGGTCTCTAATTTACCAACTAACCTAGATACAAGATTTTTAATGTTCAAAGTATGTTCTATTCACCTTTGGCTTTGCTCAGAGTTAGTTTTTCTTGTGCCTATACTTCTAGACAGTATTAAAATCTTTAAAAAAAAAAAAAGTATCCGACATGATTCCCATGTGTAGATTTTATTTATTCATTTGAGAGAGAGAGAGTAAGCACGAGCCAGGTGGAGAGGCAGAGGGAGAGGGAGAAGCAGATTTCCCGCTGAGCGGGGAGCCTGATGCGGGGCTCAATCCCAGGACCCTGAGATCATGACCTGAGCCAAAGGCAGATGCTTAACTATCTGAGCCACCCAGGCGCGTGCCCCTAGATACCTTTCTGATACAGTGTTTTGCTTTGGATAAATATGCCACATCAGGGCATACATTTAGAAGGTAAATAGATCCTCTCTTCATTTGGATGACTAAGAATACCTATGCTGTTCTGGTGGTTTACCACCATGTCCTACACCTTATGGCCAGACCACCAGAAAAGGAATGGAAGTTCTCGAAAGAAGATACTCCTAGGGCTAGGAAAATGAAGACAGCAGTCTGTTTGTCTTTCCTCACTTGTTCATGACCAAAACTTAGTAAGTTCTGAATGGAAGGAAGGAGGAAGGGATGGACAGATGTCTGCTGGGGTGTCACTTGAGACCACTGAATAATGGCTAGTATCCCAATTATGAGGAAGGAGTCAATCTTCGGATTTTATTTCTTCCTTAGATGTCCTTTAGCACAGTGACTGACCCATCTGCAACCCTCAAAAATAATTCTTGAATGAATGAATAGATGAACTAAAAAACAAATCAAAGCAGTCAAAAAAAATTTAGTTGGTTGTGTTTTGAGCATAAGTCTCAAATCTTTCTTTTCCTTTTCACTTTCAATGTACCACCCTGGCTTGGAGTCTCAGGACTATTGCAGTATCCTTCAGACCAGCCTCACATCAGTTTTTTCCCTCTCCCATTGAACCTTCATGTCAGGCAAATTACTAAGTATGGAATTCAAGATCTGTGCAAATCTAGTCCGGTATATTGGTCTACTGTCAAATATCTTGTACTTCAAACACGATTTAACTTCCTTTAATGCATTCTGTTGTGGGAATTAATTTTTTTTTTTTACAACAAGTGTGTACAACAGTGCTTATACATAGTTAGCACTCAATAAATACTATTAAATACTATTATTAATACTGCTTTACTATCCTAGAATGTTCTTATCTCTGGCTTTAAAAATCTTTGTTAGAAGCTTCCACCTAAAAGCCGCCCCTGATGCCCTGTCTACTGGAATCAGTCCCCTTTTCCTGTTCCTATGTCAGGAGAGGAGTGAGCCAGAGGAAGTGGATTGGAGAGGTCACCCTGGCCAAGGAGCCTGAGGATCTGGGGTATTTGATGCATACTTATTCATGCAGTTGTTGCATAAAAATGGGTGGGGCAGGAGGTTCCCTAAGACCAAAGAATGAGATTCCTACAGAACCCTAGAGGAGGCACATGGATTTAAAAAAAAAAAAAAAAAAAGTTAGTTTCTCTATATTCATATGCTGTTAAAATAACGTTTGGGCTTACCATGTCTTCCCACCTTGGCACAGAGGAAAGGATACCAGTACACAAGCAGTACTTACAGGGGGCTGGTCTTGAGTTATTTCAAATCTTTTTATTTTGAAATAGAGGACTATTTAGTGCAGTAGGTCTAAGATTTTCTGGGATGCCTATACTTCTTGCAGCTGGGCCATACTTAATATCATTTCTGCCTTCTTAAAGGGTGCACTACATAACCATAGGCACAAAGGGGAACCATTACCCACCGAAGACGCTAAAACTCCTGTCACCAGAGGCCATCTCTTACCTTTTACCTTTATGAGGAGTCTGGCGTTTTAAAAAACAAAACGAGCCAACTGCACCCTTGATAAGAGAGACGATAAACTTGTCCAGAAGTCATGTTTAAGGTTCCCTTTGTTTTTGTTTCACTTGGGAACACAACATTTAAAGTGGAATTTAAACATAAGAAGAAGCTCCTAGATCCAACTAATCTCGTGTAACCTTGATAGAAATGAAGGGGGAGGAGTTGATGTGCAGCAGGGAACAAAAGAGAGCGGGAGAAGCCAGAGCTCATCTAGTTGTGAAAGGCATTTTCTCCTTGCCTGGTTTTCACCTCCGTATAGGAGTAGCCATTAATCTCCAGCAAGGAGGCCCAACATGCTGAAGACCTGTCAGCACCATATAAACAGAATAAAGCAAACTGTTAATATTGCTGTCGTGAGAAAACTGAAAACAGACTGATTAATCGTATTGGTGCTCCCCCACCAGAGAGCTAACTTTGGTCGTCGCCTTATTAGGGAAGTCGCAGTTTGCTTTTAGGCCTGTCATCATGATGACCGCCCGCTCTTCATCCTCAGTATTCCTGTTCTTGTTGTTAAATGAATGCCTTGTTCTTGAACCCATACTGCAAATCTTGATTGGCAGGGATGATCAGTTTAGAAAAAGTCAGTGTCTTCTGTGAAGTCTAAAATGTTTACAGTGCTGACAATCCACTGTTCCTGAGGACTCCCAGATGGTGACCCTGTTGGATTGGTTTAAAGCCCAGTTAACTTTTCATGAGAAGAGTTATTTACAGTGTCCACACATGAAGGTACATGAAGAACTCTCCAGAAAATCTTAGCACTGTGAGGACACAGCCACATCAGCAGCCTTAGGGAAGTCTTTGGGAGGGACACTGAGAAGAACTGGTAGGGGTCCCAGCACTGTATTTCCCACTGAACAATAGGAACGGTAGGGTGTGTGTGTAAATCCCGTCACCAACGGGCACCTCAGGGCCAAATTTGGCCCTCAGACATGTTTTGTTTGGCCTTTCAGGAATGGCCTCCTGGCTTTTAAAGATTGTGAATTAGTTGCCAACATTTAAATAACCAGGAGTTTTCATGTATGCACAACGAAGCTCCCTGGTGTCGCTGAGGACATCAGAGGAGTCCCTCCCTCCCGGCTAGCAGCAGTCAGCATTAGATCCTGGATGCTTCACTTGGCATAGTCTCTCCTGCTCCTGTTCTCTCCGAACCCAGGGTCATTCAGTAGACACTACATTTCGGCCCTGTTTTCTTCTCCCCAGCCCATTTCATTTATTTATGGTGGTACCTGGGCCCATGTAAGATAATTATGGTTTTATCAGTTAAAAAGTGCTTTCCCATAAATATATTATTTGTTCCTTACAGGAAACAGAGGGTATTTAGAAAGAAGAGAAAGAGCTGTGACTCTGAGACGCTACGTGACTTGCCTGAGGTGACAAAGCTGGTTAGCAGCAGAGTCGTTCCCCCCCCCCCCCCCCCCCCCCCCCCCCCCGCTCAGAACCAGATCACTGCAGCTCTGCCCAGAACATTTGCTCTTGGTGGTCGTGATGGCCAGAGGTCTCTAGACTCTTAAGAGGAACCACTTCTAATTCTCCTAAAGCCTTGATTGAGGTCATGTGGAAGAGGGGGAAGGCAGGCAGCAGGGAGGTGGCAGACAGTGATGTCCCATGAGGGGGAAGGTGGGGTTGCTGACACAGGCACTCCTGTGCTCACAGTTGCTCGGTCAGCCTAGGAGAGCAAGGCATGACAACTGGCTTAGTGTTAACGAGTACATTTTCTCTAGGTCGGCATTTACCAGACCTTCCCGTTTCACAGACCTGTAAGTTTAAACAAGAATATGGATATATCTGGGGCGCCTGGGTGGCTCAGTCGGTGAAGCATCTACCTTCGGCTCAGGTCATGATCCCAGTGTCCTGGGATCGAGCCCCGCATCTGACTCCCTGCCCCTTGGGGAGTCTGCTTCTTCCTCTCCCTCTGCTACTCCCCCTGCTTCTGCTCTCTCACTCATGTTCTCTCTCAAATAAAATCTTAAAAAAAAAAAAAAAAGATGTCTATAGGGTTGTCATATATATGTATATTTTTTACCAAAACAAACATTACTGCCTATTTTTCACCGTTTCATAAAAGAACATAGTAAATTTAAAAAAAAGGCAAATGATCTCAAATCAAACAGCTTTTTAAAATCAAATAATTATATTCAGCATTAGTTCTCACTGAAATATCAGCTTTCCCAAATAGTGAGAAATTTCTATCATAAAGATTCTCATTTTTATTAATTTATCCAGGAAAAAAAAAATGAGTGTATGGATGTGTATCCTATCAGACTGGCACTGCCAAATTTAGCAGTTTGCTCAGCTCTTGGACCAGCCCGTCAGTGTCATCTGATTTACCAAGATTCTCTTCCCACTCCTTCCTTTGTTAGCCCCGGGGAAAGCTGTCTTTCTAGAGAGTTGAGGGGAGGCTAAGTACAGAGGTTGTAATGTCCTTTGGCCATTCGCCAGCATCGTAAACTCCACATGCCCAAAGCGGAACTAGTCTTCCTGCGCCCACTGCTGTTGCGAACCGTGCCTACTGCAGACCTCGTCTAGCTGACCGGCCCCTGCACCTCCTGCCGCCCTGTTGTTCGTGCTGAACACCTCTCTCTCACGTCCCCAGCCAGTGCCTTAGCAAATCCTGTGGTGGGTTCGCCTTCAGAATACATGTGCTCGTCACCACCTCCCCCGCTCGCTACCGCCCAGGTCCCAGCCACTGTCCTCTTTCCCCTGCCTTAGTGCAGTAACTGGTCTCCCCCGTCAGTCTGTTCTTAAACTACAGCTAGAGCTAAGTGTGGATTAGGTGACGTCAGCCGTCATCCGGACAAATGGCTTCACCTCTCCCTCCAGGTAAAAGCCAAGGCCATGCACTGTCTCCTCCCCGGGCACCTCTGCCCTCACCTCCCACTACCTGCCCCCTCATTCCTCTGTTCCGGTCTGTGGGCAGGGTCCTGTGTCATTTCTGTCCTTGTTTTTCCTCTCCCCAGACAACTGCACGGTTGCTTCCTTACCTCTTTGAGGTCTTTACACAACTGTCCCCTTAATGAAGTATCCTTGACACTCGCTCCACCCCCAGACTTCCCGCCTTCTTTCGCGCTTATTGCCATATGACAAGGTATTTTGTCTGTCTCCGGCTCTTGGGCTATCATGCATGGATATGGAGGCTGTGCTTTGCTCCCTCTCTGCAGCCATATGCAGGGGCCCGCTTTCCGCACTGGATCTAAGCTACGAAAGGTCATGGCTTTTTATCTGTTTTGTTCACTGCTACATCCCCAGGGCTTAGACCCGTACCTGACGGTATAGTGAGGGCTAATCAATATTTGCTGAACAAATTAACTAAATGAATAAAATAGTGTTCCCAAGATTCTACCCACTTAATTTGGTCAAACATTTTTCTTATTACCAAAAAAATACTGGTCATTATAGAAAACGAAAATAAAGCCATCCTTTATCTTACCACTTTGGTACATGTCTTTTCAGACTTTTTCCTCCACAGACTATTTTTTCCCCATTAAAATGGTTTCATACTGTACATACTACTTTTAACCCAATCATTGCACTTGGTATACTGTGAACATCTTTTTATGCCAGTAAATATTTGTCTTAAGCATGATTCACTAAATAAAAATGGTGCTTTGATGTGTGAGCATACGTACATAACATTGATCTTGGAAAAAGTAAGTGAGGATATTACTTAGTGTACCCAAAAGCATGCATGAACTGATAATAAACTGAGAGAGATCATTTCATAGCAACACATCCTCTTCCCCCCCCCCTCAAAATCGGACATATTAGGTGTAGGGGTTATCTGTTACAAAGAGAAAAGATTGCATGCTGTTGGGAATTGAATACACTTAATTTAGGAGGCTGGCTTATTAAGACATATCTCTTAGGGCAGCCTAATTCTTAAAACACAATCTCTACAGACATGACTTGGCATGTCTCTGACCTGCATGGGAGGACTATCTTATAACCAAAATTTGAGATCTAATTGTACAATTATTAGCCTACAAAGACTAGTTAATGTTGAATTTTAGAAGAATAAGCATTAGCAGGACTCTAAGTGTATAGATAACTCTTGGGTTCAGCAAATGAATAGGACTCTGTTCTTTGTAAGATTTAATCTTAGATTTTGTGGCTTTATTTTTCGAATTAGTGGATTAAAAAGTGTCATTAGCTGCAGTTGGGGCTTTAGTCTCAACAAATTTGGAATCTATCAGGACTTCAAAAACTACTAAAACACATGAAAGCAACTGTTCTCATTCTACTTTAAGAATTCCCTTTCCCTTGGATGACTTCTAGAACTTCTAAGGTCTTCAAGTCATCTAACCTCCTGATCTATAGCTCCTCCCCCTTCATTTTCTTCAGAGATCTTATTTAGCAGATCATATACCAATATCAACACTCTAAAAGGGAGTTATAGACTGTAAAAGACAAATGTCATTCAAAACTAAACAGATTAATAATCTGTGAAAAGAATTCTGGCAAGTTATGTATTAATTTTATTATAATGTACATATAGCTTTTTATTTACTGAATTCCTTCAGAAAGTTAAAAAGTGATTTTATCTTATTCTGAGGAAATGAAATATACAGAAATTATCTAAAATCATTTTCTAAGGGACAACAAAAAAGTGTTAGTTCTTGGAACTGTTAAAAAATACTCTAAGACTTTCAGCTAGGATCTATAACTGTGATACAGTCTATCACTCTTATAATCAGACCCCAGAATAATCACAACCAAAATTACTTCCCAAGTATTCCCTCTCCAGGCTTTAGATTGTTACTAAGAAACTTAAGCACAATTTTTGAATGAGCAGGTAAAAGAGGTCCTTATTTCCCATAACTATCTGCCAAGATATAATGTCTGATGCAATCTTGCTACTTTTTCAGCCAATGAGATTAGCAAAATGAGGTATCTAGAGAAATGATCGAAGCTTGTTTCTTCTACATGGGTTGCTATCGAAATATCTGCCTTTGATTTAAAATTGTTTTTCCATTAGCTGGGAGCATGGCTAGACATATGATTCCTGTCCACATTCAGCCTAATGTAGCGATTTCAGGAAGAGTTTGCAGCTCATATCAAGAACAGCAAATTGCATCTCCTTGGGGAATGCTTCTCGGTGCTTTGTACTGATTTCAGTGTGGGTGTTATTGCAAGCCTCTCAACTCAGCACAAATTACCCAACCCAAATCACATATTCTTGGAAAACCCAGTAATGCTACATGAGTAAATGGTTTTCTTTTTAAAATTATTCTTTATGCTCTTCTATCCCTATTCTTCGTTTAGACAGTTCTGACTTGGAATCAAAATTGTTTTTGATTTGTTTTCCTTTGGTGGTATTTGTATGTGTGTGTGTGTAGATGGGTCTTTTCTTTAAAACTTCTTACATGTGCTAACATATTTCCATTATAAACTTTTTTTTTCACATTTTAATCATTGGGTTTTTAAATGCCAGTTGTGCACCTCCAAGAACTGAGCTTCAGGGAAATGGTGATATTATTAAATCTTACAAAATCCTGCCAGGTGTCTGCTTACTTCCAAGTCTCATCTATGACCTACTCCCTCTTCTCTCATGAGCATCAAACCTTGGTGGGGGCTGAATTGAAGTCCTCAGAAATTAGTTGAGTTAAATGAATCTTGATTTATTTGATTCAGTGTCCTAAGGACAAAATGGAATGAGGACCCCCTACCTTTCTTGCAAAGACCATTGCCTTTGATTTCTTGGGCAGTTATCTTTGCCTTTTTTAACCCCAAGTACCAACTGCATAATATTAAGGACTCTGAATCATATATGACCTTTTTCCTTTTTTAATTTTCCTTTTTTCTCACCTTTCTCATTCGAGCAATCTATAAATGAAGCCTAAGTTACCTTCTTGGTAAACTAGAAAACTTTGGCCTTAGAAATGATTATGCTACTTGATTTCCCTGATTCTTTAGCAGGTTTCTTCATTGTTCTTTGGTATCTGAGAATTTGATAGTGCTACCTGCCGGTAAGGTAATTTCCCTTAACACATTTGTCCTTTGGCTCTGATGTCAGGACTGACCAGATGAACTTGCATTGGCATGAGGAGGGCTGTTCTCAGGGTTGGCTTGCTGGAGAAATGCTGTCAGATCTGATGGTCTGTAGCCCTGCAGTGCAGTAAGGTCACTTAATCCCAGAAAACCCTAAGCACAGTAGCCTTGTCAGAAAGCAAAAAGCAGTACCCTCCTGTAGCAAAGATCCTGTTTACCAGAGGACTGCTAAATTAGATTACTTTCAGGTAATTTGTAGCTTTGGGTTCCTAATATGTTGACTTTTAGAGGGAACACTGGAAAAATTAGTAACTACCTTTTATATAACATTTTAGTAGAAACCTGAAGGAATTAAATTAAGAAAATACAGGAGATGTGTGTGTGCATATGTGTGCAAATATGTATATTTGAAAGAGCTTCCAGCTGGGTCCCCATCCCATTTTCTCTAGGCCATTCCAGGGCCAGGCTCTGTCAGTTATCCCTACTTTTCTATCTATAGTTTCTCATGTACTAGCACCTTCATTTTAGCATATAAATGTGCCCAAGCCTCTCCCAACTTTAAGAATCTTTTTGAAGCAGAAAACTTATTTGAAGAAGTAATAGCTGATAACCTCTCTAATCTGGGGAAAGAAACAGACATTCAGGTCTAGGAGGCACAGAGAGCCCCAAACAAAATGAACCTAAAAAGAGCCACACCAAGACATATAATAATTAAATTGTCAAAAATTAAAGAGAGAATCTTAAAAGCGGCAAGAGAAAAGCAACTAGTTACATATAAGGGAGTACCCATAAAATTATCAGAGGATTTTCCAGTAGGAACTTTGCAGGCCAGAGGGAGTGACATTATATATTCAGGCATATAGACTGAAAAGAAAAAGCCTACAACCAAGAATACTCTACCCACCAAGTTTATCATTCAGAATTGAAGGAGAGAGAAAAAGTTTTCCAACAAACAAAAGTTTAAGGAGTTTATCACCACTAAAACAGTCTTATAAGAAATGTTAAAGAGACTTCTTTAAGTGGAAAGGAAAAGGCCATAACTAGAAAAAAAATTATGAAGGAAAAGGATCTCACTAATAAAAGCAAATATATAGTAAAGGTAGTGGGTCGACCATTTATAAAGCTAGTATAAAGGGTAAAAAACAAAAGTGATAATATCAACTTATATACAATAATTAGTTAAGGGAGATGTCCGTCAACGGATGAATGGATAAAGAAGATGTGTGTGTACACACACACACACACACACACACACACACACACACACACACAATGGAATATTATGCAGCCATAAAAAAAGAAATCTTGCCATTTGCAATGATGTGGATGGAACTAGACGATATTATGCTAAGTGAAATAGGTCAATCAGAGAAAGACATGTATCATACGATCTCACTGATATGAGGAATTCTTAATCTCAGGAAATAAACAGGGTTGCTGGAGTGGTGGGAGGTGGGAGGGATGGGGTGGCTGGGTGATAGGCATTGGGTAGGGTATGTGCTATGGTGAGTGCTGTGAATTGTGTAAGACTGATGAATCACAGACCTGTACCTCTGAAACAAATACATTATATGTTAAAAAAAAAAAAAAAGAAGAAGATAGCAGAAAGGGAAAAATGAAGGGGGGGAAATCGGAGGGGGAGACGAACCATGAGAGACTATGGACTCTGAGAAACAAACTGAGGGTTCTAGAGGGGAGGGTGTGGGGGATGGGTTAGCCTGGTGATGGGTATTAAAGAGGGCACATATTGAATGGAGCACTGGGTGTTATACACAAACAATGAATCATGGAACACTACATCAAAAACTAATGATGTAATATATGGTGATTAACATGACAATCAAAATTTAAAAAAAAATAAAAAACATACCTGCAATAAAAAAAAATAGACTGTCATATACATAGGGTGTTATATATGAAATTCATGGTAACTACAAACCAAAACCTTGTAATAGATACACAAAAAAACAAAGATAAAAGAATCCAAATATAACACTAAAGAAAATCATCAAATCATAAGGGGAGAAAGCAAGAGAAGAAAGAACAGAGAACAGCTACAAAACCAACCAGAAAACAGAACAAAATGGCAATAAGTACATGACTAGAGCACCTGGGTGGCACAATTGGTTGAGCATCTGACTCTTGGTTTTGGCTCAGGTCATGATCTCCAGTTTGTGGGATGGAGCCCCAAATCGGGCTCCATGCTCAGCAGGATATTGTTGAGACTGTCTCTCTTCCTTTGCCTTTGCCCCTCCTCCCAGCATGCACTCCCTCTCTAAAATAAATAGATAGATAGATAGATAGATAGATAGATAGATAGATAGATATAAATAAATAAATGTAAATAGACTAAATGCTCCAATCAAAATACATAAGGTAATTGAATGGATAAGAAAACAAGACCCATCTGTATATTGCCTACAGGAGACTCACTTCTGACCTAAAAGCACATACCAACTGAAAGTGTGAAGGGATGGAAAAAGATATTCCATGCAAATGGAAACAAAAGGAAAGCTGAAGTGGCAAGTACTTATATCAGACAAAATAGTTTTGTTTTTTTTTAGATTTTATTTATTCATTTGACAGAGAGAGACATAGCGAGAGAGGGAACACAAGCAGGGGGAGTGGCAGAGGGAGAAGCAGGCCTCCCGTGGAGCAGGGAGCCCGATGTGGGGCTCGATCCCAGGACCCCAGAATCTGCCCCGAGCTGAAGGCAGACACTTAACGACTGAGCCACCCAGGTGCCCCAAAATAGATTTTTTTAATTTTTTTTTTTTAGACAAAATAGACTTTTAAACAAAGAAGGACCACACTGGTAAAGAGATCAATCCAACAAAATGATAGAACACTTGTAAATATCTATGCACTCAACATAGGAGCACCTAAATATATAAAGCAAATATTAACAGACATAAAGGGAGAAATTGACAGTAATAACAGTGGTAGTAGGGGACTATAACATCCCACCTATATGAGTGGATACATCATCCAGACAGAAAATAAAGAAACAGTGGCCTTAAATGACACCTTAGACCAGATGGATTTAACAGATATATATATATAGTAGAACATTCCATCCCAAAACAGTAGAATGCATATTTTTTTTCAAGTGCACATGGAACATTCTCCAGGATAGATCACATGTTAGTCTACAAAATAAATCTCAATAAGTTTAAGAAGATTGAAATCCTATCAAGCATCTTTTCCAAGCGCACTAGTATGAAACTAGAAATCAATTACAAGAAAAAAAAAAAACTCAAAAGAAACGAACACTTAAAGGCTAAACAACATGCTACTAAACAATCAATGACTCAATAAAGAAATCAAAGAGGAAATTTAAAGAATACCTTGAGACAAATGAAAATGGAAACAACATTCCAAAATCTATGGGATGGTTGCCTGGGTGGCTCAGTTGGTTAAGCAACTGCCTTCGGCTCAGGTCATCATCCTGGAGTCCCGGGATCGAGTCCCACATTGGGCTCCCTGCTCAGCAGGGAGTCTGCTTCTCCCTCTGACTCTCTTCCCTCTCATTCTCTCTCTCATTCTCTCTCTCTCAAATAAATAAATAAAATCTTAAAAAAAAAAAATCTATGGGACCCAGCAAAAGCAGTTCTAAGAGGAAAGTCCATAGCAATACAGGCCTATCACAAGAAACAAAAATCTCAAATAGTCTAACCTTAGATCTAAAGGAACTAGAAAAAGAAGAACAAGCAAAACCCAATATTAATAGAAGGAAGACAATAATAAATATCATAGCAGAAATAAACGAAACAGAGACTAAGAAAACAATGGGAAAAAATCAATGAAACTAAGAGCTGGCAAAATTGATAAACCTTTAGCCAGACTCATCAAGAATAAAAGAAAGAAGGCTCAAGTAAAATCAGAAATGAGAGAAGTTATAATCAACACTTGAAGAAATTTTTTTGGAGGTTTCCTCAGGCAAGGACAACAAAAGCAAAAATAAACAGGATAATATCAAACAAAGTACTTTTGCACAACAAAGGAAACTATCAATAAAATGAAAAGGTAACCTACTGAATGGGAGAAGATACTTACAAATGATATAATCAATAAGGGATTAATATTCAAAATCTATAAAAAACTCAGTATTAAAAAAACCAACCTGATTAAAAAATGGACAAAGGACCTAAGAAACATTTCTTTCAAAAAAGATATACAGATAGCAGACACATGAAAAGATACTCAACATCACTAATCATCAGGGAAATGCAAACCAAAGCCATAGTAAGATGGCTCGCCCTTCAGAATGGCTGGTATCAATACAAGAAATGAAGTGTTAGTGAAGATGTAGGAAAAAAGGAATCCCTTAGCACCTTTGGTGGGAACGTACTTGGTGCAACCACTATGGAAAACAGCATAAAGGTTCCTCCAACAATTAAAAATAGAACAAAAACCATATGATTGAGCAATTCCACTTTGGGGATTTATTTGAAGAAAATGAAAATACTAACAGAAAAAGATATTATGTACCCCTATGTTCATTGCAGCATTATTTATAGTAGTCAAGGTATGGGAACAACCTATGTGTCTATCAGTGGATGAATGGATAAAGAAACTATGATATATATGGATATAGACAGTGGAATATTAGCCATAAGCTGATTTCAAAAATGAAATCTTGACATTTATGACTACATGGATGGATGCAGAGGGTGGTATGCTAAGTGAAGTAAGTCAGAGAAAGAGAAGTACCATAGGATTTCACTTATATGTAGAATCTAAAAAACAAAACGTGAATAAACAAAAAATGAAAACAGACCCAAAGAATAAATTGGTGGTTGCTAGAGAGGAGTGGTAAAGATGGGTGAAATAGATGAAGAGGATTCAAAGGTACAGACTTACAGTTATAAACAAGTTGAAGAGATGTGAAGTGCAGTATAGGGAACACAGTCAATATCGTATTACCTGTGTATGGTGACTAGACTTATGGTGTTTATTTTGTGATGTATGATGTAAGGTTGAATCGCTTTGTGGTACACCTGAAACTAATATGTTAACTACAATTAAAAAATTTATTTGAAATAATACATTTTCTTCTTCTTTTTTTTTTTTTTTAAAGGATCCCTTCTTAGTCCTACATCCTTTTTTAGCCATAGCCCAATTTCTCTCCTTTCTTTAAGGGTAACTTCTTTAAGGAGTAACCCATGGTCCTCCACGCTAGGGAAGGAAGTCTAGCTTCCCTCTTCCTCCCCTGAAATCATCCTGTCCAAGGTCACTAATGATTTCGCTTGCCAAATCCAGCACAAACTGTTCAGGCTTTGTGGTGGCCTTACTCATATTATTTGACCTCTCCACTGCCTTGGATGGCACGGACCCTCTTTTTCCTTCTTGAAATTCTCTCCTTCCTTGACTTCACTGATGCTGGCTCTCCTGCTTTTTCTTCCTCCTATCAGCTGCTCCTTCCCAGTCTTCCTGCATCTACTCCCTAAATAATACGGTTCTGCCAGGGTCCCGTCTTTTCTCTTTTTCTAATATGTGTTGTCCCAAGCTAGGTTCATTCTCATGGCTTCACCTAACACTTGTAGGCTAAGGGCACACAGAGCTCCTGCCTGGACTCACGGGCAACTCCACCTGGACACTCTATAACAGCTGCAGTCCTCTGTCCCAACTGAACTCCCTGTTCCCAAAGACAATTCCTCTTCCTTATTCCCTATGCCAGTAAGTGGAACTGCCATTTTCCTACTGACCTAGCTGGAAACTGAATGATCCCAAGCTCCTTCTTGGCCTTCACTTCCTGTTAGTCATCATCACTGTGGATTCTGCTACAGAAATCTATCTCCTGGTAGGCCCACTCTCTACAACCCCAGGGTAACCATTTAAATTTTGTTCAGGCCCCCATCATTTTGCACCTAATTTACCAAAAAAGTGATCCATCCCTCTGTCTCTTCCCCCATCTCCTTCTGCTTTCATTGTTCAAGTCACAGATCTAACCATGTTATTCTCCCGCACTTCTGTGGCACCCCACCTCTTTTGAGGTAGATGCTTAGCAAGGTATTCAAGACCTGTCATGTCTGGCTACATGTTGCCTTCCTGAGCTCACACCCTGCAGTTTCCACCTCACCGTTTGTACATGCGCGCAGCTCCTTCATCTGCCCATACCGCCGGTCCCCTGAAAGCACAGTCCTCACACTGGCGCCTGTGCTCTCACGCATGCTGCTCCCTCTGCCTAGAATACCCCTCCTTCCACTTCTTCAGATTACCCCTGGGCAGTTCTCGGAGGCCTTCCCTGACCAGGTGCTCTGCAGGCTTCCCTCACCTCTACCTGTGTGTCTGAGGATCTCAGCACTCCGCACTGTGAACTGGAACTGTTTGCTTACTTGCCTGTTTATCCCACTTGTCTGCATATTCTTTGATGTTAAAGAACCATGTCTTCTCCAGAGCTCCAGGGCCTGGCACAATGCCTGTCCCATATTACGGACCCAACGTCTATTTATTGCAATGAAATATATGCAGGTTTTAGGTTCTGATTTTAGGTTTTTACCACAGTGACAAGCCACAGAGGTTGGAAGGTTGGATTTCATTTGCATTAAATTCATTGGGAGATAATGATGATCACAAGTTGTGTTTTCTGACAAAATGCAAATAATCATTCTTTATCGAATACGTTAATGGTAAAATTAATGCTGACATGACTATCTTAAAGGGCACTAGGCTTTGCCTCCCGGACATGAATGGCTCCCCCAGCAGTTCCTGAAGTGGCTGTGAGTTCTTCTCTGCATCCTCTGCAGAGTCCTGTCCTGCCTCATCAGCTCTGCCTGAGGCACTTTAATGCTCCCTGAGCACACACTGGGTCTGCAGATTCTCCACAACCCCCTTTACTACTCATAGTGTAAGGGGAACTGCTCCTCGGAGTTCCTGCTCGTTCCCTCCATTCCCTAAAGAGCTTGGTTGGATGAGCCAACTTGTACTCAACCACAGCAGGGAAAAGCCCTTGGCGTCACCCAAATGAGAAGTTGCAGGTGCTTTCCTGGGCTTGGCTTTTGTGTTATTTACCCTGTGCTTCCCCTGTGGATGGTCTGCCTAAAGGAGATATTCAGAGAGTGTCTTGCAAACTCGGTCTGCCTTGAAGATGGCAGGCGGTGGGAAGTAAGCCTGAAGTCATCTGGCCCTGCCTCCAAAACCCTTACCTCTTCTACGCAGAAGAGTGTGTCCCTACTTCTAAAGAGCTGCGAAGGATATTTTCTTCTTTTTATTTACATTAAAAAGCATCACTATAAGAAATACCTTTTAATACCTCTGTCTTCCCTCTCAGGAAATTTATTGTCATATTTGACTTCAATGCTTTTGTGCTACAGCTTCCGTCCTCGGGGAAAAGAAAAGCTGATTGGCATTATCCAGTCTTAAAAGCCTGTGTATTTTAATGGCCACCACCATATCTCCTGGACACATCTTCTCCAGACACACGAAGCTCAGTTCCTTTATCTTTCCTACATATATTGCATTTTCTAGTTCTTTGTGTCTGTTACGACTGACGTCATGTAAATTATAGAGGTAGACACGGACAAGTGGTAGGAGACCAATAGATAAGGTGCTTCTCAGGGGAGAGGAAACAAACATGTGAAATACATTTATACACAGAAACATTAAATGAATACATAGATAACTTCAGCAGACCGTGTTCAAAGCTGGTGAGTTACTGTGAGAAGAGGAGTTAATTAATGAACAGTGTTTGGAAGCAAGAAGGACCCAGCCTAGTATGGAAATTCTCTTCGTTGCTCATCAACCGTGTTCATTGACCCATTCATCTCCAGCACTTCGCACACCTGGCTTATTTTACGCACTCAGTAAATGTTAACTGGATAACTGAGTAGCTGTAGTACTCTAGTAAGAGTAGACCAGTAGGATTTGGTTTGTAATTTTATAATTATTTTTTATATCCTGTGTACTCTGTGATAGAGGTTTTAGGATTTTTAGAGCAGAAAGAACTAAGTGGCAGAGCCCTGAGAGAACACTACCCTGTGTTTGTTCTTGCTACAGTCCATTTCAGTCGCTTTCCTTCTCCCAGCTCCAGCTGACCTCCGTTTGTACAAACCAACAGAAGAGGCAGAAGCTAATCTTGAAATGATTTTCCAGCCTACTTACTTGATTCACTCTGTCTCCATGTCTTAGCCCTTGTGCCACACTGCTCTTGTTGTACTTTATTTAAGGGATTTCGTTATTAAGCAATCATTGTTGGAAGATTATTCCTCCCACTGAACCATGTTCAAACATCCTGTGTCCCTGCATTAGATTATCGTACATCGCTACCCTAGGTACCCCACTCTAAGACTCTCCTAGGTTTCCTATTCACATATGTTCTGCACAAACTCAATTTCTTGCAAATGCTTAAATTTTACATATATATATATATAAAGCTATATATATTTTATAATATAGAAATCCAATCTGGAATACAACATTGCATTTATATATATTATAAAATATATATATATATATTTATATTTTTATATGTTTATAATTTATATATATAAATGCAATGTTATATTCCAGATTGGATCCTTGAATAGAAAAAAGAACATTAGTAAAACAATTGGTGAAATCTGAATAAAGTCTATAATTTACATAATGCTTCATTTCTGAGTTTTTGGTCAATGTGCTGTGGGTTGTGTAAGATGTTAACATTAGGGGTAACCAAGTGAAGGGTATGAGGGTACAAACATTTCACAAATAGAGGAAATGTTAGAAACCCAAGTACATGTGAACATCTTGGTTATTTTCAAAACAATTTTTCAAGCAGGAGAAAAATTGTAGAACACCAAAGTGTATACTTTAGAGAATTCCAAGCAGCACAAAGTAAACAAATAACGACAAAGAACCTCTGTCCCTGCTCAGCCCCCTTCCTGTTCCCTCCTAGGTCCATCCCATCCATTCCCACAGCTTTAACTGTCACCTCTGTGCCGATGTCAGTAGTGCCCCCTGAGTATCCCACATGTCTCCCATCCCACATTTCCAAGGGCCATACTTCCTGCCCCTCCTATAAGCACTTCATAGTCAGCACTATGAAACTCAATTTTTTATCCCCTTCCCTGACAGCCTGCCCTGTGTAGGCCAGTGATATCACCATCCTGTCACCCAAGCTAGATACGTCAGTCACCTTTGATTCCTTTCTCCTCTTTCACCAATTTTTTTTTTTAAGATTTTATTTATTTTTCAGAGAGAAAGAGAGAGCACAAGCAGGGGAGCAGCAAGGCAGAGGGAGAAGCACACTCCCCACTGAGCAGGGATCCCGATGCAGGACTCCATCCCAGAACCCTAGGATCATGACCTGAGCCGAAGGCAGACGCTTAACCGACTGGGCCACCCAGGCGCCCCCTCTTTCACTAATTCTAAACATTGTCAGTTCTTCTTCCAAAAGGTCTCTTGTATTATCTACGCCCCACCCCCCCCACCCCGCCCACCATCCTCCTGTGGTTATCCTAGAATAGACTCTCAAATACCTGTCAGGACTGTCCACGCCTGCAGTCTGTCCACCTTCTCTACTGCCTTCAAAAAATAGGCATGACAAAATATATCAGTGTCACTTTCCTGCTTAAAAAAAGCACCAATGGCTCTATATTGCTACTGGTCTAAACAGTAATAAACATCTACCTGGAAGAGACATGCACTGCTATAGCTAAATTAGATGGCCAGCCTGCCTCCCTCCTTCCTCTACCCCCACCTTCAAGAAAGTGGAAGGAAAACAGGCCTTTGGAGTCAGGAAGTCCTGGCCTTAAATCCCAGCTTTGTGACTTTGGGCAAATTGGTCTTTGCCTCTGAGTATCAGTTTTTTCTTAGGCAGAATGGAAGTTGTACTTAACATGCAGGGCAGCTCTGAGAATTAAATGAAATGATGTATGTCAAGTGCCCAGCCCACTGTGGGCCCCTTTTACTGTTATTGGTGCTTAATACTGAAGAGTGCCATGAGGAATAGATCTCTCGATCATCTCTGTCTTATATGTGTGTTTTTGAAAATGGAAGTGGTCCACCTTCTACAACAGGGAGCCTCTCTGTGATAGGGAAGCTTATTCTCACTTGGAGGAGTAGGCACTTGCCCTATATCTTGCCCAGCTGGGCTTGGAATGTGCACCCACTTCCTACCAAAGGTGCGGCCCTGAAGCATTAGAGTTGAAGGGAGCCCAGCCTCAGGTACTGTAGTGTATTTCCCAGAATATAAGGGCCTTGCCACTAGGTCTATTCTCATTTCTGTGGATGAAACAGGGCTTTTCAGCAGAATTCTTCAGAGCCTGTCATACTTCCCAGGAGAACTCCAAACTAGCATATGCCTGCCCCAGGCCTCCATGAGGGAGGGACTTTCATAAGTTCAGTGTCCTTTCTTCAGTGGCTTAGTACAGGGACTGGCACATAGTGTACTTAATCAGTATTGGATGGATAGATGGATGAATGGAAGGATGAATGATTTAGCCTCTAGGATTTGTCAATAATGCATACTTAATTGAAAGACTTTCCCAGTGAGCTAGATATTAGGCCAGTGGTTCTAAACCTTGGCTGCACTAATCACCAGGAGAGTTTTTGTTTTGTTTAACACTGATCTCTGGGTTCTACCCATGCTTATGCCCTGTTATTTTCTAAAAGCTCCCCCAAGTGATTTTATTTTTTTCTTTTTTTAAAAGATTTTATTTATTTGTTTGAGAGAGAGTGAGCAAGAGAGAGAGCACTAGCGGGAGCAGAGGGAGAGGTACAAGCAGACTCCCCTGGTCCCAATATGGGGCTTGATCCCAGGACCCTGGGATCATGACCTGAGCTGAATTCAGGCAGACACTTAACCAACTGAGCCACCCCAGGTGATTTTAATAGGCAGCCACGGTTGGGATCCAACATGCTAGACCATTCTAAAAGTATGTATCCTGTGCATTTATCATTCTCAGTTATCAGTTTATATATCTTTTCCTCAGTTGACTTAATGCTCCTTGAACTCAGTACTGGGACTATCTTATTCATAATTATCTACCTGATGCCTAGCACAGTGCTTGGTATATAGTGGACAATCATAAATGTTAATTGAATAAATTGGTTGTTTCTTCCCTTTAGGGTACAAAAAGATTGCATAGTGTCACATAAGACAGAGAAAAACTGCTAGCAAGCACCATGAGTTTTGTTTGGGTAATGTATGTGTGTTGGTAGGGAAGGGTTCTGACCATCAATACTTTGGTACCTATATGCTTGCCCATAATCCACTGTTGTTTCCTATTCACTGTCATTTATCCAGATGCTGTGAACTGACAGCAGTTAAAGATATTAGACTTTGTCAGAGACTACCAATGTGAAATATTTCATCCCATTATTCCCATCTGTACCTATGTCCTAAAATTCATCACTGTATATATGAGGATAGTTCATTACTGTGATATTCAGCACAATTGTCCCCATTAATAAAAGCCATAGCAGCCTCTAGACAAAGACACACAGGTTGCCACACCAATCAGTTTTCTGACCTCCAAAATCTATTAATTGAGGCACAGAACTGGAAAGATATTTAAAGACATTGTATTCATTCATCTTTATTAAATAGTGAAGAAGCTGAAGCTACATGGGTTTAAGACTTGCCTGAGATGACGCAGCTTGTGAGGAACACAGCTAATGCAAGAAACCTGGTGCCCTGGTCCTCAGGCCTGGGCCACGACATGGTACTTGTAGCACCTTGGATTACATTAGAATCAAAGGTCAGGGTAAACTCCTAGACACACCCCGTCCTCCAAGACTGAATCAAGAAGAAACACAAAATCTGAACAGACCAGTTACTAGTAATGAAATTGAATCAGTAATGAAAAAACTCCCAAAAAATGAAAGTCCAGTACCAGATGGCTATATCAGTAAATTCTACCAAACATTAAAGAAGCGTTAACACCGATCCTTCTCAAACTAGTCCCAAAAAATTGCAGAGAAGGAACACTTCCAAATGCACTCTATGAGGCCAGCATTACCCTAATACTGAAACCAAAGACATTCTAAAAAAAGAAAATTACAGGCCGATATTGCTGATGAACATCCACACAAATATCCTCAACAAAATATTAGCAAACCAAATTCAATAATACATTGAAAGTATCATATGCAGTGATCAAGTGGGATTTATTCCAGAAACGCAAGGATGGTTCAATATCCACAAAATCAATCAACTTGATATACCACATTAACAGAAAGGGTAAAAATTATATCTCAATAGATGCAGAAAAAGCATGACAAAATTATTAAACATCTACTTATGATAAAAACACAGCAAAGTGGGTATAGAGGGAACATACCTCAACATCATAAAGGCCATATATGACAAACCGACAACTAACAATGGTGAAAAGCTAAAATCTTTTCCTCTAAGATCAGGCACAAGACAAAGATGCCCACTCTCACCACTTTTATTCAACATAGTATTGGAAGTCCTAGCTACAACAGTCATTTAAGAAAAAGAAATAGAAGGCATCCAAATTGGAGAAGAGTAAGTAAAACTGTGACTATTTGCAAATAACATGACACTATATATGGAAACCCCTAACGACTCCACTAAAAAACTATTTGAACTAATAAATGAATTCAGTACTGTTGCAGGATACAAAATTAATATACAGAAATCTCTTGGATTTTTATACACTAATAAAACTATCAGAAAGAAATGAGGAAAACAATTGCACTTACAACTGCATCAAGGAGAATAAAATATCTAGGAAGAAATTTAACTGAGGAAATGAAAAACCTATACACTGAAAACTGTAAAACACTGATAAAAGAAATTGAAGATGACACAAATAAATGGAAAGACATACCATGGACTGAAAGAATTAATATTGTTAAAATGTCCGTACTATCCAACTCTACTAACTCTGAGCCACAGATTCAGCGGAATCCCTATGAAAATACTAATGGTGTTTTTCACAACATTAGAACAAATAATCCTAAAATTTGTATGGAACTACGAAAGACCCTGAAGAGCCAAAGCAATCTAAACAAGGAAGAAAAAGCTGAAGGTATCACGCCCTGATATCCCACTATCCTACAGAGCTATTGTAATCAGAATACTATGGCAGTGGCACAAAAACAGACACATTAATTAATGGAACAGACTAGAAAAATCCAGAAATAAACCCATGCTTATATGTTCAATTAATGTTCAACAAAGGAGGCAAGAACATACAATGGTGTTGGGAATACTGGACAACTATAAATGGTGTTGGGAAAACTGGACAACTGGACAACTACATGCAAAAGAATGAAACTGGACCATTTTCTTTTATCAAATACAAAATAGATTCAAAATAGAGTAAAGACTTTTAAATTTAAGACCTGAAACCATGGGACTCCTAGAAGGAAACATAGGCAATAGGTTCTTAGACAATGGTCTTAGCAATATTTCTTTGGATCCGTCTCCTCAGGCAAGGGCAACAAAAGCAAAAAAAAAAAACAACAAAAAAAACCCCAAATGGGACTACATCAGACTAAAAAGCTTTTGCACAGTGAAGAAAACCATCAACAAAATGGAAAGGTAACCTACTGAATGAGAAAATATATTTGCAAATGACATAACTGATAAAGGGTTAATATCCAAAATATATAAAGAACTCACAATTCAATATAAAAAATAAACCAGTTTTAAAAATAGGCAAAGGATCTGAAGACACTTCTCCAAAGAGGGTCAACAGACACATGAAAAGATGCTCAACATCACTAATCATCAGGGAAATGTAAATCAAAACCACAATGAGATATCACTCACACCTGTCAGAATGGTTAGCATCAAAAAGACAAGTAAGAGGGGTGCCTAGGTGGCTCAGTTGTGGGTGGCTCAGTCGTTAAGCGTCTGCCTTCAGCTCAGGTCATGATCCCAGGATTCTGGGATCGAGCCCCGCATCGGGCTCCCTCTTCCGCGGGAAGCCTGCTTCACCCTCTCTCACTCCCCTGCTTGTGTTCCCTCTCTTGCTGTGTCTCTCTCTGTCAAATAAATAAATAAAATCTTAAAAAAAAAAAAAAGGACAAGAAATGTTGGTGAGGATGTGGGGAAAAGGGAATGTAATTTGCTGTAGTCACCATGGAAAATAGTATGGGGTTCCTCAAAAAATTAAAAATAAAACTAAAAACATACAATCAAGCAACTCCACTTCTGGGTATTTATCCACAGAAAAAAACTAATTTGAGGGCGCCTGGGTGGCTCAGTTGGTTGGGCGACTGTCTTCGGCTCAGGTCATGATCCTGGAGTGCCAGGATCGAATCCCACATTGGGTTCCCTACTCGGCAGAGAGTCTGCTTCTCCCTCTGACCCTCCCCCCTCTCATGCTCTCTCTCTCTCTCTCAAATAAATAAATAAAATCTTAAAAAAAAACTAATTTGAAAAGAATATGCACCCTTATATTCATTGCAGCATTATTAACAATAGCCAAGATAGGAAAGCAACCTAAATGTCTATCGGTAGACGAATGGATAAAGAAGAGGTAGTATATACATATAATGGAGTATTACCCAGCCATAAAAAAGAATGAAACTTTGCCATTTGCAACAACATGGATGGACCTAGAGGGTATAATACTAAGTGAAATAAGACAGAGAAAGACAAATACCATATGATTTCACTTATATGTGGAATCTAAAAAAACAAAATAAAACAGAAACAGACTCGTAGATACAGAGAATAATAGGGTGCTTGACAGAGGGGAGTGGCATGGGGTGAGGGATAATAGAGGGGAAGGACATTAAAAGATACAAACTTATAAAATAAGCAGTGATACAGTGTACAACATAGGGAATGTAGTTAATAATATGCAACAACTTTGTATGATGATAGATGGTAGAGTTATCATGGTGATCACTTCATAATGTATATAGCTGCTCACTTTGTTGAATGCTTGAAACTAACAGAATATTGTATGTCAACTACACTTCAATTTAAAAAGAAAAAAAACAGAGCATCACTCCTTTTTGTCCTGAAATAAACTCATTTAGGAATAAAAAAAAAAAAGGCAAAGATCAAACTTTTACTTCCATCTTAGTATCTGTGTTAAGAAGAAAAGGGATGTTGTTAGATTTCTCAGAGAATGCTGGGAGGAAGACTATCAGTGGAAAGGGATCTTGAAAGAGACAAAACTTGTTTTGTGGCAGTACCACAGTTCATTTGTGTTTCTGTCCTTGTTTTCAGAATTTTCCCCAGAGAATACCTCCTTCAACAGATCCACCTATATTCCCTCGCTGATCTGCAGCAGGTGAGCGCTCAGAAGGGCCATTTCATTTCTGCTTTCTCACTGGGAAAGTGTCTTAGTTGATTATGATCTAGCACTGAATTCTGCCATCATTGGGGTAATTTCTTCACGAGCCCTGATAATCAATTTCTACTCAGAATGGGGGGAAAACCTTACTATAAAAAGATGCTGCGGGACAATAAGAAATGTTGGCAAGGATATGTCGAGAAACTAGAGCTCTCATACCTTATTGGTGGGAATGTAAAGTGGTACAGCCACTTTGGAAAACAGTTTGGTGTTCCCTCAAAAAGCTAAACAGTTACCATATGAACCAGCAGTTAGATCCTCTCCTGGAATATACCCAAGAGAATTGTAAACTTGTGTCCACATAAAACTTGTACACAAATGTGCAGAGCAGCATTACTCCTAATAGCCAAAGAGTAGAAGTAACCCACTGTTCATCAACTGATGAACAGATAAACAAAATTTTGTATAACAAGACAATGGAATATTTTTGGCCATAAAAAGGAGCAAAGTACTGATACAAGCTACAACATGAATGAATCTTGAAAACATCATGCCGAAAGAAGCCAGACAAAATATATATTTTATGATTCTGTTAAATGAAATGTCCAAAATAGGCAAACCCAGAGAGACAGAAAATAGATGAGCAGTTACCAGCACCTGGGGAGAGCAAGGGAATGAGGAGTGACTGCTAATGGCCCAGAGTTTCCTTTGGGGCTGATGAAAATGTTCTGGAATTATATGGTGGTGATGGTTGCACAACTCTGAATATACCAAACCCCACTGAATTGTATCTTTAGAAGAGTGCATTTTATGGTATGTGAATTATATCTCAATAAAAAAATTGTACAAGGAAAAAAGATTTAAAAGGCAATGACTCTAGGAAACTCTTTGACTTGTGCTTAAGTCAAACAGTTGGAGGACTTTAAAGTTTAATAAAACATAAGAGAACATACAAGAGTCAAATCATCTTTTAAAACTTCTATTAGTGCTTGTCCTTTTACTGACTGACCAGGTTAGCAACCAAGAAGAAAACCAACATCTTGTCTGTTCAACCCAAAGTTCTGAATATGTTAAGCTTTGGTTAATCATTTAAATCAACAACTCACTCCCTCAGAAGCTTTTAGACACTAAATGAAAGCAGTACTTTCCATATATCTATTCTTTCAAGAGTCAAAAAAATGATTGTGACAACTTTCAGAGTATCTCATACTGCTCTGATTTTGTTCTTTTGTTTGTTGTTATTTTCCTCACGGGTCGTTTTGCCCAGGGAAATGAGGTCAGCTTAAAAATTGTTCAGATCCTTCAGTCATTTTGCAAGAATTTAAACTACTCTAAGTGTTGTTTTTTAACTTAAGACTTGCATTTTCTTTGTACACCCTGAGGGAGGAAAATTATTTTAAATGGTAGAAGTGGTTTTAGAACATTTAGTTGGAAACGTCTGAGAGAATGGTAGTGTTTTAATTTTCTCGTGTGCATCAAGTTTAATATATTTCTCACATCAGCTCCTTCCACTTCTTCAGTCCTGCACACCCTTTACTACATAATCAAGCAGGAATGATCTGCTGGCTGGGGTAGGAAAAGGTATATTTTTAATTACTATTGCCTAGTGGCATGCAAGGAGAAGAATCGATTAAAATACCCGTCACGCACTTACCTATTTTCTAGGACTCTACCTGATCATAGTATCTGAGAATCCGCTCGAGAAGTATGTTTAAAGGCATGGATGTAGTCTTGTAAGGGTGGTTTAAAATAGAATGGGTGGGGTCCAAAGTGAGTACTCTTTGAGGAAGCCTTTCAAAAATGAGTTTTGATACCAGATGAAGAGAAAGAATCAGAGAAATTCCATATGCATTTTAGGGTGTCAAAGTAGTGTATCCATTTGGCATGATAAATCCTCCTTTTTAAAGCTTTCCTATGCCTTGCGGGCTTTTATCCCCCCTTGTAATAACCAAACCACGTATGCCGCGCAGCTCACTTAAGTCAGTGACAGCAGTATCCCTGGTGGGCCAGACCATTAGCCTCTGGAGCCCCATAAGCAGCTTAATCAGTTTTCAGCCTCAGTAGTAAAGTGATAGAGGCAGTCAGCAGCTCATCAAACTCCCTGGTGGGGGTGGGGAGATCGGCTAGAGCTCTGTGCATCCAGTTAATACGCAACAGCTCACTCTAACCTGGTTCTTTGTGCCTGGTTTTAAGGTCCCCAAACTTATCATATTTAGAGGAAGTTTAATTCAATTACTTTTCCTGCCTGAGGTGGTTTAAATTGAATTTAGCTTTTGATCTGTCCGCATCTAGGCTATCAGTACTGAAGGGCCCCTCCACCCCATTTTCCCTTGGCTTCTGGGTAAATTTCAGGCATGTTTTCTGAACCTGAACTGTTCTTGTGAATACGTAAGAGAAGGGAACACAAGGGAAAAAACATATACTATTGCTCTGTGACAGAGTGTGTCCGTGACAGCAGGCAATCCAACCTAACTGATGGAGCCAGTGGCCAGCCCCATGTTGTCCTGTACCATTTTGGCCTATCTGGCTACTTGGTTGTCCGGTTTCATGTCAGCTTCAGTAGTTTTAGAGTAAGTTATTTCCCCCCATTTCATTACCCTTCACACTCCTAAAATAAAGGTCTCCATAAAAGCAGATTACATAAAATAACTATAGAAAAGTGAATTTCAGTTTATTAATTTTGCAGGGGAGTGGAAGATAAGCTAATGCAAGTAACCGAAGAGTTAGAGAGTTTGAATAATGATAATATAAATATCCTTTCTAATGACATTGATTGCTTTCTACAAATTCCGCTTAAGTGAATTTGATTTTTCCCATTAGCATGTGTTTAAAAAAAAATGGACATTTTTCCTCTCCAAAAATCAAAAAAGGTGAGAATACACATTGGTAAAAGGGGACTTATAATTTAAGTATATATAATCTTAAAATAATGTAGTACACAAAACACTAATACCTAAGATAAAGATGTTAGAAGAAGTCTGATACCAAGAAAATTGCTCCCTTCTTCTATCTCTGTTTTCATTTTTATAAGTAACAATCCCAAAGTTTAGGAGATAGGCTCAATTCAACAATTCGGCCAAAGATTTCAAGCTACCTTAATGCTTCTGATGTAACGACCATTTTCTCCCCACTTCTCATTATTTGAATTTACTGGCCTCTTTGCAGGTGTTCTCCTTTGCTCCTGTACACTTGGATGTGAGGAAACAAATAGCAGAACGGACACTGCTTAGCAAAAGGAACTCCCTCCAGTTGTTCTGGGACCTGTAGTTGCCTGCCCACTAGCCAATGAGTGCCAGTTATTGACAAAATTTGTAGCTGATGCTGGTGCTGAGTCCCTAATTGTCTGTTTATTTCACCAGTCATTAAGTTGCTCACTGGGTTTTACTAGCACCTCATAAAGGTAGTAGTTGAACAACACAGTCATTACCTATTATCAGCTGGCAGCATTATAACATGTAACACTTAAGATAGAACCAAGTACTCCTCCTGCCTTGTAGCAGGTCCAAGGAAGGTAAAAGATGGGAGCAGAGACTCTCCAAATCCTAGGAGCTCCGAGGGGCACTGACTTGAGCCTGTCATTTCTTCAGTTTAGAATTTCAGGTGAATTTCTGGTCAGCATAGTAGAACTTACTATGCTGTTAGAAAAATTTACCCAATCCATGCTCTTTGAATGTGAATCTAACATAATATACAGCTGATTTTTTACAAAATAAAATCATATAAGCAGAAACTTTCTGGAGGTGTGAATGCAGTGTTTTGTTTTTTAACTGACAGAGCAGTTCTTTCTAAAGGATTTGGCAGACAAGGACTAAGCATCTGTGAATGAATGGACAGTACTGAGGCATGTTTGAATGGGGAAACGGAGGCACTGCTTTTTAAAACCTTTCTCCTCCTTTGATACTTCAAGAGGGGGAAGTAGAATAGAATTCGTGTCTTGTTATTTTCTGTCTATCCAGCATTGTCACAAATCCATGGGAAGGCTTTAAGATAGGAATACAATAAAAAGATAAGCCCCGACAGTAGGAACAATACCATAACTCTAAATGCATTAGCTTTCTGTATTAGCTCTCTTCTTTTCCTGCAAAGTATGTGACAAACCATCTCCTTATTTACATCGCTGATGAGAAAATTCCACACTGTACCAGTAGAATACCTTAGCATATGTAAGTTAATGTTCAAGAGATCATAGTTGCTCTTAAGGAGCAAATCGGAACCCTGGTTTAATAGCTCATTCCTCAGACTGTGTAAGTGATAGGAGATTTGTTCTCAAGTTCCTTCTACTTACTGAAAGGAAAGGCCAGATTTAAATTCTAAGTTTTGGCTACCTGTGCTTTTGTGACAAAACCTGAAATGTGTATTAATGACTAAATCTTCTGGTGTTACTCACCTTTGGGGCATATGTTAGCTAAGCACTGAAAGATTCCATTTGTACGTGATTCATGAGAAAGGATACTGGATGATCCCATGGGTGAGGCAGCTGCTTAGAGTAGCCCCTCCTAGCCACCCCCTCCACCGCCTACCACCTACCTCCCAACATACACACCCATCTTGTGGGACAATCACCTCCCCTGGGCCCTAAATTTCCAAACTAGACCCTACCTTCAGTTTAAGGCAATTTAGATTCCAGGGAATACAAAACATTACCTGAGAAGAATAAATTATTTTGGCACAAATTCTTTTGTCTTCTTAATAAGTTAAAAGCACAGGATGGTATTCAGGGGAGATGTATTTCAACAGACATGATGATGAAAGAAGATGGAACAGTCTGGAACTTGGAGTACTTACTAACGAGATGTGAAGTGGGAAGGATGCCAGTAGAGGAGGGCCCATAGCACTCAAAAGCCATGAAGAGAGAGAGGAGTAAATCAAATGCGTACTGCCTTTCTAGAGTTGCCTAGAATGGTCTGAACTGCTTTTGTTCTATGCTAAAGCAGTAAACATGCTAAGCAACTGGGCATGTAAATATTCGATGTATCGACGGATGGAAGGATGGATGAATACATACACTGTCCCAAACTTATTAACACTCTCTCTTCCCAAAGAAAAACAAACTAATTTAATGTTAGCCCCTAAACATTAGAAATGCTATTCTGTAAAACAACAATGCACAGAATTCTAAAACCAAATTAAAAATCTACACTTGTTATATATTGGGATAAGCGCAAGTTGTTCATTGTCGCAAACTTTCTGAACACTAAACATTCCTGAACAGCTAGCCAACTTTTCAGTTAACTTTTTCACTAGTCCCCCACACCCTTAGGACTTAGAATTGTCATCTCTGTGACCTAAACATTTATCAAAATGGGTGCCGGAAAAAACAACACAAATGGTGATCCTACCATGAAGATTATCTAGCTAGTTTTCTAGCTAGTGAATACAGTCACCAAAAGGCAATGTTTAAGACATTTAAGGCCACTTTTTAAAAACAGACTTTGCTGAATTCTTCTTTGAGGAAGTATGTGAGTAATTTTGCATGGCCCTGCCCCCGAAGCAAACAATCAGAGAAAGTTATTCTCTGTGGGTGCTATTCACAGAGTCAGCACACAAAGGCCGAGCCTAAGTGGGCACCCAGCACAGCTGCCCTTTCACCGAAGAAGCAACAGGTGATGACCTTTATTCACATGAGGCTGACATCTTTGAATCCACAGTCCACAAGAACACAGCGCCTCGGTGCCCACAACCAAGTCACCAGTCTCCAAGCCTCAGCAGCCTGAGGAACTTGTATTCATAGCCTCTCAGCACCCCTGATCCCGTGCCATTGTCCACCCAGGCGTTAGCGGGCAGGGCAACTAATTAGGAGCATTCGGATTTAACGAGCAGAAAAACAAAGTGTGACAGCTTGCCTGTGTTGTTCCATGGCCAGGACCTGTGTCCGCCGCAGCCGTCACTGCCTTCAGAAACTTCTGAGGTAATCTGAGGCAAGATAGGAGTGAGGCCTCCATTAAAACATCCCCAAATCTCTGGTAGCTACTTTAGCCAGAGTTGTTCTAATCAATGAGTTAGACAAGAGAACCATAAGTTACTGAGTGGGGGCACAAATCATGCCTTTTAAATAAGCAGATTTTTTTCAAAAGTGAGTGTGTTTCAAGGGTAAAGGGAAGGAATTGAAGGTTATTCTCTGAAGAATTGGCAGGCTAGCACCAGAGCAAATGGAAAGTCACGGTTTCTCAGGAGAGTTGTATCTTGAGTAGGTGCAGAATAGTTCAGGCCTCGTGCTGTCTTCCAGGGGGCTTCAGATCCTGGGGGAAGGGAAGTGACTACTAGTGCGAAGTGCCTGGGCTGGAACCTGGGTCTTTGCTCTCCTCGGCAGGAGGCCTTCAGGCTTTGGAGTCTTGACTACTGATATTTTGGTGTTTTGGTGAGGGGGCCAGTTAGCTGAGTGGGTGAAAGCAGGTGATTGACAAGGTGGTGGTACAGATTGTTCTATATGCAAGCTGGTTAGCCTTTCTTTGCTCAGAGAACACTTTGTCTGTCTGCAGACCCAGGCACCACACCCGGCTCCGTCCACACAGCTGATCCACAGACACAGTAAAGGATTGGGGAAGGTGGGCAGGGCGAGGGCTGTGGCAGAAACTGTGGGTAGCTAAGGGCAATGTATTGCTCTTCTTGGGAATCCAGGCCAGAAAGAGGACCGTGTGTTGTAAGTGCTGGATGGGGAGAGCCTCATCCTCCAGCTGAGAAAGAGCTTGGTTGAGATAAGGATTTCAGAAGTCATATGGGAGCCCCTCAAGCGTAAACACCATGATAATAGATGAGGTAGCAGCACGGAACTGGATGGTGCTCAGTCAGTGCTGAAATCACTTTCCTGGAATCCAGTTTCCTGGCCCTGCTTCTGCTTTGGCTTCCAACCATCTGGGTTTTTTGGTTGTTGTTCATTTGGAGTTTGTATTGTTGTTTCCCATTTATAAAAACGCAGCTAGAATACTGACGAGGCGAGGGTCTACTTTCAAAGACATTTTACTTAAAGACATAGAGTAAGGTTAGTGTCGATCTTACTGCTGATGGAATTAGACTGTGCCTACCTAGCCCCTCAGCCTGCCACTTCACACACAAATGTTGTTAGTCACTAGGAACAGGCAAGAATGGATTGGCATCAAAACTAAGCTGTCACATGGTCAGAGAAATAACTGCCACAGTGGTGGTTGCTTAGTGGGGCATAGGTCTGTGCATTAGCTATCTATTGCTATATAACAAATTAGCCCAAAACTTAATAACCCAAAACAAAAGTAAACCCTTTTCTCCCATGGTTTCTGTGGGTCAGGAATTTGGGAGCGGTTCAATTGGGCATTTCGGGCTCGGACTCTGTTAGGAGGTTGTAGTCCAGATGTTGTTTGGAACTCTAGTCATTGGAAGAAGCCCTAACTGGGGCTGGAGGATCTGCTTCCAAGGTGGGTTACTTCCACAGTGGCCAAAAGTTGGTGCTGGTCGTTGGTGGGAGGCCTCTGCTCTTCCTCACCTGGGCCTTGCCACAGGCTGCCTCATGAGCTGTCTGAGCCAGTGAAAGCCAGGCAAAGCGATCCTTTGTAGGTCTTGGCCTCGCAGGTCAGAGAGCCATCACTTCTGCCCCATTCTATACATTTTTTGGAAATAAGTTATAGTTTGCAAAGCAACAGCATCTCCCATCCCACATGCCCTCCTTGCATTATGACTATGACATTCCTTCCATCGGGAGGTGGGGTCTGTGTTTCCTTTCCCTGAATTTGGCTGGGCTGGTAACCATGGAAGTGATGCTAGGATGCTAGGTGGCTTCTCCCAAGGCTAGTTCATAAAAGGTGATACAGCTTCAACCTGCCTGTTCACGCTTGGAAGCGGCCACCATGTTGTAAGGAAGCCCAAACCAGCCCATGCACAGAGACCACAAGGAGAGGCCACAGGTCGTCATTCTAGCTGACCGCCATCATCAACCACTAGGCATGGAGTGAAGATACTTTCAAAGGATTTCCACCTTTAGTTGAAAGTCTCCTCCGCAGAGGCAACAGATACGGAGCAGAGAAAAGCCATCTCCACTACATCTCGCCTGAATTTCTGACCCACAGAATCTGAGAATAAAATGGTGGTTTTACACCACTAGGTTTGGAGTATTTTGTTTTGCAGCAGTGGTCACTGGAACACCAGTAACTCAACTGTTAGAAGGCTTCCTAGAGGCTGTGATCTGACTTGAAATGTGAGGGCCTGTAGGCAGAAGCCAGATGCAGGGGAATGGGAAGAAAACTTTCAGGCCTTGGTAGTTTCAAACCCATCAATGACCCAATCTACAGTGTTTCCGTCATGAAGGAAAGCAGGAAAGTCTTCATTACTGACTTTGACGTTTCTGAAGAACATTCTGTCTGCATGCTTCAGGGTTATTTTGATAAATTGTCTCAACAAACATTCATGGAATGAGTATGATGGAATCACTTTACTTTCCTCACAAATGAATGTGATAAAAAATCTGTGAAAGAGTCTCCAGGCTAGAGCTCCACAGTGTGTGGAGTTTATAATTTTTCTCTCCCACCTGTGCTCCTGAAACATGAGCCAAATTCTCAGTCACCAAACCCTTGGCTGGGTGCCTCCTCCCTATTCATTCATTCATTCATTCAAATGTTGATTAAGTACACACTATGTGCCCATAGCTGTGCTGGCCCTGAAGTTGAGGGAGCTCATTTTCTCAGGAAAGGACTAGTGATTCTTACTGGTTATAGTCAAACTCCTGTACTTTGTCTTGTGCCAAGAACTTCTAATAGAGGCTGTGCTCAACCTAATGAGCAGTATTTTACCCCTTGATGCCTCCCTCATGCCAGCCACTCTACCACATTTGTAGTTTGGTCCTCAAGGGACCAGAGGGGTCACGAGAAGGCTGTCTAGCCAGGTGTCGAAGGCTAAGGAGGTTTCTAGCATTTTCACAAAGTTCTCTCACCTGAGGTTGCTCCAGAGATGGAGCAGGATGGCGACTCACAAGACAGCTTTAGCACACCTGTCTTTGATGAAACTATTGGCTGCATGTGATGGTGGCCTGCACTGTGATCCACGTTGGAAACTTGTTGCTTTTCAGTAATATTGCCCCCCATCTTTCTGAGAAAAAATTAGAAGGCTGACTGGCACAGCCTTTCTTATTGTTTGTTTTCAAATTTCTGGCTAAATCCTAGTGAACCATCAACACTTTTGCTCCTGGAATTTTAAACAAGATAAAATCATTTGTGACAGCAGGGAAGATCTTTACAGCCCAACAAATTAAGGAGAGGTATAGGGAGCATCATGAATCACTCAGAAAGCTGCTGAAGCATTAATAAGCCCAGACTTCTGTTAGCTGTTGAGCAGGTTTCTTGTCACTCAGAAATTCACTTCTTTCCCGAGAGCCAGTCATTCATTCATCTATCTGTATGAGAAGCAAGTGGTAAATGGTGTATGATGTACCACGAACTTACTGTGCCAGGTCTGTGGATAGGATCGGAAAGGCACAGCACCTGCCCTCTAAGAACATTCTCTCCCAGTTCTGTACTGGTATGCCAAGCACATCGCAGGGGCAGCCTAACCATTTCATTCTGCATTTAAAGGAGACCGATATGGCTTTAGAACAAAGTTTCCGCAGGGGCCAGGCAAGTGGCATCCGTGCCCAAGGCAGGCCCAAGTGGAGCCTTCAGGTCATGATGAGAAACCAGAGAGCGTCCCCCTCTGAAGGGGACAGCTGTTTTTCAGTAGGGGAGTTGTCATCTCTTCCCATTTTCCAAGAGAAGCCGGAAATCCGTATTTTTATGTGAAATTTCTCAATATTTAAACACTCTGCAGGCCAAACAAAACATAGCCACTGGTTTTGACCTCTGCTTTATAATAGAGAATGCCTGCTTTTGTTCCGTCAAAACTAATGAATGCTCAATTACAAGAAGGAATTTGGAGGTTGGTGTTAGATTGTGCTCCTCAAAAGGCTCCGGACCCCATCCTAAACCCTTGAGATACTAATTGACAGACTTGCACAGGCTGACAGCTGGGCTCTGAAAGTAGACACACACAGAGAAATAGGCGAGCTATTCCAGGTCACTTTGCAAGGTCAGGGCAGCAATGCAAACATTAGGAAGGTCACGTGGCAGCAAGGAAGCCCTCCATTTCCTCGAGCTGTTGGTTAATAAATCATATTCAGAAGGTATCACCAGATTCCCTGTCTCTGGCACTGCTTTGTGAGGTGGAAAATTAAATAGAAATCAAAATAAAGATGGCTGTCAGGAGCTTTTAGGAGACCAGCAGGCCAGTGTGAGGCCAACCTAGGATGAAGTTTCTGCCTGGAACAAAGGTCTCCAAAAGGGTGATGATACCTGATGCTGGGCATTGCAGAGGGACTAGATGGTACAGGGTGATTTACTTGGAGCCTGGCTGCCCACATTCAAATGCCAGCTCACTCCAGACTCCACTAGGTGACCTTGGACAAGTCCCTTCTCTTCATAACTCATGAAACACTTCATCTCCGAAGTCGGGGATAATAATAGTACCTTTCTCAGAAGTTGCTGTGAGGCTTAGAGGAGTAAAGACGTGTAAGGCTGTTAGAACGCTGTTTGACACACGGAGCTTAGGAGCTACCAGCTTCATTAGTGGTACAACTACTGGGGTTAGCGTTGGCTAGGAGATGGGGACCTTTTGTAAATGGCTCCCTGTGGCTTTCTCGAGCAGCAGCAAGACACTGCATCTGTGGACACCAGACGGCAGCCACCACACAGAAGTCATGTTTGCTCTACCTGTTTAGCCTCTCACCAGCACCTTGATAGGGAAAGCCGAGAAACCCTGGGTGGGCTTCCTCCTGCCTCCAGGGTGGTCCTAGACCAGACCTCCCCAGTGGCCCCACAGGGGAACTGCTCTTCCAGAGCCTCCCACCCTACCCTCTTCCTGGCAGTGAGACCTCCCTAGAGGGCTGGGCTAGATATCACAAGTCAGAATCACATGCTGGCCTCCTGGCCTCACCATCTTTCTTTGGTCTTGCTAAGACGCCTTCAGCACATGAACCAACCAGAAGCTGAGTTTTGGCTTCCCCAAAAAAGGTAGGCACCTTCAGCACCTGTCTCTTGGAAGAATGCGTGCCCTTTTGGTGGGCTGTACACAGATCATCTTTTCAGTTTTAGCAAAAAGCATTCTTTAAGTTTTGTAGAATCATAGAGTGTACATTTTTTGAGCTTAAAAAAATACAGAGTCCACACTGTTTCTGTAGCTATAGAAGGGTGGAGCTTACCAGACTGAGCTGTTGGCAGAAACAAAGAGAACCCATGTTTCCTTCCCACCTACAATTATAGTTTTACTAGCTTGTAAAGCACACGTAGAATTTGCAGTACATTCTTCCTTTGCAGTCCGGGGAGAGGCCCTGCTGTGAGTGTAATTGGCTTTCTAGCTTCCTTTAACGTGCAGGTGGAAGGGAGCCGGACTGAAGGACCTTTACTCTTAGAATTAACTGATGCTGAATTGTGTTTAAATTCCACGCATCTCCCTGAATGCATGTGTTCCATTAAATCTTAGGAGGGGAAACACGGCTTACCTCTAAAAATATCCCCATCCCTGTCCCTTCTTACAGCTTTACAAAACCTGAGTTGTTTTTTTTAAAATGGATTTTTAACCCCTGAAGGGATTATTTTCAACCCTGTTAACCCGTGTGTTAAAGATATAGGGCATCTTCAAATGACAATTTCACACATTACATCCAATTTGGACCACTTTTTTACTCCAGCTTTGGCTTTGTACAAATCTGTTCCCAAGAGAATCTCAGACTCTTTACTACTTTATTTCTAGAGCCCTAGGTTTCCTTATTTGTGGAGTGAAAGGTTGAATTAAACAATTTTTACAGCCCCTCCCAGCTCTAGGACCCTGGTTCCATGATCCTTGAGGAGCAATTAAACTGTAGAAGCCACCCTACTTTTACCTCTGTGCTTTCTGGGACTTCCTTGTCAGTTTTCATAACTGGGCTCTGGGCATAGCAAGAAACCTGGAATGAAAGCTAGACACCCACTCCTTCAGTTCCAAGGGACAAATGTCAAGATTTCCATTTGCCAAAGATCAACTGATGTTTTGACTTTTTGTCCTTAAATAGCAGTTTTAAGCATTTTCACAAATAGGATCTGAAGGACAGTGCACAAGTCAAATATACTACTTTTATATAGCCCTTAAAGACAGATTAATCTCATAATACCTTACAATCTCGTGGCAGTTAGAATAGTGCTCAGCACACAAAAGTTGGCTAATAAAAATGTGCGGAAGGTGATATGACATTTAGTGAGTTTGCTCCCAAAATGGGCGGCATCAATCAGGTTATTTGGTGAACTAGGAGCTGGCGTTTGTCAGGGCTAAAAGCAGAGTCAGGTAAAGGACAATAAAAGAATGGGGCATCCTAAGGGAAGGCTCAGACCTGAAGAACAAGGGAATCTGGGCAAGGATGTTGTTGAATGGATTCTGGGCTGGAGCAGAGGTCAAGGGTACGGAGAGAAAGTCTAGCAATCCCAGGGAGTAAAACTACTGACTGGAGTTTCATCTTTTTCTCCTTTCTCTGCCTGCTGCCAGCTGGGGGCAGGGACTGATCATCTGACAGACAGAAGGAACGAGAAAGGGCCAGGACTTTGAGTCTGCTTGCTTCATCCCAGAGTTGTTGAGGCACAGCCTCCCTGAGGGCAAGGGGCCTCTCATATTCACAGTACTTAGTCAAGGAGGGAGGAGAGAGGGGTATTCAGGAAACCTATGACCCAGGGTGACCGTAGCTCATCCTTTACCAAGTCACATAATATCTCTGGTGCTTAAAGTCTTTATAAGATGAGAACAATGTACTGATTAATCATAGCTATTTTTTATTACATGTTCAAAAAATGTGACTTTTATTATAGAGTGCTTACTTTAGGTCAGACTGTGTTCTAAATCTACATGGATCATCTCATTTAATCCCAATAGCCCTCTGAGATAGGTTCTATTATTATGCACCTTTTACACAGGAGGGGAACTTGCCTAAAGTCATCTAGCTAAAGTGGAAGAGCTGAAATTCAAAAAACCAGCTGCCCTGTTCTAGCACATATCCTCTTTTGTTTCAGTTCCGTATGAGAGTTTTCAGACTTATCAAAGAATAACACATATGACCAGCTGTTTGATTACCCCCACAGTTGAAGGATTCCCTTCTCCAAATGGGCACACACTCTGAACCACTACATTGTACTGTTTCCCGCCAGCGCTAACATTATTTCAAGAGGCATCCACGAGGATGCAGGGCCTGGCAGCAAGGCCAAGCCCTACCATTGCTGAAGCTCCACCAAGTCTTACCACTGGGTAGGAGAGAATAATAGAAGGCAAAGAGGGGAACAGAACTATGTAAATGCACCCATTACTAGCCTCAGAGTACCAGCACCACATATGTAAAAATTCCAGGGCCCACGTGTAGATGATACGATCGTAGTGGTCAGGCCCAGCTTCCTGCCCAGATTCCCCCAAGTAGTCCACAGCCCCTAAAATTTCTACAGGTCAGTTTTGGTTTTTGTTTTTTAAGATTTTATTTATTTGACAGAGAGAGACAGCGAGAGAGGGAACACAAGCAGGGGGAGTGGGAGAGGGAGAAGCAGGCTTCCCGCTGAGCAGGGAACCTGATGCAGGGCTCCATCCCAGGACCCTGGGACCATGACCTGAGCCAAAGGCAGACCCCTAACAACTGAACCACCCAGGTGCCCCTACAGGTCGGTTTTAATAGCTGCCACGGTGGTCAAAATATTTTCGTTTTTTCCAACCCAGTGACCAGTAGTCGTCAAAAACAGCAAAATTCTAGAACAAAGAACTGGATAACACACAGGATATATTAAAGTCCCATGCTAATTCCATATGGACTTATGATACTATGAATTTGCTTTTTGTTTTGTTTTGTTTTTTGTTTGGACTTAGTATATTCTGTATTCATAGCTATGGCTGACCTGTGTCAGTGTGTTTATATATTTATAGCTAGTCTGCTTCCAAAAAGGACTTCTGTGGTAGAGCTGCTTTTTCTCTTTGTGTGTGTGCACGCGCGCGTGCGTTCATAACTGGCTAATTTTAATTCCCATCCGTTGCCTTTGGCTTAAATCATTGGCATGTGCCCTTATCAAAGATGATTCTTTGCTGCTCAGGATCCTGTGTGCCTGGAGTTCTGCTAGCATCCCTCCCATAGAACGTGGTTAGAAAACCTAACTCTTCTAGAATTGCCTTCAGCCTAAAGGTTCCTTTCAGCTCCTGGAAGAATAGAGAACAAAAATCTGATGCAGCTGATGTTTTAGGTGTGTATATAATTTGCCAAATTGTTGACCACTCAGCTCTTAGTCAGTGGTCACAAAAGGAATTAGAAACCGTCCCCTGCTACCCCACAACCCAAAGAAGGAAGGGTGTTACTTGGCTTTGGCACAGAAGCCTGCTAGCACACACTGTCAGACAGCAACACGGTGGTGCATTTTGGCCACAAAAGGCTTTGGGGTGGCGGAAAGGGCCAAAATAGTTGTGGCATAAGTTGGCCAAGATATTAAGCAGACCTGAGTTTAATTTGACATAAAGATAACAACTCTTTTTGTGTTTTCCAACTGGCTGCTGCTTTCTCTGTCTCCGTGGGACTGAAGATTTCAGCCAGGAGCTAGTTCATAAGGGCATTCAAGTCCTTTCAAAGTGAGACATGTAATGGGCTTTACACAGGCTTTCACGTTGGGCTGGACAAGATGGAGTGAGGATAAAAAGGCACATGGGGATCTGGGAGAAGCTGAAAATGGATCTTGAGGCTTGAATTCCTTCTATGAGTTTGCTTAAACCACATTGCCTGAGCTTAGAATAGAGAGGCAGGCAGTCTGGCTCCTTGGGATAAGGAAAGATTTGGAACCCAGCTACTGTGAGGTCTTGGCCCCTACTGTGTATTCTGGCTTGTTTTGTTAGCACGAGCAAGTTATTCTCGTTTCTTGCCTCTGGGGTTTTCTTCAGCACATTTATAAGCTGTGAGTCTCCACCCCACTGATGGGGTGGGCAGAATGGGATAATGAAAGGGGTGGAGAGACAAGTTGCTTCAGCTGCTTAGGATGAGGAAGGCAAAGAAACTTAAGACCTTGGAGCTAGCTTCTGAATCCATCGAGGGCGGGGAGGGTGGGGGCACCACACGGACTGAAGTCATCTCTTCCGAAGGTACTGATGCGGCCCCGCTATGCTAGTTAGGAAAACCAACGAATTGTCTGAATTGCGATTTTATTACCGATGAAATGGTTAACAGTGGAGGAGAAGCTGCAGAATTCTGAAAATAATCAATGAAATGTAACCAATCAAAAGGGATTATGAGCTATACCTAAAGAGCTATACCTAAAAATGGTAAATGTTACATATATTTACCACAATAAAAAGAATACCAGCATCTTAGCTGTACCCCTTACCTGCTGTGTGACCTTGAGCAAATAACTTAAACTTGGTATGCCTCAGTTTCCTTATTTGTCAAGTGGGGATTATTAAAGTATTTACCTCATAAGATTGTGAGGTTAAGGGAGTCACAAATACGTCAAGTACTGAGGAATGGCTGGCTGATAGTGAATACTCCGGGAGTGCTGTTGTTAAAAGTCCCTCACAGTCATTAACAAAGTTTGGGGGCGCCTGGGTGGCTCAGTTGTTAAGTGTCTGCCTTCGGCTCAGGTCATGATCCCAGGGTCCTGGGATCGAGCCCCACATCGGGCTCCCTGCTTCTCCCTCTCCCACTCCCCCTGCTTATGTTCCCTCTCTCACTGTCTCTCTCTCTGTCAAATAAATAAATAAAATCTTAAAAAAAACAAAGTTCAGTTGATTTCCATACTGTAATGAGGCTTTATCATGCACCCTGTGACCAGGGGTGCTTTCTTTCTCTATTTTATTCTAACAATTAAAGTTACCCATGAATAGCAAGAACACTGCAACAGACATTAGAAACTGAAATGATACAAGGAGGATTCCCTGCCTGGACAATTTGATGTATATTTCACATCCTCGTTCCACCACTACCACCAATCTTTTCTAGTTTAGATGGCCCCAATTTCTCCATCTCTGACATGGATAATAATTTACCTTCCATGGCCGATAAGGGAGCCAATAAAAAGTACATATATTGAACTTTTGTTGAAGTATGTGAGCAAATTAAGTGTAATAAAAAATGCCTTTTCAAATGGCCCAGCAGAAATCACTAATACTGGCATTTTAAAAAATACATTTAAAATAGTAGTTGAGGGCGCCTGGGTGGCTCAGTCGGTTAAGTGTCTGCCTTCGACTCAGGTCATGATCTCAGGGTCCTGGGATTGAGCCTCATATCAGGCTCCTTGCTCGCTTCTCCCTCTTCCTCTACCCCTTCCCCCTGCTGCGCGTGCGCATGTGCATGCGCGCACACTCTCTCCACCCCCCTCAAATGGATGAATGAAATCTTTAAAAATAAAATAAAATAGTAGTTGGGGAGCACCTGAGTGGCGCAGTCAGTTAAGCGTCCAACTCTTGGTTTCAGCCCAGGTTGTGATCCCAAGAGATTGAACCCTGCATTGGGTTCATGAGCTGGGCGTGGAAACTGCTTAAGAGTCTCTCTCTCCCTCTGCCTCTCTCCCTCTCTCTAAAAATAAAAAAATCAAATAGTTGATTTATTACTAACCATAGCTTTATAATATTGTTTCTAAAGTGTAAGTGATAATAGCCAACAGAAGCATCAAAAAAGACAACATGTAGCCATCATGATATAGAGATAAAACTAAAAATATCAGAGTTTGGTGGGGTGATACTGCCAGTATCCCATAGCACTTAAGAATGATAGCCTTTTCTACTATCAGGTCTTATAGCATATTCTTGGTAGTAAATTACTTTGTATGTAAGTATGTACAAATATATATATTATACATGGTCATGTGTTTAAGGAAATGGTCTCCTTTCCATAATTTGAAAATTCCTGGTAACTCCATTTCATTAACACACATTCTCATGTGGTGTTAACTACCTACTTCCTAAGATGCCCTATAATTTATTCTGCTGGCATTACCTTGTGACAGAATTATGATTACTACAGCTACCTTGGAATTCTTAAAAAAATGAATGAAAAACACAGAAGAAAAATTAATAACCTGTGAATGGGGAAGGGCTGGGGTGGCAGGAGCAAAGGAGGAAGGCAGCTTGGCCCAGGAATGGCCCAGGAATGGCACTGGAAAGGGGGAGAAGAAAGGGAGCTGGCTGCTTCAAGACGTGTTATTTTTACTGCGGCTTCTTGCTCCTCTCCACCCCCACCTCTTCCAGTCTGAGCTTTGAATACGGTTGAATTTTCACCACAGAACTTGGCTAGGTCTCCTCAGGGACTTTCTCTTTCCCATCTTTCCATAAATTATAGGTTTGCACATGAGAACAGAACAGATGATTCCCATTATCTTTTGGGTTGGGTTAGGATTTTTTTTTTTTTTAACCTGCCCACTCTTAAATGTGTATCCTAGTTCAGGGAGGTGGAGCTTTTGTTAACATAGTGGCATATCCACCAGCGAATTGGTCTACTCCTCCTTAATAGTATGATTTTAACCTGGTTTCCTTGACCAGTACGATTGCAATCATTTTCCTTGGCCTTTAAATACTCACAGGAAGTCATTGCCCCAAAAGAGCCGGGCCTTGCCTGAGTTGTTCACCAGTATCCCCAGCACTTGAACCCCACCTGCCATACTGCAGACTCTGCATGAATGTCTGTGGAAATTTTGCTCCTTATTTTGGTAGTAAAGTGACATTTCTAGGACACTATTATACTTTCATAAATGACCCATTCAGATCATTGTAATCAAATAGATCCAAAAGTGTTAATTTACCCCAGAACATAGAGATCATCTATAGATAAGGTGTAGAACTCACTAAAAGCTATAGAGCCACTGCTAATGGTTAAGGTTTATTGAGCTCCAACCCTGGGCACTCTTTAAGACAGGGAGGGAGGGAGGGAGGAAGGAAAAAAAAGGAAAGATTTTATTTTTAAGTAATCTCCACACTCAGTGTGGGGCTTGAACCCACAACCCCAAGATCAAGAGTTGCATGCTCTACCAACTGAGCCAGCCAGGCACCCCTGGGCACTCTTTTCGATTAAATACCCGGACCAGATGCAAACTCAGTAAAGGAAGGTGAAAGGAATTTACTGTGTTGCATCTGAGTTTATTCTGCTCTTCATGGTCTCCCCTGAAGTACTCAATCTAAGCTTTCTAAAAGGAGTAGGTCCTAGGGGAAAGGTGTAAAGGAAAATTAGAAGATGTGACTTCATTCCACTTCCAGCATCTGGAACATTCTATTGCTTACAGACATAATAAAAGTAGAGTGAAGGAATTTACAAAAACTGTCCTTGGCAGTGTGGGAAGAAGAGAAGGGGGAAAGGACAGGTAACATTTTTAAGAAAGAATAGTTAGTGTTTGATGCAGAATTCAGTAGAAAAGCTGAGTGACCTTCCTGAAAAAGCAGAGCAAATGAGGATGAGGACTTGGCCTGATCAGAAGAAACTAGCAATCCAGAGGTCTGTAGAGAAAAGGGAGGCAACTTACAAATGGGAGAGGATGGCAGCAAAAGGGAAAAGCTGAAGTGTTCAAGTTGGGACACTGGAGGAAGAAAACAGCCAGAACTGAATGGAGAGGAGGAAGAGGCAGTAAAGGTGTTATCAAGAGGCAGGTTCTAGAGATGGAATAAACGGTCCCTCCCCGTGAAATGGACAGGGACTGAAAACAGGTATTTTTAAGATAGAGATCCTTCTGAACGAGGCCACCATCAAGGTAGACCCAACAGAGGGTCTGGAGATTGCTATAAATTTCCAAATGGCCTTATCTTGGAGTCTACCAAACTCATCGTGTACTTGTCCACTATCTCTTGCCCTACCTAACCTTGACCATGACCTACTAAATTAATACCCTCTCTTTCTACTTGACTGCCCTGGCAGCGCTGTTGTTCCCTCTGTACTAAATATAGTTCCAGGGACAAAAGGGATGAAACACATGAAAGGCAACAGCTTAGGATATGTTAATATATGTCTTTCTTGTTCAGGACCAACTAATCCATCTCAGGAGCCCCCTAGAACGACTGGTTTTTGATGTTAGCTTATTTATTTGATGATTTAGTGATGAGTAAGTCCTCCCTCACTATATTTCGCAATACGAATTAAATCATAACGAGTAGCCACTCTGAGGATTAAATCCTATGTTAATTCTACTGTTTACTCTAAATAGAGGGGACGTTGATTTCATAATTAAAAGCCTCATATATTTAGATGGCCTTGTTTACCTAAGTAGTGACTTACAGTTAAGATCCTGAAAGCCTTTCTGTATGGCATGACCTTTCTGTGTCAAAGGCATTGTGTACTATGCCTTAAAGGCAAAAATATATCACTCAGCAGTGCTCTTAGCCAAGAAAATGGGGCATGGAAGGAAACAAGCCAAATGAGCAGTAAATTACCACAGATGCATGTGTATGGAGTTACTCTTTTAATTCAAATTACCAAAGAATGACCATTCTTTCCCTAGCTCTCTGTTCTCTCCAGAAATAGGTTACTATATTACTCTATGCCTCATACAGCTTCATATAGGCCTTCAGTATCCTAATTTGGCATTCTTCAAAGTGTGGGGTATGAAGAATAACGTTTTTAAGCTCTTAGTGTGCTATTTACAGTTCTGCGAGCCTTACGTGTATCTACTCATTTCACCCTCGCAACCAACCTGTGAAGTGGGTATTACTGTTGTGTCCATTTCTTAGATGAAAACCTCAGGCAGAGCAGGTTAATAACTTGCTCAAAGTCACCAGCTAGTATGTGGAAAAGTCTCAGAATCTGAACTCAGGAAAGTCAGTTTAACCAGTGCTTTTAATTACTGTGCAATGAGACCTCTGATTCCATGGAATTTCTACCAAAACGAAATTGGTTGGTACAAGAGATGCTCTAGACAGTACATGGACATGGCATTAAACGACATTTAATTGCATTATGAGAAAATTATTCCCTTCAATTCTCTTTCTGTCCTTGAGGTTAAATTAAACAAAGATTTATTCTGGTACTGCTGTGACTTGAACCCCTAACACCTGCTAATCCTTTTTTTTTTCTTTTTTTAACAGAGTTGGCAGCAGGCTCAGGGTCTTCCAGCCAGTTGTGTTATCTTGATTTTATGGCACGGGATACTGATTTCCATTTATGGTATTCATATATGGCTTTCATTTTTAGACTTACTTGAGTCAACAAATGACTCCATCTAAATAAAGCATTAAGTAAATATCACAGGTGGAATGCAGCTGTGACAACGTTTGTGAAAGTGTTTTCACATGATTGAAGTTTGGGAAACACTGTCCTGATTCTTCTATTTTGAAGTTAACTTTAAAGCAATGATTTTGGCAAACATTGAGTGAGATTCCTCGTGCTCTTATCAAAAAGATCCCCATCTTCCCTTCATCGGTTGAGGGCTCATCTGGGATGGAGTTTTCAGTAGGTCATACAGAAGGGAGAAAAATAATATAATGTGGGGAATTTTTAATACCACCATATAGGCTGAAAAAAAATTTTTTTCTGAAATCCTACTATATCTACTTTTTTAGCTTTAAAATCCCATTACTTTCTTACAAAATGATAGTGATAGTCAATAGATTGTTTGGTCTTTAATATCCCTATTTGGCAGAAGTAAAGATTTAAAACTTTAAAAAAAATTGTGCTGATCCAGAAAACATGAAATTTGGGTGCCATTGCTCAGTCACTGTTCATGGTAGGTTTTCTCTTCATTGCTTAGCATTCTTGAGTACTTCAGGAAGGGTGATATGGAATCATGCCAATCTCTTTCTAAAGTGCATTAAAGCATTTTCTTCAGGGAAATTATTAAAGAGATCCTGCTTATATGAAATTCTTTCATGTCTGTTCTCTAGATTTATAGTTTTCCTATCAAGACTACAGTGCTCATTATTAATAAAATAATTTTTAAAAGATGAGATATCTCTGAAATAGTTACTATGAGCAACCAATCCATTGGAATACTCCTATTCACTAAAATGTTTATTTCATTTTGCACTTCCAAAGTGGAAAGTTCAGAGCACGATTGAGAACTACTTAAACAGTCATTGGTTTTTTGTTTGTTTTTCTTTGACGTTGCTGCTGTTGTTTCTGGGACTTAGGAGAATAGAGAAGCTAAAAATCTTGGACATATTTAGGAAGAAAAGTCATTTTTCTGTTTTTTCATTTCATGCTTTGACTAACACATTTTTTTTACTCTGAGTTCAGAGTTGATCTAGAAGGAAACCATTGGAGATGCAGAAAAAGTTTTAAAAGGGAGAGGAGGCCCCAAATGCCCAATGTCAAGGAGACTAGAGTTGGAGGGGTTAATTGTAAGGCTAAAGCACAGACAAGAAGCAAAGTTCAAAGACTCCAGCAAAACTTAAGATGATTTGTCAGGATAGGGCTGAGTTAGCCAGGGGAGATCTGGCAAGTTCAAGGCCAGCATTGGCCAGCAACCCCAAATCAACAGGATCACTGCTATAGTCAATGCTCTAAGGAAGAAAACAAACTAGTTAGAGAGCTCTCAGACCTGAGACATTCCCAGGCTCCTGGATCACTCCGTAGACTTGGTGGATATTACTGGCTTTCATGTTTTTATTTCACTAACTCTAAGATGTCTGAGTAGCCCTGTCCCTTACATGACTTTCCTTGTACTTTAGAGGATCTTTATAGAGAGACAGGCAGATTCTCATATTCATGAGCCCAAAGACCTTGGTTTCAGCAGCAGATGGCAATGGCTTGTTCTGATCCGATGCTAAGCCCCATGTCCATATGGAGTCTTTCATGATCCAATACAAGTGGACCTGCAACAGGCCTATCAGACTAATGTCATCTTTTTTTCTCTTGGGAGTAGCCATGACCCAGAGTACCTGCAGAAAGCAGGTCCCGACTGAAATATGTGGATGCCTAAGCAGGCTAATAATTTGGCATCCTACTCATTGGTACTCTTTAAACGTACTTTGAATATGTACTCAAAGAGTATTTAATATACTTAGTAGATAGGGAAAGAGGGAGAGAAACTGATTATCAATAAAAATACATTATACTTCTCTCTGTTGAAAATGAGGAATTTATTACATGCTCTAACAGTAGCACTACCTTTTTAACTTATTTGGAATGGGATTCCTGATAAGTGTTTCCATAACTCTGAACTGGAGAGTGTTAGTCACAGCCTCTCCAAGAGTACAAGCAACATACATGGGTATAATTACAAAGTCTTGATCAAAATATACTTAAAAGTTTTTTTTTCTGGCTTTCATGTCAGCAAAATGTGTCCAACTTTTTCATATACCAGATCTTGTCATCGTCAGGAGTTTTTCTTTTTCTTGCCCAATTGTCCTAGCTAGAACCTCCAGTAAAATGTTGAGTAGATGTGTTGAGAACAGACATCCTTGTCTGGTTCCCGATCTTAAGTATAAAACATTTTTCATCATTTTTTTAAAAAGGTTTTATGTATTTTTCAACAGAGAGACAGCGGAGAGGGAACACAAGCAGGGGGAGTGAGAGAGGGAGAAGCAGGGTTCCTGCTGAGCAGGGAGCCCGGTGTGGGACTCGATCCCTGGGATCATGATCTGAGCCAAAGACAGACGTTTAACAACTGAGCCACCCAGGCGCCCTGATCTTTCATCATTAAATATACTTTTAACTGAGTTTTTCATGGCCAGCCTATATCTGTTGAAGTTCCCTTCTTAGTTTGTCAAATGCTTTTACCACAGAGAAATATTAGATTTTGTCTAATGCTTTTTTTTTTTTTTGGCATCTATTGAGATGATCATGTGGTTTTTGTCCTTTATTCTATTAATATGGTCTATTACATTGTTTGATTTTTAGATGTTAAACCAACCTTGCATTCCTGGGATGAATCCCAATTAGTCATAGTGTTTAATTCTTTTTATATGTTGCTAGATTCAGTTGGCTAGTTTTTTGTTGTTGTTTGGGGTTTTGGGTTTGTTGTTGTTGTTTTTGAGAGAGAAAGCAAGCAAGCATGGGGGTGGGGGGCAGGGGGAAAGGGAGAGATCAAGAATCTTAAACAGGCTCCACGCCCAGCACAGAGCCTAACATAGGGCTTGATCTCACAAACCTCAGATCTGACCTGAGCGAAAATCAAGAGTCAGATGCTTAACTGACTAAGCCACTCAGGCACCGCTGGCTAGTATTTTTTTGAGGATATTTGTATATTTTTCCAACTTTATAATTCTTCTTTTTCTTTGCAGTTTTTACAGAATCAGTTGACTGACTTTTATGCAATGAAACTAATCTCTTGCACCCATGTTAATTGACTGCTCAGATGATTGTCAGCTGCTTCATTCCAGGATGCTTTCCCTGGCTTACAGTTCCTCTGTACATGTGCTTACCACTAAAATGCTGAGTACTCAATATATAAAGAAGTTTCTTAAAATTTCCACTGCTATCTACTTATCCTCTAGAGGGACTAGTTCACATTTGCCAGTAATTTAAGGAGTAGCTATGGAAACATGAGCTCACTGGCACCTTATTTCCAATTTATTTGGTGATAATATGGTACAGTTTACCAATTCATGTCCTGGGACTGGCTGGGCCACACCATAATCTAGCTCTGAGGGTAGGGGCTGAGAAGAAGAACTTCCTCATTAAACTCTGATGTTTGGGTTCATAGTCCCTGATAGGGAGCTCTCGGGATTCTTTCCATTTTATATTGTACCAGCTATGGTTTGGAACAGCATAATCACAAAACAATATTCATATCTTCCCCTTTCATCACTTTCTTTGGGAGAACGGAGACAGAACACCTAGCCGAGCACATGGTACCAAAGCCTTGCCAACTGGTGAAGTCACATGTGTAGAGCCTCCCAAGCTTAGAGTGCAGGGTTCAATAAGGCAGCTTGTTGAGCAGGTATAACAGGTACCAAGACAGACTTGGATCTGCCTTTTAGTCTGAACTAACTACATCAGTGGAAAATGATTTTTGTTATTTGATGAGAGCTTTAGGCTTAGGCACCTCTCATTGTGATAACTCAGGCCTTTTATAACTGTTTTCAGAGGAAGAGAGACAAAGAAAACAAGGGAGAACAACTCTGACCATGGTCTAAAGCCAGGCTTCTGTCACTAAGCAATAAAGAAAAAAGCTCAAGTAGCCCTTGCATAAGTGGGAATTTGCGGTTTCTAAAGCTGCCCATTCCCCAAACGACTAAAATATGTTATTGGCATTTGGCACTGTTTCCTATGTTTTGCTCTCCTTAAATTTCTCTTTAAAAGGGTTTGAGTTTAAAGGCAGAACCACTGAAAAATGCAATTTAATCATAGAACTGTGAAAGGCCGATTTAACCCCAGGATGCCCTGTTTTGTTTTGTTAAACCAGAACTTTGAACCAGGCTTATTCCCAGGGGCTGCTAGGAAGTCTAAGGGTAGGAAAAGAGAGAGGCAGAGGAAAGAAAATGAGTAGGCCAGACCAGCCCTGAGATGGCACCACCATGCACCAAGGGCTTCCCACCGTCACCAAGTGAATCCAGGATGTACACTGGAAAGAGGAGAAAGGGATGGGAAATTGAAGAAAGAGAACCCAGAGCCAAGGACAAGAGTGGAAGGACTCACTGGTGGCACAGTCTTCCATACCACAGGCTGTCACGGGACAGAACATGAGAATTTCAAGAGCTTCTTGGCCCCGATTCACTTTTTTAAAAGTTGTGTTTTCCCCCAGATTATTAAAGTATATTCATGTCACAGAATCTGGAAGAACAGTTACTAGGGAGAAAGTAACCACCTGGCAGCATGGTGGAGAGGTTCAGATCCCAGCCCTTGGTAGACCAGAGTTTGAATCCCAGGTCCACTGTTCAGCACCCCCACATAGAGTGGGGGGAATAAGATCTAACAATGATGTGAGGATTGAATGAGATCACCTACCTAGCCAAGATTAGCTGCTTCTGCTATTGTTAATTACTATTAGCCCATCAGCACAGTTAATAATTAGATATACATCTGGCTAGTTCTTTTTTATGCCAAAACATGGCTCATTCTTTACAGTATATAAATTTTTATCTTGCTTTAACTTATTAAATAATCTTCAGAAGCACTAGCTCTTTTGTTTTCTTGTACAAGATTCTATTGCTATAGTTTAATGCCTTTTCCTTTTTATTGGACATTTAGGGGTTTCCAATTCTGTATTATAAATAATACTAGGATATACATCCTTGTATAAAATCATTTAGCTTCTGGTTATTTAAGATAAATTCAGAAGAGGAATTATTATAGTCAGGGTTTGAACTTTTTAAAAGCTCTGGATAGTTTACTAGCTTCATACCTGCCAACATGGCCAGTTCTCCCTTCAGCATTAGCCACTGTTATTTTTTTTTAAGATTGATTGATTGATTGATTGATTGATTGATTGATTTGAGGGGAGAGGGTAGGCAGAGGGAGAGGGAGAAGCAGGCTCCCCGCTGAGCAGGGAGCCCGATGCAGGGCTTGATCCCAGGACCCTGGGATCATGACCCGAACCAAAGGCAGACACTTAACTAGCTGAGCCACCCAGGAGCCCCAGCCATTGTTATTTTAAGCACACGCACATGCACATGTGCACGTCTTTGATAATTTTGGAGGCAAAAAAAGATTCCTCATTATTTGACTTTGCGTATCTATTTTTTTATTATTTGGGAAGCTAAGCATTTTTTTGTATGTTTATTACTACAGTTTAAAAAAATGATTACATATTTTGCCCATTTGAGACAGGCTATTTTTTCAGTTAGTTTGCATGAGTTCCTTATACATTAGGTGTCATGTTTTTCCTAGTTTTGTTGTTTGCCCTCGGATTTTATATATATGATGTTTTGATAAACAAAAGTTTTCAACTTTTATGAGTTCAGATCTGTCCACTTTTCCCTTTTGTGATTTTTTTCTGAGGCTTTAAATCCTACGAAGCCTTTCTCCATGTTTGAATCAGATGAATAAGAATTTGCATTTTCTTATCTTTTAAAATAGTTTATTTTATACATTTAATAATTTACTAAGTTTCTGGGACTTATTTTTCTTCATGGTATAAGTGAGGGTATAAGGGTTTTTCCCCAAAAAATGAGTAAGCAGTCATTTCAGCTCCTTTTTAAATTATCTGTCCTTTCCATGCTGACTTTTGATTCCAAATTCATCATAATCTAATTACATGTGTGTCCTGGGGTCTGTTTCTGAGCGATCACTTCTATTTCCTCAGCAGCAAGTCTAATCGCCAGTACCAATCATTTGAATTTCATGATATTTTCATATGTAGTAGCACAAATATATCCTCATATTCTTGTTTTATAAAATTGTCTTACCTACGCCTGCCCTTTTATCCTTCCAGACCGACTTTGGAATCAACTTGTCAACTCAATTTACTTTTTAAATTATTTTAATAATTGTACTGATTCCAAGTTGAATTTTTGTACTTTTTCTTAACAGTGAGAATTTTTAGCTCAGGACTTGAAAAGAAACACACATAGTTTACATTTATGTAGATTAATAAACTAAAGAATTTATTTTAAGGGCACCTGGGTGGCACAGTCGGTTAAGTGTCCAACTCTTGGTTTTTGCTCAGGTTGTGATCTCAGGGTTGTGAGATAGAGCCCTGCATCAGGCTCCGTGCTCAGCATGGAATCTGCTTGGGACTCCTTCTCTCCCTATCCCTCTGCCCATCCCTCCCTAAAATAAACAAGTCAATCTTTTCTTTAAAAAAAAAAAAAAGAATTCACTTATTGTTTAATCTTAAATATAAGTATGATTGAATGATCACAGCCAAATGCTGCCAAAACTTGTCAGGAGACAGTTGCAGAGCCAGCCACTTCCTGTCAAGTTATAAGACTTTTACAGACTGTACATTAATATTCATTTTTGAGGTACAGAAGGAGCTGAACATGTACCAAATGTTCCAATGCTTCAGTATTTTTTATTTTACATAATCAACAAGAATGTTAGCTATTTCAATGATAAAATGCTTTGCGAGATCAGTTCAAAAAATTGCCCACTCTGGCCTTTCTGGCTGCCCACAGAATTCATCCTCCATTGTCCTTCTGTTTGGAGAGCTGACTAGCTCATCCCTCAGGAATTGTACATGTCCCAGGAGTTCATGAGTCACACATCCCCTGGAGGTTCTGCTAAAGTGCATGTGGTGTTTAACTGGCAGCAAGTCTTCTGCCCTCTAGGTTCATGCCATTAAATCATAACCTCATCTGGTCCCAGACTTGCCATTTTGTTTGGACAAAGTTGCCGTTTAAATGTTTGGCTCTGGGGCCTGCAGTAGGAATATTCCAGAAATATTCCATTTCAGCTTTTTGAATGCAAAGGTTGAATGTACTTGGAAAGGCCTGGAATGGAAATGAAGCATTAACCTCCTTAACAAGTGATCTGTTTACATCTGTGGAAGGCGGCAGAGCAAGATGGGGTCAAGTGGTAGCTAGAGTCAAAAATGCCTTAGGAACTAACTGACACTAGGCCACATATGAGAGCAGGCCAAGGCACTAAAATCAGACAGGCCTGAGTTCAAACTCCAGCTTTGGTGCATATTGGCTCTCTGACCATGAGACACACCCCTGAATCTTTCTGTCTCCGTTTACTTAACTGTAAAATGAGTAGGATACTACTTATTTTGGGCAGTTGCAGTAAGAATTGGAGGTAAGTACAGAAAGCATCCAGAACTCATACATGATGATAGCAATAAATAGGAGTTATCAAGATCAGAACTTTTTCAAGGAATGATGAAGTAGGTAGGCATTGTGAGAGCGGGAGATGGATGCACAGTAGATAAAAACTAGAAGCAAGTTTGGAAAGACAGGATGTACCTACCTAGCTTGTGGGAAGACCTTGTAGGGCATACTTAGGAGTTGAGACCTTATCTTGTAGGGGCTGAGGAAGCTTCGAGGGGTTTTCATTAAAGAAATACCAGTTGGGGGTGCCTGGGTGGCTCAGTTAAGTGTCCAACTCTTGGTTTTGGCTCAGGTCACGATCTCAGGGTCGTGAGATGCTCAATGGGGAGTCTGCTTGAAGATTCTCTCCCTCTGCCCCTCTCTCCACTCTTGCGCATGCATGCGTGTGCATGCACTCTCAAACAAACAAATCTTAAGAGAAAAAGAAAGAAATACCAGTTCTAGGAACATACTGAAGTGTAGTGGTTAGTGCTGGGCTCTGGGAGTCCAGCTCCCTACTCTAGACGTCCAAGCTGAGTGACCTTGCACAAATGACTTAAGCCTTATAAACCTCAGTTTTATCACCTCCAAATTGGTAATTGGTAAAAACATTGACCTTTTAAGGCTCTTGTGCATAATAATAATGGTTATTTATTTAAGGCTCACTATGTGCCTGCAAATGTTCCAAGTGCTGGACTTGTGCTAGCTTAAGGAAAAAATGAATTAAAAAGCTTAGGGCAGTGACTGGCACAGACTAAACAGTCAGTCACTGCTGTGGGGGTGGTGCACCAGCTGGTGTCATTTTTATCACTTGTTCAAATCTGTGTTTTAATAAGATCGTTCTGGTGATGGCATAGAGAATGGGCTGGTGTGGTTAGGGCTGGAGGCCAAGAGAGCGGATAGGACAATAGTAGTTTCACACACATGTTTAAAAATTCATTGAGTTGTACCTAAGATCTCTGCACTTTATCTTATATATGTGATACCTCAATTTAAATATATATATGAGAGGTAGGCAGTGAAAGCTCTTCCCTCAGTTGACCTAAGCTACTCTACAATTGCCTGGAGTTCCAATTAGCTGAGTGCTCTTCACTAAAAAAAAAATAATAAAGTAAATTTAAAAAAATAAAGGAGAGACTGAGGAAATGAAGTAATATCCTTTTTCAATTACCCATGCTCCTGAAGAACAGAAAGCCCAAGGAAAACAAAAACCTCTACGACTCATACAAAACTCTGACCTGCTTGATAGTTTTCCCTCGGCTAGAGCCACCAGCCGTAGCAAATGACTGTAGGAGAGTCCTCGCTCTTCTGGCCTAGTGGCACAGAGATGCTGGAAGGGAGAAACGCAGACTACTGGTGTGGAGAGGCTCAGAGGCTGGACCAGATCACAGACGGTCTGCCCTCATCGCTCTGAAAAATTGGCTCTTTACGGGGCTTCCTTTCTTAGGACCCATTTCCATTTAGATTTTACCAAAACTCTGAACACATCACATGTGGGCCTGCTATTCAAAATGCTTTTGTCTTTGAACCTGATCTTATCTCTGAATGTCGTCCTGTTGTAAAATCATAGTTTCCATTTTTTTAAGGCCAAGTCTAAGGCAGGTTAGTCAAGTACATTGACTTTTCCTTGAAATGACGCCAAACTACATGGTAAAAATGTTCAAGTTTGGTAACAGACCTCTGCACAGTGCCCTGGGTGGTATGAAATTATTGTGACCTCTGAGTGTCTGGGGAATGGATAAAAAAAATATGATATCAATACTGTTTCTCCTTTTATTGACTACAAAACACCCATTTAAAACTATAGGAATTTGGGGACCAGCCAGGTGATCAAAATCAAATAATGTGCCTCAGGGGAGGGAGACGTGAGGTCATTTCTGAGAGGACAGAAAGGAAGAAGCAGAGCTGCAAAAGGGCATTGAAAACGTTAAGTGAGATTCTAGAAAATGCTATATGCATCCTGATTGCTTACTTACTAACTCCCAGTTAGGTATTTCAAGAGATAAGATTAAATGTCTAGAATTCAGTGATAATTATGTAAACAAAAACCTGACCTTAAATTGCCTGGTATTAGATAGGGCTATTGACACTCCATATATCTTATAAGTCATTCTAATTGAATGGGGCAGTGTTACCTTCCAAAACCTAAAAACACCCGTAAGTCAGGGAACATTCTGATTAGACACATAGGTCTCCTTAGATACAAGCATCAAGTCTAATGCAATCATGACAGGTTCACTAATAGGCAGTTTTCAAGAACTTTTGTGAAAATGAACAGGTTATCGGAGACAAGTGAAAACATAGGCCAAACAAAACCAAAAAAGGAAGGTCTTCTCCATTTTTATAATGTTCACATATATGCATATGCAAATTTCATGTATATATTTCTAAAGCCATGCTCTGTAGAGCTGTCATTTTTTTTTTACCAACTTAAGCATTTACTATAAAAGTGTTAACTCACATTCATTATTTAAACGTCAAAAAACAGAATTTATATATATATATTGAAAATACAAAAAGGCTACTTATAAATTGAGGCCTTGGGGACGAGCAGAGCAGTCTCAAACATGTCCAAAACGGCTGAAGAGTGAAAGCAGCCTGGCTTGAGGCTTTTATTGCGGTTAGGGGTGGGCCTGGGTGAGGATTCCCATAGGAAGCAGGAAATTGGGTGTTTTGAATCTCTTGCAGGTGCTAAAGGGAGAACACTTGGGCTGCCCATCAGCTTGCCCAGGTGTGGGGCACAAGAAGAGGTGGGCGTGAGGCTTAAAAGCTGTTTGCAAACATCAAAATAGAGTTTAACTCTGTATTACAAACATCATCCACACAGTCACCAATTTGTTCTTCCATTGTTACCACCCAAATTTCTCTTCCTCCTCCACTCTTACTACCCCTCTTTTGCCTCTAAGAAGTTATCACCTTTGAATGTCTGTGGTAGATTTCTTTCCTTTTTTATTGAGGTATAATTGATATATGACATTATGTTCATTTCAGGTATTCAACATGATTTGCTGTTGTTGTATATTGGGAAATGGTCACCACAGCATAAATCACCATACATAATTAACAAAATTGTTTTTCTCGTGATGAGAATTTTTAAGATCTACTCTCTTAGCAACTTTGAAATATGCAATACAGTGTTAATTATAGTCACCATGCTGTACATTACACTCCCGTAACTTATCTATTTTATAACTGGATGTGTGTACCTTTTGACTCTCTTTTCCCATTTCATTTACCACCACTCCCCCCACCACCACCCCCGGCAACCACCACCAGCCTGTTCTCTGTATCTGTGAGCTTGAGTTGGTTTGGGTTTTGGTTTTTTTGTTTTTTTGTTGTTGTTGTATTGTTTTGGTTATTGTTGTTTTAGATTCCACATTTTTGTGAGATCATACGGTATTTGTCTTTCTGTCTGACATTTCACTTAGCATAATGCCCTCAGGGTTCATTCATGTTGTCACAAATGGCAAGACTTTGTTCTTTTTTTTATGGTTGAGTAATATTCCTGCGTGTGTTTGTGTGTGTGTGTGTGTGTGTGTGTGTGTGTGTCACAGTTTCTTTATCTATTCATCCATCAGTGAACACTTAGATTGTTTCTATATCTTGGCCATTGTAAATAATGCTGCAGTAATCATGGGAGTGCAGGTATCTTTTCTCATTAGTATTTTCATTTTCTTCAAATAAATACCCAGAAATGGAATTGCTGGATCATATGGTGGTTCTATTTTTAATTTTTTGAGGAACCTCCATACCATATTTCCTAGTGTTAGCACCAAATTACATTCCCACCAACAGTGCACAAGCATTCCCCTTTCCACCAACACTTTTTATTTTTTGTCTTTTCAGTAATACCCATTCTAAAAAATGCAATGTGATAGCTCACTGTGGTTTTGATTTATATTTCCCTGGTGATTAGTGATGTTGAGCACCTTTCATGTACTTGTTGACCATCTATATGTCTTCTTCAGAAAAATGTCTATTTAGATCCTCTGCCCATTTTTCTTTTTTTAACAAGCTTTAATTGACTTTATTTTTCTTGTATAAAACTGTGTGGTGGCAGGACACCTGGGTGGCTCAGTTGGTTGAGCTGACTGATTTCGGCTCAGGTCATGATCTCAGGGTCCTGGGATTGAGCCCCGCTTCGGGCTCCACTGAAAGTCTGCTTGAGACTCTTCCTCTGCCCTTCCCCCTGTGCGCATGCATGCTCCCTCTCAAATAAATAAGTAAATAAATAAATCTTTCAAAAAAAATCAAACTATGTGGTGGCTACAATTGGAGCCTGGGTGCTCTGCACGGAGACTCTGCTGTGGGTCTTTACAAGATGGTCAGTGAATTCCTGATAGGGAGACTTGGTGAACACAGTCTCTTTCCAGAGGTCAGGGGTGAGAGAGCCGTAGGTCTTGGAAATGGCATCAAAATTGGCATTGGCCAAGTTACCCAGGGTGGCAGTGCAGCCCCTGGCCAAGCCCTCTGCCCATTTTTTAATCAGGTTCTTTTTTGCTGTTGAGTTGTAGGACTTCTTTATATATTTTGTATATTAACACCTTATCAAATATAAGATTTACAGGTATTTTCTCCCATTCACTAGTTTGCCCTTTTATTTTGTTGATGGTTTCCTTTTTTGTATAGAAGCTTTTTTTTTTTTTTATAGAAGCTTTTTAGTTTGATGTAGTCCCACTTGTTTATTTTTGCTTTTATGGCCATTGTTTTTCGTATCAAATCCAAAAAAAATCCTTGCAAGACTCATGTCAAGGAGTTTACCACCTGTCTTTTCTTCTAGGAATTTTACGGTTTTAGGTCTTACATTCAAATCTTTAATCCATTTTGAGTTAATTTTTTTGGTATGGTGTAAGATAGCGGTCCAGTTTGATTCTTTTCTCTGTCCTGTCTCGTTTTCCCAGCACTATGTATTGAAGAAACTGGCCTTTTCCCATTGTCTATTCTTGGCTCATTTGTCATACATTAATAGACCATATACATGTGGGTTTATTTCCAGGCTGTCTATTCTGTGCCATTGATCTGTGTGTCTGTTTTCATGCCAATACCATACGGATTTGATTACTATAGCTTTGTAATATAGTTTGAAATCAGGGACCATGATACCTCCAGCTTTGTTCTTCTTTCTCAAGATTGCTATGGCTATTTGGGGTCTTTTGTGGTTCCATACAAATTTTAGGATTGTTTGTTCTATTTCTGTGAAAAATGCCATTGGGATTTTGGTAGGAATTCCACTGAATCTGCAGATTTCTTTGGGTAGTATGGACATTTTAACAATACTAATTCTTCCAATCCGTGAGCACAGAATATCTTCATTTATTTGTGTCTTCAGTTTTTTTCATCAGTGTCTTACAGTTTTCAATATGTAGGTCTTTCACCTCCTTGGTTAAATTTATTACTAGGTGTTTTATTCTTTTTTGATGTAATTGTAAATGGGATTGTTTTCTGAATTTCCCTTTCTGAGATTTCATTACAGATTTCTATTTTTAAAGTCCACCCTTCTTTCCCCCAACATACCACTCTATAGAGGTAGCTTTCATTAACGATAGCTGGTCTGTCTTCTGGACATTTCTACACATTTACAAATGTTAATTTTTAATTTAATTTTTTATTTTTTTGCAAATAGGATCAAGCAATACTACCTTTTTGCATCTTGCCTTTTTCACTTTATAGTATACTGTGGACATCTGGGCATATGTTCACACTGAGTACACATAAAGGTTTACCTCATTCTTTTATCAGCTACATAGTATAGAGTTATCTTAATTTTTTTTTAAGATGTTATTTATTTATTTGACAGAGAGAGACACAGTGAGAAAGGGAACACAAGCAGGGAGCCTGAGACACCAGGCTCCGTCCCAGCACCCTGGGATCGTGACCTGAGCCGAAGACAAAACGCTTAACGACTGAGCCACCCAGGCACCCCAATCTTAATTTAAAAAAAAAAAAGATTTATTTTATTTATTTTAGAGAAAGAGAGAGAGCCCGAGCAGGGGGAGGGGCAGAGGGAGAGAAATCTCAAGCAGACTCCCCACTGAGCACAGAGCCAGCCGCAGGGCTCCATCCCACAACCTTGAGATCAGGACCAGAGCCAAAATCAGGAGTCAGATGCTCAACTGACTGAGCCACCCAGGCGCCCAGAGTTATCTGAATTTTTGACCAGTGCATTCTTTCTCTACTAGAACCAGTACTGCAGTAAACCCCCTCATATAATTCCCTGAGAACTTGTGTGACTATGTCTGTAGTGTAAATTAGTTAATATGAGACTGCCAGGTCAAAGGGTAGATGTGCTTTGTAGTTTGAGAAGTATTGCCACTTGCCTTCTGAAAAGGTAAGTGTATTTTACTTCCATTCAGTATCTTTTTTTTTTTTTTAAGATTTTATTTATTTGACAGAGAGAGAGACAGAGAAAGAGGGAACACAAGCAGGGGGAGTTGGAGAGGGAGAAGCAGGCTTCCCGTTGAGCAGGGAGCCCGACACGGGACTCAATCCCAGGACATCATGACCTGAGCCGAAGGCAGACACTTAACCGACTGAGCCACCCAGGCGCTTGAGAATACCTATGTTCCTACACCCACTTAATTGTCTATATTAACAATATTTTTAATCCTAGCCAATCTGATAAATAAAAAATAACTTCACACTATTATTGTAATCTGTATGCTTTTCCACCATAAGGTCGAGCATCTTTTTTTTTGTTACTCGCCATTTGTAGTTTTTGTAAGTTGCCTGTTTATTTCATTAACCTGTATTTAAATTATGTTATTGGTGTTTTTCTTATTATTTTGAAAGAGCTCTTTCTGTATTAAGGAAATTGGCACTTTTTTATAACAAATGGGAACTATCTTTCCCAGTTTGTTTTTGTCATGTCACTTTGTAAGTGGTATTTTGTATTTTACTAATTTTTTAATTTTACATATTCACATTTATTACTCTTCTATGGCTTCTAAGATTATAAAATGGCTTCTAAGATTATAAAATATTTGCCCCACATAAATATTTTTCTAACATTTTTCTCTAATATTCTTTGTAGTTTTAAAATACTTTTATGGTTTTCTTTTTATATTTAAATCTCCAATGTATCTGCAATTATTTTTTTATGAAATGAGTTAGAGATTCAATTTTATTTTTTCCACAACGTCTAACCAGTTACCCCAGCATCATTTATTAAATAACGTATCTTTCCCCACTTTTATTGTATTGTAAGTTCCCATACATATTTGAACCCATATCCTGGGTATACAGATGTCCAGCATACGGACGCCAGATAATATTCTTGAATAACAGGATGTATGAAATCATAATCAGTACTGTGCAGTGAGTGGTGGTTTACTACTTGTTGACTCCTTGAGGCAAAGAAGAAAAATTACCAGCTGTCTTAAGACAATGGCATGCAAGCTAATAAAGAGCACCTATTTCAGTTTATATGCGGGGTTGTTTTTCCTCACGTCAGTAACCCAGCAGTTTATTAGATCACAACCTTCTAGCCAGAAACTCATTTTGGTTTCTCATTTAATCTTAAGCATTGCTGGTCTCATAAAAGCTGTTAAGTAATAGTAATGTTGAGCACTTATATTGTGCTTTTCGTCCCTCGGTGCTATCTAAACTTTAACTAATTAAATGCACTGATAAAAGGAAGGGATTTGCAGACGTCTTTAGGAAAACTGATATCTGGTTGCACACCTGTGAGGGGATGATTCCTAAAAAGCACTAACTCCCTCTTTGAATGGCACTCAGCAAGCAGAGGAATAAAAAGCTGCTGACATTATTTCACTTCTTTTGAAAATTTCCTTGGGTATCTTCTAATTAGTCTGGTTAAACTCACCTTTTATCTATCTCCCCAGATATTCCCTTTCTACATTCCTGGGGGTATTCAACAAGTTTCTTTTGATGTTTTCCCTGTTGGTTAATCACAAAATCATAGAATCTTCAAACTGAGAGGGATCCTTATTGATCCTCCGGTTTTGAATGACTTAGTGCAGTCCCTTTATTCTGTGGATGAGGAAGCCGAGGCACAGACAAGTGAAGTGACTTACAAAACGGGTTGTACAGCTCCCCGGGGACATGGCTGGGATCGAAGCCTAGACGCTCCACTCCTCTCCTAGCCCTCAGTCAGCTCTGTCCTTTGTTTCTCTCTGTGAGCATTTCAGTTTGCCTTTTACTATTTTTTACATTTTTTTTTCATTTCGGTTTCCATCCTTCCCCTACTTCTCCTCCCCTTCTTTACTTTCTGCCTCTTCTGTGTCTACTGTCCTTACATGATCAGGTAATGTTGCTTTTATTTCTCCTGATAATCTCTCTATCCCTTCAAATGTGGAGGCTCTTGTTGTTTTCTGTTGAGATGTTTTATTATTGGTCTCTACTCAAGCCCTCTCTGAAAAGCCATCCTTCTTTCAGTACATGCATAGAGGGAGCTAAGTTTTGCTTTGCTTTGCTTTTTCCAGCTGTAGTTGCTTCTCCTTTTACGAAGTTACTTCTCTAGTTTTAGTAAGTAGGCTAGGGTTTAAGTTGATGTTAAGTCAATTTTTGTCACAGAATTTGGTGGCTACTTTAACTGGTGAATTTCCCAGTAGTTTAAGAGTAATGTAATATTTAAAATCATATTCCATATTCAGAAAATAACACAAGATGTGACCATTTAAGAAAATTGTTATACAAGGTGCAAATATGTTGGACAAAAAAATCTTTCTGGAAGTCAAAGGCAGATCCATTTCGGATCAAAATTGTGGGCAGAGGTAGATACAGATGTAAACAGTGCATCTTGCTTCCAGGCCAAGACTGAGTCAGTTTAGAAATCCTCTGTTTCTACATTGTGGGTCAGTAGGCATCCAGAGATCTCAGAATTCCCAGGCTGAACCAAACCCAGAAGCTTCAGTCTGCCCTCGGATGCCCTTAGAAAGACCCCTTCCTAGAGTAGTGAAAGGTGCTTGGGGTGGGGGGGGGGGTCTGTGTCTGTCACCAACCAGCTGGGTGATCTTGCACAACTCACATCACCACAGGGCCTCAGTTTTCTCAGATATTAAAGTAAGGAAGCTGAGTTTAAAAGACCATTTAGGGCCTTTCCTTATTTACTATTCAGTGAGTTAGTAATATCTTAACTAAAGCCGAAATGAACAATAGAGACCTAAATATAATTTATTTCAGACATACAACTAATTAACTCAATAGAGAAGCAAAATTCTGCTGACCGTACCATGAGAATTTTCTGGAACTATCTCAATTTAAAATATTTTAATCTGATAAAAAATTTAAAGAGAAAAAATATTTTAATCTGTTTTCCTCATAAATACATGTGTACCTCTCTCAGACCATGTGACCTGTTTGGGGGCTCACGACATGGGGACCACATAATTGTACTCACCCTTTGCAGATGCTGCCACTGAAGTTCCTCAAGGTTGTGGCCCTGGAGGCACTTCACTGGGTGCAGAAAAACTCTGCGAAGTGGGCCCCATTCCATATAGTTTTCTGAATAAGCAGTTTGTGTTCTTGGCTTCATCTTTGCCATTCACCCATTAAAGAAAATTGAAATTGAAATTGTTTTTCTTTTATTCCCTGAGACTGTTTCCAGCAGGAAGCAAAATGTGATTTGATGGAAATGATGAGGGCCACTCACAAATCTACCCAATTACATCAACCCAGATTAAATTATCACCTAGTTTACAAAGTCTAAGTAGAAATTGTCACCTTTGGAAGAGGCTCAGATAAGGGCTAATTGGTATCCTCATAATCCACCCACAGTGAAGTGCTTGATTAGCCAAAGTTTCCATCCTGTGAGAGGGGTGGGGAACAGCTGATCACAGAAGTTTTCTGTTTATGCACAAACCACCCAGTACTGAGCCATTATAAGGAGCTCAGGGGTACCTGGGTGGCTCAGTCAGTTGGGCGTCTGAGTCTTGGTTTCAGCTCAGGTCATGATCACAGTCGTGAGATCGAGCCCTGCATCGGGTTCTGCGCTCAGCAGAGTCGGCTTGAGATTCTCTTCCTCTGCCCCTCACCCCACTCATGCTGTCCCTCTCTTTAGAAAGAAAAAAAAAGGAGCTCAAAGGCTAGTTATGGGAAAATGGGGTTTTAACAAACTTTTTGAAATAGGAAAACATTGTACTAGTTATTTCCTTTATTCCCCCTTTTTAAGTAAGTTCTGCACCCAATGTGGGAGAACTTACAACCCCAAGATCCAGAGTCGCGTGCTCTGCTGACTGAGCCAGCCAGGCGCCCCTAGTTATTTTCTATTTTTAAGAAAAATAATATGGTGGTATGCTTTTTATTTTCTATTTTTAAGGACTTACAATTAAGAATGGTAAAATTTAATGAAGATTCAGAATATTCTCACTGAGTGTTAGGGTTTTCAAACCTGAGCAGAATCTACAGACTGTTTTTCCTAACTCTCCATGAACTCACCTGACCGGGATCACTAGACTTCATGGTATCCACGTGTTAATGCTGAAAAATGGCACTCAGAGAAAAAATAGTGAGCACAACCTATCATGGTCCTCTGGCCAAGCAAATGCAAACTAAATTGTATGTGAAATCATTTTACAGTGTGTGACAGTTTTGATTCTTTCATTTCATCAAGCTGGCTTGTTACTAGTGAGTGGCAGGTGGCTTTGTTTACCATGAATGGGGTCTTCTGGCTCAACTTTTGAGGAGGGGCCACAGTATTCCCAACAGTTGTCCAGAATCTAGATATTACACAGTGCCTGAGGAGTGCTTGTACTGAAATGGAAGGCAACTTGACAAATCAGGGGAAAGCAATGAGCCGATACATAAAGAAATTCAATGAGAAAGAGTTTTTTTCTTTTTTTCTTGCCCAAGTTACTAGTGGTCTGTCCCTCTCCCCCTGTAGATTTTGAACGGTGTGGTGGTGCCAAGGGAGTGAAGGTAACGGACATAAAAGAATCATTCGTGCCGTTTTCCTGATCCCACAGATCTCTATTGGCCACAGACCTTGAACATGACACTGCAATTTCCTGGTGCCACACATGAGTAATAAGCAGCTGTTTCTGAAACTGTGGTTTGGAGAAGGCAGCACTAGGTTATTTTTTAACTTAATTGTAATTTTTGATTGGTCTGCAAGAAAGTAAATCAAATAAAGTCTGTTGTCTTAGTCTGCAAGAAAGCCATAGGCCTCAAATTTCAATGCTGACCATCTTGACCAGAATAGAAAGGGGGGAAAATGTGTGTATCCCTGAGCTGGAAGTTCAACCAGGCAGCTTTCGTGGGCTCTGCAGTCCCAGAAGGGTAAGCATAGTTGGTATATGGGTCCGCCAGCTGGAGGATGAAAAGTGACACTGGACGACTCCTTGAGTTTTAGAAGTACCTAAAATGATGAGTGCAAAAAATTCATACAAAGATTGCAGAAATAAACAATAGAAAAATTGGGAAGAAGATACCAGCTGGATCCTTATCCTACCATGTGATGAGAGGACACATAATTTTAAATCACAAATGGAAGTGTGTATTCTTCGACTACCTGACCAGTAAAATACCTCTGAAATAATCACATGTGCATACCCTCCGACTAAGTCAATCAGACTAGTACCTTCCTTAGTATAAGAAATTAAGTGTAATGGAAAACAGAAGCAAACTCGTTTTCCCTATTTTGGGCATCTGCCTTTTCTCAAGCAGATGGGGCAGCTTGGTATGGAGAAGGTGAAGGAGAAGTGCAGGGGGTTAGCAGATGGGGGAAGAGCTACAGATGTTTCTGCTAATTACTTTGTCATGGTTTTGTTCACGTAGACTGGCCACTTGGGGAAGGTAAGTGGAGGGATAACTAAAGCTCATCTCAGAGGTCCAGTTCACCTTCGCTCCTGACACCCTGAAATGACCACCTGGTTAACTAAAACCACTAGCCTTGTTACACTAAACATGGAATGACCTTGTGACTTCTGATGGATTATTATAAAGTTACATTAACCTGTGACTAATTACAAATCTCAAGTGCTTGAAAGAAGGAATGAATCTAAATCATATAAAGTTTCTGTTTAGATTAAGATAAATAGTAAGTTATTATTTATTAATCACATGCTCTAAGTTAGACATTATGTCCAGTGCTTTCATTATATTAAATCTGATCCATCCCTCAACGCTGCAAGGTAGATATTATCCTAATTTTTCAGTTGAGGAACTGAGCCTCAAAAAGGTTAAGTAACTTGCCAACGTCTCATGGCTGGAAAGTGGATGAACTAGAATTTGTACTCAGATCAGCTTTGCCTTTTCCACTGTGCTTTGCTGCTTCCCAGTACCCAAAGACAACTAAGTTCTGAGGGAGTATGGAAAACTATGCAATGTCAGCCTCTCTGGAAGAGTCCCTGATGAATCAAACTACCACACACCAGAAAAATACAGCCAAGTTGTCAAGAAGCAAAAACTATGATAGTTAGGTTTTGTTTTGTTTTGTTTTTTTAAACAAGCTTTGGCCCATTTTATTAAGGAAGCACTTTTGTGGTTTACTTTGTCCTGATCAGTCCTGGCTTGCTCTCAGTGATATCAGAATCCCCTGGATCAACTCTAATCTAAATACACAACTTTTCCCCATGCTGGGCCCTGCTGAAGACTGTGGTTACTCTAGGCAGTAACACTGCCTAGGGAGGTGCTCCAATTTAGGGTTGACATAGAAGGGTTCTCATGTCTGACTTCTCTCAGGCTCTGCCCTTGTCCAGTTTGTTGGCTTTTTGGACGTTTGACTTTGTCCTACCCATAGTCGTTTTCCAGGTCCATTGGCATCCTGGCAGCTCTTTTGTACTTTGTTCTCAGTTGGAAGCTGAAGGTAGTGGCTCCTCGGGCTTTGGTCGTCTTTGAGGCCACCATCTTCATGATGTTTATGGAATATGTCCCTAACCTTAAGCCCCCACCAAGATGGCTAGGAACTGGGAGTGAAAGTTACAAGACTCTTGGAGGCAGGAAGAGGTGGTGGATGTAGAACACTTGATTTCTTTTTAAGCAATTATCCAAAGCAAAGATATACCTGACTTTTATTTTTTAAAGGATGTGGTAATTTTTTAAGATTTTATTTATTTGTTTGAGAGAAAGAGCATGCACGAGAGTGGGGTGAGGGGCAGAGGGCTGAGCAGGGAGCCTGATGCGGGGCTCGGTCCCTGGACTCCGGGATCATGACCTGAGCCAAAGGCAGACGTTTAACCAGCTGAGCCACTCAGGCGCCCCTCTATGTCTGATTTTTAAAAAGAACCCTAGGAGATTTCATACCTAGAACCTACGTCTTTGTAGTGATGAAACCTCTAGACCAGAAGTCAGAAGAGCTGGATTCTATTTCCAGTGCTGCTAGTAGTTGTATTCAAAGACAAGCTTTAAACCTCCTAAATATATCTGTACCTCTGGAACATTATAAGTCTGAAGTTTTCTTTTCTATAATATTAAAGAAATATATGTAAATTCAAAAATAAATGTATAGACTATTACCTCACTTTTCTGGAGGAAAAACTTTCAGCATCTTCAGCTCTTTGGACCATGGCCATGAACCTAAGCTAACAAATAGGAAGAACAATTAATTAAGTATAAAGAGCAAAAAAAAAGTTCCTGAACAGCTAAGCAGCCACCGGGCCCACGCACTCTTTATGCTTCTCCCTAAATCACACAGCAGAATGATTAAAAATGTTTGTGACACAGAGACAGCCCTAACACGCAGCTGTGCCCAGGAGAAAAACAGGAAGGCATCCCCAGTCAGTCAACAAGAACGTATGTCCCTGGCAGAGAAGGAATACTTAAAACAAGTGTGAGACCCCCATCTTTGCCTTCGAGCAATTTACATTCTTAGACTGCTCCATATAGAATCACCATTTTTATATGTTCAATCTAGTCGGATAAGCATGTTAAACAATAGTGAAGAGTACAAAACAGCGTCAAGTTCTGTATTAAATTATATGATATAAAAGTAAATTATATGAAGCACAAAAGATCTGTAACAGCTGAAGTAGCCAACGATAGCTTTCCAGATCAAGCTGACTAGATCTGAGCCATGAAGCCTAGGTGAAATTTAAATAAGTATTAAGAAGTGAAACCTAAGATAGAGGAAATGACATGGGGAAAGGCACAAGAGAAAAAGTAAGCATATTCTACACAGGAAAAAGTTTTCTCACAGTGGAAGATACATAGTAGGAAATGGAAAATGAGCTTGGATAAAATAGTATGGAATCAGCTTATGGAAACACTTGCACACCAAGCAAAAATGTAAGCTCCGGTCTTGGCCGGTTCACTCATATACAGAGTATCTAGGACATAGTCACTCAATAGAATTTTATGAAATGAATGAGTGAAGAGTTCTTATTAATAATAAGAATTCACCAAGATTTGAAAGAAGAGATGATACTTGATAAAAATGATGTCCAGAACTGGTTAGTATATATGCTGGATGGACCACCAAAGGGAAAAGACTGGCATCCGGAAATAAAACTAGAAGACGATCTCATTAATCTAGAGAGGAGTGATAATAGCTGGGGCAAGAGATATTCTGGCACCAGAGATATTTAAAACAGAATCACCGTGAACCTTGAAAACATTATGCTGAGTGAAAGAAGCCAGTATGAGTCTTTTTATATGAAATGTCCAGAAGAGGTAAATCTATAGAGACCAAAAAAAAAAAAAAAAAAAGATTATTGATTCCCTAGGGCTTGGGGGAGGGGGGACAGGTTACGGGGGAAAGGGGAGTAACTGCTAATAGGTACAGGATTTTTTGCAGGTGTTGGTGAAATGTTCTAAAATTGACTGTGATGATGGTACACAACTCTGTGAATATACTAAAAACCATTTAACATAGGTGAATTACATGGCATGTGAATTATATGTCAAAGCTGTTATTAAAAAGGAGAAGGAATTGCTCTTCCTCGGCGCTGCCTGTGGAGGTGGCAGCCATCTATTACTGGGCATCATGGCTGCCCTCAGACCTCTGGTGAAGCCCAAGATCGTTAAAAAGAGGACCAAGAAGTTCATCCGGCACCAGTCAGACTGCTATGTCAAAATTAAGTGCAACTGGCGGAAATCCAGAGGCATTGACAGTAGGGTGCGCAGAAGATTAAAGGGCCAGATCTTGATGCCCAACATTGGTTACGGGAGCAACAAGAAAACAAAGCACATGAACAAGGAACTTGCTTCCGGAAGTTCCTAGTCCACAACGTTAAGGAGCTTGAAGTGCTGCTGATGTGCAACAAATCTTACTGTGCAGAGATTGCTCACAATGTCTCCTCCAAGAACCTGCAAAGCTATTGTGGAAAGAGCAGCCCCGCTGGCAATCAGAGTCACCAATCCCAATGCCAGGCTGCACAGCGAAGAAAATGAATAGACAGCTTGTTGTGCACGTCATATTTGTGTTAATAAAACCATAAAACCTAAAAAAAAAAGGAGAAGGAATTAATAAATGTGGTGAATGACAATACATATGTGTTTGATGGAGAAAATGAACCACTCACTGTAGACTACATAATTTCCAGTTTGATTCTCATGGAAATAGCAAAAATATCTGCTAACACCATCATTACGTAAAATTATTTTAGGATCACTGGATGATGAAATAAGACATGAAACGTAAGTAAGATATAATATTAGAAAGGAAGGGACCAAGTTACTACTTTCAGAAAACCTGAAAGAATCACCTAAAAATGATTTGCATTCATGAAAACTCAGTAATATAGTTATATATAAGATATCCACAGATGTCAGTATATTCTAAATACCAACAATAACTAATAAGAAAAATATTATATAAAAGTTTAACCTTGAAATAACCTAAATAATAGGGTGAGTGGCTTAGATAGGGAAAAAACCCAAAACTTTATTAAGCAATAACAAATGAAGATTTCATAAAATGGAGATATAGGTAAGGTTCTTTTTTTTTTTTAAGATTTTATTTATTTATTCATGAGAGACACAGAGAGAGAGAGAGAGAGAGAGAGAGAGAGAGAGAGAGAAAGAGGCAGAGGGAGAAGCAGGCTCCCAAGGAGCAGGGAGCCCGATGCGGGACTCCATCCCAAGACTCTGGGATCATGACCTGAGCCGAAGGCAGACGCTTAACCATCTGAGCCACCCAGGCGCCTGGTAAGGTTCTTAAATAGGGAGAATAAATAGTATAAAGATACCAGCCCCCAAATTAACTTTTTTTAAAGATTTTTTCTATTTATTTGAGAGAGTGAGAGAGTGAGTGAGAGAGAGCATGAGCGGAGTGGAGGGTCAGGGGGAGAGAGAGAAGCAGACTTCCCACTGAGCAGGGAGTCTGATGAGGGGCTCAATCCCAGGACTCCGGGGCAGACGCTTAACCGACTAAGCCACCCAGGTGCCCGCAAATTAATTTTGTAAAGCGCATTGAAGTCTCCAAGTAGGAATAAATTTACATTTCTGGCAATGTAAATTTGGTGAAGTATTTCAAAAGCCTTCAAATTGTTCTCAGCCTTTATCTCAAGGAAGTTTTCTAGTAGGAAAAAAAACTTTATGGGGCACCTACGTGGCTCAGTTGGTTAGGCATCTGACTTTGGCGCGGGTCATGATCTCAAGGTCCTGGCATCGAGTCCCATATTGGGCTCCACACTCAGTGGGGAGTCTGCTTCTCCCTTTCCCTCTACCCTTTTCTCTCTCTGTCTCTCTCAAATAAATAAAAGCTTTAAAAAGAAGAAAAAGAAAAAAACCATATGCATAAGATGCCCAGTCTTCTGCTTTAGATCCTAGATGATAAATTTCATGTCTTCCTCCACGTCCTCCCTTCTTACCCTCAGTTCCTCCAAACAACCTTTACTCACCTGGTTTCTGGACTATTCTAGATTCTGATGTTTTCCCCTAAATGGATCCTATTTTGTCAGTGCATCTCTGAATGTGTCGTTAACCTTGGTTGTTTAGGAAAGAGTAACATAAGTAAAACCAAACTCAGCTGAACTGTTGTTACCACAATTTAGAAATAACCCTATGACACATTGGAAAGTGTTTACCGGTGGTCGGTATAAGATTTGGTAGTGGTTATTTCTTAGAAAGTGTGTATCATGTGGTGGCATTAGGAGTACATGTTACTAGGGTTGATCGAAGTTAATGGTTCTTGAGAAAACATAAATAAGGCAGGTCAACCTATGGCTTCCTGAAGGAAGTGCAAAGGAGAGTAAGTGAAAGAATGGTGGAAAATGTACTTGCTTGACTCAAAAACCAGCCAGCATAATTTCTACCCCCTTTATTAAGAAAAAAAAAATCCACTCTTTTTTTTTTTAAGATTTTATTTATTTATTTGACAGAGAGAAACACAGCGAGAGAGGGAACACAAGCAGGGGGAGTGTGTGAGGGAGAAGCAGGCCCCCCATGGAGCAGGGAGCCTGATGGGGGCTCGATCCCAGGACCCCGGGATCATGACCTGAGCCGAAGGCAGATGCTTAACGACTGAGCCACCCAGGTGCCCAAAAACAATCCACTCTTATAAAGCAGTGAACCTTATTTTTCTGTTCACTTTCTGTATCTTAATACAAAAATAATATACATTGTTTTTTAAAAATGCAAAAAAATCCTATATATCTACAAAGTTAAAGACTTGCTTTTCCAACTTGTTCCCTTCCTTAGAGTTAACTACTGTTATATTCATTTTTAAAACATCATAAGATTATCCCATGATGTTTAAAAACAAAACTTGGAGTTGTTTTTTTTTTATCTCCGGTATTATGTATAGCTTCATTTTTTGCAAAATACATTATTACATTCCTTGTAGTCTTTCTATCCGCTACTGCTATTTATTCACCTTGACATCGTAATTTCTATTTAGGTCTGATTTACTACAGTTCCCTCAGGTGTTATTTTTATGTAAAATTGTCATTTTAACTCAATTTAACTTTAACATGAGTAAAACTCATTTTACTTATTTATTTGAAAGTATCCAGCTATTACCAGTTATTTTCAGCTATTTCCAAATTAAATTTAATCTTCATTGTTTTATATCAGAATCAGCATGTATATGCAGATGCATGAATGAGAGAGAAGGCAGATTTTTTTTCCTATTAGTATTGAACTGCTGAAGTCTTTGAAGCCCATTCACTATTAGCTAAGTGAGGTGGGATCTGACTAACCATTGGTTCCAAACTCATGGATGTTTGCAGGCCAACAGGTAAGGTAATGGTGGGAGGCAGGCAGATGCAAAATAGCAGGACCTAGAAGGGACAACTGTGGACTGCAGAGCGCCTCAGTAGGAGCAAGCAGCCCCTACTCACAGCCAGGATCCTCATCATGTTGGAATTCAGGGCTACTTTTGCTAAATCTGATGATTTTTCCAAAGAAGCCAAAATTGTGGATTTTTCTGTGAAATCTCCCAATTATCAAATTGGCTCATTTTCTAAAACACTGAAAGATTTAAAACAAACAAACAAAAAAGGGGCGTCTGGGTGGCTCAGTCGTTAAGCGTCTGCCTTCGGCTCAGGTCATGATCCCAGGGTCCTGGGATCGAGCCCCGCGTCGAGCTCCCTGCTTGGCGGGAAGCCTGCTTCTCCCTCTCCCACTCCCCCTGCTTGTGTTCCCTCTCTCGCTTTGTCTCTGTCAAATAAATAAATAAAATCTTTAAAAAACAAAAAAAAAAACCCTCAGGCTGAATGTGGCTCTCAGACTGTCAAATCACAACCTCTTTATGTTAACATACTTAGCAGCAGCAAAGGAAACCTCATTTTCCACGTTTGTTACATGTTTGGGGGGAGATGGCAAAAAAGCTATACCATTAACTCATCAGAGGATAGGTATTATTGAATTTACAACATAAAATTCTACATTAATATTTACCTTGTACATTTTCTATTTTGGGAAATCCACCACACCCCTCTTATACCACACCATAATGGTAAGTTGGTCTATAAAGTAGCATTCCCCATTTGTTGGTCCTCAATCCCCTATATCACACTACAGAGAAAGAAGAATACAAAAGAAGTTTCAACATCTTCATTTCCCAACCTCCAGTGGTTTAAACCAGAGAGTTCTTTTGGAGTGAAAATACTATGTCTTTTCTTCCTCAGAGTTGCTGAGAAATTATAATTAGAGGTTTTCCTGTTGTGTAAAGGAAAGGAATTCCAGTCCTCCTGTGTCTGCAAGACTTCTGTTCTCAACGGATCTGCTTCCCTGTCCCATTTCTCTTTCTGCAGGTGATAGAGGGGAAGCTGGCTCCATTCTTGGGCAAGGTCATTAAATTTGCCACCTCACACGTGTACAGCTGCAGTCTTTGTAGCCAGAAGGGGTTCATCTGTGAAATCTGTAACAATGGAGAGATCCTCTACCCTTTTGAGGATATTTCAACAAGCAGGTACAGAATCTCTTGTCTTACAAAAGTATACCTGAATATGTCACATGCAGTTTTATTTGGTCAGATCTGGCCAACTTTTAGTCATGTACTGTATCTCTGTCTCTAGGCTTGTATCAGATTTCCCTTATTCTTGGAGAACATTTTTTACCCTTTGGTTTCCTGTATTTATTCCCAACTCACTTCACTATCTTTATCCAGAATGAGATAACAGAGTTGCAAAGAAACATCACCTATCTCTGCCTTCTTAGGTGACGAAGAGCGTTCAGATTCATTTTTAGAATGAAGATCAAGGAGGAAGAATCCTCACAATACTTCAGGGCTAAGTGATAGGCAATGGGAAATCTCAGTCTGAGAGCAAGGCTAAAACTGGACCGACTGCCAGGCATAAAACTACAAGACCCTGGGGAACAGCTGTCTGGCTCACCACATGCTTTTCTCCACAGATGTGCTGTAGTGTGGTGATGAAAGTTTTAGGATCCAAAGGAGAGAAAAGTGGGAGTTTGTGTGGGATTATTTTTCTAACCAAAGTAATATTTGGGCATCATCACATTCATTGATTGATGGATGATTTTCTTCCCCCACTAACTTGAGAGTGGGGTTTTTACTATTGCTTTTCTTGAATCACAAAATGATACATATCACTTTTCCTTTCATTCCAAAAGCATCATAGAAATGTATACTGTTTATGTGTCTGTGCACTGGCTTCTTTGGCCATGAAATCATGCCTCATTTCCCACCCAGCAGGGCTTACTTACTCTGTGGTTCAGAACAGAAGGGGAGGCATATAGCCAGGGAGGTCTGAAGCGTGTAGGGTGAAGCTACAATATTAAGAGTTGACTCAGCTCTTCTGGCCTCTTCTTAAACCCAAAGACTTTGTAAACATACAGGAACTTGGGTTGGCCCCACACACAGAAAGACACACACACACACACACACACACACACACACACACACACACACACACTTCAGCCTCATTTCCTGAGTACAGGTACTTAACGCATAGCCTAGAGATTATAGACTTCTTAAAAATGTACACCACACAAAAACTTGTACACATATGTTCATAGCAGCATTCATTATAGCCAAAAAGTGGAAACAACATAAATGTCCATCAACTGATGAATGGATAAACAAGATGTGGTATATCCATGCAATGGAATATGATTCAGCCTGAAAAGGAATCTGACCGCCACATGCTGCCAGTGTGGGTGAACCTCAGAAACATTATGCCAAGTGAAAGAAGGCAGACACAGGCCACATATTTTATATTCTGTGTATATGAAATGTCCCAAATAGGCAAATCTATAGAGACCGAAAGTAGATTAGTAGTTGCCTGGGGCATCGGGGAAAGGAAAGTGAGTAACTCCTAATGGGTACAGATTTGTTTTAGGAGTGACAAAATGTTCTGGAGTTAGACTGTGAGTTACAAGGGCTTGTGAATACGTTAAAAATCAGGGAATTGTGTACTTTAAAAGAATTTCATGGTATATATATTATATCACAATTGAAAGTATTTAATAAAAAATAAAAATTAAATTTAAATTTAAAAATGCTTCCAACAGTATAAACTATATGCTGGGTCACAAAACAAGTTTCGGATTTTTTTTTTAAAGATTTTATTTATTTATTTGAGAGTAAGAGAGAGAGCGAGTGAGCACAAGCAGGGGGGAGGGGTGGAGGGAGAGGGAGAAGCAGACTCCCCACTAAGCAAGGAACCCGATTCAGGGCTTGATCCCAGGACCCTGGGATCATGATCTGAGCCGAAGGCAGACACTTAACTGACTGAACCACCCAGGTGCCCCACAAGTTTCAACAAATTTTTAAAATTGAAACCACACCAAGTATATTCTCTGACACATTGAATTAAGATCCCCAATAGAAAAAAAATCTGAGAAACCCTCAAATATTTGGAAATTAAACAATACACACTAAAAACTTATGGGTCAAAGAAGAAATAAATTACAAGAAAAATTTAAAATATTTTTAAATGAATGAAAATGAAATATAAAATGTCAAAAGGTATGGAATGCAGCTAACATAGTACTTAGAGTGAAACCTATAGCTATAAACATACCATGAAAAACATGTCAGAAAAAAAAAAGAAGGTCTGAAATCCATTACCAAAAAAATCCGCTTTAAGAAACTAGATAACATAGAGCAAACTAAGTCCAAAGCAAGCAGAGGAAAGGAAAGAGTAAAGACTAGAGCAGATATCATTGAAATGGAAGACAGAAAAAGAGTACATCAATGAAACCACAAGTTGGTTCTTTGAAAGAATCAAAATTGACAACTCTTTGGCTAGACTGAACAAGAAATTAAGAGAAAAGACACAACTACTCAAAATCAGGAAGGAAAAAGCAATTAAAAGAATTATAAAGAGATACCATAAATGACTTTATTCTAACAAGTTAGACAACTTAGATGAAATGGGTACATTTCTAGAAAGACAAATTACCAAAACAGACTCAAGAAGAAATAGAAATATGAATAGCCCTATAACAAATAAAAAAACTGAATTAGTCATTTTTAAATCTTCCCATAAAGAAGCCAGATGGATTCACAGATGAATTTTGTTGAATATTTAAAGAAATAATACCAATCCCTCACACAGGGATAAAGAGGGGCATTATATAATGATAAAGGGGTCAGTTCTCCAAGAAGACACAACAATCCTTAACATGCACAAGCAGAGTCAAGATACTTGCGGCAAAAAAATTAATAGAACTACGAGGAGAAACAAACCCACAACTATACATATATATCCACTATTAGAGAGACTTCAACACCCCTCTGTCAGTAACTGCCAGATCCAGCAGGCAGAAAATCAGTTTAAGCATATCGTTAAACTGAAAGGCACTATCAGTCAACTGGATCTAATTGACGTCTCTGCCAATTCATGTTGTTCATCCAGCAACAACAGAATATGCATTCTTCTCAAGCTCACATGGAACCTTTAACAAGAGAGACCATATTCTGGGCCATAAAATACATCTGAACAAATTTACAAGAATAGAAATCATGCAAAGTATGCTCCCAGACCATAATGAAATTAAACTAGAAATCAGTAACAGAACGATACCTGCAAGGGGCGCCTGGGTGGCTCAGTCGTTAAGTGTCTGCCTTCGGCTCAGGTCATGATTCCAGGGTCCTGGGATCGAGTCCCACATCGGGCTCCCTCCTCCACAGTAAGCCTGCTTCTCCCTCTCCCACTCCCCCTGCTTGTGTTCTCTCTCTTGCTGTGTCTCTCTCTGTCAAATAAATTAAAAAAATCTTAAAAAAAAAAAAAGATACCTGCAAAATCCCAACACATTTGGGGATGAAATAATATTTTTCTAAATAACACGTGAGTTGATAATTTATGTCCACACAAAACCCTGCACACAGATGTTTATAGTGCATCTACTCATAATCACCAAAACCTGGGAACAACCGAGATGTCCTTCAGGTGTGGATGGATAAATAAACTGTGGTATATCCATGCAATGGAATATTATCCAGCGATAAAAGAAATAAACTCTCAGGCCACAAAAGGACATGGAGGAACCTTAAATGCATATTACAGAGTGAAAGAAGCCAGTCTGAAAAGGCTACATACTGTACGAGTCCAACTATACAACAGTCTGAAAGGGGCAAAACTGTAGAGAGAGTAAAAAATAAAATCAGTGATTACCAGGGGCTCAGGAGTACATAAGGAAAAATGGATAGGTAAAGCACAGGAGATTTTTTGGGGGCAGTAAAATTATTCTGCCTATTATACATTGATCAAAACCCTTAGACCTGTACAACACAGAATGAACCTTAATTCAGACTGTGGACTTTAGTTGATAATAATGTATCAGTATTGATTCATTCATTATAACCAATTTACCACACTAATGCAACTTGTCGATAATAGAAAAAACTGGAGGTGAGGGTAGTAATATGGAAACTCTACTATCTGCTCAGTTTTCCTGTCAATCTAAAACTGTCCTAAAAAATAAAGTCTATTAAAAAAAAACCACAAGGCATCCAACTGAACAGTTGCCTCAAATACTAAAGCTGATCAATGTTAATAATCTTCATTAGAATAATTTTAGATTGACAGAAAAATCACAAAGATGGTACAGACAATTCCCATATACCCCGCACCCAGTTTCCCCTATTAACATCTTACATTAATATGGTATATTTGTTACAATTCATGAATCAATGTTGATACATTATTATTAGCTAAAGTCCATAGCTTTTTCAGATTTCCTTAGTTTTTACCTAATTTCTCAGACTTTGTTTTTAGGACATTGACAGTTTTGAGGAGTACTAGTCAAGTATTTTGTAGAATCCCTCTGTGGGGATAGACTTGATGTTTTTCTTACGATTAGACTGGGTTTTACAGGTTTGGGGAGGAAGACCACAGACATAAAGTGCCATTCTCATCACATCAGACCACGGGTACATACTGTCAACATGACTTACCACTGCACTGTTTGTGTCAGGTTTGTCCACGGAAGGAACTCTTCTTGCCCCACCTTTTCCATATTATCCTACACTTAAGGAGTGAAGATTATGCTCCACTTCCCTTGGGAGTGTAGTTTATACAAAATTATTTGGAATTCTGCCCTGAGTGACTTGTCTCTTCTTCCCATTTATTTTTTCAAAGTATTTATTTGTATTATCATGGGCATGTGCGTATTTATTTTACATTTTGGGTTATAAGCCAAGATTATTTTGTTGCTCAAACTATTCCAGCTTGGGCCATCCAGCTCTTGCAGCTGGCTCCTGCATCACTTTGATATACTCATATCATTGTGGGGTTTTTGATTTTGATCATTTCCATACTTTCTTGTGCTACTAGATGTTCCAGCCTCATCATATACTTTTCTCACCCTAATCCTAGAAATAGCCATTTCTCCAAGAAGCCCAGGTTCCTTTTAGTGAGAATATGAAACCAACATCAGGGCGCTAGGTTGCACACACATTTTTTAATTTTTTAAAAATCTAAAAAATTTTAAATTTTTTAAAGCCCTCAGTCCCAGCACTCATCCCATGACTAGGGAGAGATGCTGCCCTCTGACTACATATCAGAATCTCCTATGAGACTCGTTGGTTTTTGGTTTTTTGGTTTGTTTTTTTTTTTAACTCTGAGTATCTATCTTCAAAGGCTCCCCATGTGATTCTGCATCATAGCCAAAAGAAAGAATCACTCCTCTAAGATAGCTGTGGCCATAGACAGAGGTGCCAGATTCTCATAATCAGAATGACCACATTAGCACATCTGTGAGTTCAGGGAGCCCTTTACCCAGCAAAAAGAAATACAAATCTTCTGTTTCTGTCTTGGTCAGATGCAACTCTCTAAGCTCGGACAAATGTCTTAAGAGCAAAGTAGTCCTCACCAGCCTCCCTGGAATTCCAGGTTTGATAATACTTTCCAGGAACCCATTGAGCTTTCTCTTGGTGTTCAGTTTCCAGTTAAACACTGGGAACAGTTCGTGCAAGTCTATGGGAAAGGACAAAAACAAACACAAATAAAAGATTTATTAAAGGAAAACTTTAATCAGAAATTGAGTTTCAGGGGCACCTGGGTGGCTCAGTCAGTCAAGTGTCTGACTCTTGATTTCAGCTCAGGTCATGATCCCAGGGTTGTGAGACTGAGCCCCATGTTGGTCTCCGCACTGGGCGTGGAGCCTGCTTAAGATCCTCTCCCTCCCTCTCCCTCTGCCCTGCCCCCTCCCGTTAAAAAAAAAAGAAAAGAAATCAAGTTGCAGATGAAAACATGTCCATAAAGATGTGTTGAATAAATAAATGTGCTAAATAAAAATAAATGTGAATAGTGGGGTAATTTTTAAAATTTACGTGTAACTGAAATCTTTATAGGTAAAGTAATGTGATATCTGGGATTTGCTTCAAAATAATCTGATGGTGGCAAAAAATAATAATCTGACGGTGGGGGAGAGGGAGTAGATATAAATGAAAGATAATTGTTGAAGCTAGGTGACAGGAGTTTATTATACTCTCTGTTTTTGAATATGTTTGAAATTTTCCATAATAAGACATGCTTTAAAAATCTGTAAGTAAAAATCTTAGATGTATTTAGTGAGTTCATCACCACATATCCTTGACCACGTTGCTAAAGTCAGCACCTCTGTGTCCTCAGAAATATACTTAATATCCCTTTAGATTCAAATATCATTTGAACAGCAAAATTACCACTCAGTAAAAAAACATTCCACAAGCATCGGAACGATCCATTCTTTGAATAAATGATCTATAGAGCATACTGCGTTTGTGCACTGGGCTGGGCCCTGGAGACGCACAGTGAACATAGCACGCTCCCCGCTCACAAGAAGTTGACAGTCTCTACTAAGAGACACTGAGTCATTAGGCAGTTGTGTTGAGGTGTTGGAGGATCCACGGTCTAGGGGGTGGACCTGGAGCTCCAAAAAGGGGCATCACCCATAGGAGTCTTGGACATTGTAGGGGAAAAAGCAGTCGCACAATTTCCTGCAACTGTTAGAGAGCTCTATGTTGAAACCTAAAGTGCTGATTTACGTACTTCAGTTTTAGAATATACTTGGTTTTAACATGCTTATTTGATTGCGACCATGTGTCAAACACTGGTCAGCTCTTCAGACTTTCTTTTCCTTATTGAATTAATTGTTATGCAGGAGGAAGCTTCATGAATATGTCATTTAAAAATATAGCCCTAGTATTAATTTTTAGAGCACTGTCTCTGACCAACCGAGAGGAAGTGTTGGGGTTGTAGGGAAATGGCACTAACACGTATTAGTACTGGCGCCAGCAATTTACATATCTCGTCATTTCATTCTCAGGCCAGTTCTCTGAGGGAATACTGTCCCCTCCGTTTAACAATGGGGAAGCCTAGGTTCAGAGGAGGCAATGAACTTGACCCAAGAGATAAGACCAAAACTGGAACCCAAATTCATCTGACTCCAAAATCCACGCTTCCATCATCCATCACCTTTCTTCTGTACCTATAGTCTTCAAACCATTTTTGCAGTGTACCCCCTAAAGGACATGTGAAGAAATTATGTCCCAAGAAGGTTCCCCCCAAACTGTTATTTTGCATTCTCCCTATATGTGCCATCCTGAAAGTTCTTACACTTGGAGCAGTAGGCCACAGTTAGATTAGGGTGGGGGAAAGATAGGCCTTTCTTTGGTAAAATGGCTGAGGGGCTGTGGGAGGCGGTGTGGAGAGAGACGACAGTGGAGCTCCCTCCTCTGCACATTGCTAGGCCGGTCACGAGCCCCAGGGGTGCCTGTGGGAGCTGACAATGTGCCTTACTCAGGCTGAGTAGGCAGGCCCCCTTTTGCTGCTCCATCACCCCCACCTCCATTCAGACGATAATGCCCACAGTTTTACACTGAGGTAGTCTTTCTTCTCCAACACAAATTAATTACATACCTCTCTCTGATTTAAATAGAAAACACTAAAATCCAAATTACAAGATGTTAAATACAGTAGTAAGATCCAGAATCACAGAACTTAAGCCTAATCCAACATTTACACTCTTAGAAAAAGGAAAGCACAGCTTTCAGAGTGAGAAACATTCTGTTAAAACAGCAATAAAATTCCACATCCTAAAGAAAGAGAAATGACCAAACATACTGTCCTTGACTGAGAATAAGAAATAAAAGCTCTAACTTCTGAATTAGAAATCAGAAGAGTAGACTGATACCACTCTAAGACTTAAGGAAAAGCAGTGACTATAAAAGCAAAAAAAGAGTCACATATATCCACAAAGGGACCAGGCCTTAGATTTTTTTTTTTAAACCCTTAAATTGCCTCCTATCCAGCTTTCTTTCTGACATCTCTACATATCACTAATCTGCTCTTGCTGCTACAGAGACCATCCTCCTGCACACATTTGTGTGAAGATGTCATTCCTGAATCTTGAAATGCTTCCAGATCACAAGTACATAAATATTTCATCTTAAAAACACTCAGCATGCATTTTAACATGGAACTTACAAAATATACCAACTATCAGGGCGCCTGGGTGGCTCAGTAGGTTAAGTGGCTGCCTTCAGCTCAGGTCATGATCCCAGGGTCCTGAGATCAAGTCCCGCATCAGGCTCCTTGCTCAGCGGGGAGTCTGCTTCTCCCCTGCCTGCCGTTCCCCCTGCTTGTGCTTGCTTTCTGGCTCTCTCTATGCCAAATAAATAAATATAATCTTTATATATATATACCAACTATCATAAATCAGTTCCATCCTTTCTGTCTGATCCATTTGGCTTTGTTTATTATTTCATGTGACATACAAATCATCCCCACAAGTTTTCCAATATGGAAAACATTGCACTTCAAGACTTCATGACCCCTATACCATTTTGGGCTGTATTTAGATGTGGGTGTACTATAAGAAGATTATACTTAACACTGAATCTGGTGTGCTCCATATAGTAGGCATTCCATAAATAGTTATTGTTTGGTTCAGCTCTCCTAGCATATCATGTACATTCACTAGGAACACCAACAAAGTTTTTAAATAAACTGATTAGTTAAGAAAATTTAAAATACTTGCATCATCTGAAATAGAGAAAGATTCTTTATGACCTCACTTATATGTTAAATCTAAAAAAACCACACATGTAGATACAGAGATGTGATTGCCAGAGGCAGGGGGTGAAGGTGGTCAAAAGGTAAAAACTTCCAGTTAGAAGATAAATAAGTTCTGGGGATGTAATGTACAGCATGGTGACTAGAGATAACAGTACTATATCATATATTGAAAAGTTGCTAAGAGAGTGGCAGATCCTAAAAGTTCTCATCACAAGAAAAAAAAATTTTAACCACACGAGATGATGGATGTTAACTAAACACTGTGGTCATCATTTCGCAATCTGTACGCCTACCAACTCATCATGTTGTACACCTGAAACTAATACAATATTCTATGTCAATTATATCTCAATAAAACTGGGGGGAAATACTTGAAAGAGAAGCAAAGTGTAAGTCTGAATTCACTACTTTATATGTAAGCTTTATCTGTAAAGTTGAAGCAACTGACCTCTGTTTAAAGTATTTCTGTGGCATGAGCATCGGCCTGCCCAGGTCCCCAACATTCACTTGGCCCTGGGAAGGCATCCAAGGGAGGTGTTCTTCCTGTTGAGGTGGGGAGGTCATTTGCAGCTCAGCGGTTACTCTTCTAAAAGGGTCCTGTGTTTTTTGAAGCACTAGGGTTTGGAGAAGCAGATTGAGCATAACTTGCCAGTTTTTCTTTAGGTACAGTACTTAATCACTCCCTCCCTTCCTCCAAGAAATAACGATTGCACTCAGGACCTTGAACTTATCAACACCAAAGTCGTACCAGTTGAGTTAACATACTCTGACACCATGTCCAATTTGCACCCATTTCAAGAACATTTCCTACATATGTCTATTGACAGTGAACACTGGCCCCATAGAAAAATCCATAACAAGTGAGTTTCATTTTAAAACCGATTTTGTTAGGTTAACTTCCAGAAAATGAAGGCCACCCAAGAACTCAGTCCAAGCCCCATTGCTTTCATCCATCTGGGCAAATTTCGGAAAGGCCCAGCTTGTACTGAAGAACATAGAGGCTCCTCCCAGCACCCTTGTAAATTGGTCTGTGTCATTTTACATTTCATGGCAATCCACACAGCCCTGTCCCTGAGGACCTCAGCTTGTTGGGGCTTGGACTTTGGTCTTTGCCTTGGCACTTTCTGCACTTCCTCGGTCTTCATGCACACACAATTTCCAATAGCTAATAGTTGTCGAACCTTATAAAGGTTTATTTAAAGGAGAGAAAGCAACCGCTTTATTACAAAGTATAGAATTACTTCTTGCCCTAGAAGATGCTGAGATGCATGGTTTTTCTCAGCACAACTTGAGCAGTCCACTAAGGGCTGTGTGTTCTGTGCCCTCGTTCCCTTTGATTTGTCCTTGGAGGATAAAGGCAGAGATGGCTTTTCCCAAAGCTGTCGCCTAACTTAGGTGCCTAGAAAATCACCAAAGCCCAGATTTTTCAGCAGCCTTAACAAAGGCTCTTCCCTTTTTTGAGGAGCCAGTTATAGTTGGTCATTTCTTGAAAGAGAGTTTCATGTTTAGGCAGGAATGTTTTGGCAGGGCTTGGGGAGTAGAACAAAACTCCAGAGGCGAACGAGAGAGGAGCACTGCCCAGAAGCTGGTCTTTCCTTGTGGCTTCCTATTTGCTCAGCCTTCGTTTTTGTCAGTCCTTGCACAAACAGACTGAATACCTGGATTATTCCCTCATCTGGACGCAAATACACATACATTACATACCCTTTTCTCACTAAGCAGCCTGACACATTCCTTTGTTGGAAAATGGTTCCAAAACAAACGGTGTCAACTCACCTCCTGAGCAGGGTTGTGGGCGGCGCTTGGCAGGCGGGCTACATCCTGTTCAACAATAGACACAGCAGCCTTGGCGAGGCCCAGGCGGGGCTCCACGGAGGGACACTTCCCTAATGATATTTCCTTTCTGTGGCTTTTCTTGGGAAGCAGCCACTCAGTGCGTATTGTGCTGAGGTGTGGGATTCCTGAACTGGCGAGAGAAAGTTCAGACGCCTCTTCCTCGGTACCTTTGCTGAGGAACCATTCGTTTCCATCCGCTTAGTGCTCGTTCTTCTCTCTGCTATTGAAGAGGGGCAGAGTGAGGAACTTCCTCCATGTCCCCTAACACTGATGAGAGAGGATGAGATCCCTGCCTGTGTTCTAGGGTCATAAATTAACAGCGATAGAAAGGCCTGTGAACATTCAGACGCAGGGTTGGGGTGGGAAGGTAGAAAAACTCAAGCCCGGCAAGCTCACAGGTTTTGTGAGTGCAGAAGCCCGAGTGGCGACTTACCAGGAGGCAATTCTACTCTTAGGCTGCATGACCGCCTGCTCTTAAATGTATTTATTGTGTCAGTGAAGGTTTTCCTTGATTAAAAAAAAAAAAAAAAAAAAACTCAAACACAATGCTAGTTTTTTTGGCTTTTAAACTTTGGTCAAAGAGTAACTTGGTAAATAACATTTCACCTTGGCCTGGTGGCTCCTATATTCACATGTCAAAATGTTCCAGAAGGTCTGCTAACACAGACGAGACTTCTGTGAAACCCTCAGGGCTGACCTGACCCTTAATGCCATTAAGCCACTTTATAAATACAGTGCATTTATAAAGGCAGTCCTCGCCCGTGAGACTGCTGCCATTGTTTTTTGAAGCCACTTGGTCACTTGAATAGATGGCTAGCATCTCCACCTGGACGCATTTCTTACCAAGCCTCTTGTTAGGTGTCTGGTTAATACTGTGTAATCATCTTTTCGCTAAGCATTTCTGACAGCCTACTTTTTTGTTAATTGGAGGGGGTAATGCTCATCATTGTTTAACTCGTGTTGTAATTTTCTAACTATATAAAACAAAGAAGAACTTTGTTTTTCTCCATACATATGTATGCATGTTTACTTTTTAATAAAATGTGCATTATAGAAAATATGAAAAGTACACCAAAAGTACAAAGAAGAAAATTCTCCATACATATGTATGCATGTTTACTTTTTAATAAAATTGACAATATATTGAATACATGGTTTTATATCCAGCTTTTTTATCACATCATATCAGAATAAGTTGATAGATAAGCTTTAATGGGCGGCTCCTTTAACAGGAAAAAAATTTTATTGGTTCTAAAATCTTTAAAATCCATTTTAAAAATAGAGGCAGACTGGCCCACTGATTTGCTGTGTGACCTTTGACAAGCCACCCCTCACCTCTGGATTTGCCTACCTGATATATGACACTGTTTTAAGCTCTTACCGACAAAGAAGTTAGAACTTTACTTCATTCAGCTCCTTTGCTTAGCATTTTATATTAGTCTGTTTGCTAGTTTGTCATGATGTTTTCAGCGAGGTTGACTATTTTTGATACAGTTTACCTATAGAGATTAAGATATAAATGCAAATTGTGATTCAGTCTACCATTTTGAAATAATGTCAGCTCCGTGAGGAAATGGACTTTTTTCTGTTCTGCTCACTGCTCAATTATCTGCATTTAGAACAGCACATAGTAAATGCTCAATAAATAATTCATGAAGCGTTTGCTTTATTTTTAGTTTTTCAAATATGTGCTTTTCCACGTATTTTATTTTAAATAAATTTCAACGAAACTGTCTACTTAAATGTAGACATTACCAAGAAACATGACTTTATTGAATGATAGCTAGCTTTCTATCATATATTAGGGATAGATTTGTTTTTCTGGCCCAGTGAAAACTTTCATGTCAAAAACTTGAGTCTTGCTAAGCCACTCAGATAATTTAATTTTCAAAACAACTTTTTGGTTACTTTGTAGTGTGTGTTTTTTCCTTCCCCATGCGACTGTAAATAAGTAACCTGAATACACAATAGGGAAGAGAGGAGTGTTTACCTTTCCGTACAAAAAACGTTGACTCTTCAGCCTGAGCAGTATGTTCTGAAATGAACTGTATTATGCTTTAGAATTACGAAAGGTACAATAGTAACTTAGTTTTGTCAGTATATGTTTTTGATATTGTGAGACTTTTTTCACCTAACTAATTATGGGAGGACAGATAGCAAGATCTTGTTAAACTTGTCTTTTAAAAATCCTTTTTTTGTTTGTTTGTTTTCATTTCGGCATCTAAAGTATATTATCATGTCTTTATTAAACTTCTTCAGTATTCTAAATATTAAACCACTCAATGGTGCATCAGGAAGCATCAGCATATGCTATCCATAGCTATCATTAATAATCACCTTCCAGTTCCTAATGCTTTCAAAGCACTTAAAATAGAGAAAAGGCAGTCTATAGATGTTCATTCTCTACCCAGTCGCTGCTTGAACTCAATCATGTCTGCATAGCATAGAGCTTGGGTAGAGTCAGAGAGGAGCTTAGCAGTCATCAGCCCATCACTCCCACCCTCTAACATGCCCCCTCCCCCCTCCCCAGAGAAGCAGGCATCCCCACTCAACACCACAGCTGTAGCTCCTGGGAGAGGCGGGCTGTTGAATTCCAGTACAGTCTGCTTTCTGCCTGTCCTTGTCCTCCCAGCACTAGGCTCACATTTGAGGGAATGCGCAAACTACCTTAGGAGGGCAAAAGACTATACCACGTACCTTTAACTGATCTCACTTCTGGTGATGCTTGGTGGTCGGATGGTGGGGAGAGGTTCTCCACAAAAATAATGGGATGAATTTTGTAAACTTTTGATGAGAAAACAGGAAAAGATAGCATTTAACAAGCAGTAATTCATGTGAAAAACAGAAATGTGGGGATCTCCTTTTATAAAACCAATAATAGACTGACTTGCAAGTCACGAGCCAATGACTGATTCAAAGACAACATTGGAAGCCACTAACTTGAGCTGACTTAAACTGAAAAATCTAGTTTGGCCTTGAGAGGTGGGAAGCTGAAGTATATTAAAGCCCTTCTTTAAGAGGAGTTAACACTTTTTTCTAGAAAGAATCCTTGATGGTGGAGAAAGGAAATTTAAATTAAAAGACTTAGCTGAAAAGCAGCTTACATCAATGATTTGAAAGAAAATTTTCAGAATTGAGAATGAAAAGAGATAGGCAAATTTTCCTTGGCAGTGGGGAAGGTGTGGGGGCAGGGTGGAAGGGTAAGGGGGATAGTGAAGCCTGAGGTAACCTCAGGGGGAACATGGTTTTCATACAACACTTGAAAGAGACACCAGCCAAGAGTCTTAGGCACAGAAATGCATGTCCAAGCAGCAAGCAAGAAAGATGACTTTTCCTTCCTTCAGTTTCACTGACAATGTAGTTAAGGTCTCCTGTTTTAAAAGAGAGAGACCTAATCAGGGGAACCTTAATATTTAGAAAGTACCTAAGAGCAGTACTTAACCCTTCTCCCCTCCTCACCTAACCCTACCCACAAGGTTCATACTTCAGTTTTTCTCCCTGAGGGGGAGAAGGGAGAACTGGAGAACTTACCCAGGCCACTGTTCAGAGAAATGAAGGAGAAAAGGCTTAGTTATTAGTTAGCATAGCACTTTGCTAACCAGACCTAAGCTAAAGGCTCCCGTTGGCTTTCCCCAGTGAGCAACTACGTTACTGCCTTTGAGAATTTCCTTTACTGATAGACTAGCATCTAGCCTTCTCTACCCTGTTCCTGTCTTAGGAATATCCATGTTCAAGGACAGAACATTTTCAGTGACTGCGAGGTGTCTTACATGTCTATTTATTGCTTGCGTACATAGGTAGCATAACTAGTTTTCTTAGTATAATTATCAGTTCTATCCAATTTTTACTCATATGCAGAGTAAAAATGTTCTAAATAATGTTCGCACTGAATGAAAGGGACTGTTAAACATGCATTCTTTGTCACATCTTCCTTTGTTCAATGATAATGTATACCATACTTTAAGTATTGCAGTTATTTTCCCAAGATAATACATCTCGGTTCCTGCAAAGTAGGATAATTTTAATTACTAAGAGTGTATACATTATTAAATAATTGTATCATGTTTCCTAATTTTATAAACATGTAAACAGGCTATTAGTTTACCTTACCAAATTTATACAATACCTTTATCACTACATAAAGATGAAAAAAAAAATCAAAAAGTCAAATATCTAAAGCCAGGATTAGTCCTTGACCACTTGGGATGTTTACACAGGTGCTTTTCATTTTACATAAACCTTATAAATTATACTATAAATTTTTTAAATTAGTTGATTATATACATTTCAAAAAATTTTTTATTTAACATTCAGATGGGTGGCAGTAAACTTTCCTCATGATTCAATGTAGAATTTGACCTCTCAAGTTGTTTACATGAAGGGAGACTGTTTTCATTAGATATAAAAATGTATTATATACTACGCAGTACAGTGCTGGCATGGGAACAGACAGATCAACAGAACATGATTTCAGAAATAACGCAAATAGACCCAAGTAATATGGGAATGTAGTACATGATAAAGGTGCACAGCAAATTAGCAAAACAAAAGATGGAACATTCCTTAAAAGAAACTGGGAATTAGACAGCCATTTGGAGAAAGAAAAATAATGCCGGATTTTACCATACTCTTTATATCAGGATCAATTCCAGATGGATCAAGTATTTTGATATAAAAATAAAACCCATAAAGTGCTAGAAGAAAAGATGGGTGAATATTTTTATAATCTTAAGTGGGGAAGGTCTTTCTAAGCTTGACACAAACCCAGAAGCCGTGGAAGCAAAATGCTTTTAAATATATTTTTAAAAAGTTAAATGCTTAAAGTTCTGTAAAGACAAATGTAAACAGGAAACTTGGAGAGACATTTTTAACACATTTAACGAAGTATTAATTAATTTCCTGAATATAAAAAATCTTCAAAACTCAGTAAGTAAAAGTCATTAGACAATGGGCAAAGGACATGAACTGATTTACTGAAAAAATATGCAAATGGCCAATATCTGAATAGCTTAATATCATGTCTAATTGAAGAAAGTAAAATGAGGTTCTTACCTATCAGCTATGAGGAAATATTAATGGATATGAAATGCAAAGCTCAATATTAAAGCATGAGTTAATACCACTTTTCATTTTCATTTTGCAAAGTCCATATTTTTGTTCTAAATATTTACAACAGTGCTGTCTAATATGTTAGCCCTGCTGTCTTTGGAGACAATTGTCCTAGAGTGGCAGTTTTCAAACTTCCATATTCATCAAAATTCTCTGGAGGGCTTGTTCAAACACAGGTTGCCAGATCCCACCCTAGAATTTATGATGCAGTAAGTCTGGAGTGGCACCCAATAATTTTCATTTCTAACATTTTCTGGTGATGCTGGTCTGGCTGGTCCAGGGACCACACTTTGAAAACCACTGGCCCAGAACACATTGAGTATTAGAAAATTATGTGATATCATCTTGTTAAGAGAATTGTATTGGTGGGAGGAGACAAATTAGGGGAGCAATCTAAAGTAATGACAAAACACTTTGGATCTTTCATGTGAATGTCTTTCTCCTTCTAAATTTATATCACTAACTCATTCCTAAGCAATCAATCATGTTCATAAATTTAGGTATGGTTTACCTTCTAAATTTTCTGCATTGTACCCATCCCTGAAAATGTCTTTATCTCCTCTCACCAATATAGTTCTCTTAACGAGATGATGGAGTATTAATGAGAAGTTCTTGTCACATCCACAAATTAGCAAGGAGCATTTATTAAGCATTTGCACGAAAGATAATGTGATTTACTGCTCCCAATAGGATAGCAAAATTAACAAATGAATTAATTAACCCTTGTTTACATTCTCTTTCAAAGCCAAGATTTTAAGTAAAGCTTTTGTCAAAGCTATTAACTGAGCTTGGTTTACAAACTAAAAGTGCAAGACTTGTGAAAGCCAAAGGCTTTGTGGTCCGGAATCAGGGAAAAACTCTTCCTTAATTAACTCTGGGGATGAAAAGGTAAATAAGAAGATCACTGCAGGGCATACCAATTGTTCTTCCCATGATTTGAGTCTTAGCAAGTATTTGAGAGTATGCTGAATAACCAAAAGGACCATGGGGCTAGTAACAGGGGAAAGAGAGCCAGATTTCAAGTCCGAAGACTGGAATCAAGGCCAGAGTCGATCACACACTTACCAGTCTGGGGACCTGAGAAGCCACCAGTTACTTTATTTTATTACCTTATTTCTTTTTATCCATTTACTGACTGACCGACTTATTAAAGATGGGAAAACAAATAGTACCTAGCAAAGAGAGGTATTGTAAGGATAATTTATATAAAAACAGGGGCAAAAGGTATAGAGATGTTACCTAATTTAAATGTCCAGCATTGATCTGGGCTGTACTTGTATTTACCGTTCAGAACCAGTGGAATAGCTTTACACATTAGCACATACACACCCACATCCGCCAGACATTTGGCCAAAGGAGCTAGAGCTTTTCCAGTCTCGTACAATTCCAATCAAACTGTATGGATACCTTTTTGCCCCCACCTCCCTAACCCCACCCAAAAAAAGAAAACACACACACACACACACACACACACACACAATGAATAATCCCAAAGGTAGTCCATTTCTCACTCTGCAAGGAGCCACAACAGTTCTGTAATCCAACATTTCCAGACCCTTTGCTCTGTCCCTCCCCATTCCACTTGCTTCCCCTCGGGCCAAAGAGAGGGGCATCTGGAGTGTGTGGATCCTAGTAAGCCTGGCTCAAGGCTTCACCGGCAGAGGCTGTGAAACTTGGACTATCCCCAGCCATCAGCACGTTACTGAAATTGTATGTAACCTTTCTTCATTTTAACCCTGTGCCCCCACAAAAGAAAGCATGTGTTCAACTGTATCATATTTAACTCATTTTCCCTTAGAATGTTTAGTGACATGTTCTGTGTATTCTTCTAAACAGCACACATACCTGTGTACCTACAGTAAGTACCTACATAGCACAGATGTACATACGCATACACCTTATGAAGCAAACTAGAAGTTATTGGCTTATATTCACTCACTCACACAATAACAGGAGAAAACACCAACCCAAAACATTAAAATAACCAGGCCCCAATAACTATCTCCCTTAGCTAAGAGATTTCAATAATCATCTTGGTTTCTTGGAAAAACCAGTAATAGCTGGTGGCTGTGTGGGGCGCCTTACATAGTAGCCATCCGACCAAACTCACTCGCATGCCTGATCGCATGCCCTGATTTCTGCACCCCACCCTAGTTGCTGTGGGTTCGGCAGAGTGGAAATCAGCCAGAGCTCTGCCCTGCTCTGCAGGCCTGTCCTTCCACTTGTCAGAGATCCAGCCAAACTCAAGGCTGACTTTCAATCTAATGAAATATCTGAGGTCATTGCCTGAGCCAAAAATAAAAATGCAGCAGGAGAAGAATCCAACATGAGCAGAGCAGAAGCATTTCAGTGACCTCAACTTGGGGCAGGAGCCTTTAGCAGCTTCCTGTGACCCGCCTGCGTGCAGCTAGACTCTGGAAGACACAGACAAAGCCATCGAGCCTGTCTCTAACTGGCCTCACATCATCAGCATTCCAGAACAGGAAACTGTCCACAGCCAGGAATTCTTGCCGCTTTGCCATATTTGAGAAGCAACCCTGTCCCCCTGCACATAGGTAGTTCTGTCCGTTTGCAGCAGGTTTGTTTCTTGGTTTTGAGGCTGGAAGAAGACCATTGTGTCTGTGGCTATTAGATTTCTAGGGTATGTACCTCTCTGTCACTTGCCATAGGTCAGTGAGCTAATGTTTATAGGTCAAAGACTGTTCATAAAATGTACAGAGTCTCATGTGATGGTGCCTCTTACTAAGAGAATGAGATCTGCGTTGCCCACCCCCCACAGTGGTGGAGCTACACCCCCGCCCCCAGCTCTAGGAAGGGGACCGGTTTGCCAGGGCGCACGTGGACAGTCCATGGCACTGCCCCCTAGAGCTTCCAAAGAAACAGACCTAGAGTTCCTTCTTCCTCATCCCACGTCATATGGTGTACGCGGTGCTGATATGCATACAGGTCACTCCAGTGTATCTGTCCCGTGGTTAAAACACAATTTCTTCCACATAGGACGATCCATGACTGCCACCTCTAGCCAGCCCCCATACCACCCCCAAGTTAAAAACCCCACAACACTGAACCATTCTGGGTTTTTTTTCTTGGGGAGAGAGGGTGCTGATGAGGGTTGGGAACATCCTTAGAAAGGAATCCTTAATGTTTAATTGAGATGTTCTGAGAAAGAGGCAGAGTCAGCTCCTTTTGGCCAAATTCCTGATAACCAGAGCCGTATGTACTAGTCTGCAAGCTATTTCATGGTTTGATTAATCAGTGCAAATAAATAAAATTTAAAGTAGTGCTCTTCACTTTAAGGATCCTCCCATTCAGTCCCAGCTTGTCAGTTTGAGACTTTCCAAGGAGTGGCCAGCAAGGCTGTATTCCCACTCATCTATCCACAGACTTTGGGGCAAGAAAATGTGGAACGAGAAGGGTAAAACCCAGAGTAGTCTTCCCGGGCTGTCGCCCTCCCTCTTGCACAAAATCTGCAAGTTGGAAGAAACCTTGGATAATCCAACCTTCCCTTTTACTTCTGTGGAGAACAAGAGGTCCAGGGATGAAGTAACTTACCCAAGGGCCCAGGGACAATGGGGCCAACCTGGGCCAAGAACTCAGGGCTCCTCACTTCACTGGAGCCCTCCTCTCTGCAGTAAGTGGCCTTGTTAATATTTTTCGGTCTCCTTTTCATTGGAGATGTTGCTGAAACCTAACTGCTTCCCAGTTACATAAAAGCAATTTGCTTTGTGGGGCAAGTACAAGTTTTTGGTTTAGATTTTCTAGATGGCCTACATAGGACATGAAGAAGTAAAGAACACCACAGAGAAACAGCCCAGATGTTCTTGGCCAAAGAGCAAATCCATGCAACTGAGGGTCAACCACCAAGATGGCTTTTGAGGAAGACTAAAAAATCAGAGTGAGTTGATAGAAAGTTAAGGGTTACTAAGCAACGCACAGAATTGTGTCATGGGTATTGACTTCTTATACGATGTTCTAAATTAATTTTCAAAACCACGGGACGGTTAATGCCTGTGAGTTTCAGCTATTTTAACTGAATGATGTATTAAAAATATATATATTTGTGAAAATGAAATGAATAAGTAACACTATGTTGGACCCTATTGGTTGGTAGAAGCCTGCAGTTGACGCTTGGAAATGCCACCCGGGGAGGGCACTGTTTAAAGTACCCCCTGGGTACTCCCTCTATGATGCCTTCTCCAGATAGATTAGGTCAGCGTTTCTCAACTGAGATGATCTCCCTGGCCCTCCCAAGGGACATTTGGACTTTTGGCAGTGGCTAGAGACATCGTTGATTGTCACAACTCGGGGGAAGGGATTGTGACCAGCATCCAGTGGGTAGAGCCGGGGATGCTGCTGAACATCTTGCAGTGCACAGGGCAGCCCCACACAACAGAGAACCATCTGGCCCCAAATGCCAGTAGTGCCGAGGTTGAGATCCCTGGACTCAGTGAAGCAATGGACATTTTCAGGACAAACCCATAGGATGGCTTTGGTCAATAGCAAATGTCTCCCTGTAGTTGCGTTCTCTGGGACACTGGAAAGGAGGACGTAGGTCTTTGTTCTCTGTGGCGTGCAGCAACAACCGGAAGGCAGCGAAACTGCTGATTGCTGGGAGCGGGGACCTCAGAAATGAAGATGAAACTGGCGAGCTTTCATTTGATTTATCGCTCGGGGACACTGAAGGGCATTTCTCTTTCAGTACCTGCTGCAATTTTCTACATGGATGATTGCATTGGTAGATTAACCTTATATATAAGATATGTTCCTGAAAAGTTGTTTGTAAAATCGTATTATAAATACAGTCAGAAAATTCAGTAAACACTAAGGGGCCAGTGAACTCTTTTAAAGTGGAAGGGCCTTTTAAATAATATTTTCAAAGAGGAGCATGCCTATATATTGCACTTTTTAATGCAAATACTTTATTTTTCCTGCACACTTTTCTTACAAAGCTCCATAACTTTTATGTAAGAAACAGTTTCTCTTCCTCCTTCCTTTTCCTGACCTTATTCTTTTCATTTAAAAAAAAAAATCAGGGAGAAAGTTAACAATAGACTGTCTGAATTTGGGAAGGTCATTGATCAGTCTGTCCATTATACAGTTCAAAAGATGACTGCTGGCTTACAAATGGTTAGAAAATAGGACTTGGTTACATTCTGAAATCATTAATTTTTTATCTCAGACTTTTTTTCAGTTACTGACCTTTGGCTAGAAAGAGCAGGTGTACTCAGCCCCTCCGTCACCCCAGGAGTGTTTGTTGCACCAGAAATCCCCAGTAAGACTCAACCTCTTCACTGAAGCAGGGTGCGGAGGTGCCAGGATCAGCAGAGATAAGGGAGTGGTACTGAGGAACCCCATGGTTTTCTCCTTATCAATCACTGCCCTAGGGCAACATCCCTAGGTGTATAAATCACTCACTCAGCAGGGCAAAGGGGGCAGGGAGGAGGAAATTTACTTGATAAGGCTACCATTAGTGTCACTTCAGTGACAGGAGGGTAGAGAGGTGTGACCCAGGGAGGACAGAGCCATTGCCACTGGGGAGGAGCCAGCCCAAACCAGAGGCAGGAGGAGACCTGGGTCTGACCTTCAGCCCCCTGGTAGGAGGGAGGCGCTGAGGGCAGGGAAATGCTAGAGAAGATTCTACCACTGTCGACTCTCCTGACCAGTGTGGCTCCAGCATCAAGAAGGCAGGTACTATAGAGTCATCATGAAAGGTGGTGTCACACCCACCTGCTCATTCCACATACGGTCACCCGTTTTTGTCCCACAGAACCCCAGTGAGTAGGAAGGAGGTCACTGCGAGCAACATTTTACAAATGAGGAGAGCAGACCACCAAGAAAGTCAGTGACTTGCCCAAGGTCACTCAAAGAAAGGGTTGTGATTGGAACAGGAGTCTTCTGACTGGAAGGCCTGCGTTTCCCTCCAGGATGGCGCATTCCCCTCACTCGGATAACCAGGCTTCGGTGGGAACCATGGCTGGGCTGTCAGGAGTCCCGGGTTCTAGTCACAACCTGTCTAACTCACTGGGTCCTCATGAGACAATCACTAAGCCTTCTTAGAGTCTCGGCCTTCTTATCTATGCCAAGAGGGGGTTGATCAAGATGTCCTCAGGTCACGGTGGTGACATCGGTGCCGTCAGACTGCAGGAAGCATCGCTGGAAGACACCAGGAGGCGCTGCTCACCCTGGAAGGCGCAGACTTAGCTGCATTACTGTGCCAGGTGCTCCGCCACACGCTTTATTTGTGATTCCCTTTGAGCCTCACAAGACCTCTCTGAGGGGCATGTTAAGATAAGGTGATTGAAGCTCAGAGAGGTCAAGTGACTTGCACCAGGTCACTGTCACAGACTGCTCAGGCTGTCCTGCAAAATACCACAGACCGGGGGGCTCCAACAACAGACACTCATTGTTCACAGTTCTGGAAGCTGGGAGTCCCAGATCAAGATCCAGCAGGGCATGGTTTCCGGTGAGAGCTTCCTTCATGGCTTGCAGACGGCCACCTTCTTGCTGCGCTACTCACATGGCCTTTCCGCTGGGTACACACACTGGGGGAGAAAGAGAGAAAGCTCTCTGATGTCTCTTCTTTTAAGGGCACCAATCCTATCAGATCAGGGCCCACCCTTATGACCTGATTTAACCTTAATTACTTCCTAAAACCCCTATCTCCAAATGCAGTGTCACTGGGGATTAGGGCTTCAACATCGGCATTTGGTGGCAGGGTGGGGAGGTGGCCACACAATTCAGTGCATAGCAGTCATGCAGCCAGAAAGTGATTTGAAGGTGGGATTTGAAGTCAGGCCATGTCACCGTATTCCTGCTTTCGTAACTACCACTATGATTTACTTGCCCAGAGAGCTGAGCTTGGGCAGAGACTGCCGGGAACAGTGAAGCTTCTGTCTTTTGGTCTCTCAGCTGATCAATACGCCCTTCCTCCCCTCCCTACCCCACCCCACTCCCCACGTCTCTTGCTCCCTGGGTACAAAGGTGGGTGGGAGGATCCTCCTTTCACCAAACTTTCTGAATCCTGAATGGTGCCAGAGCTAAGTCAGTGGCACGCTAGGGAACGGTGCCCTGAAGACCGTCCTATGTTGCAGGACTGAAGCCCAAGATCCTAGAGGAAAACCAACAGAAGCCCAAGCTGAGCCCTGAGGACTGCTTCCTGCAGAGTCATCTTTGAACCCAGCCTAGTGCTGGACCCTCCAGGGACTGCTACTGGTTGCACTAATTCCCTGGGCTCCTGAGATGAGGGAGTAGTTGCTTGTCACTCCCGAATGGCAGGATGGGCATGGTAATCTGCACTGGCCAGCCACCTCCTGGGGCAGCCATAGTTGCGCTTGTCAGTTCCTCATTATTAAAGACTTTGCCGTAAAAACAAGCCATTTGGACTCCTGTACAGGCTTCCACCAAGCCAGACAATAAACTAGTCATCCACCTGGAATGCCTCCTCTCTATAAATTACAGTATCTGAGTGTTTTCTTTAGAAACTTTTCTTTTCCCCACTTTCTCATGCTTTACTCTTTCCACTTGTGTTACAAAGATGGGCTTACAGTGGTGGGGGTTTTCCCAATTTTTAAAAAACTCCGAAGGACAATAGATCTGAGGATAACATTCAGAAAATGAAAATGTGTCATTTTATCTGTCCAAACTGTTAAATGAGGGCAAAGAGTAACGGGGACCCACTCAGTCCCTGTTTACAGAAGTGGGGAGCTACATTTTCACTGCGGTCACGCTGGGGTTGGTGTTCAGAGCACTTGCAGTTGGTGAAACACCTCACTCCCGTTCTCTGTCACTTCACCCCAGGGCCAATGGAGGGGAAACTTCCAGAGCTCTGGCCATTGTCACCGTGATCACACCATTGCTAGTTGACTGCTGACCCCTCTCCGCCGTAAGCCATAAGCCTCGCCGCAGCCAGTTCTAATCAGGAAAAAAAAAAAAAAATTCAACCTTGAGCATCTTGGAAAAGGGAAGAGCCCATTTCTGTGAGTCTCTCTCTTCCCGGTGGCAGGGCTCCCCGGAATAAACGTTGTCCTCTGAGCAGCACAGAGGCCACTGGGTTTCAGATGCTTGTGTCATGCTCCTTCCCACCTTGTTCATCATCTCCGTGGTTGGTTTTTGCAGGTGTGAAAGCTGTGGAGCCGTTTTCCATTCTGAATGCAAAGAGAAGTCCGTCCCCTGCCCGAGGTGTGTCCGCAGGGAGCTGCAGAAGAAGCAGAAATCTTTCTGGCGGAGGCTGAACATGGACGAGAGCCTGGAGGAGGCTTGCAACATGTTCGAGCTGTCCTACCAGAACAGCTGAGTCAGCAGGGGCCTGAGGCCAGGGATTGACCTCGGGCTGATGTAGCAGCCGGCAGCTTCCCAGCTAGCCCGTTGGATCCCTTTGGAAGAAGAGGATGTCTCATCTTCAGCTAGACAATAGATGTAGATTTACATACATATCCACACCTCCCAATGCGTCCTGTATGTATGTTCTGTGTAAATCGCTGTCCAAAAGGTCCGGGAAGCCTCTGTGGCTCAAAAAACTACCAGCAGAGGCTTCAAAAAAAAAAAAAAAAAAAAACCCCACCAATAGCTGAATTACATTTAGCCATGAATTTCAGCAGCTCGCTCCCAAGCAAAACGTGGTTTACACACAATGCTTTATAGGTCAGACTTGTTTTTTCCTTTTTTTTTTTTTTTTTTTGGTTCTCAGGGGCCATTTTATTACACAGGACACAGGAGGAAGCACTTCCTACAGAACCACAGAACTTCGGGTTATTTTGTGTTATTTATTTTTAGCAGAGGGCGGAACAACTGAGGCAAGCACGCACCGCCGTCCGTTTCAGAATACCGGGGCGCCGCCTGGGCCACTGCGGGGCCGCGCGTCCCTGACGCCGTCACCGCAGTCTCCACCACGCAGGTGGGGGGCACCTAAGCCAAGCCAAACGGCCCAGAGATGAGGCGTGCGCGCTCCGACATAAAGCATGCACCCCCTAATTTATGAGGAGAGCCCCTTCTGGTTTTGAGGTTGATCTCCGGTTTTTTGCTGAGAGAAAAGACCTCCGAGACCAATGAGTGCAGGTGTGGGTCTGTTTGCTGGTACGAATCCCAGAGCCCCCTAATGATGCAGTGCCCCACCATAGTTGGCGGAAAACCTAGCTTTCTGAAGAGCAGTTTTCCCGGGCTTCATGGGTAATATTTATGATGTTGTAATGGTGCCGGCCTGAGGACATTTCCTGCATTGTGGTTAAATGCATCGGTGTGAAGACTGGTGGAGATAATGCGTACATGCTATGAGGTGGTCTTCAGTTTCTTTTCACAGAATCTTGTGTAGGCATTTCGTACCTTAATTATTTTAAATGCTTTATTTCTCATTGTTTTTCATTGCACTTTCATTTGGACCTTTAATTTGTCAATTTAACCGCTTCCACTTTCACATTTTTAAAATTGTTCACAAAATCAAAGTAACATGGGACTTCAAAACACCCATGCTAGGCTATTAAGAAAATACCAAACTTACAAATATAATGAATTCAGTGTAATAATATTGTTTAATTAAATATATAGACACACATATTATTGCCACCTTAAAGTGAAACAGAACGTGCTAAAATCATATCATAGGAATAGGAACTATAACGAATTGCTTCGCCACTTGGCCGAGTAGGGGGCCCCCACAGCAGTGGCTGTGGCCAAAACGTCAGGTAGGACAGCGCTGGAGATCATGGCTCTGGTGCTCCCACCGGAACTCTTCCCAGAACAGAAAGATACACTGCTATTGAAACAGTTTTCAGCAGACTGCCTGAGGAGACTGTGTATGTTTCCACTGAGCAGATGCCCCCATGCCTTCCTGGTTTGGTAGTTTCACTACTGTTAGGATCTAGAGCATCAGTGGCTCACAAAGTACAGGATACATTTAACCCCATTGCCACTTTCCCCCCGACACCTTGCTCCCTCCAGATCCTAACTCTTGATACCTCCATCCATTTAGAGGCGAGACATTTCAGACAGACTTGTGCACACCGCCAGTTCCTTGGGCCCCGGACCCCACGCTTCATTTACTTTCCCGTTCTACAGCAGCTGTGACCAAGGGCATAAAAACTTGCTAAAAGGCCAAGGCCCCCTTCATGAGGAAACCTTATGGAGCTTTTTATTCTTGGAAAAACAGGTTGACTTTTCCCCCACCCCAGTTATAAAGAGTGTTGCACACAGAAGATAAAGGGTGGAAAATCTCAAACAAGCACTTGGCACACAGGCGAACAAGTCTGATCCTCTCCTCCTTTTTCCTCCCCTTCGTGAAACACAGTATTTATATTTTCCAGCCTCAGAGAAGATAGCAGAACATGATCTTTCACAAGAGAATTATAGACCTGCTTATTATAAAACAGATGTGCTCCGATGGCAAAGTGCCTTTTCCCTCCGCCCCCAGCTCCCTGTCACCGTAGCTCACTTCTGCCTTCGCCGTAATTACCGTACCCGTGATCCCGACTGTCGGCGAGGCCGTCCCCAGCACACTGCGCTCGGAGCCCTGAGGCGCAGCCCCCCTCCTCCCCGTCCAGCACGCTTGCTCTACCGACAGAACTACCTGCCCCACCTCACAGGCACCTAGCGTCTGGTCTGCCGAGGCCGTGAGGTTCTGGATCCCTGTTCTAAAGGCCTTTGTCTTCACAGGTGCCCACATAGAGGGTCCTGCTAAATATGGGCCTCCCCTGGGAACTCCTAAGGGGAACCTTCTATCCACATCGCTTTCTGCGTATTTTCAATAGAGGGAAAAAAAAAATATATATATATATATATACACACACATACATATATATAGGAGAGGTACTATCGCCATCAGCTACCCATAAGTAGGACTATATCCCAGCCGCTTCTGTTTTCTCTCCTTTTTGTATGCCCCCAACAGCCCGGCCAGTGCCGCCTGCCAGCCTGCACAGCCACCACCACCCAAATCTGATAGGACACCGTGGAGCCAGCTTCGGAATCGGGTCTGTCCTGAAAAATTCAAAATTGCTGTTTTCTAGCCCAGAACGCCTTAGAGCACATGAACGCCCTTACTGTTTTCCACCCAAACAAATGACTTGGTGCACTGTTAGGTAATTGTTCCACTGCTTAGAAACTGTCGAAACAAAAGCAAATCCGTGGATTACCACCTCCCTAAGACCAAGCTAATACCTGCTTTCCCTCACATTCCCTCTCTCATCCCATCTGAAATAGCTCACACATAAAACACACGAGAAAATGGCCAATTAATCTCCTAGAGCTGGCGGCTGACTCAGGGGAACCTCTTTTCACTTGAAAGGCCCATTCCCTGGTGGATCACTGGAGGAAATCCCTCCTAACGGTGCCAGAAACTCATGTGTGAGACCGTCCAACCCTGGTAAAATGTTGGCACCTAACCCTGCAGGAGAGAAGCCAGTTCCCAAAATAGACCTCACTTGTACCACTGAGGCCACAAAGTACTTTAAAAGCAGTCAACTGGAATCGCATCGTGTTCTTTCCAGGGCTGATTTTCCCCAAAGTTGAAAGCCTCTTTATGTGAAAACCACGTCAACGCCCGTCATCCCCCTTTGCTTCCCTGCCTTTCAGGGGACCGTATTACCCTTCCTTTCCTATCCGTAGGACTAAAGAGTGATACTCTTCGGAGCTTGCACACTTGATTCGCTGAGGGGGTAATCGTTTTTGGATTCTACTAGACTAGGCCTCCACCAAAAAGGGAATCTCAGTGGTGTTGGGGATTTGTGGTTTCCAACTAACTCAGTGGGATCTCAGACTCCTGCAAAGGGACTGTGCCATGACTTCCTTCCGGGGCAGCGAGCACCCTGGCGTTGACCTCACTCCGGCAGCCAAAGGCAGTCTTTGCGAAGCTAGAGAGAGTCCACCTTGATGAGGTCTGGCCTCTGGTGTGGTCACTGCGGGTGTACACCCTGGACATTGACGCTGGACGGTTTCTCCCTGTGCCTCCCTGGAAAGTCTTAGCTTCCAACCCTGGGGGTTTGTTCTCCACCTATTGGCCCAAAGAGGCCATGTGGGAATTACAGAATCGGGGTATGACCAGATGCCACACTGAACACTTCCTGCAAAGAGAGGCATTATCGGAGGAAGCCAAGATACGGTTGCTCCTAATTTAGGGTGAAGCCAGTACTGCTGTTCCTGAGTTTGGGCAGAAGTGTTCATCCCCACCGCTCTGCCGCGCTCTACGGAAATAACTGCATTAGGAAGTCATTCTTCAACTCTTGACTCTAAGACTGCTGAGAGTCAATACAGAGGTTATTTTATTTTTTTACTTTTCCCAGTAAAGAGCGATGCATACAACTTCCCCCTTATTTCTTGAATTTTCTGTCTCCATACTTTCTTTACTCTACAATAATGTCAGAAAGGAGAGAATTTGGGGCGAAACACAAATGAACACTCTTTCCTAGGCATGAACTGAGTCAGTAGAGGTACCATTTTCCTTCCGTTGGTACTTGCTATCAGCTGGGCGTTAGCATGCTGTGTACCTCGGACCATTCTTCTAACCCCGCATCTAGTAGAACTCACTGCTCGAGGTAGAGCCCGGTGATGGGTGAATAAGCCCCGCGCAGTTCATTTAAGCAGACGAGTGTTGGTTTCTGTCATGGGGCACAGTTAAGTCCTAGCACCCAGCAATTCCCAATGGTAGACAATTCTAATTTCATTGTATTCAGACCGTCTGACTTGAAGGGTTTTCTTTGGTGTGTCTTAGGGGGTGCATGCCAAGGTCAAATCTAAGTCACTGTTAAACTCTAGGTAAAAGAAGTGTGGAATGCCCTCCTCAGCACAACCATGGTTGTCAGGGGTTTTATTTAAAACGGGTTCCCGGTGATCGTGTTACGGGGCACTCTCATCAAGTGGCCTCCAAAGTGACAGAAGGCATTTTTCAACTCAAGGAAAGGGGACAACTGCTATTTCGCTTTGGTTCCTCCCTATGGAAAGAGAAGCCACCTTGTTAGAAAGGGATGGAACGAAGCCACGGTCGTTGCCCAGGGTAGAAGATTCAAGCGCCTACAGCAATTCTAAGCGCGGTGAAGACTCCCTTCTCTTGGCCATAGCGCTGTAGACCAGCCTCTTCCCCCTCCCCTTGATCTCATCGCCCTCCTCCTGAGCCGGGGTCAGGCCTCCTGGCCAGAAAGCCGGCCACAGACCCGGCAGACCGTGGGAGCCTGCACTCCTCCTCCATGCTGGGCTTCCGCCCTGTCTTTCCCCGTAGGAGTGCCTTACAGTACTGCCTCGTGCTTCTAGTCTCCTCCGTGGACCCACTTGAAGCCTGCAGGGCCCTTTGCCTCAACACAGATCACTCTGCTTCTTCCCTGCTGGCCACTCTTCATACAGATGCGCTCGGAACCTGCACATTCCACAAGCATGGCAGACCTTTCACCTTTGTTTAACCTGGTGCCTTAACCTCACGAGGGAAGGATTTCTTTGGGGAACACACTGCTAAAGTAGAATGGTAGATACGTGGGCTTCTTAGCTCTGTGGACACTTATACCAGGAAATACAAAAGACACAACCACATAATGTTTTAACTTTGTTTTATGCTGTTTTCTTTTTTTTTTTTAATCACTCTTTTTATTTGCTTGCTTGCTTTCTTTAACCAAACTCAGGGGAATGTATGTCATGATGTCACCAAGGCCAATGAGTAGAGGAATTAAACCAGTTCTCCGTAAAGTCGGTGAACTTAGCCTTTCTTCGGGTCAAAAAATTACACAAACACAGAATTTTCTTTTCTTTTACTGTATAAAGTTTTTCTTTTTTACTTCGCCCCCTGTTTTCCAAGTAGGAGGTGGGAAGCCTCTGGGACACATTGCGATAAAAATGTTTCTGGGTGGCGTGGGCAGTCCACCAAGCTATTAAATTTGGCTTTTGCTGCTGGAGGCCTAGGTTCTGATTTCGGTCACCTACCACAATCTTATTTTGAATAGCCAGAAGCCTACCATACAAGATTGGGGGTGGGGGGTGGGGAACCTGTCTTCAAGGAATAGTAAAAGGAGGGAAAACGTTTAGTTTGCAAATGAAGAGCACTGAACCTGGTGCAGAAGAGTTCTGCTCCACTCGTTCCTCGGCTCCTGGGTCAGATCCGTGTCGTTTTCCCTTAGTTCTGCTCGTGCAGTACAGAATTAGCTACAATTCTAGGTTTGGGCTATTATATCACTCTGTGTTGAGCTATTTGAAATGTGCGAATACACACACACACACGTTGTTTCTGTTTTCTGGAATGTATTGCCTTTTGTTTTGGCATAACTTATACATATTTTTGTTTATATCATTTTTAAATATCAGTAACTGTAATAATATAAGATAAAGTTGTGTTGTTGACAAAAGTCCGAGTTTTTATGGTCATCTGTCATATAATTTAAGTGCACCAGTTCCTAATGTATAAAGTTATCTCTCTCTCAATAAACAATACAGAAAGTACTTTTTGTTCTCATAACAACTTCTTTAAAATACTGTTTTCACGGCCGTCGGGGGGCGGGGCGGTGAAAGCCCGAGATGAGCTCTGGATGTTAATTCAAAGTCAAGATTTGAGCTTTATTGAAAGTGAGCTACGAGGACTTTAAAATCTCTCTTAATCTTGTAGATTTGGGTTTTTCTAAATTCATCAACTCATAATACCCTCATCAGCCCGTCCTATGCTTCTGAAGAATATAGTGTAATTTTTTAAAAATGCAAATGTAGTATTATGGGTCTTGTTTGCGAAATCGGCATGATTTCCTTCAGGTCTGAGACAAACCTGCCAAAGCGCATGCGTGGAAGGCCTTCCTACCATACAAAGTTCCGCCCCAAGCCTCCTCGCCCTCGTTTCGTCTTGCCACCATGCTCTCCAAATTAGATGGACAAGTGGCAGGCAGTAAGCCACTAGGCAAAGATGCTGGTCTTCCTGAAGAGCACATTCAGGGGGCAAAAAGTGAAGAGTAGAGTAGGTGTTTATGTGAAAGATAGCAGTCCTCTGGTGTTGAGATGTGATCGGGAGTATCTGCGCTCCCTAGCCTGGGCTGGTCCTTGCTTTGCCACCACAACGGCCATGGGGTGCAACACCTGTCCGCTAGGAAACTTTCAAAACACCCTTTAAACTCACTTTCTCAAAGACAGACATTGAAGACTAGTAAAGGTGCTTCTGGTTAAACATTTACCAAAGGTGAACCCTGAGCCTCACTCCCCAAGACATACCTGTGTTCATGCCCAGCCTCTCTGCCTCCTCCCTCAGTAAACCAACTGGGGCTCACGCCCGTTCTGTCCAAGAAATAACTGGACTTCATCCTCACAAGACACCTGCTACAATCAGTGATAAAGAGAAACAAGTTAATGTTTCACAGAACCAAACCAGACACTCGATCTGGTCAGAGCCAGGATTCACTGGATTCCCAGCGCTGGTTAGCTTTCCCCAAGCTGTAGTAAACTGGAGCGAATGGGTAACTCCAGCAGGCTTGGCATTATCAGAGAGAAGATATGCAAAGATGTTTTCAGAAGGATGGAAAGCGACAGGATTTTGTTCCTGTCTCCCCACCCCCAGGAGATGATGACTTGAATCTCCCCTCATTGTTTCCCCTGTCCTGTCCTTTGATGATGGCTTTAATCAGCGGTTCCCACATCAGACACAGGAAAACAAAAGCAAAATGTTAGGACCCCATCACAGACAACTGAATCCGAATCTCTCTGGATGGGGCCTGAGTGTTTATTTCTTAAAAGCTCCCTGGGTGATTCTCATGTGTTCTGAAAGTTAAGAACCACTAGATGAAATGAAGCAAGTTGCCCTGAAATAAACATTTGCTTGGCATCCCGGTGGTCGGCAGTGGGAAGGGCAGCAAAGGGATGTGGACGGACTGCGTGGCCTTAGTTGCCCTCTAGCTAACAGCTGCTGCCACCCTTCTTCCCAGCAGACACAGAAGAGTACTTCGGAACTTGCCGCGCAGAGGTTGCAATCGTTTCCATAAAACCTCACCTTTATACCCCCTTTATTTTCTTCCAGGGTGCGGTCAGCTTCTATTTCTCTAGTATATACTATCACCAGACAGACTGGTGAAAGGAAGTGGCCAGGTCATGGGCACAGGTGACTAAGCTGGCTACAAAGGGAGCCTTGTATTCTCCCTTCCACTTTTTCATTCCTCCTGGTTCTGCTGCACTTGTCCCCACACGCATGCGTGTGAGAGTCTGCTCCCAGTTCAGGCCTATCCAGTGACCTTGACCCTCATCACTCTCGAGAGTGGTGTTTAAAATGGAAAAGCACCAGTTGCTTCTTGCCCAGAAAGATCTGGGAAATTCATGAACTCTGGGGCTGCGTCCAGATTTGCCTTGGTTCAGTAGAAGAACTAGACTTAAAATGAACCAGAGTCCTTCCAAATGCAGGCACCTATTGAACTGCCGACTTTCAGCCTCAACTGCCAGTTACGGGTGAATAGAAGCAGCCAGTTCTTCCCTCTTCTCCCTTTCTGAAGTCAGTGACTTTGATGACAAGTATTCCTCATTCATGAGCTTTTCCAGAGGGTTCAGAGTCTTACAAACTATCATCTCCTCCATGCCCACAATGCTTATCACATGGAAAACACCCACAGTAGCGATGACTTAATTCAAAATCACTATAGGCAGCTAGTATGCTGTGGAGCAGGAATACAGCCGGAAATGAACTTGGGTCTACTGGGGCCTTACCTGGAGTTTGGTCTAAAGCAGCACCGTTAGGGCGCCTGGGTGGTTCAGTTGGTTAAGCGACTGCCTTCGGCTCAGGTCATGACCCTGGAGTCCCGGGATCCAGTCCCGCATCGGGCTCCCTGCTCGGCGGGGAGTCTGCTTCTCCCTCTGACCCTCCCCCCTCTCGTGCTCTCTCTCTCTCGCGTTCTCTCTCTCTCAAATAAATAAATAAAATCCTAAAAAGTAAATAAATAAATAAAGCAGCACCATTAGAAACTACATTCCTGATTGGGGCAAAAAATGTTTTTAAACTTATTTTTTATTATGGTTTTGGATTCTGATTGGGGTAGAGAATTATTCCTCCCCCAGGATAACAAAGGCCTCTGGTACATAGAACCAGGAAGCCCGAGACAAAACACACCCATCAGAAAGATAGAGTTCATGCTCTCCTGTTGGCATCTGTTTGTTCACAGCTTGGGCAGAAACATCCAGCAGGAAGAATAAAGTGTTCCCATAGCTGAACATACAGGAATTCTGATTTATGGGCAGTGACTTCCAGTTTACTTGGACAACAGGGAAACTCATTACTCCACCTTTATTTCCTATTCCTCCATTGAGGGCTCCTGGTTTTATGCAAATCAGCTAGAGTTCACAAGTTCCGGCCACAATTCCCATCCTGCTGTACAATCTCCAGACAGCTGCTGGTCTAGGGGAAATTCCAACAGCTTTTATGCTGATGCTCCCAGACAGACTGATAGGAGAATCACTTTCAGGGACCTCCATGTTCTCCCAGGATGGTCTGTCGTTCTGAGACTGAAGAGCTGCTATTAGCACAGTAATTTTTTCAAATGAACATTGAGCTAAATTATCTCAAATGTATGAAGGAACATCTCTCATTGTGTTATGGAAAATTGCCTCCCAAATTACAAGACTATACAAAGCATATATTAATTTGGGGCCCAAGGACATCCAAATTGCCTTAGCTTCTGTACCGTATCGTGATGACACGCTCTTAATAACGCCAGGTTCTGAGGATACCACGAGGTGCACGTTGTTAGGAAAATCAACCAGGCAGGAGCTTTCTCTGTGACGATCCCCGCATGCATACCCAAGCCCAGCGAGAGGCCCTTTGTGCTGAGATGCAAGCCTTTTGCAGAGGAAATAAATCCCAATTGCATAGGCAGGGAAGTGAATTTGAATTCTAAACTGGGTCAACTTCCCCAGATGGCTTTCTCACTGATGCCGTGGAGCAAGGCAACAGAGGAAGTAGCCATCGGCGGCCCCAGTGTCCAGAGGAGATGCCCGATGACAGGTGTCTCAGGAAGTACTCCTGCACGTGCGCCTTCAAGTCCATGCCAAGGTGAGAGGGGGAGAGCAGAGGCCAGGCACCGGCTCACAGCCTTCGCCAAGGGTCAGCGCTGTGATGACGTGTGTCAGTGTGTGGTCCCACAGACAGTGAGCCCTGGAAACCAGTCCTGACTGAACTCCCCGCACACCGGTCCCCCTGCACCCAAACGTGCAGCCCACCACAGGATGCTTCTAATGAGGATTTTTCAAAGATAAAAATAAACATTTTTTAAGATAAAAATTATTAGATTTTGCCTTGCTTATTCCACCTAGCCTTATTTTTCATTTTTCACTTTTTTGAGGAAGTATTGCAAAGCCAATCCGAGACATAATGACATTTTATCCCCCACATGCCTTAGTACACATCTAAAAAAGATGTGTATTTTGGGGGTGGGCGCCTGGGTGGCTAGGTCAGTTGAGCATCCGACTCTTGGTTTTTGGCTCCAGTCAAGATCTCAGCCCCAGATCTCAGCCCCGCATGGAGTTGGGCTCTGTGCTCAGCAGGAGTCGGCTTCAGGTTCTCTCTCCCCCTGCCACTCCCCCACTCTCTCAAATAAATAAGAAGTGTATTTTTTTCTATGTAGTCACAATGCCATTACAAATCTAACAAAATTAACAATGTTTCCTTGCTATCTGATACTCCATTTCAAATCAAATTCATTTTATTATCTCAAAAACGTCTTTTGTTTTGTTTGTTCAAACAGTAAAGCTTTTACAAAATAAAAACAAGATCATGAGGTGCCCCCACCCCAAAGCTTGGTAAATTATAAAAAAAACAAAACTGGTGCCTCCTCAGCTTCCCTTCCACCTTTTTTTTTTAAGATTTTATTTTTTTTTTTTTTTTTTTTAGTAATTTCTACACCCAATGTGGGGCTTGAACTCACAACCCCAAAGATCAAAAGTCACACGCTCTATGGACTGAGCCAGCCGGGCGCTCCCCCTTCCACCTTCTTGAAAGTGTCCCACTCTTCCTTCAGAGGACAGTACTCTCCGTTCCAGGTCGTCCTGGTGGCCTGTCAGAGTCTGACTGTTGGGACCCACAGCCCCAGCTCCGAGTTTGACCTTGACCGGAGCTGGCTGCACCGGGATGACAACCGCTAAAGGGGATTTCCGTTCACCCAACTCCCTTGAAACTGCCCTGAACTCTGCTCTTCCAAAGACCTGGGGGTTTTTATTCCTTAAATTCTATCAGCTATGCAGCAATGGCTTCTTTCTTCAAGTCAGCCAGAGCTGGTTTCTCACACAACGCCTTTCCCACGCAATGTCTCATCACGATTTGTCCCCTTTCTCTGTGCATTTGCCATGCTGTCCCGACCAAGGCTCCCAGCAGATGCTGCAGCGTGAACACACAAGGGCAGACCTGCCAGGGGCCACCATCCCTGGCCTCTATTCAGAAGGCGACATCCCCAGCACGACGTTAGTGGCTTACCAAGGGTCCCAGAGGAACGGACTAACTGAAATGATGTGCTCAAGGAAAAGGGTTGGTTCGGACAGAACTGAGTAGAGAGAGAACCCTTGGCTTGCAGGGGAGGCAGAGGGTCCCATCTGTGGTTTCCCGGTGCCACGTTGAGACCCAAGGCATTGGCTCCTGAGCTAACCGGACACCCTGGTCCTCATGGGAAGGCACCTCAAACCTCACCTCACCCCTCGATACCCTCACCAAAAAGACGAGAGCTCAAATCTCTGCGTCCCGTTCTCCCTTGGATGAGCATCTCACCCGAAAGCATAAGATATTCATGAAATAAAATTAAAAGGCACAAAACACCTGTGGGAAAGAAGGGCTGTGTGAGGAGTCCCCCCAAATAAAAGACTCAGTCCAGATATTTTCTTGAAAATGCTGCTGTTTGCAGTGTGGTTAGTTGGGCACGTGGCTTTTTTATTTTTTCCATCAGATATAAATGGCTGCTGGATAAGATTGTTATTTAAAGCAGGCAGAAGGGGCGCCTACGTGGCTCAGTCGTTGGGCGTCTGCCTTCGGCTCGGGTCATGGTCCCAGGGTCCTGGGACAGAGCCCCGCATCGGGCTCCCCGCTCCGCAGGAAGCCTGCTTCTCCCTCTCCCTCTGCCTCTGCTTGTGCTCCCTCTCTCGCTGTGTCCCTCTCTGTCAAATAAATAAATAAAAATCTAAAAAAAGAAAAAGAAAAAAGCAGGCAGAAGCCTGAGATTATTATAATCAAAACTTCTGAACTTCAATTTCTCCTTAATAAAACTTCAGGGCTCAGGCCACAAAAAGACAGAGATAACAGAAGGAATGGGCTCCCCGCGGCAGAGTTCGCATCGTGCTGGAGCCAGGGCAGCCCTTGTCCAGCTGGGGTCGCGGGACCAGCAGTAGCGGCAGGCAAGCTCTTAGGAAGGCACGTTCTCGGTTCCACCAGGGCTGGGACTGGGGGGCGGGGGGTGAGCAACCTTCCACCCCAGGGGATTGTGATGCAGGCTGAAGTCTGAGACCAAAGGGATGTGGAGGAGGTCTGCCAATTATTCACCCCTCCCCGCCTCTCCCTTCAGGCGGCAAACCTTTCTGGAAGCCTCCTTTATGTCAGGTGCTGTGTTAGGTGCTGGGGATGTAAAGGCCGCAAAGAGCCTCTGCCCTCCAGAGACCAGTGACGGGGCGGGGGGGGGGGGGGGGGGGGGGGGTGGAGCGAGCATGGAAGCAAAGAGGGTCCGGGAGCTGACACCGTTGTTGCAACAGTTAGATAGATTCCCGGCCTCTCTGCTTTGACGCTGGGTGACCTCGAGTGCGATACTGAACCTCTTAGGGAGGCTAAGAGGCCTCAGTTTCCCCATTGCCTTCTCTATGGAGATAAAAATCATCCTCCAGTCCTGGGGCTGTTGTGAGATTTAGGTGAAATGCTGTGGATAAGGGCCCTTAGCCCTGCGCCTGGCTCCCACAGGAGAGAGGACTAGAGGTCAGGTCCTGTGGTTTTCAGGGTGCAGGGTGAGAACATGAAAGAGGGTGTGGGCCGGCCCCACCCGGCCAGGAGGGGCTTCCAGGAGAGGACACGTGTGACGTCGGTCTGGGAAGGTGAGTCATTCTGTGCAAAGGAAGGGTGTCAGCCGGAGCCAGGTGGCTGGGAGGATCCCACAGCCTCTGGGGGACATTCTGGGGCCTCTCGCACCTTCTCCAGCAGGCCCCAAGGGTCCCGGCAGCATCATGTGGCGACCATTATGTTCTGGTCCACAGTCCTGCCCAACTCCGCTTCTGGACCAGTTTAAAGGTCAGAGTCGCCGCCGCCCAGAGCCTCTGGACGTCGTGAGAGTCTAATGCGCCACAAGGCAAACGGCTCAGCCTTCTCCCTTTCTGGCTTCCTCCCCTCGCTGAGAAATGTGGTGGAAACGGGGGCATCACCACACACCAGCCTCAACACCTGCCTTTTGACCATCCCGGAGAACACTTCCCCCAGAGCCTTTGCTCACCAGCCGCTCCAACTTTTCCATCCTTTAGCAGAAACACTGGAACCCTGGGCGGAGATGTGGAGGCCACTCAGGTCCCTTCCCACAGAGACGACCTGAGGGTGGTTCCCCTCCCCCCCCCCACCAGGACCCTGGAGTTGTCTGAGGCAAAGTCTACTTTTTCCCCCAAACAATTCTTTTGTCCTTCATTTGTATTATTAATTTAGAAAGCCCAACACGAGCCCCAAGTACTGTGCCCCCTCTGCACATTGGTCCCCCTCTCACCAGGACCCCGGGCCTCCCATCCTCCCCCCCTTCTCCTTCCCTTTTATCCCGGTGGCCCGCTGATTGGAAAAGAGCGCCCCCCTTCCTCCCAGCCCCACAATTGTCACCACCAATTAGTGCATTGTTAGGACACACAATGGCGTTACTGTAGCCAGTGGAATGGGAGGCCTTTGTGCTTCTCCAGCCGGCCGTGGGGGCAGTCAAGTTTCATTTAGAGACTTAAAACACCACACCAGAAGGAAAGTGCTATCAGAAAAGCAAAAAGAATAGAGGGAAGGTGGTGGGGAAGGGAAAAAAGCACCAAAAAAAAAAAAAGAGAGAGAGAGAGAGAGAGAGAGAGAGAGATTGAGAGAGAAAGAAAACAGGACAGAAGGAGGTGAAGTTGAAGATGGAGGCAGAAGGAAAAGAAGGGTGCGCAGCAAGCGTTGAGAAGGGGAAAAAATCTGCTATTCAGGAGTTAGCCCGAACTCATGAAAAGACCCAAGTGGTTGCTACACACTGAAGTCCGCCCCCCGCCCCCCAGAACACAAAAAGGGGCTCGGGCTTAACAGTAATTAGTGGCCTGATTGTGCTTGGAACACTGTGTGTCTTCAGAGGATTTTTCCAGCTTTCCTATTTTTTTTTTCTGGTCCTCACAAATAAAGGGGGCGGGAGGAGAAAAGCAGGGGCTAGGGGAGGAACGGGCCTGCAAGCCGTGTCCCCCCACCCGCAGCAGCCTGGGGTGGGGGCAGCTCAGCTTTTCTCCTTGACAGGTAAATTGGATTTTATTCTCTGAAGCTTGTAACTAATTACAGAGAGTATTTTTCTGTAAGAACGTGACATATGGGTATGTTTTAGAGTCACTGTTTTATTTGTTTCAAGTACCTTTCAAGCAGCCTAGCCCTTTTTGCAGCCGGGCAGATGCCCCCAGAGGCCCAGCCCTTCCATCCATGGCCCACGGGCCATGGACATTTCCTGTCAGCCAAACTTGTATGTCCAGAGCCTTTCCTGCTTGTAAAATTCATATCCCAGTTTAAACCCAGGACCAACCTAGAAAAGCAGCCTTCACTCCTGAGCTGGCATCCACTCTGAGCATTGATTAGACTGCTCTGGGGCTGATCAAACAACCTCCCCCTGTGTTTTTCCTCCCTCTCTTCACTTAGGGATCTTCACTGATCCCTAAAACCATTGGAAGTGCTCTGTGCTTGCAAAAGCTGAGGGACAAGGAAAGTTCTTTGAGACAGAGAAGCCCCAAAGTTCAGCTGGTCTCCCGGATGCCCAAGTGCATTCACGTTCATTTTCATATTCTCTCTCTTCCTCCCTCGCCCTCTCTCTCCCTCTTGTCTCCTACCTATCTATCCCACACCACATTTTCTAGAAAGTGCAAAGATTCACCAAGTTGGACTTGTCAGGGAACTAGGATATTCACGTGTTCCACCTTTTTAACAGTTTTTTGGAACAACGAAGCCAGATACAGTCAACTCATAACTCATGCCTACTTCACTCTGCTACTCATGTTTTTTATTTCCCTTCAAAGGCATTAAATAGGCTTCCCCTTTCCCTCTCTTTGGATCAGACCAGACTCCTATTATTTTACAAATAAGCTAATTTTGACCATGCAAGATTTCAATAAAATCACCTCCCATCTTAGAAACGAAGCCCTCAGAATTTACCCAGGACTGTCTAACCATTATGCCTGCCTCCTCTTTTTGGCTTTTCTATGTTTGAAGTTGAAGCAAAAAAAAAAAAAATGGGAGGCTGTTCCCAGACATTTACTTGGGTTGGGAGGGATAGTGGGGGGAATGCCCGGGAACGCAAAGACCAGAGTTCTAATCCACATCCCCGGAGAGTGGAGTGGCCAGGGGCAGGTGGCTGTAGACCTGGGCCAGCTCACTGTGCGTGTGTGTGGAGGGGACACCAAGCTGACCCTCAGGCACTGTGACAAATGTGGTGAGGGCTAGAAGAGAGATCCTATCAAGAGGGAGGGGTGCTGGCACACGGCCTGCCCTGGCACTGGACACACGCTGGCTTCCTTCCCCGCCGTCTGCTAGTCAGGAGAGCTGCCCGAGGTGCGCTCGCGTGGGTTCTTCCTTCCTCCCTCCCTGCTGGGCCATGGGGTCTGTTCCGGGCTCTGGGTGGATGCCTTGGCTCCCCTCCCCCAACCAAAGGGCACATCCTGATTCAGTCAGGAAATGAAAAGTGAAACTCTGGTGGTGGCCCATGCCATGTCACAGACACCCAGGTCAGGAAATGCAAGTCCCAGGGAGGCTTGAACCGAGGAGGATGGAGCCTCCTAAGGGCCGTGCTTCTAGGGCAGAGAGGGGGGTTGGTTCAGGTCCTCCAGACCTGGGGACGGGCAAGCAGGGTAAGGTGCGCCCTGAAAGGGTTCTGAGTGACAGGCTGGTGGCACTTGCCCTCCACCCTCAGCCTTGTGCTCTGGGAGGGGTAACGGGAGCCCAAAGATGCCGGAACCTGCCAAGGAGGAGGCACAAGAGAGGTCAGGGGAGGACAGCCAGTTGGACGTCGAGCCCGAAGACCATGAGTTCCAGAGTTCATGTCCACACCGCACACCCCACACGCTGTCCAGTCAGGGTCCCATCAGCAAGTCACCAAGCTCACCGCCTATGTAGCTCTCAGGTCCCGCCTCTTCCGCATCCCTCTGTCACCTCTCCTGGCCTTAGCCCTTCTTCCCAGGCCATTTCAGTCAATGTAAATTATGAACTCCGAGGCAACAGAAACGTGTCAGAATTTCCCATGCTCGTTTGAGTGACCTTGAATGAAGTGCTGTATGTGAGAAATACATGTTGACTGAAAGTATCATTAAGTTTTCACCCCAGTGGGGTGCCTGGGTGGCTTAGTCGTTAAGCATCTGCCTTCGGCTCAGGTCACGATCCCAGGGTCCTGGGATTGAGCCCCGCATCAGGCTCCCTGCTCAGCGGGAAGCCTGCTTCTCCCTCTCCCTCTCCCCCTGCTTGTGTTCCCTCTCTCACTGTCTCTCTGTCAAATAAATAAATAAAATCTTTTAAAAAAAAGTTTTCACCCCAGTGACCACACCCATGCTGGGGACTCTCCTCACTCTAGCCTCACGTGGGCCCCTCAGGACCACAGTGCAGGTCACCCACTCTGGAACCAGTAAGGTGGCCTATGGTAAGCAGCGTGCCTTAGAGTACCGCCATCCAATCAGACTTGCTGCGATGACAGGAGTGTCCCGTAGCCGCGCGGTCCAGTATGGACGCTACCAGCACTTGAAATGTCATAGTTTGTGCAACTAACAATAGGAATGGTGAATCTTATTTCATTTCAAATAGTATAAATTTCAATAGCCACTTGTGGCCAGAAGCTCCCACCTTGGACAACAGAACCTTCCGTGACGTTACTGATCCTTGCCGTGGCCAAGGAGCAGTTCTGCTCAGGACATCTGGGCAAATGACAAGCCTTTGAGCACCTCCTAAGGAGGAAGATTTCCGATGAAAGGGGAAACAATCTTTTCCGTCTCCCTCGACGGAAACCACCAACTTCTCTCTACACACATTCTGCTGACAACCACGATGTGGGGCTCCCCGGTGTAGCCACATGTGGTCTTACCTCAAAATGAGAAAAAGAAGCCTTCCACACCTCAGTGTGGTGGGGAATATCTGGCGGAGTCAAGAGATTCTGTGATGGTTACCCAGGGCAAGAAGATGAGCCTACGTCCCTTTCCTCCAAAGTTGTCAAAGGGTTCCTTTTAACAGTAGTTATGGCTCTCCCCAGAGCCTGCAAGGCCAAGGTCACAGTCTGGGTGTGAACGGGTTGCGGCAGGGGGTGGGGGCGGTCCATCTTCGAGGAGCATTGTCTCTTTCAGGGAGGACTCTATAACTGATACAGGTAACAGTAGATCACCCGGGGACAATTTCAAAGATGAGAGCAGCTGGGTGAGTAGAAATCATAGCAGATCTAGGTGGCCAGGAATCAGGACGGCGCAGGCGAATCACAGAGGAGTGAGCCCCGCAGCGTCTTGGTATTTAAAATGATCCACACACTCGTGAGAAAAGACAAAACCCCTGTAGGATTTGAATGATAATTCCAATTGCTAAATTGTGATCCAAAGGATAGATTAATTTTTCATGCCTCCAAGGAAAATGGGGGTCCTATTCTCCCCTTCGCTGCCACCACCCCCACCAGGTTCCCTAGGGGCGCCTCCTATTTAATGGGCCCTGGAGAAGGCAATTCTAGAAAATGAGCTACACTTAAGACCAGAAGTTAGGATGAGCACGAGGGAAAGGAGAGCTGGAACTTTGGTGAGGGGGGGCTCCCCTTAAAGTTCAGCTGATTACATTTATTAACAGGTACATGGCATTCTTTCTGGAAATATAAAATTCAATTTGAGAGGTTCTTCCTCATCTTTCTTCTCTCTGAGAACAGCTGTTCATACCACTTATTCTCAGCTGACACTAAGGTCTCAGAGACTCTGAAATGGTTGTCCACTAAAAATACCCTTTATCAGTCAATACCTGGGTCCAATGCCATATTTGAAAAGAGCCTCTGGCCCTGGAGATGTCACTGTTTGTCTGGTGTGACAAGAAACAAAGTTCAGAGAGCAATACAAGAACAAATATGTGCCTGTACTAATTTGGGAGTTGCAAATGCCCTGTGTGGTCAGGGTTCAAAAGGCGGAGACCTCCAAGGGCTACAGTGTCATCCCGCAGATGAGCAGAGCCATTCCCCAGGGATGCCAAGTTGCAGCATTCACGCTGCACCCTGGAGGCCCCTCCAGCCCCAGGACCCGGCAGCTCCTCAGGGAAGCAGTCTCGGGAGGGGGAGGGGCTTGGCCGGGAAGCTGTGGCCCTCTGAGGTTCAGGGATACAGTCACCCCAAGCTGCATCCCCCGGCCAGCCATGGGGCACAAGCAAACATTTCTGCTCCCTTTCCATGCACGTCCCCCCAGCCAGGTCACCCACTCTTGGCCATGGTTCCTGGCAGGAACCCTGGTCCAGTCTTGGGGTACCAGGGGCACAGATGAGAAAATGGGTAAGATCTCAGCGCCTGCCACCAAAGGGGCAGGGATGAATTCCCAGCTCTACTATTTACCACGAGCTGTGTGACCTCCAGCTGGCGACTTAGCCTTCCTGAGCCCCCCGATCTGTGTCAGATGTGCATGGTCATGGTTCCCCTGCAGGATTATGTTGAAGATTAACTACCAGATGTACAGTGGCCAACAAATTATTTGGTATGTATTAAGCCTATACTAGTCTTTCCTGGAGAAGAGGCAGGAGGACTGAGTGAAGAATTATGGTCCCTTTCCCACGTTTTTCTAGTCTGCAGGTTACTTGATCACTAACTCTCCTCATTTTAACAAAGCCCACTGCAGGACCGTTTCCCTGAAGTGCTTTTCAAATAACAGAAACTTGAATGATCTATGATTTTCATAGCAATTTGGATTATTTTTTTTTTCCTTAGGCTGGTAGAACAGGTTAAACTTAAAGAGAGCTGTGCTAGGAGGTATCATGAAGGATTTAATTTAGCTTCTGGATTGGACGGATCACGGTGAATCCTTAAAAAGAAACTAATGAAACCACGTCCTGTCCAAAAGTAATTCAGTCATTCGGTAAACATTTACAGAGCACCTTCCATGAGGCAGGCCCGATGCTGCGTCCAGATGGCCGCCTGCGTGTTCTTATCTTTAGAATAATAAAAATTCTCATCAATAAATAGTTCTTAAATAATCAGAGATAAGAACAAGTGCTCGGATCTGGAATGATGTAGAAAGTTGTTTTTAGGGACGCCTGGGTGGCTCGTTCGGTAAGCATCTGCCTTCGGCTCAGGTCATGATCCCGGGGTCCTGGGATCGAGCCCCGCATCGGGCTCCCGGCTCCGCGGGGAGCCTGCTTCTCCCTCTGCCTCTGCCTCTCCCCCTGCTTGTGCTCTCTCTCTCTCTCTCTCTGACAAATAAATAAATAAAATCTTTTTAAAAAAGTTGTTTTTAAATGTGAATAATTTGCCAGGTGTATAACAGATAAAAGAATGAATATCTAAATTATATAAATTATATCTAAGATCCCATTAAAAAATCATATCAGTGGGCGGTTCATAGAAAAGTGAATTTAAATTGCCAGTAAACACAGGAAAGATACAATGGAATAGAATTTGTACTTAGAAGGCACGAGTGAGCATAGGATTGCATATGATCCAGCAGTTCCACATGTGGGTACCAGCCCCAAAGAAATGATAGCGAGGACTCCAACAGATCTTTGCACGCCCATGTTCACAGCAGCATCATTCACGATAGTCAAAAGGTGGGAACAATTGATAGAAGAGAGAAAAACAAAGTGTGGTATATACCTATGAGGGACTGCAAGCCTTAAAAAGAAAGGAAATCCCGACACACGCTACCACAGGGATGGTCCTTGAAGACGTGATGCTAAGTGCAATAAACCGACCCAAGAAGACAAATACCACATGATCCCACTTATAGGAGGACCTGGAGCGGTCAAATTCAGTGAGACAAAGTAGAATAGTGGTTGCTGGGGCAGGGGCGTTGCAGGGGAGAAAAGGTGGAACCGCTGTTTCGTGAGTACAGAATCCAGGGAGGGAAAATGAAAGAGTTCTGGAGATGGAGGGGTGGTGATTGAATGTGAATGTGCTTGATGTCACTGAACTGGACACCCAAAAATGGTTACAATGGCCAATTTTATGTTATGGATATTTAACCACAATAAAAAAATTATTTCCAAACTTGGATTCAAAAATCACTATCATTCTAGGGGCACCTGGCTGGCTCAGTCAGTGGAGTGTGTGACTCTTGATCTCAGGGCTGTAGGTTCGAGCTCCACGTTGGGTATAGAGATGACTTAAAAAGAGAAAATCTTTAGGGGCACCTGGGTGGTTCAGTCGGTTAAGTGTCCAACTCCTAATTTCGGCTCAGGTCATAACCTCTGGGTGGTGAGTCGGGCTCCACACTCGGCCTGGAGCCTGCTTAAGATTCTCTCTCTGCCCCTCCTCACTTGCTCTCTCTCTCTCAAAACAAAACAAAACAAAAAAACCCGTCATCTTTTTAAAAAAATTTTGCCTTAAAAACACCCTTCTTTCTCCTCCCATCGTTGAATTTCTTCAGTGTGCCTTTACTATTAAAAATGCAGGGGGGCACCTGGTGGCTCAGTCAGTTAAGCGTCTGCCTTCGGCTCAGGGCATGATCCCAGGGTCCTGGGGTCGAGCCCGGCACCGGGCTCCCTGCTCAGTGGGGAGTCTGCTTCTCCCTCTGCTCATGCTCGGGCTCTCTTTCTTTCTCATTCACTCTCTCTCAAATAAATAAATAAAATCTTTAAAAAAAAAATGCAGGGCACCTGGGTGGCTCAGTCGGTTAAACATCCAACTCTTGATTTCATTTTTTTTAAAGATTTTATTTATTTATTTGAGAGAGAGAATGAGACAGAGAGCATAAGAGGGGAGAGGGTCCGAGGGAGAAGCAGATTCCCCGCCGAGCAGGGAGCCCAATGCGGGACTCGATCCCGGGACTCCAGGATCACGACCTGAGCCGAAGGCAGTCGCTTAACCAACTGAGCCACCCAGGCGCCCTGATTTCAATTCAGATCATGATCTCACGGTTTGAGATCGAGCCCCCCATAGGGCTCCGTGTTGGTCCTGGAGCCTGCTTAAGATTCTCTTCCTCTCTCTCTCTCTCCTCTCCCCGCCACTCATGCTCTCCGTCTCTCTCTCTATATATATATAATAAATAAACATGTTTTAAAAAAATGCAAAAAGTTTTTAAAAAGAATGAGGTAGGCCAAGAAAGAAGTCTACAATAAATCATGACGTGAAAAACCTTGCAGTACACAATGCCTTTCCATTTATGTGAAGAAAAAGAAATACATTGTATGTGCACAAGCCAAGGAAAGGTCTCCAAGGAAATACCCTACACTGGTCACAGAACTTGTTTCTGAGGAGAACGGGGGTGGGGGGAGTAAATGGGAACTTGTGATTTACTTTTATCCTGGAATAATTTTAAAATAGGTCCATAACTCCCCAGTATCAGGGGAGGAAGCCTGGGGTTTCTGGCCCAATAGGTTCGGCCAAGTGGGCCCAGGACTGCCCCACATCTGACCAGAACGACATGCTACAAAGTGGAGAACAGGCTAACACACGCCCAGAAGAGAAGGAGACCTTTCAGATCGCGAATATTATGAACAGTTGTCTGTAAAAATAAAAACATACCTGTGAAGTCATGAGTTTCAGTTTCCAGTGTGGGAAATAGGGCCACTGCAGTTTGGCTTGGGAGGTAACAGCTCAGACTTGAGCCAGAAACACAGAGTCGAAAGACACCACAGGTAATTGGTGTGAGGTGGGCAAATGATTTTACCTCTTCCACATCTGTTTCCTCATCTGTAAAATGGGTACAACAAGAATACAGATGGGGGTGGTCGTGAGGATTATAAAGCATCTGGCATATCCAAACACCCAGTAAATACCATGAATATAAAATAACAAAGTACTCATTTCTTTAAAAGGGTGCCTGGAGTTTGGCTTTTCAAAAACCAAACCAAAGCTATTTCTCTCCCTTGTGCAGAGCCTGACATCCAGAAAGCACTCGGTAAAGAGGACCCTGGGCCTTCCCCTCTGGATCCGTGGTTCTCAAAGGTCAGTGAACGTCCACATGGTCTGAGGAGCTTGTTAGAAATACAGATGCCCAAAGTCCATCCCCAGAAACTGTGATTCGCTTGGCTTGGAGTGTGGCCCTGGAAACTGCATTTTACCTCCAGTAGAATAGAGTTCACTTAAGAAATCCTGTTGTAAGAGTAATAGTTGAAAAAGATGAGGCAAAGCTCAAATGTCCTCCCTGCCCCCAAAACGTTCTCTTCCCCGCTCCCCACCCCCACCCCCACCCCCGCTCTGCTTCCGCTTCCCTGTCTGCAAGAAAATGGCCACTCCTCTCCTTCCTTCTCCAGAGTTTTGGGGAGTGCAGTTTCTAGAAAAAAATGTGCTTGCTATTTCTTGACAAAGGCTTAACATGACTGTTTTTTAAAAAAGAAGAGGAGGAGGGAAGGAAAGTAGGGAAGGAAGGAAAAAAAAAAAAAGGAAAGGACAGCTTCCTGGAGGTGGGGTGGGTGGGAGAGTACCCGGAAGCAGAGGATTTGGGAGGCATTTGGCATTTAAACCAAAAAGACTAAAAATCCTCAAATATCCCGTCTCATGGACAGACAGACCTTTTCCATCCTCTGGGACAAAATCCAAAGAGTTTTCCAGTTGGAGAAATAGCGGAAATGAGAGACAGAGAAAAAAAATGGGCTAGAGGAAAGGAGGGGTGGAGAGCAGGGCATGGGGGAGGGGGGCGGGGGGCAAACCGACCAGTGTGGACAGTAACTTGGATGTAAGTTCAGTTTTTCGGTACCTTTTACACAGAAAATAAATAAATAAAAATAAAAACTCACCTAATGGTTTTTTTTGGGGGGGGGTGGTTTCCTGCTGCTCAGCAAACACCAATTAATGAATTCATCGGCCCAGGACAGCCCCTCCAGAGGGAGGTAAACAGTTACAGGCTCTTAGGCCCTATCTGCTAAGTAAACCGGAGCTACAATGGGCTAGAAGTTAGGCGGCTCAGAGCTCGGTGAGAGGCTGCATATAGTTAATTAATTGCATCACGTCTGTAGCTGATAAAGCAGGTCTCGAGGGGGGCTATTTTCAAGTCACACAGCTTTAGGTGGAAGTTGAAAATTGAAATAGTTGCTCCTCTTGAGAGGGTTGAGATTTCAGGATCAAACCTTATTAACAGGAGGGCTTCAAATGAAGGGGCGGGGTTGGTGAGAGAAGCCCCCGAGGAGCTGGGCTTGGTGGGAGGAGGACCAGCACGAGCGGCTGCCTCAGGTCAGGAGCCCACGCAGCCATTAACCTGGATTTTTAACTCAAAAGACACTAAAGACACGTGTGGCAATGCGATGCGGTGAAGACGTCCGAGAGAACCCATGACCCCTCCCGGTCAGACCTACACTCCCTGTGTCTAGTGTGTCTATTAATTCTTTAAACTTTTTGGTTGGAGAAAATTTCACTCGGACATTACGACTCCCCACCCCATCCATGTGTCACCCAGCCTCAGGGATCATCAACTCAAGGTGAATCTTGTTCCATTTAAACCAGCCTTGGCCTCAGGGTCACCTTGGGGGTTTGTTAACACTGCATTCCCGAGTCATTAGGTCTGGAGTGGGACCTGAGAATTTGCATTTTCCCTGGTGCTGCTGGTGCTGCTGGTGCTGCTGGTCCTGCTGGTCAGGGAACCACATTTTGAGAACCACTAGTTTATAAGTGCACTCACTTTTTTTTATTATTAAAACTAATCTCGCATAGCATGTCATTTCATCTGAAATATTCAGTGTTCTAAAAAATGATGCCATTATCACACCTAAAAAAATCAGGATAATTCATGGATATCATCAACTATGTAGTACTGACTCAAATGTCCAAATGCCTCATACATGTCATCATTTTTTTACAGTTTATTTTAATCAGAATCCAAATAAGGTATATATCGTGATTGTGGGAGATCATGTCTTTAAGTCTTTTCATCTTTAACCCTTAGTCCTCCTTCAGCTCTTTTACTTCCTTGCAATCAGCGTGTTGAAAACGTTTATTATTTTTTAAGTGGTAGAGCAGCATAGTGGTGAGCTCCGCGGCGGCCAGATGCATGCTTGTGACCTTGCTGAGTTAGTCACCCTCTCTTAGCGCAGGGACGCTGGTGAATGTTTAACCACCAGCTCTCGAGGGAGGAGGGGCCGTGGGGGAAATACAAGCCCCGATTTGTACATTTGCCCATATCAGTGGCGTCAACACCCCCGCCGTGGTCGATTTCAAGTGACAAACATGCTGTCAGGAAACGGAGGGCCTGGACCCGTGGGGGGTAGCACCCTGCGCCACAGGATGTCCACCAAACGGACACAACCGACGTGAATAACCCCAAAGCACAGACACCAATGAAACATAAGAAAATAATTAGCAAGTGATGACTCTCGAGTATTTATTACCTTTGTTTTAAATATAATTTATGTAATTATAGGCTTATTTCATTTTTAACGATGGCCATGTTTAACCACTCGCTTGCCAAATTCCTGGAGGTTTAACCGGCAGTGCGGGCTCCTGCACACAGCGGTCCCTCCGTCTCTCCGCCGGGAATAGGACGCATAAGGGCTCTAAGGCTCAGTGGCCAGGACGCGGGATGGCCACACGGAGGGCGCACAGCGAAGACTCAGGGCGCACGCGCGGTCTAGGGGCCGTCCGCTGGAGTTACTTGCTCCGGTGGCTGGGCCTGGAAAGCAAACCCCGTGGGGGCATGTGTCACATCCAGGGGACGTTCAGATTTTTCAGAGTTCCAGGGGGAAGAAGCAGCCAGAAGGGTGTGAACTCCAGAGGTGGCCCTCGGGCCTGGCTTGATCACCACACAAATTCCAAGGGCCCAGAAAAAATGCAGTTCAGGCAAACTGACTCAGGCCCTCCGTGCTCCACCCTTCCACTTCACGGGGCCACTTAATCTGTTTGCTAAAACCAAGACCCTTCTTTAGAGGTAGATCGGGTTACTGGCAAGGTGATTATTGTTTCTAATGGTCTGCAAACAGGTTCTCAACTGTTAACCCCTCCAGCCTCTGGGGACCGGGGACAAGCCTGACCGGGCAGAGGCAAACTCAGGCACAGGTTGCTCAGGAGGTTGAGGGATGCTGCAAGAACCGAGGCTGGAGTCAGGAAGGGTGCCATTCTGGCCAACGCGTTGGAGCTCAAGTCCAGGCTGAGCACAAGGCACCTGCCTTAGTTCCCGGCATGGCCTGTGACTCCCTCCGGACTCCCTCCGGACTCCCTCCGCTCCCAGGAGGCCCTGAGCATAACCCGGGGCTGGGGAATTCCTAGGGCACCGGCACTGTGCACAGAAGAAGTCGATAAAGAAGGCAAGATCAAGTGGCACGATGAGTTCTCGCCCCCCCCCCCCCCCCCCCCCGCTTTCCAGCAGTGTGAGCTTGGGCAAGTTATTTAACTTCCCTGAGCCTCAGTTTCCTTATGTATTCCATGGGGTAACAATGATTTCCACCTGTGGGGTTGGGGGGCAAATTATAGATAATGTATGTAGGGCACTTAGCAAAATACCTGGCGCCTAATAAGTACACAAGAAATACTAGCTGCTTATTATTATTATTATTATTTCAATGCATGTAGACGCTGTCATCATTAATAAAATGCAAATCTAATTAATAGCTTTTCCTTTCCATATGTTTTCTCATTCAACAAATATTAAAAGTGTCATAGGGAACGTCTTTGGGGTGTTTAGACTTTGAGAAGGGGTCCTCACTCTTGGGAAAGCACACATCTAGACTGTGGGAGAGCAGCACTTTCTCCACGCACCTCAGGGGGGGCTCAAGCCCAGGAAAGATGGCAGTGTTCTGCACAGTTGAAATGGCAAAGAGGCGGGGCGCCTGGGTGGCACAGTCGGTGAAGCATCGGACTCTTGGTTTCAGTTCAGCTCATGACCTCGGGGTCGTGGGATCAGGCTCTGCGGTGGGCTCCACACTCAGCGCGGAAGTCTGCTAAAGTTTCTCTCTCCCTCTCCCTCTGCTTCTCCCCCTGCTGACTCTCTCTCTCTCTCTCAAATAAATAAATCTTAAAAAAGAGAAGAAGAAGAAGTGGCAAAAAGGCAGCAGAGCTTGAAGAATGTCACCTGAGATGTCAGGAAGGGAGTGAGGCAGGGGTGAGGCCGGGGGAGCCTGGGGCCAGCGGTGGGAGGATGAGGCTCCCAAGAGAAAAACCATTTGTTCAAGTTTATTTATTTATTTATTTATTTATTTATTTATTTATTTATTTATTCGAGAGAGAGCGTGGGAGCGAGCATGAGGAGGGGGAGGGGCAGACTCCCTGTTGAACAGGGAGCCCAACACGGGGCTCGATCCCAGGACCCTGGGATCACGACCTGAGCCAAAGGCAGACGCCTAACCAACTGAGCCACCCAGGTGCCCACTTGCAGTTTTTTATTATTAGGAATAAAGGTGCAGAAAAATTCATGTCCAAGCTTTTTTGAGGGCCCATGTGTTCTCTACCATAGGCAAATATCTGGGAGCAGAGTTGCTGGATTATAGTTGACCCTGTTACACGTTCTTACTCAGGACCTCATGATCGGGATGAACTGGAGGCAGAGAGGTGGTGCGGGGGTGGACTGGAATGGGGAGGATGTGGCATTCTGGAGCAGAAGATGCTGTGAACTGTGATTTGGAAGCCTCAGCCTCAAACCAGCTCTCTGTTTTTGGGCAAATCACTCCTTCGGGGGCCCAGTTTCCTCCCTAGGAAAGAGCAGCAATCATGCTAAAGAATGGAAGGTGGGAACAGATGGTTTCAAGAATGCAAGTGGGTCACTCTCAGACCTCTTGCCCTGACTTTGAGGTGGGAAAGCTGGGCCAGCATCCCTTTCACCGAGCGTAAGTGATATGCTTGACTTTCTGGGTGTAGCTGGGAAAGAATGAATGAGGGGCTAGCTTCAGAAAGTCAGTGCTGTATGGTCTCCAGCTCACGGCTTCCCATGGCCGACTTCCTGTCCTCCGCACCTCTTCTTCCTTCCTCCATAATCCAGCAGAGCGGGGGATCCAAGCCTGGATCCACATGCTGGAGGGAGAGGACTGTGCAACGGGAAGGACCAAGGAAGGTACCGGGATGCCCTGGAGAGCTTGGTGAGGGGAGTTCCACTGGTGAAGCTTCAGCGGTTGGCCTGGGGGAGGCAACCCAGCAGGCTGAGAGACGGTCCCCGGGGTTCGAGATCAGCACCCGCTCTGACCTTGTAGTTACCCAGGCAACACGCGTGCCTTCCCGCTGCTCACCTGAGGTCGCACGCAGGTCTGGGGAGCTGTGTTTTCACTTTGAATCTCTCCCAGTTCCCTGCAAACGGTAAGAGACCACTGACCATTGAACAAAGGCATGAAGCATCCTTCCTGTGGCTTCACGTTGGGAAGAGGCTGAGGCAACATTTTTAAGGCCGAGCAGGATGGCTACGTTACCCAAGTGACCTAATGCTGGGATCATTATTTCCAGAGCGTTACATTTTCCCGTTGCCGATTCCAAGTTAAGTCTCGAAATTCTCAGTCCCTTGCATGAAACTTTCCCCTTTGTTTATAGGCAGGAATATTCCTCCTCTGTGTTCCTGCCTCTGGCAAGATTTGAGACAGCTTCAGGCTGTTACAACCACTCAATTCGGGGGGGGGGGGAGGGGGGAGGGGGGAGGGAAAGAGGATAATGTGAGCATTCTTTCACAGATTTTTCCCCCTCCTAGCGCGTGCCATGCTGTGGCTCTGATTACAATAATTTTCCCTGGATCTATTAGGTCTTGTTTTATCAAAATGACTTACTCTTGTTTTTCTTTCCTTTGCTCTTGAAGGCACGGCCTTGGGAAGGAGACGTTTTGGCAGCCGTGAGAAGCTTTGGAGCAGAAGGCTTGTGGGGCCGCTGGGCCTGAGTGCCAGGCAAAGGCCTAGCAGCAGATCGGTTGCCTCTCCTTCCTGCATGCTGCAGACTGCCCTCTGATGCCAGCCCCCAGCGAGCCATATCACCACCGACTCTGACTTTGCTTTACAAAATAAAGACCAGCATCACCCGGAAAGTGAGCTGAGCCTCTTCAGATCCTTGCCCTACCACCCACCAAGAGCCTTGAACGAGCCACTTCCCAGCTGGGCCCCTCAGGGAGCTTCCACTCAGAAACTTCGAGGAAAGGAGTAAAGATCATAAAGACAAAGTGTGTCATTAGAAGTTACAGTGAGGAGCTCAGCCCCAAGGTTTAGGGATGAAAAGAAAAGTAATTGAAGGAACCCTGCCATTCGCGACTTTCAGTGTCTTCCAGCGTGTCTCTCCCTGTCCTTCTGCCTGGTGTCCCAGCCAAAGAGAGGAGCCCCTCGGCCTCCCCGCCCCCCCCAACACACAGTGATTTCCCTCTGGGCTCCGGGGGGGTCTTCCCTCGTCCCACCGCTTCCCAGCCAGGCTGGGGAGCTGCAGGATGAACGGGGTGTGGTGCCTGAGCACCGCTGGCTTGGCTTGGAATGCGGGCCCCGCTCACTCCTGGGCATGTGCGGATTTGAGTGAATCATTTCATCTCATCTTCTCTGCCTATAAAATGGGGCCAGCGTTACCTTCCTTGGAGGATTCTTGTGAGGACGGAATGAGAGAGTATGTGTATGCAGCATAGTGCTAGAACAGAATCGGTGCTCAAATGAATCTGTGAGTGAATGGCAGGACAGAACCATCCGTGGGTGTCCGGGGAGCTGTGAAGTGTCAGACACCATCAGAAAAGAATCCAAGATCATGAGCTCCGTGGGCTTGGAACCCCTGTGTTACTCACCTGTCACTGTGCCTGGAATATGGTTGGCGCTTGATCGACGCTTGTCCATATTCCAGATGGAAGGCTATGGATGGCAAACTAAAAAGTCTAGTAATGATTACTTTGTCTTTTTATTCAACTAACATTTATTAAGTGCTGACTGTGTGCCAGGCACTATGGCAGCCTCTGGGGAGACAAAGAAGCCGGGCTCTGCCTTCCAGATGGCTATGGAAGTCAGGTTTTAGGATGGGGTTGTGGATGGGGGTGGGGAGGAGGGTTGGATGAACCGGAGCGCAAGGGAGCCTGGGTGGGGGGAGGCCAGCCGGGAGACCCCAGCGTGGCCTGCCGGGCCAGGTAGAGCTGTGAGTGTGGCCAGAGGGCTGCTTTGGGAGACAGAGGAGAATTCTTAGCAGGAAGGGGAACCGGTAAGATCTCAAGAAAAATTCAGGTTTTCATAGTCAGATTTTCTATCCCTATACTTGGCCATCGGAGAGTAGAACCTCATTTTCCACTTGGTACCAGGTTACTCGGCCTCCTCTCATTCCAGAAAGGGAGTGGGTTTGGCATGAGAGATTTCCACAGAGGGGACTCCACAATCTCGAGAATTCGTCGCATCCCTGAAGAGCAAGGGTTTTCCCAGTACTCCTGGGAGGAGGTAGCACCTTTAACCACCTCCCACCCTCGCCCCCTACCCTTAACTGGAAACTCTTGTCCTGTTCACAGCAGGGGAAACTGGGGTTCACACTGGCCTCCAAATGCAGGGAATAATTTCCCAGTGAAAACCACAATCTCAGAGCCCAAGACCCAAGGCTTGGAGACTTTCTAAGACAGAAGGAATTGGGCTGAGATGGAGGAGCTTAACTGAACATTACACAAACACCTGTCCTTACACCAACTCAGCGTGTTTCTATTTGTCTCCTTAATGTGCAGTTAACTGTTCCCGCTTTATGCCATATTATTTCTCTCCCTCTGCCCTCTTTCTCCCTCTCTCTCTCAGTGGTGTGAGATTTTAATTTATCCATTCATTTAACAATTATCCATTGAGTGCCAACATGCCAGAGATCCAGAGAAAAACAGGATAGAACTCCAGCATTCCCCCTTGGCGACAGCTACTGAAATGTCATCAGAGCCTCTGATTCAGAAGTTCAACTCCCAAGAATTTATTCTAAAGATACACTCCCACAGGTGCCAACACTATTAGGTAAAAAGGACAATTCTTGGACTATTTTATTTTATTTTTTTAAAGATTTTATTTATTTATTTCAGAGAGAGAGAGAATGAGAGATAGAAAGCACGAGAGGGAAGAGGGTCAGAGGGAGAAGCAGACTCCCTGCTGAGCAGGAAGCCCGATGTGGGACTCGATCCCGGGACTCCAGGATCGTGACCTGAGCCGAAGGCAGTCGCTTAACCAACTGAGCCACCCAGGCGCCCCTCTTGGACTATTTTAAATACCAATTTAAATTGAGGGGGCGCTGGGTGGCTCAGTCGGTTAAGCGCCTGCCTTCGGCTCAGGTCATGATCCCAGGGTCCTGGGATCGAGCCCCGGGTCAGGCTCCCTGCTCCGCGGAGAGCCTGCTTCCCCCTCTGCCTCTGTCACCTGCCCCCTTGTTCCTGCTTGTGCTTCCTTTCTCCCATTCTGCTCTCTCTCTCAAATAAGTAAGTAAAATCTTTTTTTTTTTTTTTAGATTTTATTTATTTATTTGACAGAGAGACACAGCGAGAGAGGGAACACAAGCAGGGGGAGTGGGAGAGGGAGAAGCATGCCTCCCGCGGAGCCGGGAGCCCGATGTGGGGCTCGATCCCAGGACCCTGGGACCAGGACCTGAGCTGAAGGCAGACACCTAACGACTGAGCCACCCAGGCGCCCCAGTAAGTAAAATTTAAAAAAAAAATTAGGAACAATACAAATGTCTACCACTAGGGAACTGATAAAATTGATTATGATAAATTTAAACAATAGGATTCTATGATGGTCAAAAAAGGGTTAATCTTTTGTGTGCATGTGTGCCTAATGCTGATTTCATTTGGTTTTTTTATTGAAGTGTACTTGATACAATATTATGTTAGTTTCAGGCTATAACATAGTGATTCAACAGTTAAATACATTGTGAAGTGATCACCACTGATAAATCTTGCTACCATCTATCACCAAATAAAGTTGTTACATATTAACTGTATTCCCTATGCTGCATTGTATCTCTGTGTCTTTTTGATTTTATAACTGGAAGTTTGTACCTTTTAAGCCCCTTCCTTTCTCTTGCCCATCACCCCACCCTCAGCCCCTCAGGCAACCACCAAATTGTTCTTTGTATCTGAGTCTGTTTGTTTTGGTTTTTAGAGTCCACATATAAGTAAAATCATACAGTATTTGTCTTTCTGTGTCTGAGTTATTTCACTTAGGGTCATACCCTCTAGGTCCATCCAAGTTGTCACAAATGGTGAGATTTCAGGGCGCCTGGGTGGCTCAGTCGGTTGGGCGTCTGGCTTCGGCTCAGGTCATGATCCCGGGGTCCTGGGATCGAGCCCCGTGTCAGGCTCCCTGCTCATGGGGAGCCTTCTTCTCCCTCTCCTCCCCACTCGTGTTCTCTCTCGTTCTCTCTCTCTGTCAAATAAATAAAATCTTTCCAAAAAATGGTGAGATTTCATTCTTTTTTGACTAATATTCCATTGTGTATATACACAATTTCTTTATCTATTCATCCACTGATAGACCCTTAGTTTGCTTTCATAGTTTGGCTATTGTAAATAATGTTAGAATGAACATAGGGGTGCATATATCTTTTTAAATTAGTGTTTTCGTTTTCTTTTTATTATTTATTTTTAATGATTTTATTTATTTATTTTAAAGATTTTATTTATTTATTTGAGAGACAGAGAATGAGAGAGAGAGAGCACATGAGAGGGGGGAGGGTCAGAGGGCGAAGCAGACTCCCTGCTGAGCAGAGAGCCCGATGTGGGACTTGATCCGGGGACTCCAGGATCATGACCTGAGCCGAAGGCAGTCGCTTAACCAGCTGAGCCACCCAGGCGCCCAGTGATTTTATTTATTTATTTGAGAGAGAGAGCACAAGCCGAGGAAGCAGGGGGAGCAGCAGGCAGAGGGAAAAGCAGGCTCCCCGCTGAGCAGGGAGCCTGATGTGGGACTCGATCCCAGGACCCTGGGATCATGACCTGCGCTGAAGGCAGACGCTTAACAACCAAGCCACCCAGGCAACCCTTCATTTCCTTTTTAATCAATACCCAGAAGTGGAATTGCTGGATCATATGATAGTTCTATAAAAAAGGTTGATCTTTATGGGAGATAAGGAAAAATCACCAAGAAAGATTATTCAGTGAAAAATGCATATATATTATACTAATTTTATTTTCTTAAATTTATGTAATCATATACATACAAACTATCTAGATTCATGAGCTGTCCACATGGTAGCCACGAAACTTGGAATGTGACTAGTTGGAACTGAGATGTGCTATAAGTACAGAATCCACAGCAAATTTCAAAGACTTAGTACAAAAACAAGAATGTAAAATATTTCAATAGTTATTTACATATGTTTTTAAAGATTTTTATTTGAGAGAGAGAGACAGAGCGAGCATAAGCAGGAGGAGGAGAGGGAGAGGGACAAGCAGACTCTCTGAGCACAGACCCGGACACCACATGGGGCTCAATCCCACGACCCTGAGATCACGACCTGAGACGAAATCATGAGTCGGATGCTCAACTGACTGAGCCACCAGCGTCGCAACAATTATTTATTTTGATCATGTGTTGAAATGATAACATTTTGGATATATTGGGTTAAATAAAACAGACTATTGAAATTGATTTTATTTTTTTAAAACTTGTTTTTAGTATATTTATGAGAAAATGTAAAATTATGTATGTGGTTCATATTACATTTCTATTAGACAGCAAGCACTATTCTAGATCAGGAGCCAGCAAATGATTGTCCCAGGGCCAAATCGGGCTGAAGCCTGCTTTTATAAATGAAGTGTTATTGGAATACAGCCACACCCATGCGTTTAGGTACTGTCTGTGGCTACTTCCCTGCTAAAAGGATAAAGATGAGTAGTTGTGACAGAGACCGTGTGGCCACAAAGCCAAAAGTATTTACCATCTGGCCCTTTACAGAAATGGGGCCTCAGTGTTGTCCCAACCCTTCAGAATATCTAAAGGAGTCTATAATGATATCTTTAGGGTTGAGATGAAGGGAGATTTTTAGTTGTTGCCCCCCCCCAACACCAGAGTAATATATTATTTTTGTCAGCAGGGAAGGAAAACAATTAAAATAACTTTTTAAAAAAGATTTTATTTATTTATTTGTCAGAGAGACAGAGCAGAGCAGGCAGAGGGAGAAGCAGGCTCCCTGCTGAGCAAGGAGCCCGATGCGGGACTCGATCCCAGGACCCTGGGATCATGACCTGAGCTGAAGGCAGATGCGTAACCGACTGAGCCACCCAGGTATCCCTAAAATAACTTTTTTTTTAAAAGATTTTTTATTTATTTGACAGAGAGACACAGCGAGAGAGGGAACACAGGCAGGGGGGAGTGGGAGAGGGAGAAGCAGGCTTCCCACTGAGCAGGGAGCCCGATGCGGGGCTCGGGGGATCATGACCTGAGCCGAAGGCAGATGCTCAAGGGCTGAGCCACCCAGGCGCCCCCTAAAATAACTTTTAATTAAGAACCTGCCCTCAAGGAGTGCACATTCTAGTAGGCAGGTGGGTCAAGCAAGTAAATAACTAAAGGGTCGAGGAAAAGCACAAGATCATGGTTAGATATTTGGAATGCCAAGTGAAGAAGAACAATAGCTAGTCATTACTGAAAGCTTAGAGATGGCCACAGTGTGTGAAGTAATGCTATACATATCTTATTTTGTTTGATCACAACATCCTCATTTTAGATTTGAGGAAACTGAAGCCTGGAGATACATAGTTTGCTCAATGACACACCAGTCTCTACTGGGGAGTCACCGCGGGGAAGTGATCTGTCAGATCAAGGAAGACTTTCACTATCGCGCTCCCTGCCTCTGTTTCCCTAACTAGAAATTTTGTCTGTTTTCCTCTAATAGGTGTGAGCAGGGGGAAGCTGTGCTTCTCTGGGATGTACGAAATGTCTGTAAGAGTCTTTTCATTATAAGCACTAACCTGCTTGTAAAACACTATAATACTCAGAAGCAGAAAAGCAACTCTGCCATTCCGCACCCTCCCCCGTCACATCCCCTCTGCCCCTGCTGGGGGGTGGCCTCTCAGGCTTCGTCCTTAAAACAGATACAATGCTTTTAGCAGGAGCAATGTGCGATGCTACTGTCAGGAGACTTGCTTCTATCATCTAACAATGAAGCCTGGACTTCTTTACATGATGGCCTACGTGATCATAATCTACTTAATTTTTTAAGAGCTACAGGTTATTTTAGCAACCCCCCTTTTAAATGAAAACATCAGGGATGCCTGGGTGGCTCAATCCGTTAAGCATCTGCCTTCGGCTCGGGTCATGATCCCAGGGTCCTGGGATCGAGCCCTGCGTCGGGCTCCCTGTTCGGTGGGGAGTCTGCTTCTCCCTCTCCCTCTGCCCCTGCTCGTGGTCTCTCTAGCTCACTCTCTCTCAAATAAATAAATTAAATCTTAAAAAAAAAATGAGAACACCAGTTAAAGTTCTGATTGAATACTAGAAAAATACGTCTTAAGAATTACTTTTACCCTATAGTCTCTGCTTTCAGGAAGTGGATTTGTGTTTACGGTTTCTCTGAGCAGCAAGCTAGGTACAGCTCTGGCTGCACTGGAAAACATGTTCCACATTAGTTTTCAATCTGTAACAGTCTGCAGACAAAGAGCCAGCCATGCGTCTGAATGCCATGTCCGGAACCCTCGGGTCCTTACACAATCGCCTGTGTTAATACACCTGTAAAACCCGAGATAATAACTGTCCCAGTAATTATGACTTGCCAGGGGAATGTCAGAATCAAGTCCAGGCAGGGAAGGTGGGGGAATAACACCTAAGTGTCTGCTTCTCTTTTTCCACTTTTCTGGCTCCCAACCTAGCTTGGGCCTCCTCACCCCGTCGCTGGACTCCTGCTGAGGTCTCCAGGAGTCTCCTAACCTCAGACATGCTCTGCTACAATCCATTTGGCATAAGGTGGCTGGACTACCCTCCCCCAAACACTGTTTTGTGCACGTCGCCCCTGGCTCAAACACCGAAACAAAGTTCCAGATCTTTATCTTGGCGTCCAACGTCCTTCTCAGTGTTGTCCCAACTCACCACTCTGGTCTTACCACCCAGTCCCTCTCTAAGCTCATCTCCCCCCTCCCTACCAAAAAGGTCCTCTTTGCCACCAACCTGCCTTGCTCATTCCAGACTCAGCCTCTGTGAAGAGAGCCTCCTGCCCGGCTCCCACAATCCTCTGGTTCTATCTAAACCCTTCCCTAACTTAAATGAAATTCTCCGGAAGACTTCTGAGCCCCTCAAGCCCACACTTCTTCCTCATCCTAACATAAAGTTGATTCCACAGTCTCTGATCATATGATGGTTTTGATGGTTGGCTATCTTTTATGTATAAAGATTATATACACTCCAGCTAGGCCATACTAGATGAGAAAGACCTTCTCAAAAAGCATTTTATATCTTCTATAAAATATGTCTGAGCACCTTCCATATAATACAAAGTCAATAAGTGTTGGTACAGATTGATTAAGAGGAATTAGGTTATTTCCAGTATCTTACTAGAAAAAAAATGCCGCTTGAATAGTTTCAAAGATCTGTGATCTATATTTCTATAAAACAACCTCCTCAAGTGAGAATTGTTAGAGCAAAAAGCATGTTCATTTGTAGTTTTGATATATATTTTCACATTGCCTTGAGGAACTATAACAATTTAAACTCTCACCTATAAAGTTTGAGGCATAGCCATCATATTTAATGTTTTCAAAGTAACCCATTGAGCAGAACACACTTGATTAAACCATCCCTTATTATTTGTACATTTAAGCTTTGTCCCTATTCAATTCAGGAACCTACTTTCATAGTACTAGACACTAAGAGAACTTGAACAGAACAACAAAAATCTAAGTACCTATTTCATATACAGAGATGTACTCCTAAAACAGTGTGTAAAAATAACATTTTTAAAAAGATTTTCATTTATTTATTTGACAGAGAGAGAGAGAGAGAAAGCACAAGCAGGGGGAGAGGCAGAGGCAGAGGGAGAAGCAGGCTCCCCCACTGAGCAGGGAGCCCGATGCAAGGTTTGATCCCAGGACCCGGGGATCATGACCTGAGTCGAAGGCAGGCGCTTAACTGACTGAGCCACCCAGGTGCCCCCCAGATAACATTTTTAAAATAAAATCAAACAACCAACTGGAAGAGTCAGCCTAGTTGAGTAGAAACGACAAAGATTTAAGGTCAAAGTGTAATTTTTCATCTTTTTCTTACAAGTTGTCTGACTGTGGACAAGCCACTTAAATCTCTCTGAGCTATATTTTTCCCTTCTGAAAAGGGATCTAGTATTATATGTTTTGATACGAATGACAATGTTTAAAACATTCATCCAGCCTGAGCTGGGAGCCAGCTCGGGAACCACATCTTATTCACTGTTTCATCCACAGTGCCCGGAGCAGTTCCTGGAATGTAGCTTGTTATCAATATGTAACAAATGAATGACCCATATTTCATCTTCTTGTCCACAGGAAACGTGACTTGTCAAAGGTCAGATAATAAACGACCAAGAAAAGTTAAAGGTGGCCAACGAAAGAGCTCACACAGGCACATTTAACTGCTAGTCTGGCCTATTACCTCTCCAACTGACCAAAGACTCCATAATTGTCCCCAGCGTTGTTTCGTTCCAAGTGAAGAGCTGTCAGGAAGGCACCTTCTAGAATCCATTTTCAGGGATATTTATGTATCCCAGGCTCTTAGGACAGTGTCTTTGGTTCTCTGGGGAAATGAACTTTATACCTGGGCTCCAAATCTAGCTCCCAGCCTTAGACCAAACATATTCTCCAAAATCATCCAATACACATCTCAACGGATCTGTCCCTTTTATTTGGGCAGGAGACCTCTCTCCCACTGTCTCCATCCCTCTCTTAATTTCCTACCAATGAAGTTCTGGGCCCATATTACTTTTCCAACATCTTCTCAAGCGCTCATGCTTTTGCATCTGCAAGCCAGCTCTGTAAATGATGATAAGACCCAGAAACGTGAAATGATCTGCCCAAGTTTACAGAGTGAACTGGGGAGGGGAGTGGATTTTAACACTAGTCTTCATGTTCGGGGTCCAGGGCTAGACCAACAGCCCCCCTCTCCCCTCTGCTCGCTTCCCAGGGCTTCACATTTGCAAAGAGCTTTTGTTTCTCATATAATCATCGTAATGGTCTCAGAGGCCATGGCCTCATCCCTATTGCTAGAGTACCAACCATCTCAAAATTCAGAGGCTTAAAATAACAATCACTTCCTACTCCAGGTCCTGCATCTGCAGTTCCTGGGAAGGTTGGGTAGGCAAAGCTGCTGATCTTGGCTGGGTTTCTTCAAGCACCCTGGGGGGAGGCAGCTGGACAGCTCTGTTCTGGGCGGGGCGGGGCGGGGCCAGGCCCGTTGGCGGCAGCTTCCTTGGGGCAGCTCTGGCCCACACATCTCTCATTTCCCTCCTGGGGAGGCAGGGAAATGAGAGGCAGGCTCCTCTCATGGAAATAGCAGAGATGCGGGCCAGCAAGCCCAATCACACAAGCACGCTTTCAAGCCTCTACCTGTATCCCATCTGCTAGCATCCTATTGGCCAAAGCAGGTGTCATGGGCAGAATCAGTGGGTCCGAGAGCATCCTCGTCTCTTGCTGGGAAGAGCTGCATGGCAGAGGGTGGTGAGAGAGGAAGAGATAAAGACTGGAGGCTCTAATGCAGTCTACCACAGCCATCAAATATCAAGCCATCCTAGGGAAGCTACTGTTTCTTCTTGCCTCCAAGCGGAAGCCAGTTCCCTAAAGTGGCGGCCTCCCCTTTACACAGGTGCCCAGAGCATGGGGTATCGCAGGAACGGGCACTAAAGAGCTTCTTTCACTGGTGACTTCAGTGCGAGGCCACACTCTGGCCGCTGCGGCGGGTAATCAGAGAAGGAGGGCGACAAGCCGGCACTGGCTCGAACCTCCCAGCTCTGTCTCTGGCCGTCCCCACCCTAACAGCCTCTCAGAGCGTGATTCACTGCTTGAGGAAGAGAGAAGTAATTGAGGGTGTAATTTATATTGGAAAACTTGCTCTGAAAAAAAAAAAGAGAGAGCAACGGAGTGAGCACTCGGGCTCCAAAGGAATTTCCTGCCCAAAGACCAGAGCAGCTGAAGGACGCAGACGCAGGTCCGGGGACGTGGGGACCAGGGAGAGGAGACAGCATCTGGGGGTGTGGGCTGGGGGACAGATCTAAAAGAAACTCCAAAGCAATCTTAGAGGAGGGATATAGAAGGCAATAAGCCCCACGTTTTCTGAGATTTGTTTTGCTTTCTGGAAGTGCTTGAGGAGTAAGGCCTACACAGAACACCAAGTTTTCAATGAAAACTTCTCAACGGAGACGTGTCTCATGCCCTACCCCTTCTGTTGCCAGGATGAACACGCTAGGAGGGCCATCGCAGACACTGCAAAATCCAAACCAACCGAACAAACTCAGCAAAACCGAGAGGATCCCGTTTCCAACTCTGATAGCTTTGTGATCATCCGATCTCTGTCTCGTTCAGGTTTGAACCTCGCTCCACAGAGACTGTTAGGAGTTGTACAACTAACAGTACTCACCGGTGTTAACTAGTAACAGTGGCATCCCATCACTAGTCGCAGAGGGAACGAACACAGGTCGCACACCGTGCATCTGTGGCTCGGAGGAGAAGTTGGTGCTCTACTGCCCATCCAGGGCCTTCCCTGGCCTTGCCCCACAAGGGGTCCGGCTCTCTCGAATTCTCCCCCATTCAGCTGAAGGCACCCACTATCTCTCTTGGGCTCTTTCCTCATCTGAAAAAGAAGGAGGTGAAACCGCATGCTCGTCAGTGTCCATCCCAGCACCCGGGGTAGTTGTGTGCATTTCCTCCCCTACCTCCCCAGCTCACTGCACCTTCAAGAGAGCTACTGGAGCACCATGACTCTCTGTCCAGGCCTTTCGTGGCAGAGGGCGGCTGGTACTGATACTTAAAATAAAAACCAGAGTGGCGAGGCAGCTGGAAGGAGCTCCGTGTGTGAAGCTCTGCCAGCTACAAGCTGTGTGCCCGCGGGCGACTTACTTCATCTCTTTGTGCCTTCGTTTGCCAATCTGTAAAGTGGGGGAGATCCAAGAAGGTGCGTGTTGAGCGTTCCCAGGACTGACTGGGGTGGTGCGTGAAGCAGTCAGGAAGGTGCTCGGGTCTGGTTTTTCATCGTGACCTGTAAGGGTGACTTTGGCAACCCTCCGGACGGCAGGGATTCCTTCACTGAGAAGTGAATGCCCACAACACGTTTCCAAATGAGGGGCTCTGTTTAAAAAACAACAACAGCAACAACACTTTTTTCATTCTCGTTGACTTGCTGATGGGAAATTGGACTTACACCCATCACCCAAGAGGCAAGAGCCTGGCCTGAGGCGGAAGTGTGGCCTGCCTTTCAAGTTTGCTTTCATTTTCTTTTACCTGTATCTGCGCGCTTGGTTTCGCACCTCCTGCTTCCCTACCACCCACCAGTAAGACAACAGCTCGCCGTCTTGGCTGCACAGGACACGCGCTTGAGGGAGCTTGAAGAATCTACCCAAGCCGTGCTGTTGGAAGTCAGGATAGCGGCCGGGGGCGGGGTGAGCTGGGGGGGCGAGAGCCTGCACGCTTAGAGGGGGACGGTGACGGTCTGATTCTTGAGCTGGGTGGTTACCCAAGTGCCTGCACTTGGTAAACATTCACTGTGCTGTAAACTTAGGGCAGTGCACGTTTCTACATGCATCGTAGACTTCAGTAAAACGTTACACCGGAACCTCCATGCTGAAGTTGCACTGAAGAGCAATTAAATCAAAATCTTTAGGAGCGGGACCCTGCAATTGATATTTTTGTAAAGCTTCCCAAGTGATTGCCATGTGCGGCCTTGGGTAAGAGCCACTGCAGCGGTCCTGGGGGCCACAGTGGGCCCGGGTCTCAGGATTGGCATTGCAGCCAATGTAGAAAGCCCCGTGGAACTGCCACGAGTCGGTGGGATTGGCCTGGGATTTGTATAGGTGGGTCCCGAATCCAGAGGTCACCGAGCAAGCAGGACAGTGGCGGTACTGGATAGACACCTGGGTTCAATGTCCAGCTCTGTCACTCACTGATTGCGAAACTTTGGGCTATTTACGTAGATAACCTCAGGGAATTGCTGCTTCCTCATCTGTTAACTGGCGCTCCCACTGGACTTCTTACCTCACATGGATGCACCCCTCCCCCCATATACCAAGGGCTCCATAAATGAGCTATTATTACAAGATTTTGCAAATTTACAACCCTCCCCCCGCCAGACACACACAAAGCTTTCGTCTTTGCCTCTGATTTCCAGGAGAGCTCCTAGGCAGTACTTTTCCGTTTCCACCACTATTGTTCCTACCACTCACCTTCACAGGACCAATAAGGAAGGACGAGGCGCTGATTTGAGTTTCTATTGCAACCGGTGATTTGCTTATTGCACATTAATTTGTAAGTGTGAAGACCAAGAGCACGTGGATGGGAAACTGGCCACCTGTGGCCACCCCTGCCTCCAGCATCTGGGTGGGGCTTGCCTAAGTGAACCCAGCTTTACATCCCTTCGGAGGACACTGTGATTTCTGTTTTCCTCGCTTTCTGCTCACCTCCATCAAGTTTCCAAGAATCTTCAAGTCAAAAAAATTGTTCCTTATGTGCTTCCTGAATCTCCATTTTATTTATTGCAATTGTACCTACCTCTCCTCTTCGTCTATGGGGAAATAAAGAGCGATCCTTCTCAAAATGACTCCTTCATATACTTGAACATCATTCATAGACTCTCTTTTTCTTTCCTCCTTTGTTCTATATTTTAATATTTCAGTACTTAAAAAAATTTTTTTATATATGTGGTTCTTCAAAACTATAATTTTCTTGAGTAAGTACAACTGCAAGTACAATTTAGTAAGTATTATTGGATAAAGATTTAACAAATTAATTCAACGAGCACTTATAGGGGCTTGCTACATAGAAGATTCGGGGCCGGGCTGTGAACACCATTGATTCCAGCCTTAGAGGAGCCCACACTGAGGTAGATTAAGAAATAATAATATTGGCACAAGATGGGCTATCAGACAGTCTGCAATATAGTTTGCAAACAAGAAGACCACAGCAATGTGAGATCAAGAAGATAAATTCTATAAGTGACAATTGCCAAAGATGCTTTCTAGAAAAGAGCTGGGTCTACTGTTGAACAAGGATACTCGGAAAATTACTGATCATTTAACTGTCCACAAACTGTTACTACTATTTATTTTTGTATTATTCTCCTGCACGATGTCACTGCCAATTTGAAGTTTTGTGCTTATGTAGGCTTTCAAAAACAAGTGAGAGTTGTTTGTGTCTACTTCTGTGTCAGAAAGATGAGATCAATTGAATAATTTTGTTAGAGAGATTTGAATACTTGGCTAGCCTCAGAAAAATCACTTATTTGTAAATCATCAAGGATGGGAGCAATAGTATGTCCAAAAACTCAGTCTAAATCTGTCCTCCTCATAAAATTCAAGCCGATGAAGCTGATGCTACAGAGAGATGTAAGCAATGGCACAGTCACTCTAGGAGCTGACAGAGAGGCAGGGAAGGTCTGAAGATAGTTGGTTCAGGCAGATGCTGAGCCAGCAGTTACCTTCAAATGCTAGAAGGCCAGCTCATGATGTCTCTCCCAAGATTTTTCAAGCTGCTTCCTGGAGTCCAGGGATCTCTTCAGGGCTTGTTTCCTAGCCATTAAAACACCTTTATAGAAACAAAACAAAACAAAACAAAACAAAACAAAACAAAACATGATTCATGAAAGGAAAATTCATGTTGGACTTCATTAAAATTAGGAACCTCTGCTTTGTGAAAGACACTGTTAAGACAAGCCACAGACTTGGAGAAAATATTTGCAAAACACATATCTGAGAGAGGATCTATATCCAAATATACAAAGGACTCTTTCTTATAACCCAGAAATAAAAAAACATATACACAACCCAGTTTTAAAAAATGGCCAAAGATCTGAACAGACACCTCACCCAAGAAGATACAGAGATGGTAAATAAACATATGAGAAGATGCTCCATATCATATGTCATTAGGGCATTGCAAATTAAAACAATGAGTAACTACCTCATGCCTATTAGAATGACCCAAATCCAAAACCCTGACAACACGAAAGGATGGCTATGATGGAGATCAACAGGAACTCTCATTCATTGCTGATGGGAATGCGAAATGGTATAGACACGTTGGAAGATAGTCTAGAAGTTTCTTACAAAACTAAACATGCTCTTACATACATATAATCCAGCAAGCTCATGCCTTGGTACTTACCCAAAGGAGTTGAAAACCTATGTCTACCCAAAAACTGAACACAGATGTCAGTAGCAGCTATATTCCTAATTACCCAAACTTGGAAGCAACCAAGATGTCCTTCAGTAGGTGAATGAATAAACTATGGTATGTATAGATGATGGGATATTATTCATCCCCAAAAAGAAAAAAGCTACCAAACAATGAGAAGACATGGAGAAGCCATAAAATATATACTACTAAGCGAAAGAAGCAATCTGAAAAGGGTACATACTGTACGATTCCAACTATGTGACATTCTGAAAAAAGGCAAAACAATGGATCAGTTGTCGCCAGGGTTTGGGGAGAAGGATAGATGAATGGGTGGAGCAGGGAGGATCTTTAGGGCAATGAAAATATTCCTTACTATACGATAATGGTGGATACATATTACTATACATTTGTCAAAATCCATAAAATGTACAATACCATCAGTGAACCCTAAGTAATTATGGTCTTTGGGTGATAATGATGCGACAATGGAAGTTCATTTATTGTAACAATGTACTACTCCAGTGTGGGATGTTGATAATGGGTACAGCTGTGCATCTGTGGGGGCAGGAGGTATATGGAAACTCTCTGTACTTTCTGCTCATTTTTGCTATAAACCTACAACTGTTCTCAAAAACACCCCAGGGGCACCTGGTTGGCTCAGTCAGGAGGCCACACAACCCTTAATCTCAGTTTTGTGAGTTCAAACTCCACATTGGGCATGGAGCCTACTTAAAAAAAAAAGTCAAAAAATAAAATAAAAACATAAAAAACCCCAAAAGTATATATATAAAAAAAGAAAAGAAAAGAAATAAGCTATCAAGCCATATCAAGCCATGAAAAGACATGAACGAAAATTAAGTGTGTACTACTGAGGGAAAGAAGCCAGTCTGAAAAGGCTACATACTGTATGATCAACTATATGACATTCTGGAGCAGGCAAAACTATAAAGAGTAAAAAGATTGGTGATTACCAGAGTTTGGGGGTGGGTGATGGGCAAGTGATGATTAGGTGAAATGCAAGAGATTTTTAGGGCAGGGAAGCTACTCTGTACGATATTGTAATGGTGGATACATGACAGTATTTGTCAAAACCCACAGAATTATACAACAGAAACAGTGAATCCTTTTTTTTTTTTTTTTTTTTTTTTTTTTTAGTTTCAGGTGTAGAATTTAGTGATTCATCACTTACACACAATGCCCGGTGCTCATCACAACAAGTGCCCTCCTTAATCCCCAACACTTTTTTAAGCCACCCCTCTGCCTATCCCTTCCAGTAACCCTCAGTTTGTTCTCTATAGTTAATAGTCCATTTCTTGGACTTCTTGCTTCTCTTTTCTTTTCCCCCATGTTCTTTTGTTTTGTTTCCACATATGAGTGGAAATGTGGTATTTGTCTTTCTCTGACTGATTTTGCTTAGCATTATACTCTCTAGCTCTAACCACATCAGGGCAAATGGCAAGATTTCATTCTTTTTGATGGCTGAATAATATTCCATTGTATACATATACCCCATAATCTCTCTTTTTTTTTTAAAGAAGGAGAGGGTCTTCCTTTCTTTTTTTTTCTTAAGATTTTATTTATTCACTTGAGAGAGAGAAAGAGACAGCATGAGCAGAGGGAGCAACAGAGGGAGAAGCAGACTCCTCGCTGAGCAGAGAGCCCGACCCAGGACCTCGGGATCATGACCCGAGCTGAAGGCAGATGCTTAACCAACTGAGCCACCCAGGCGTCCCATACCACATCCTCTTTATCCATTCATCAGTCAATGGACATTTGGGCTCTTTCCATAATTATGCTATTGTTGACAATGCTGCTATAAACATCAGGGTGCATGTGTCCCTTTGAATCAGTATTTTTGCATTCTTTGGGTAAATACCTAGTAGTACAATTGCTGGATTGTAGGGTAGCTCTATTTTTAACTTTTTGAGGAACCTCCATACTGTTTTCCAGAGTGGCTGCACCAGTTTGCATTCCCACCAACAGGGTAAGAGTTTCCCCTTTCTCCACATCCTTGCCAACCCTTGTTGTTTCCTGTGTTGTTCATTGTAGCCATTCTGACTGGTATGAGGTGACTCCTCGTTTTAGCTGTGATTTGTATTTTCCTGATGATTGAGCATCTTTTCATGTGTCTGTTGGGCATCTGGAGGTCTTCTTTGGAAAAATGTCTACTCATGTCTTCTGCCCATTTTTTACCTGGATTATTTGTTTTTTGGGTGTTGAGTTTTATAAGTTCTTTATATACTTTGAATACTAATCCTTTATCAGATATGTCATTTGAAAATATCTTCTCCCATTGATTTTGTTAAGAGTGAATCCTACTGTAAACTATGGACCTCACTTAATAATAATGTATAAATATTGGCTCATCAGTGTAACAAATGTGCCACACTAAGGCAAGATATTAATAATAAGGGAAGCCATGAGCAGGAGGAGAGGATATTGGGAACTCTACTGTCTGCTTAATTTTCTGTAAAACTAAAAATGCTCTAAAATATAAAGTCTATTAGTTAAAAACAAAAGTGCTGCCCATTGCTTGACCAGTTCCTTAGGTACCACTTATGTAAACAGTAACTCATCTTTGCAGTCTTTGAGAAATAAGCAATGCTGCAGCATAGCCCATATGGGCTGAAGGGTTCTGAAGCTGGCAAGCCTTCAAGCCATTCCCCTAGCTAGAGTGTGAGTAGGAAGGCAGAAGGGGGAATAGACTGTGGTGTTTGATACACTAGGTTCCCCTTTCAGCTACAACCGAGGAGTCACTGAGCACACCAAGGCCACCTCACAGAGGTTGCGTTATTCTAAGAAAAGGCTACACTTGTGATTTGGTTTAGCCAAATAACCCAAATAAGTAAATAATAGCCAAATAATTCATCCTCCAGGATCTTCAGTTTTCCCACTGGTACAATGGAGAGTGTTGGTATAGATGTTGCTGGCATGTTTGCAAGCCTTCCTTGAGGGCCTTAACAAAAACATCAAAACATTCTTGCATATTATGAGGATGATCAGGAAGGGGATATGTGTGATCATTTAGGACATGAGACACATTGTTAAGGAAGATAGGGGAGAGTTCTTCTTCAGAATTCATATTTTTTTAAAGAAGATTTTATCTATTTATTTATTTGAGAGAGAGAGAGCATGAGTGGAGGGTGAGGGGCAGGGAGAGAGGGAGAAGCAGACTCCCGCTGAGCAGGGAGCCCAACACAGGGCTCGATGCTGGGCTCGATCCCAGGACCCTGGGATCATGACCTGAGCCAAAGGCAGGCACTTAACTGACTGAGCCACCCAGGCACCCCTAGAATTCATACTTTTAAAAATCCTTTCTAGGAATTAGATATATTATTTTATTACTTTCACTACTGTTATTCTGCTACTTGTTGCTTGAAATCTAAGAGTCTAAGACTCTATACCCTAAACCTAAGGGTCTATACGCTCCATGAATTATAAAGACCTCAGGGGTTATATTAACCCTGCAAATAATTTTCTGTGGAGAAGGGCCTTCTCATGCAGCTCCTTGCTATTGATAGAGTTTGCTAACCCAACAGCGAGAAGCAATCCGTCCTCCCAGCCCAGTAGCCCTTCAAGAGTGGTGATTCTGGGGATGCCTGGGTGGCTCAGTTGGTTAAGCATCTGCCTTCGGCTCAGGTCATGATCCCATGGATCGAGCCCCACATCAGGCTCCCTGCTTAGTGGGGAGCTTTCTCCTCCCTCTCCCTCTGCCCCTCCCCCTGCTCGCAATCTCTCTCTCTCTGTCAAATAAATAAAAATCTTCAAAAAAAAAGAATGGTGATTCTGCAATGAATTTAAAAATCAGAGATGAGAATCATTCCCCTCATTTGAGATTGGCAAGTGAGCATTCAGTAAGAGAAAACAGGATGCAGAGCTGAAGAAGTGGGTTAGAGCCCCTGAAGTTCTAAGTATCCCAACTGTTGAAGACATATTTAGCAGACCAGAAAAGAAGTTCAAGGAGTCCGGGCTGAGTGAGATGGAAGGCCTTCCCCTAGCTCTAGACGGTGACTGCTTTCTCCTTCTGTATGGAAAAAAGGATTGGGGGAAAAAGGAGATCTCAGATTGTTTGGGATTCACTTGACTTGTTCCTACTGCATTGCTCACTGGACAGTATTCTTTTTCCTCCCCGAGGTGGTCAGGTGGCAGAGGCCATCGCCCCGAGCAACCCTTCTCATCGCTTGGCATGAAGCTTGCGGCTGTGAGAGCCACCAGGTCCTGGAAGCAAGCCTGCAGGTGGTTCTCAGGGCGCTCCAGCAGCCACACCCCAAGGACACAGGCTGCAGGAGTTGTCACTTATCCCGCACAGGAAGAATTCTGGTTTTGGTCATTGAAGCCTAGTTCAGATTCTGTTTTTGGAAAAAGATAACATGTGTTCTCCAAAAACTAGAGGATTTTTTTCGGGGGAAACAGGGGTCCTCTCCAGCCCCACTTTAGAACTAAAAAAGGAAAACTGTTCAGAGTACGGGCTTTTTCTTCCCATGAATTCATGTAGTAGATGTTTCAAAATGACTGGCAAATACACAGAATTCATTGAATGTTAGAGGCAAAAGGGTGCGGCAGGGCCCTCTGGTTGAATCTCCTCTTCCTATAGTTGAGGGAAATGAGGCCCAGAGAGGTTAAGTGATATGCCCAAGGACACACAGCTGGCTCACAAGATAAGCCTGGAATCTGGCTTGTGCGTGTATTGACCAATGCTCTTCCCACTACACTGTGCCCCACGAGAAGATACCCATTGCCTCTTGCAAAATTTAGACACTATTTTATTTACTTACTTTTCTTTAGATTTTATTTATTTACTTGAGAGAGAGAGAGAGAGAGAGAGAAAGCATGAGTGGGGGGAGGGGCAGAGGGAGAAGCAGAGTCCCTGCTGAGCAGGGAGCCAGACGTGGGACTCGATCCCAGGACCCCGGGATCATCACTGAGCTGAACAGATGCTTTTTTTTTTCTTTTTTTTAAAGATTTTATTTGTTTATTTGACAGAGAGACACAGCAAGAGAGGGAACACAAGCAGGGGGAGTGGGAGAGGGAGAAGCAGGCCTCCCGCTGAGCAGGGAGCCCGATGTGGGGCTCGATCCCAGGACCCTGGGATCATAACCTGAGCCGAAGGCAGACGCCTAAGGACTGAGCCACCCAGGTGCCCTGAGACTTTTTTTTTTTTTTTTTTTTAGAGACTAGTTTTTAAAAGCTTGGCACTAAACCTGTGACTAATTAGAATGGAGTGCCCCACCACCTTTAAGTCACCAGCTAAAATTCACTGCTCCGTGTTGCAGCACACCTGAGGCCTTCTGGGTGACCACCTCAAAGCAAGATTATTGTCTCAACTCAGTTCTCTGTGTCTAGGTAGCCATAAAATGGAAATACCTTTACTTGGGGAAGAACAAGAGGACAAGAAGGGATGAAAAGGAAGCATGTTTAAAATGGATAAAAGGAGGTACTTTTTTCCCCACTACACACAATTGACCTGGGGAACTCACTGCAGCAGGATATTAAGATCAATGGTGAAGATTTGTGTTTTAAAAGATTAGACATTTCACATGCATATCATCAACAGCGAGGTTCAACAGGATGAAAGTAGGATGAAAGTTCTCGAGCTTCAGTGCCTAAGCTGATCACCAGCTGGGTCAAGTAAAAAGAAAAAAAGTTGTCTACTTGGTCATCTAAGATTCCACAGGAAGGCAGATTTGGAGTATTCCAGTCATCACCACTGTAACAAAGCACTCCAAGCTGGTGGTGTAAACCCAGTATGCACTTTATTATGCTCATGGAAGCTCTAGATCACAAGGTAGGAGAAAGCACAGCGGGGATGGCTTGGGTCTGCTTCATGATACCTGGGGAAACTTGAACAGCTGGGGAGGAGTTGAGGCTGGGGGCTAGAGTCATCTGGAAGCTCCTTTATTCATATGTCAGACTCCTGGCCTGGGATGACTTGAACATTCATTCAGCTGGGACTGTCACCTGGAGCCTCTACATATAGGCTCCAAGAGGAAGTGCCCCAGAGAAAGAACATTTCAAAAAACAGGTGCTCCAAGAGAAGCAGGTAGAAGCTGCATAGCCTTCTATGACCTATCTGTGAAGTCCTGCAGCATCGCTTCCAGTATCATCTGCTGGTCAAAATCATCACAAGCCCACTGAGATTCAAGGGAGGGGGTTCGGACCTCCTCCTTCCCTCCCCTATGGGGGAATGGCAGGTTTACATCACAGAACATGTGGAACGGGAGATGTTTTTGCAGCCACCTCTGGAAAAATATACTCTCTCAGGCAAGGGGTGAGGAATGTGAGGTTGCAAGAACATACAAGCTAGTGGAAAAAACTGATACATGAACAGATAACCACAGTACGATAAAATAAACTTCAGGGTAGTTATTTCCTCCTCTTTTATTTTTATTTTTTAAATATTTATTTATTTGAGAGGGTGCGGAAGGGGCAGAGGGAGAGGAAGAAAGAGAATCCCAAGCAGGCTCCATGCCCAGCACAGAGCCCAAGGCAGGGCTCGATCCCAAGACCCTGAGATCAGGACCTGAGCCAAAATCAAGAGTTGGATGCTTAGCCGACAGAGCCATCCAGGCACCCCTCCTCTTTTAAATGCTGTCATAGAATTCTTTTTTTCCCCTTTGATAAGAGTCATCACATTTATTTATTTTTTAAAAGATTTTATTTATTTATTTGACAGAAAGAGACAGCGAGAGAGGGAACACAAGCAGCGGAAGTGGGAGAGGGAGAAGCAGGCTTCCCGCTGAGCAGGGAGCCCGATGAGGGGCTCGATCCCAGGACCATGACCCAAGCCAAAGGCAGACTTAACGACTGAGCCACCCAGGTGCCCCGAGTCATCACATTTAAATGTTTTCGGTCATTTTTTGTCTTCCCGCTAGACTAGAATCTCCATGCATCTAGTCCCCTGCGGTATCCCCTGTGCCTAGAAGGTGACGAAGCCCATAATAGGTACTCCATAACTATTTGTTGAAAGAGAAGGAGTAAAATGCTCTAACAGAGGAATGGCGGAAGGGTTGTGGAAATACAGGCGAATAACAAGTCAGCCAGACAGGAAAGACATCTGATTGGGTCTCAAATACTTTTTGAAGGATGAATAACAGTTTTTCTGGTTAAAAAAAAGGCAGGGGGAATAAATTTTTGTCCTTAAATCTCCTCTAGAAACTTCCATTAGCCAAGTTTAAGTGGGCAGATCCTCATCCTAAACCCATAGACTGTGTGTAGTAGTCACGACGTTTTCAGTTGCAGGTGATAGAAAACACTGACTCAACTGGCTTGGAAAATTAGCAGTGTGTTCCATCACGTAAGAAGAAGTCTGGAGGCAGGCGGTTCAGGCAGCCCCAGTGTCATCCCTCTCCCGTGTCAGCTCAGCTCTTTCCTGGCTGCAAGATGGTGCCCAAAATGGTAGGCACTGCATGCAGACAAAATAATACCCAGCAAGAGAGAAGACTGCTTCACCTTTGGAGTAAAATCTTTCTCATAAGCCAGATTTGCCTCACATTGGCCCACTCCCGGGTTTGGCCAGCCCTGTGCCCTGTGCACCTGTGTAACCTAAATATTGATAAGAAGAAGGGGGGCAGCATGGTCAGCTGGACAAATCACGTGTTACTTCTTGAGGCTGGGACTGGAGCTCCTGTCCCTCCTGGAGAACATGGCTGTGCAGAAAAGAGTAGATTAAAAAGAAAACATGGTGCCTGGGTGGCTCAGTCAGTTAAGTGTCTGCCTTCAGCTCAGGTCATGATCCCAGGGTCCTGGGATTGAGCCCCACATCGGGCTCCCTGCTCGGCGGGGAGCCTGCTTCTCCCTCTCCCTCTGCTGTTCCCCCTGCTTGTGCACGCTCTCTCTCAAATAAATAAATAAAATCTTAAAAAAAAAAAGAAAAAAAAGAAACAAAACAAAAAACCTGGAGTCCTGTTAAGAAAGAGAAAGAGGAGGTGACTCTTGTGTATCAACAGTGTTTGCAACAGTACACTTGGAGAAGCTTAAGGTTATGTTTTCTGTGTGTGCATGAACATCACCTAATACTTTTATTTCTTCTTTGTGCTTTTGGCTCATTTCCTTTCTCCTTCTGCAGTAGTCAGTTGAATAAGTCAAGCACTGTATCAATGAAAGCGTGTTACGTGTGGAGTGTATGTAGGGATCCAAGTTTAAAACCACACTGATTAGACATGAGTGTGCTTTCAGGTGAGAACCTTGATTCAGGTGCTTCTGTTACTGAGAGCCACTTGCACTGTGTTCTGTCATGGCCTCATGCCCTTTACTTTTGCTGATTCCTCTGTCTAGGAAATTCTTCTCAGTTTTTTCACCCATAGCAGATACTGAGAATTGCTTCTGTTAGATCCCTCTTCTAGTAATCTAATTGGAGAAATTGGACACTTCAAAGCTACATTTCCCAGACTCTCTTGCAGCTCGGGTCTGCATATGAAATAGGTGCAGTCATCCAGGTGCATTCCGATGAGATCTGGCAGGCGGATTCGAGGAGAAGGCACCACACTGCTTTTGCTGCTGCTGGGAAGCAGAGTTTGAGAGATGATACCAGAGGCATTGAATGCTGGACTCAGCGTCCTGTCACTCCTGGGACACAGCTGCTGCGGTGGTCCCTGGAACCCCACAGTCCAGGTAGCCTGCTGACTTGTGCCCCTCCAGCCTTTCCAACAATTCTGTAAGCCCCTGTTTGATTCTCAGTAGTGTCTTCCCCTGCTCGAAATACCTAGAGTGGTTTCTATTTCCTGTACCAAACACTGCCTGATAGATTGCTTAACTCATATGCAGCCATCCGGGCACAGCCTGGGTCTTCCCTAAGCCACCAGGTTGGGATGGGTGCCTCTGCTGTGCTCCCACCATGCCCTGCCTGGCAAGTCTACTCATCTTTGCACCCTGGCACCAGGGCTTGGCCCGCAGTACGTGCCGCATCAATATTTACCAAACCGGAGCTTCCTCTGCCAAGATACCAGGAAGGTTCTAGTCTAAGGGGCGTCCCACCTCATGCCTAGTCTGCAAAGCCCAAAGAACAAGCTGGCTCTCGATTCACACTGGATTCTAGATGAAGCAGAGCCCTCGGCGTTTTCACACACTAGCCCCTCTCCACAAGAAGCCACCCCAGAATTAAGATTCAACCTGGTCCCCAGGAGAGGGATGCAAAGGAACAAGGGAAGTTGCTTATCTCAAGATTTACCTTCTGGTGGTTCTCAGGACGCTCTCTGCTGGGCTTAACTTGCGGTCTGCAGTCGATGGCAGCAGAGGCTTCGGAGTCAGGAAAATCTAAGTCAGAAGGTGTGCGACCTTGTAGAACAAGTTCCTTGTCTAACTCTCAGTTTCTTCATCTATAAAATGGAAATAATAATACCAACCTTACAAGATTCTCGGGGGTAAAGGAGATTATATATGTAAAATGTTACTTTATCATCTATTTATTTGAGAGAGAGAATGAGAGAGAGAACATGAGAGGGAGGAGGGTCAGAGGGAGAAGCAGACTCCCCGCTGAGCAGGGAGCCTGATGCGGGACTCGATCCCGGGACTCCAGGATCATGACCTGAGCCGAAGGCAGTCGCTTAACCAACTGAGCCACCCAGGCCTCCCTGGTCCTCACTGCTATTAACAGTCTCATTGCTATACCACAATCCTGTTGCTTTACTCAGTTTTGCCTACAGCCCAAACAGACTCAATGCAATTAGATGGTACTTCTCTCTACTTTCTCCCAAGGGGTTCCATTTACACACGGATGTGATTAACCCTTTTTGCAGAAGATCCAGCTGGGCCCGAGCTTGGGGCTGCACTGAGGAAATAACAGAACCATCTATGTCAGTCGTTCTTGACCCTAGCTGAAAATCAGGATCACCTGGAGAGTTAAAAACAAAAATAAAGAAATAAGCAAACAAAACTAAAGAACAAGATCTCAAAGGTCACTGAACTAGAGATTTTGATTTAATAGGGCCCAAGCATCAGTGTTTCTTAAAACTCCCCGATGTGATCATAATGTGCTGCTGAGAGCCACAGTTCAATGTGGGAAAGATTAGTACTTCCATTTCCTTTGGGACAGAGAAAGCTTTTACTTTTCTATAATTCCCAGAGCAGGGGAAAGGACTAAAGATTATCGTTGAATTATTCCGCTTCTGATGTGAATAAGACATTGTCATTATGTACATGGAGAAATGACTCATCACGTTAATCCTCTGGTCAGTTTTGTGGTTTCTCATCTAGAAGTGTCTGATCTGGTAAGAGAAGTGATCAGAAATGCACTAGGACAGGTAAGGAGCTAGTCTGGAAACACCTGTGAGGGATTCATGTTGGCTGGCGGTGTCTCTCCCGGGCCACCACTGCGCACATTTGCACACCCACTGGCTGGTTGCACTTGGGTTCAGGGCAAGTGAAATGATCCCTGCTTTGGCATAAAATTAGGTAATATCTAAATACCAGAGATAGCTGGTGACAGCTGAGAGTGTGCTCAGACATAAGTACATCTAAAAAGTGTAACTTTTCCCCCATTATTAAAGTAATACACACAAGAAAATATAGAAGATTGGGAAAACACAAAAGTAGAATGAACCATAGTAGAAACTAATAATTATGACTAAGACCTATTATTATATAGTTACCAGGTTCTAAACCCTCTATCATATCAATTCGTTGACCCCTCACTACAACTCTATGAGGTAGATAACTATTTGTATCTCCATTATACAGGCAAGGAAAGAGCACTTGGAGCCGTTAGGTGGTTCACCTACAAAAGGCAAGACAAGGTTTGGACTCATGCTGCATTTAACAGGGTATGGTCAACCTCAGAGATAGAGGTCATAGGGATTCAATACCAGTTGCTAAAGTTTAGAAAGGTAATCTCATTCATGTTGTCAATCACTCATCCATTTATTTCATAAATATTTATTGAGGGCGTCTATGTGCAGCATACTGTTCCAGGCTTGATTATGAAGATACTGAGGAGTATACAAAGTCTACCTATTATTCCTAAAGCATTGAACTCTCAGGTGTCTCAACAGAACAATACATGTAGAAGGAACACAAATTTAGTAAGATTTAAAAATGCTCCCAACTATTCCCTGATAATAAAATCCAAAGCCAGTACTTCAAAACTTTTGGAATAGCACATACTTCTGTGATGGAATGTTTAGCATTGTCCTCTGTATTTTCATCAGTTAATAAACACACCTTGGACAATAATTTAAATTGAATTTCATGAATTTGGCTTTGTAGAAACATGTTTAACATGGCAGTTGTGTCTTCAACTCAGAAATTTGGCTTCTTGGATGGATGGATGGATGGATGGACAGATGGACAAATGGCTAGATGAAAGGATAGATGGGTGAATGAATAGAAAAGAATGCTTGGCAATGTTCTAGGGGCTAACAAATTGCACTTTTACAAGATTATGTAGTGTTTTCCAGCTTGTTGAATAATAAATTATGACACAGGAGAACATTTTGATTTCCATCCTTTCTATGGACTAGATTGTAACCTCAAGCAAGTTGTTATGGTTCCGGGTTCCATTTGATTGTTGTGAGGGGTTAAAAGAGGTAAAGTAAATCAATTACTTAGCAGCCTGCCTACTACATGTTAAACAATCAGCATGTTTTAAACTGCTTACCTTGAAATTGAAGTAATATACGTAAAAAAGCAAAAATTTAAATGATACAAAAAACTACACAATAAGTCTCTTTTGGCAGTTTTCTGCTGTTATTACTACTACTATTAGAGACCTCCAAGCAAAAATAACATTTCGCTCTTGATTAAGAGAGAGATTTACAGACCAGTAGATAACATTGTTTGAATCAGAACCAAGTGAAATAACACAAGTATTCTGGCTAAATTCCAGCGTGAGTGATTAACATTCTCCAACTTCAAATAATTTTTATTATTAGCCACCACTTGTCCATCCCCAATAATACACACGTTGCATAAAGGGCACAGAATGAGACAGCCCTTGCTTGGCATGTTCACAGTCTGCACATACTTTCCACTGAGGGTTTCCCTTTCTTTTTGATTACTATTCCATAGCTTTTCAACTCCCACTACTTTCAACCCTGGGATGTTTGCCGACCCAGAGTGCTAAGTGTTTCCAAAACACAAAAGAGATTAAATATGAACACCTGTAGAATTTCAGGGAATTAAAGATGTAAGGTACATTTTAAACATATTTATTAATAGTTTTGATGCTTGTGAAACAATAGTATTTATTCATTTTAAACTTTGAGTCTGGGATTAATGTACATATTCTTCATTATTGTTCACAAAGCCTTGTTGGTAAGCAAGAGGGAGAGGGCCATTCTGCAATTCAGTCTCCCAGTCTGTACAAACGGGATCCAGGACAGAACGACAATGACTGTGGTCTATCTATCTCAACCTTTTAGTCCAGTCCTGACTCCTTGAAGTACCCAGGCCCTCCTGCTTTTTTTCCTCCTTCCCAGAGGAAGGAAGGGGTGGGGGAGCGGGAAACAATTCAAACCCTCTTTGTAAGCGTGTGAATGAATTTCAAGAATGCTAAACACCTCAGTCTTCCAACCGAATTAGAACACGTAGAAAAGAGGCATTTTTAGGACATTTAAAAACTTGCAGCATAATAACCTATCTGGAGAGCGCCACTGTGTGTCCCAGCAGCAGGGGCACCCAGCGGGCCTTCCCGCGGGCGGGGACTGCTCCTTGCGCCCCCGCTCCCCAGAGGCGCGCGGATACGCGGCTCAGCAGCAGGCAGCCCCGGGGGGCCAGGCGCCCACCCATTACCGAGCCGCGAGCCAGCGCCGCTTCTCCCTGCAGGCATCTTGGGGACTGCCTGGGATTTTAAACTTCCACTGATAAAGGACTAACATCTCTCGAGTCTTCTGTGACGAAATGCTAAAGTAAAGGTTGAAGACAGGGGGATACAGAGACTACATGGCGGGGTGGGGGGAGAGTGGTTACCACTGGGATGCAGCTACGTGGGTTCGAATCCCGAGTTACCATTTGAGCGCCTACTATGTGCCAGGCGCTCGGAATACTGGGGTGAAGATTGCCTATGTTGCGGCTTTCTTGGGAAAGTATTAGCTCGGTTGCCTTGGTCAAGTTTCAAAACCTTTGTTCCTTCACCTGTAAGGAGTACCTGTCTCACAGAACTGTAAAGATCTGAGATCTTGTATTAAGATATAAACGATTAACGCGCTATCTGGCACACAGTAGGGGCTCAAGAAGCCTTCGCTCTTCTCTCAGCGTGAGCTCACCTGGTATGAGGACAGCGCAGAGCGGAGACAGGTGCCACGGTTAAGAATGCTTCTTCGAGCAGTTCTTTTAAACAAGCGCTGGAAGCTAAGGATTTTTAGCTGCAGAGAGACCTGGCAGGGGCTCTGGAAGCAAGGGTTCATGAGCTAGTCTACTACGGGAAAGTGAGCCCCGGACCCGTGGGCGCCCGCAGAGAACTCGGTAGGGACTTCCAGCAAAGGTTTCCCGCCCGGGGTCTCGAGAAGGAGAGATTAGCATTCGCCCCGCCCCCATCGCTTTCCGGCCCGCTATTGGCCCGCGCTCCCCGGCGGCCCGCTCCGGGCGGGGCCGGAGGGCGCCGGGGGAGAGGCCGAGCCCGCGGGGCAGTGGGCGGGGACGCGCGGAGAACGTGGCGGGGCGGCCCACCAACCGAGCCCCAGCGCGAGGGGGCGGGGAAGGGGCGGGGCCTCCCGGCGGGCTTTAGAGGCAGGTGACCCGGGCGGGGCGGGACAGGCCAGTCAACCCGCGTCCGAGTCTCCGCTGCCGTCGCCGAGCGCGCGCCGTTCTGTACCCGCGGGAGGTGGGCGAAAGAGTGAGAGAGCGCGGGGGAGGAGCCGAGCCGGGCGCGTCCCGGGAGCGCCGCCACCGCCCCCAGGAGTCCGCTGGAGCGCGGAGCCCCCTGCAGGGGAGGAGGCGAGCAGCGGGCTGGACGCGGCGGCGGGCTAGCACCATGCAGTCCCGGCGGTGCCAGCGCCGGCTGCTCGCGGTGCAGTGAGGCAGCGGGATCCCCCGGCTGCCGCACACCGCCTTCCTCTCGCCCAGGTGCTGCCAGGCGCGCTCGCCCTTCGTCCGGCTCCCGGACCCCGGTGGAACGCACGGCCTGCTCCTGCTCTGCCCCGCTCGGATCATGCGGGGGGCCCCGGAGGAGGAGAGGGCGAGTGACCGGCCTGCGGCGACCGCGCTCAGGGTGCGACCCCCTCTCTGAGACGCCCCACCTGCTGCCATGTGCCGCGCCTCGGATACCCAGCCTATCGTCAAACTTTCCGGGTGCCAGCCCGTCTCTGAGTCGCATTTCTGAGCGAGTGTCCCAGGGACGGAGCACCCAGGCTGCCTGCCGACAATCCGTTTCTCTCGGGATCCGCGAAGGTGAGAGCCCGCGCCTGCCCTTTTCTCCCCGTTCTTTTCCCGGTTCCTCAGCCCTTTTTCGGGCGGCTGAGCTCTCCGAACCCGGGGTACAGCCCGGAGGGCCCAGTATGGAAGGAGGCGGGGGGTGGCGATGGGCTGGGAGTCAGTAGTTTGGTTCCCGGAGGTGGAGGGGAGGGAGGGGAGAGAGGTTAACTTAGAGATTTGGAGAGCGCTTGCGGGGACTGTGTCGTTGACTCCCCTCTAATTGGGAGTGGTTGCAATTTTTCTTCTCCCCCAGCTTCTTTTTTAGAGAGTACTTTCCCTGGAACCAGAGCCCTAACCGTCCCTCCCCACCCTATCTGGCGAAGAGCTGAGCGCTGCCTGCGGAGGCAGCGCCTTCCCGAAACAGTTTATCTTTGGACAAATTTAAGAGAAAAAGAAACCAACAGGTTGCCAGGCGCGGCGCCACACACAAGTCGGCGGAAAGGCCGGCCCGGTTTCCCCTGGCTGCGTGGGCCCCGCGCGGGCTGCGGCAGGCAAAGCGAGGGGAGGGAGGGGGCTATGGCTCGGCCTGACCCGTCCGCACCGCCCTCGCTGCTGCTGCTGCTCCTGGCGCAGCTGGCCGGCCGGGCGGCGGCTGCCTCCAAGGCCCCCGTGTGCCAGGAAATCACAGTGCCCATGTGCCGCGGCATCGGCTACAACCTGACGCACATGCCCAACCAGTTCAACCACGACACGCAGGACGAGGCTGGCCTGGAGGTGCACCAGTTCTGGCCGCTGGTGGAGATCCACTGCTCTCCGGACCTGCGCTTCTTCCTGTGCTCCATGTATACGCCCATCTGCCTGCCCGACTACCACAAGCCGCTGCCGCCCTGCCGCTCGGTGTGCGAGCGCGCCAAGGCCGGCTGCTCGCCGCTCATGCGGCAGTACGGCTTTGCCTGGCCGGAGCGCATGAGCTGCGACCGCCTCCCGGTGCTGGGCCGCGACGCCGAGGTCCTGTGCATGGATTACAACCGCAGCGAGGCCACCACGGCGCCCCCCAGGCCCTTCCCGGCCAAACCCACCCTCCCGGGCCCAGCGGGGGCCCCGGCCTCCGGGGGCGAGTGCGCCGCCGGGGGCCCATCGGTGTGCAAATGCCGCGAGCCCTTCGTGCCCATCCTGAAGGAGTCGCACCCGCTCTACAACAAGGTGCGCACGGGCCAGGTGCCCAACTGCGCGGTGCCCTGCTACCAGCCCTCCTTCAGCCCGGACGAGCGCACGTTCGCCACCTTCTGGATTGGCCTGTGGTCTGTGCTGTGCTTCATCTCCACCTCCACCACGGTGGCCACCTTCCTGATAGACATGGAACGCTTTCGCTACCCTGAGCGCCCCATCATCTTCCTGTCCGCCTGCTACTTGTGCGTGTCGCTGGGCTTCTTGGTGCGCCTGGTGGTGGGCCATGCCAGCGTCGCCTGCAGCCGCGAGCACAGCCACATTCACTACGAGACGACAGGCCCTGCGCTGTGCACTGTCGTCTTCCTGCTAGTCTACTTCTTCGGGATGGCCAGCTCCATCTGGTGGGTCATCCTGTCGCTCACCTGGTTCTTGGCAGCTGGAATGAAGTGGGGCAACGAGGCCATCGCGGGCTATGCACAGTACTTCCACCTGGCCGCGTGGCTCATCCCCAGCGTCAAGTCCATCACAGCGCTGGCACTGAGCTCCGTGGACGGGGACCCGGTGGCCGGCATCTGCTACGTGGGCAACCAGAACCTGAACTCGCTCCGCGGCTTCGTGCTGGGCCCCCTGGTGCTCTACCTGCTGGTGGGCACCCTCTTCCTCCTGGCGGGTTTCGTGTCGCTCTTCCGCATCCGTAGCGTCATCAAGCAGGGCGGCACCAAGACGGACAAGCTGGAGAAGCTGATGATCCGCATCGGTATCTTCACGCTGCTCTATACGGTGCCGGCCAGCATCGTGGTGGCCTGCTACCTGTACGAGCAGCACTATCGCGAGAGCTGGGAGGCTGCGCTCACCTGCGCGTGCCCAGGCCCCGACGCCGGCCAGCCGCGCGCTAAGCCCGAGTACTGGGTGCTCATGCTCAAGTACTTCATGTGCCTCGTGGTGGGCATCACGTCGGGCGTCTGGATTTGGTCCGGCAAGACTGTGGAGTCGTGGCGGCGCTTCACGAGTCGCTGCTGCTGCCGCCCGCGGCGGGGCCACAAGAGCGGCGGCGCGACGGCCGCCGGGGACTATGAGGCGAGCGCAGCGCTCACGGGCAGGACCGGGCCGCCGGGCCCCCCCCCCAGCCGCCGCCGCGGCCGCCGCCTACCACAAGCAGGTGTCCCTGTCTCACGTGTAGGAGGCCGGGGCCCAGAAGGGCCGGGAGTTGGGGGGGGTGGGGGTTGTTTTGTTTGGTAGCTTTGCCAAGTTCACTTCCGTTTACCTTCATGGTGCTGATGCCCCCTCCTGGGGCAACCTGGAGAGAGGGGAAAGGGGCCCTTTCAAGGGAGCACCTGTCCCAGGACTTCTCAAAGGGGCTCAGCTCACGTGTATTCTATTTTGCGTTTCTTACTACCTTTTTTTTTTTTTAGGGGAACCCTGTTTTTAATTTATATGTAGTTTTCTTAATTTTAAACTTTGTTGCATTTTGGCAACAAAATTTACCTTTGCTTTGGGGGCTTTACAATCCTAAGGTTGGCATTTATAATGAAGTTCCGCTTGGTTCAGGTTTCTTTGAACTGTGTGGTCTAAATTGGGAAAATATATTTCCTATACTTGTGTCTTTAAAAAAAAATGTGAACAGTGAAAGTTTAGGTTTCTATGACTGGGAAGCGGTTGGGTGTGCTTTCTAGGCTTGTTTTCTCCTTTCATTGCTTAAAGTGTCCAAGATGCTTTAAGGTGAGCTGCTTGTCTCTGTTTATAGTCCCTAAGTTAGGGGAAACCCCAATCCATGCCAAGGAGGGGGAGCATAATGTGGTTAGGGCCTCCCCAAAGTGACAAGGTTAGAGAGTGTTTAACGATTTTGTGTGCCATCCTAGCTTTGTTTATTTATCGAGCTTCGGTTTCATTTCTGTAGTGCTTGTAATCATTCTTATTCTTAACAGCACCCAGTGTTGTCTTAAATAAGTTAGAGGTGGCCTTATAGAGTGCCGGTATAAATATTTGGAAAAGTGAAAACCTAAGGGATGGTGATTGGTTGAGTTCTAGACTGGTAAAATGGCAGCTTTGTGCCCCAGAAGGAGTGGGTGGTTCTTAATAGGCTTCAGTGATCCCAATTTTTTTTAAAAAAAAGAATTTGTGTTCTGATTTTGGTAAAATTAAACCCCCACTCCCTTCTTCTGGAAGTACTTAGAGATAGTTGTTAAAGGGGCTGCTTTTTAGTTGTAAGGACTAAAATGGATATACCTCCCGTAATTAAGTAAATTTCCAACACTTCTCTTATCTGCTCCACCCCCATCCCACCTCCTTTATCATGTTAAACAGTCTTTTTGCTTTTCTTATTCCTCCTCTCCTGGAGAGCTGTGATTAAGAAACCACACCCACCCTTGAATGGGGTGCTTGAACTGGGGGGAGGGAGGCTGGCTACCTGTGAACAAACATTGGCAGCAATGAGGGAAAATAAGTGTCCCTGGACTTTGGACTAATTTAATAGCCAGATATTCCCAAAGCAGCAAAACATGGCTTTCTGCAGTCACTCAAAACAAATGACACCCATAATACACTTGCGTAAGCTTTTAAAATATGGATCAGGGTCCTGCTACGGCAGGAGGAAAGCTGTTCTCTCTCCCCCACGTCAATTTGTTTCTCTCTCTCTCTCTCTCTTTTTTTTTTTCTGAGAAAGCACACACTTTTTTTCTGATGAGCACACACTTGCATGCATCCACATGCAAATACACATGCACTTTGCTATTAGAGAATTCTGTTTGCATTCCTAAATCTGTTTAACCATTCATATATGAAAGCCTATATATGAAAACACACACACACACGCGCGCGCGCACACACACACACACACAGGAGTTTCTTTACTATTAAAGAATTCTGTTTGCTTTTCTAATCTGTTTAACTGTTCCTTCATGAAGAGTGTGAGGCCACAGCTTGGGGAAGGAGGTGATAGTGCATTGGCCAGCAAAACACCAGTAACCAGGGTTGAGTGGGGACTACATTTAGGAAGCTAAAACGGCAAAAAACAATTAAAATTTTAGAATGGTTCCCTAGGAAAATGTCGAGTCTAGGCATTTGTCCCTCATTTATACCAAAGTTGGAAAAGTAAGATTTAAATCCAGGTCAGTTTTCACTTCATGGGTATTAAGGAAAGAAATGCATAGTTCCCATAGTGAATTGAAACACTTCGCTGCAGGGAGAAGCCTAGTATTGTAGTTTTGCAGACTGTCAAAAGCTTTTGTGTTTATAAAAATGCACAAGTTAAAATTTCAGTAGATTCAACAAAACTTAGTACATAGAGCTACAGAACTTTTTGCACATCTTATTCCTGCCCTTATTCAGAAGCTGCTTTTTAGAACCTTGGAGTAGATTCCCTGTCTGAGGGCCAATTTCTTCTGTTTTTCGTCAGATGAGGACCTTTTGTGATCACCTTGACTTCTTCCCTCATTTCGTGTGTCTTCCCAGAAAGTACATAGATTGTTCTGCTGCCTTCAGTCATTGTGCTTAATTTGCCTTTGTCCCCCTTACTTCTTTTTCTTTGTGGAGGAATCCAGATATGATGCACAACATATCTAAAAGTTGTGGCATGAAATGGATGAAGGTGGATTAATTCTTCATTTTAAAAAAATTCTTTTTTCATTTTGGCAACATGCCAAGCCTAAAAGAACAACCGATTTACTTAAAAAAACTAGGTTGCTCAGCCAAGGAGAGGCAATATAGGTAATGCCTTTTGGGGTCTAGTTGCAGAACTAACTTTCAGAGGTGTCCCTGTGTTTTCAGTCTGTGTTCTCACCCATTACCCTTCTTCTCCCTTCCCTCAAAGATAAATTACCACCTGCTTCCCTCAAGTCTTACTCCTGTCAACCACCCCACCCTACCTAGGAGAGAGAGGTTGGATCTACTTATGGTCACCCTCTACTTCCATCTCACACACTGTTTTCCCCTGATTTGTATTTTTATTATGCAAACAATCCATACTCATGAAAACAAATAAAAGGAAAGGTTGTGTTTGTGTTGGGGTGGGGGGGAGTCTAGCAACTTCTTCACAGATAGCTTTGTGAAGTTGGAGAGGATTTATGGTTCAGTTTAATGTCACATGCCCCTTTCACGGTTCAGTTTTGAGCATTGTCTCACTTCATAGAAGATTTAGAAGGTTGTCTAAAGGAACTGTGACCTCTTAGTGAATCAGTTGGCCAGACTTTAGGAAGGCTCTTTAACTTATATTATTTCCCTCCTCACATTTTGATGTTGTCTAAATTGGCTGAAAATAATTTTTCTTGGTGCCTTATTAGTTTATCTTTGCAAACCTTTGTCATCTTTCCACATGACCGTTCCCAGTGACAGGCCTGTGTGTGTGTGTGTGTGTGTGTGTGTGTGTGTGTGTGTGTGTGGTGTGTAATTGTACGCATGTACAAGCTTAAATAATGTGCCAACAGCACTGTTTCCAAGTTGGTATTCATTAGGCTGTTTCCTCCTGGGCCAGGGCTGCACTAATCCTGACACAGGCTGCCGGGAGAAAACCTCATGGATCCCACACTGAACCTTAATAACAGCATCCGTGACCTGCACTCTCAAGTACAGAATGGGAACCCCAGAGCTAGGAAATGTAGTTGTATATTTTAATGAACTGCTATCCCTGCTAAAGAGGCTTTTTTCACTTTTGTGCTCTACAGAAAGACCAAGGGGGGTAGGAGAGACAAAGCTTTGAATAACTGCTTTCTAACACCAAATGTGGCAAACAGGACAGAGAACATCACAAATCTAGGCAGGTGTGAGGTACAGTGGCTGAGAATTGCCTGCTCCCTCTCTCTGCATGCCCTTTCTTGCCTCCCAAGTCCAATCAAGTGATCCTGGGAAGAAAATATGCCTGGAGTGGGGGGAGGGTGATTCTGAGGGGAAAAAAGCTACCAAGACATTAAAGCTGGGCAAAGGGTGGGCAGGATGGAAGTAACTAAGTAACCTGACTCAGAACCCTCAAAACCTTCTAGCAGCTCAGTGACAATTACAGGATTTATTTCAGCCAGGATAATGTCTGTGGTACATCATTTTGAGACAATATTACTTCATGTTGTTACAAACTGTATGTATAGTATGTGTGTGTTGTGGGTGTGTATATACATAATATATATTATATATATGAGAGATTTAGTGACTTTTGATACGGGTTTGGTGCAGGTGAATTTATTACTGAGCCAAATGAGGCACATACCGAGTCAGTAGTTGGAGTCCAGGGCATTCAGTACTTTCTGATGTTCATATATGTATAGTGCCTGTCACGCAGCATCCTCACTGTCGTGTCAAATCCAGAACTCACAGATCAGAGCCAGCGATATTTTATTTGTAGACAATCAACTTGAATCTATAAATTATTATTGGCAGATGATTATAATTCTGAATCTGTAACATTAACAAAAGGAAACCCAGAGCATTTTGATAAGAAGTTTTTGTTTCTTGTTTTGTTCCTGGAAGTCCATAGAACAGCAGTCGTATGTGGTTATGTTAGTCTCAAGATACTTAATTTGCTGACTTTATTATTTCAGAAAAGATTTTGTATGTATTATATTTGTGGGAAGGTAAAATAATGGTTTGAAATTTTTATCAAATATGGAGAGTAGTTATTTATGAAAAACAAAGAAATGTCTATTTTTGTTTCTTTGTTCCCAATTGATGTAGATAAATTTTAAAGTGCATTAAAGCAATGGTAAAGAAAATAAAAAGATGCTGTACACGTCTTTTTCTCCTTAGGCTTTTATGGAGACACACGCTTCTTCCTAAGAGTACCTAAGGAGATGGGTGGATTCTGACTTGATAATCAGATTTCTCAGATGTACTTGAAGCGGCAATGTTTTTATTAATATGAAAATCAAGCAAATTCCAATCACCAGAAGCAAAACTAATGGACACATGTTTTACTTGAATATACTTCATAGGTTTCTCCTGCCGATCCTGTGATTGTATCATTGATTCACTTGAAGAAATGAAGGGAAATACACGTAAGACCAGAGACATTGCCTGAGATTGTGTTCTCTGTCATCAACCCTCCAACTGTACTCTCTACTGAACCTCTTTGAATAGAGGTGATGCTGTTGTTTTGTGTGTCTGGTTGGGGGGCAGGGACTCTCAAAACTGTTTATCAGTCAACAGCCCCCCAGTGTGGTATCAAGCTCTAAATACAAGTCAGGGAGCCCAGATAAGAGGATAGAAATTGATTTCGAGTTGGCACCTCCCTGATAATCAGGACGGATGCTTAGTAAACCTGAGACACGACTGCACCGTCGAATACTTTCTGCTGGCTCCTGTTTTGGCAAAGTGCAGATCGGCCACCAGGCTGTGAACCACTGCCTCATGTTCATGCCCAGTGTGTCCGTGTTCTCCCGCAAGGCTCCGGGGCCTACGTATGTAGGAGGGGCTGGGTCATTAGGAGCTGAAAATTTTGTTGAGGGGAGATCAGACAAATCCGATAAGGGGTGAATAACGATATGAGAGTATGTAATTTAATGTCAGAGTGAGTGCTGTGAATGCTAATCAGATTCCTACAGTAGTTTGGGCAGTTGGGAGAAGCAGAACGGAAAATACACTAGGTGAGCTGGATCCTGTCCAAAGAGCAACGGTACCTTCCACGCACAGGACTCTGTGGTTGGCGCATCTTCCTGGCACTTTCGCATTGCTCACTTCCCCCCATTGGAAAGGGGGGTCGGGGCAAAGCCACAAGCTAGAGCCAAAGGGGCCGTAGAGACCTAGCAGGTTGAAGAAATAGGTGGGTCCAGGGTATTATTGGTAATAATTCTTGTAGTGATCTAGAGGTCTTTAGTTTGTCACTAATGGAAACAGGATTGAAAGGCAGTAGAATGGTTATGCCTAAAGCCTTGGCAGCGAGATGGCTAGGGATTCAAGCTCCAGCTCCACCATTTATGGGCTATGTGATCCTGGGCGTATTAATCTTGGGGGATTTCAGTTTTCTCATCTGTGAAAAGGGGATAATAGTACTTATCTTAGGGCTGAGAGGAGGTAAAGGATTAGGTCAGGTTAAGGTAAAGCAAGGAAGAAGCAACTGTTCAGTCATGGAATGGAAAGGGAATTGATAGAATCTTTTGGGGTTCCTATTAAAAATGTAGATTCCCAGACTTAAGCTTTAGGAATTGAGATTCAGTAGGTATGGGGCCCAAGAAGCTGCTGCTCCCCCCCCCTTTTTAGTGAACTTTATTTTGGAATTATTTTAGGTTTACAGAAAAGTTGCAAAGATAATCCAGTTCCTGTATACCCCTTTCCCATTTGGCCCTAACACTAACACATCGTCATAGTACACCGTCCCAATGAAGAAGTCAACACGGGCACATCACTATTAACTCCAGACTTCACTTGGATCTCACCAGATTTTCTACTAATGCGCTTTATCTGTTCTAGGATCCAATCCAGGATTCCACATTGCATTTAGAGAAGCTTCGTTTCTCATAGGCACTTTCAGCTGATGAGAGGTAGGTGGTCTGGGGACTGTATCTCGAAAAATAATAGGACAAGTAAAGGACCAGGCAAGGTCAAATTGCCCCATCCTTGCATTGGGAAGGTGCAGTTTTGAAGCAGAAGGGGATAAATTGGTGGAGGGGTGGATGTAGAAGGCTGGTGTTAAAAAGTTGGAACGGAATCCCTTCCATAAGGTGAGAGGGCTACCTTAAGAAGTGAGGCATCTATTCCTAATGCCGGATGAAGTGAGTCTTGGAGCTGGAAGGTGGGGATGCTCCCGAGACTGAGGAGATCACCTCCAGTTGTGGGCAGGTCAGGGGAGTGAACAAGGGCAGTATTCGGGGAACACCTGCTTGGGGGAAACCAGGAGCTCTCTCAAGTAGATTATAGGGGATTACAAGGGCCGGTTAGCCTGGGAGCCACATAGATCCTGTATTTCCTGCAACCTGGTGCAAATGCTTTGGAAATGGGTCATAGTGGTAACCAACATCCAGCATTGCCACTGGACACTAGCAGAGGGGAGATGATCTTGAGGGAGGACCCTAATCAGCAGCGGGAGGCGGACACACGGAAGATCTGCTTTTGCAACTCCGTTCCAAAGTGAGGAGATAATGGGGCCCCCATCTGGGGGGCTAGAAGGTTAGTAGAATTGAGAATGGTAAGATGATGAAGGAATAGATGTTTTAAGACAAAGCTAGCAGGGGCATCTGGGTGGCTCAGTCGGTTAAACATCCAACTCTTGGTTTTGGCTCAGGTCATGATCTCAGGGTGGTGAGATCAAGCCCCACCTCAGGCTCTGGGCTGGGCGTGGAGCCTGTTTTAAGATCCTCTCTCTCCCTCTCTCTCTGTCCCTCCTCCCCGCCTCAACGCTTGATCACTCTCTCTCTCTCAAAAACAAAACAAAAAACAACCCACCAAAAAACTAGCAGAATAATTTGAGGTCTTGAAGTGGATGCCATCGATACCTTCTTGAGGACCTTAGGTTCTGAGGCGATCATCGAATTTCTCTAATCCAGATTACGTAGTTCCCTTCCCAGCAGTTATAATCATTAACACCTAACCTGTTCCTTCTTAAAAGAACGTTAATCTTTTTTCCTTTGATGTCAGATTCCTCTTAATTTCTATATGATTTCATTCTTCTTTCTGCACTCTAGAAATCCCCAACCACAAACTCTGGTATTAAAATTTGTGTCACATTAAGTACATGTTCTTAAAAATAGTGGAAATTGCCTCCAAAACCAAGCTGCTTGCACTTGTATCTACAGGCATAGGCTTTGCTGAAAGGCTTCTAGATCTTTTGCTTTCTTGCTGTCACAGTGTCTGGTCAACCAGGTCCGTAAGTGGCTAACAGTTAAGACTTTAGGCTGTCAAATCTTACTGTGATACATGCTGCGTGTCATCTACAGATTCAAGTGCTTTTCCAAGTAGCTCTGTACTCAAGAATGCCGCTTCTGGGTGAGGCAACAGTTGCAGTCCTATCACATGTGAGTAGAGAGAGGTCTTGGTGATGAAAGATTTTAGCTAATTTATATGCTGTGGCTCAACTTTTCCAAAACATTGGATAACATGGATACAGAGTGCATGGTTCTCCCATAAATACTGGCTTCAGCTTTCTTTTTTTAAATCAAGGAATAGTGTGTTTGTACATATAGGAAAACTAAACCAAGAAATGAATCTTGAACCGTTATAAAACCAAGATTCAGTGGTGTTGGATTTCAGTTATGTATGGGCATACATGGGGTACATTAAGAGTAAATGTCAAAGAGAAGGTCGTGATGGAATCTGATGATACAGCAAGGAGAAAGTTTCTCTTTAACCAGAAGCATTGGGCCTTAAGAATGTCTTAGGATGAACCATGTGAAACTGCTCGTGAGCAGCCATTTTTGACCTACAAAAGTGGCAGTTTCACTTGGTTCAGACACACATTTCAGACCTTTGTCTTTTCCTTGTAAAGACTTAAAAACTCAGTTGACAATATATCAGAGTTGAAGTTTTCACTGGTCAGTAGTCCAATAAGGAAAAAAAACTAAAACTGAAGATAGATGAGGTAGATACTTTTATAGTCTTATTTAGGGAACAAACTCTTCCTAGGTATAAAGCCCTGAGAAAACTGCCATAGTTACTAAACTACTAGTGACCAGTTTCCATGCCTTGTCAGAGAACCTACTAGCTTTCAGGGATGTTTATTACTTTTACCCTGAGTTGACTCAATTTCCCATTTATCAAGATGGCTGTACTGCCATCTAGAATTACAGCCAAGAAGGAAAGAACAATGTGTGATTCTACTTATTCTGCCAACTCGTTCTTAAAGCTAGTCCTGTCCAGGGTTCTTCCTCCCAGATTTTTATGTAACCTTTGACTGCTCATGTTAGCATTTCTGCTTAGTAGTTGGCATAGTAAAGGGTACAATCTTACAATGTTTTTGTGAGAGATTGCCCTTCTAAATGAAATCAGATCATTTAACCCTGTCAGCAGTTTATCAAGAACAAAGTGATCAGCTGAAGATTTGACCTTAGGTAGTGAATTAAGGTGGACAAAAATACAGCAAGACTCTCAGGGTTTACAGAGTATATTGCTCAACCTGAGTGGCTAGTGTCATAAACCTTATGAAGATTTGGCATATTTCTCACTGAAATGTAAGTTTGAAAAGGAGTATTTTAAAGTCAAAATATGTGGGCTGTTTCTCTTTACAGCAACCACAAATCTAGTTCTTCCATTTTCTTTCCTAGATTTTAACTGCTTAAAATCCTCATATAACTCACATTCTGTTTCTACACTATTCCTGTAATTCCCTTCTCTCTGGTATATTCTACCTAATTTAATCTTCCAGTGTGCTTTTTTCCCCTCTTGGTACAATAATGAGCTGTTCAAAGATGCCATCTAATGCACAATGCCTCTGAGTACTGTGGCCAGTGATTTAAGTGTACTAAATGATCTTCAGGTTGAAAAGAGCAGAAGTCAAAGAAATACGTAACACTGTAACCAGAGGCAAGGGTCAAACCAAATCATGGTCAGCTTGAAAATGCTTTAAGACCCCACTCACCATTAGAGCTGACTGAAAGCACTGAAGTTAGGCAGAGATGTAATGCTATGTGAACTGAGAAAGGTTACAAACACACTAGTCGTATTTTAATTAAAATAGAGTTTATTAGCTTTTAATATAAACATGAGGAAGAAAAACCACGTAAGTTGTAGCATTCTTTTCAAAATAAAACTGCAATCAATACTTCAATCTCCAAGCTCCGAACTCCATTAACAATGTTTTTTGAGGTGGTAGATTGTAATATTTTACATACTGTTATTTATCATTTGTGTGTCCTTTAAAAATGATGGAACCTGCAGCACTCAATAGAATATGAAGCCCTGCTATACTGAGAGAAAGTATTCCTGGCCCAGAAATGCTGTTTACAGGCAAAATTCCTAGGATTACATTTGAGAAGGTAGGAGAAAGATTTCACATGGTTAAGAACACTAATCTTTTTTTAACATTTCAAGTTTAAGTGACATCATTACCAATCTCCGAGAAGATTGATTACTTAACTCCCTGCCCTTTAAAGCCTGAGGTAAGGGTTCCTCTTAAACAGCAGGACTTGAAATGAGACCCCTCCAGCCAGGTTAACAGGTAGGCTAGAAGAACTGTTTCAGATCACCTACTTTCAGCTCACTACTATTAGAGTCCAGTTCCTTTTGGTTTGTTACATGTGAATTACCACTGCTCTTCATACTCTACAAATGTAGAAAAAAGAAATTCAGGTGACCAAAGCAGGTAAACAGCACAGCCCTGCAAAGAAGTTTTAAAAAGGGGAGGGCACGTCTATGATGATACAAGGCATCCCTCCATTCTTAATGCAATTTTAAGCTTTAATATCTGTGGAAGGATAAATGCTACAAACTTAGAAAACACCATTTGAAAGTTTAGTTATTTCTTATAAACTTACCCAGTTTTGTCAATTTTAAATATTAAGCTTTTCATTTTAATTTTTTTGTTTCAGCCAATGTGTGCCATCTTCAAGAGGGGCTGAAACAAAAAATTAAAATGGAAAGCTTAATATTTAAAATTGACAAAACTGGGTAAGTTTACAAGAGATGTAATTAAACTTTCAAATGATGTTTTCTAAGTTTAAAGCATTTATCCTTCAGCAGTGCCCCAGAGGGCCCAAGCACACTAGATTAAAGCTTAAAGTTGCACTAAAATTTTTCAGGACACCTTCTTTTCACTGCCTGCTTGTTACCACTGGACCACCATGTTGGTTGGAATTAGGAAAATATCCTTTAATACATGTATTTAATAAAGAGGAACATCATCAGAAAATGAGAAGCACCATTATAGTTCACAAGAAACACAGCGTGGACCCAATAGAAGTAGATAATCATTGATAACATACTTTCTCTGTTTATGATCCTAAACATACTAATATGCTAGTAAGTAGTGCTTGCAAAGAATTTGAATGACAAGTGTTATTCAACTTTTTGGTTTAAACTGATTGCCAATAAGGACTAGCAGCTTCAATGATAAAGTAGGAAGGAAGAACCCTTCAATACCTAACAATGCTACAGTCTGTTCCTAAGTGGCTTTATGAGTTGTTAGGAGTCCCATGTTTTCACGGTAATACTGCATTGATTCTAAAGAAATATGCAGCAATATGGGGGAAGGGGGACAAGAAAAATAGGAAAAAAAAGTTATATAGTTAGTGTCTTTAAAGTCTAAAAATTTAAACTATTAAAAAAAAACCCTCAGTTCACAGCTATCAGCCTACATAGTAAGCAGATATCTGTGTGTGGGTTGGAGCTTTTGCTTTGGAGTGGTTTTTGTAACTCTGTTTACATTAAAAAGGACAAGAGTGTTTTGCGTTGACAATGTCCCATTCTTTCCTATGAGCATCATCCTTGCGGTGGATCCACGAGTTTCTTGAATTCGAAGTCTGTCTTTTAGATGAAAATTTTAACTTTGCTGGTTTTTGAGCAGGAGAGGTGGTATTTCTCCAGTTCTTGTAGATTGAGGGGTTCATGATGTTACAACCCCTCCCCTTCTCCCTTAAGAGAGGATGGCATTAGAACGCTGAATACCAATGAAGTTATCAGCGCTGAAAGACCTTCTCATAGCAGCTCTACACAAGTCTTTGTATTTGTCTTCACACAATCTGGAAATGGCCTGGGAAAGTCAATCAAATAGAACACAAGAACAATTTAAAAAAAGGGTTCCAACCTTAAAAAAAAAAAAAACAACAGAAAGCATCACTGATAAGCCACACAGCCACACTCCTTTAGACAGTTGACAGTTACTGCTACTTTGGATTGTGGAAGTCTACATTCCCAGATTCTGGGGATGCTACTTCCTGCCAATTCACTAAGGTAATATCCTTAAAAGGCTATGATTAGATCACTGGGCAACGAAGAATTTGCTTATTTACAAATTGGGTTCCAATTTGGCTGACAGGCTCCTAACAGTATCACCTGTCCCTGCACACCTGTTCCTTCAACATAATGAACATACACCTGGGCAGGAATCAGCGTTTACTCAGCCATTCAACTTCTAGTCTTCATTGGTTATTATATTCTCTAAGCAATTCTAACAGGGCAGGCATGTCTGGACTTTATCGGAAGGTCAGAGATCCAATGACCGAAGCACCAAAAAGTGCTATTTTCACTTGCACATTAACCATGGTAGAAAATACCTTACTGTAAACTACACCAAGGTACCACAAAAAGTGTCCATTTTAAATGTCTTGAAATTTCAGTTGTGAATAATTTTGCTGTATACTCACTAAAAAATCATAAACCATAATTCCTTTGTCTCATATACATTACCATTTCCATTAAAAATCCATGGGCTCTCTACAACAGTACCTAAAACACACATTATACAGCCTAAGTCTCAGGTGAGCCACGGATGCTTTGTCTAATAAACTCATGGGACTGAACTGTGGTATCTGTAGAAAACACTGGCATGAATTTGCGAACTGAGTAAAAGACTGTTAAGAATGGTGAGTAGAGGGGCGCCTGGGTGGCTCAGTCAGTTAAGCGTCTGCCTTTGGGCTCAGGTCATGATCTCAGGGTCCTGGGATGGAGCCCTGTGTCAGACTTCCTGCTCAGTGGGGAATCTGCTTCTCCCTCTCCCCCGCTCCCCCTGCTCATGCTCACTCTTTCTCTCTCCCCCAAATAAATAAAATCTTAAAAAAGAAGAATGGTGAGTACGTAGATATAAGGATACAATCATAAGAAATTATTCATGTATGATTATACGGAAGGGTAGAGGTTCAAATGGAAAACCATTAAGAACAGATTAAATTTGACTTAAAATATTCTGAATTATGGTCACAGAAGAAATATCTATATACTTTTTTAAAATAACGTGAAATCCTTATATAAATCATAAAAGACACAGGAAATATGCCACCAAAGGGTTAATAAGCTCTTCGATGTGTTAATTTAAAAGCTTTACATTTTGCTAATCGCTGCTTAATGAGATTTAGCCACAGATGCTGGTTTTGGTGGCTGACAGAAAACCCCGACTAATGATTTCACAGCCTTACCTCTAGGTTTTGTGCTCTTTCTTTGCTAAGAGGAGCAAACAGAAAATTCAAGTTGTTGTCATCTGCTAAGGAGCGAAGGTCAAAGTAGTATTTGGCATAAACACTGGCGGGAACATTAATATTAAACTGAAGTAGCTCCAAAAAATGCCTTTCCATCTCATTCCTGGGGGAGGAGACAACAAAACCAACACAAGACAATTTTAGTCAACTGGGCGATCTTCAAAAGTACCATTCTGAGCTACTGGGAGGGCTCTAAATTCTGTTTTGGAACAAACAGAGGCTACCCAGTGGGTGAGCACACTAACGTTCAAACAAGGTACAGCTATCCGTGGTCCTTTCTGCACCCCAGCACTTTGAGTTCGGGACGAGGGGGAGAGGTTAAGGCCCTCTTATACACTCCTGCTGCTGACTCAGGGGCTCGTTCTTCAGAGTTCCATTAGTGCAGCTGTACGATTCATGCTCCATGCTCACTCACGAGGCCCCACTATAGTGATCAGATGAAAGGAATGATGTATGCTGTTGATTAGCTCTGAAGAACTTGCAGACATTTTCACCGGGCCGATAACAGGAAGGGGCTTATTGAAGTAGAGACGAGCCAACAAAAGGAGTGGGCACATCACCACGGCAACAAATGGATCCATCGAGAGCCACTGCTATTATCTCTGAGGGGGAGAAACTCTTGAAGCAACGAGGATTCATCTCAAATAAATAAATAAATAAATAAGCCACACTGGATGGAAAAGGGAATCCCCTCCCCCTGCCCAGTGCATGGGGGCTGTGTCAAGGGGCATACGTAAATGCAAGTTTCTGTTCGCCTTCATTTCACTACAGCAAGAAATTGTCACTCTGACAGGACAGGATGCATGTTTTTAAACTTTGGAGGGCAGAATGATCAAAGAGATGTCTTGGCTCGACTAAACTCACCATAATATGACCTCTGGTAGAGCACTGGATTCAAACAGCCTTTCTCTCATGTTGGGGATGCAACCCCAAGATGTGGCGCCACCCCCTTGCCAGAACAGAACAAGCACGCCCGCAGGGGGCGAGTTCAATAAAATAGGAAAGGAAAACGTTGGGAGCAGTCCTTTGCTCCACATGACCATACAGGCTCACTTGCCCAATGTTTAATATAAAATGGACCACTTTCACAGTCATCCCTTAGAGAATTACATAAAAATGATAAATACCCAAACACAAGCAGCTTACTTTATAACATATTTGGTTTCTCGGTTTTAAAGTTTTAGTATTTTATCTGTTGGACAGATCAACAAATGTTGATGTTCTCCTGTATGGTCTGGAGAGCATTCAGAATATGAGCAGAGATGAGGTTCTCATTTGTTGAATTTTAAACCCAACTGAACCTACTTCCAAATTTAATTTCCTGTTCATATGGCTGTAAGTCTATAGAAATGTAAATCAGATAATGTTTTGATAATCAGCTAATCAGGACTTAATTTACTACAGGAATAAATGCACTTCACTATCCCTTTTATATTTTCTCCGCTAACACATTTTAATTGTGTGGAAATACAGTACTTCATAGGATTAACATGTCTATTAATAAAGGTTTAATCACTGGAGAAAAGCATTATGCCTATAGAATATGCATCTTCTGGGTTTTTTGTTTTTTTTAAATAGCCAAACGGCTGAATAGCACACCATTTACAGGCACAGCAAATCTTCTGAATAGCAGCTGCTCAGTTTAACTTATTCTTTTGAAGGAGAATATATTCTAAAGCATAGATGTTGGAAAGTTTGAAGAGATAGACACCAATTTTTCAATTTAAGACTCAAAATGAGACTATTAGAAATCGAAGTCAACAGCAGGGGGACAAAACAAATGTGTATTAAACACTTTGTTGTAATGCTTTCCAATTTCCAAAGATCATACACAAAAGCAGCCTATTTATTATCAACATAGCTCCTGGTGCTTCTCTGTTTATAACAAAAAGTATTGTTTGGAACTGGTCTTCCCGTAGCTAGACACTGCCATCACTGCTCTTGGAAACTCACTCTTAGGAGCTCACACACTTCCCAGCATGTTCTGAGGTTTTCCCTAGAGTCAGAGTCCCAGCCAGGTTCGTTGAAGGTTTTGAGAAAATTTCAATTGCCACCATGTTAGGGCTAGTGTTCAAGATTACAAATTTTTCTTCCTTCAAGGGACCAGAATTTGCAGACTGATGACAGTGGTGATCAAAGTCACTTTAGTTTCTGCAACTTCCAAAAGTACTTTTGTTTCATTTCAAATCCATTATTTGCCATTACCCCATTTGCTACCATGGCTGCGAGCAACATCTCCATGCCCACTCAGTTTCCACTATTATCAAAAGCCATTCGGACAGCCACCAACAATCACTGGTCTCTTCTCCTAGTCGTAAGTGTCCTCACTTCAGTTGTAAATATGCACTTTGGTAATTCCGAATGACAATCTTATCTAGAGTAACGGGCAAAGGTAACAAAAACAAACTTGCCACTGCCTGCCATGATCTTAATCTTCCTATGCTGTTCCGTATAATCAAGACGTGTTCTTCCACATTTTCCCAAATGCCACCCACAAAGACATTTTCACTCTCACGTGGGCACTTCGAGAATTTACTGGAAATACCTCACTGGCTCATCCTGCCTACCACCCTCAGGGCCCTTCACGGAAGCCAGGGTGGCCAGATCGAAAGCCCTCGTTAAGTCTGGTGTTTCACTCCCGCGTCAGCATGCCACCTGTGAGCACCCCCCTCATGGCTGACAGAAGGCCCCACAAAACGCTGCTGTGACTGCCGAGTGGCCCCAGAGACTCTCGAATGCGACGGGCACTGGCTGATGTCCCAGGGCCCAGGGCTGCTTTTCGGGACTGCCTGAGAAACAGGAGCTTCCTAACAACTCAGACCTATTTTTAAATAGGTGCAATACTGCTAGCATGGGAGGAGGCAGGAGAACTGGGACCTGAAACCTTCATACATGTGGCTACTTTTGTACCATGGTTTCTGTAACAACAGAACTTCAAACAAAAAGGACAGAATGACCGGCAAAAGCTGACTCACGTTGAAGGTATAACCTCTCAATGGTCTAGAGACCCTAAGACCTTAACAGTGGCCAAACATTTATTTTAAAGGTCAGACATAGGCTTCTTTAAAATGGACTGGAACTCATAGACAGCTTTAAGAAAGCCATGAAGATTGTTTATAATACTGTGTTGGGCATAAGCCTGTAAAATGTATGCCAAAAACCAGCAGAAATATACACTTCAATTTACCAAGCAGATTATTAAAACAGTAACACATCAAGACCTACCAATTAATGATGGGAAATAGGAACTGTTATACCATAGCCAGATAGGAAATCTGTAATTTTATGCCTATTTCAGTTCTTTGCACAATGTAACCTTTAAAAATATTTCTTGAAATGTACACTTTACCGGAGCAAAGGAGGCACTGGAAAATGGTTAGAAAGTTCACCCAAACCTTACAAACTCACATGTCCTCAACTGTAATGTCCTTGAGGATCTGGCAGTAGTCCACATTCCATACAGCCTGATCGTCCCAAACCTTGGAGGCAAGAAGAATGGCTCCCAAAACAATTCTTTTCCAGTTAGTGGGACAAATGTCGATCTCAGCGTAAGTTAAAAGCCTTTCTAAGTAAACCTGCAAAAGTAGAGCACTGGTCTTTGATTTTAGTTCAGTTTAAGTGCTGTGATAAGAACTGTTAGGAATGACAGATTTCATCTGTTTTTGACATGCCTTTTATTCTTACAAAGGTCTACAAAGACTTGGCCCCGGCAGCCAAAGCCAGAGGCCAGGTCACAGTTGTAGGTCAGATAATTCTGTTGCCTACTCTGCCCATGTGAATTTCCAGCCTTGGTCACAGGAATGAATGAACATCTCAGCAAAGGGCATCTTGAAGACAGGCACTGGGTTATTAACCTTCCCATTCATAAAGGGAAGTGATTCAATACAACTGATTGCAGATTCAAGTTGTTTAATAAACCCGAGTGCCTACCCCGTGCAAGATACCACACCTGGCTGGTCGTTACACGGTCATTTTACACAATACTTGAACATGTAAAACCCTGGTTAATACTGAGCACATTTTTGCCCTTCCCTTTTCACAGTAAGTCAGCCTTTTGTGGCACAAGCCTGAAGATAGAAACTGGTGGTCAAGAGAGCCCCCCAGTGGCTGCTGTGTGGCACGGCAGGACGGCAAGTACAAACAGGTGTGCTGGAGGCCGGCCTTTACGACTATCAAGTAGTCCCCTAATAGAGTGTCTTTTAAAGGAACATACATGCTTCGTCTCCCCCTCCGATTTCCCCCCCTTCATGTTTCCCTCCTTCTCCTAATGTGGTCCATGCTATTATGTTCCACAGATAAGTGAAACCACATGATAACTGACTTTCTCTGCTTGACGTGTTAAGGAGGGCACGTACTGCATGGAGCACTGGGTGTTATAGGAAAACAAGGAATCATGGAGCACTACATCAAAAAATAATGAGGTACTGTATGGTGACTAACATAATTAAATTTAAAAAAAAGGAAAAAAGACAGGAACATACATGCATACAAAGGACAATCCTTCTCCCATGCCCTCACTTTCACATCTCATTATTTCACGATAATTCGTTTCTGTCTTACATTACCCGCTGCTTAGTCAGTTCTGTTGGTTTTAAAGTGCTTAACAGAGCCTCCCTGCACTGGGGGACTCCTCTACACTCGCTGTAAGAGACTCCAGGATCTCTCTTACCCGTATCAAATGTCCACTCCACCCAGCCCTGGGCGGTTCCCAGCCGAGTAAAGATTACAGAGGTAAGCCATGATTTGTTGTTACTTCAAAGGGTTCTCTACAGAAGAGTATATATGCCATTTGACAAGAAGAGAAGTCCAATTTTAGTGTGTGTTTATTGTCTGAAGGTTGTCCAGTTGCCAGCTCAGATTTGCCAGTATTTTCCAAACTCAACTGTGTTTTCAAAAACAAATGGTTCCTGAACATTTTATGTTCTTAGTGAAATTCTGCTCCCAATTCCCCCAAACTCAGGCCTCTCGGGTATCCTAAGAATGAACAAGTTGAACCTACACGATTCAACTCTCTACTTCATGGGAATAATCAGAGGCACTTATACAATACTGGCAGTCTCTCAACTTCCTCTACCCCCTTTACTGGCAAACCTGGAATCTGCCCAGCCTCACTGATTCTGTTGGCTCTCCTGTCTGTGGAAATGAGATTTTCTTCTTCTCACTGAAGTTAACTCTTCTTTCGGTGATCCCATCCCACTTGTGCAGAACTATTCACACAGTTAATCTCTTTTTGAAGAATTTTTTCCCTCCCTGCCAGAGATTTTCCGCAATATGAATGGATTTACATTGCCCATTGCCCCCATCCTACACAGCCCCGCCCCCAGCTCCAGCCCCAGCCAGCTTCCTCTTGTTTTTGCTCACAGAAAAATGCCTCATGCTGGCTTCTCATCTCCCATCCACTTCCTAACCCAGGGTAGTCTACCCCCTGCCGCTATCACTCCCCAGGTCCTTGGTGCCTTCAGCCCAACTCTGCGCTCCCCAAGCCTTCCCTAGTAACCTAAAGGGCACTACCACTGGCCTCGTTGCTGGGGCCTCCATTTGACTTAATCCCATTCCAATCTGCTGGCCGTTTTTGTTACCTCTACCTCCGCTGGTGATTTGACTGATTTCTATCTGTCACTTCTCAGCTATATCACCATCACCACCTCCTTACCTCCCCGCCTCCACTCTGACTCCCACTACAGTCTATTGTCCCCAGAGCAGCCAGGACAGCCTCTTCAATGAACAGCACTTCATACCCCTGTTCGAGATCTGCCAGAGGTTTCCCATCAAACAAGTAACAGTTTCCCTTCTTCCCAGGCCCGCGAGCTACAAGGCCCCAGAAGATCCGGCCCTGCCCTTCTGTGACCTCATCTGGCATGTTGTTCCCCTCATTCTTCCTCTGACCACTGGCCACCTCACTGTTCCTTGAATATACAAAACATGCTCCCATCTCAGAGTCTTGCATTTGTCCCCTCTGCCTGTAATGCCAGAGTTCATCATCTTCCTCAGGTAGGTCACGGTTCAGGTGTTACCTCTTTAAAGAGGCTTGTCCTGATCATGCTATCTAAAATGGTGAGCCCCTCCGATCACTTTACCCCTTCACGCTGCTTTCTCTTCCCTGTATTTACCACTACCTGAAATATTTAGGTAACACTCTTTTGACAAAACAAATGGAAAAACAACTCATTTCTTCCTTGCTAGAATATAAGCTATATAAAGGCAAGAACTTTATTCCACCTGTTTTCTCCTCTGTCCCCAACACTTAGAACAGTGACACAGACTTGGTATTCAATGGGTGTGCAGTGGGCAACTGCTTGGCAGCATTCGGCCTTTGGACCACACTCTCCTTGAGCCTCTCATCTTGGCATCTCTTTTATTATTCCCTCCTGGGTCCTACCACTCTAGCCACTCCTCTGAGGACGTGTACCTTAAATGCTGTTAGTCCTTACAGATCTAGCTTCTATCCACTTTTTAGTCTATACTTTTCTCTGCATTTGAACAGCTACTACTCTTACCAAATTCCCTATGTCTAGCTCGGATTCATGCTCAGTTCCATATCTTCAAGTGATGATTAGACAGTGTCACTCTGCTGCCTCATGGGTATGTCACACTTAACCTGTCCACCAAGAACTCCCCCTCTCCAACCCAGATGCTCTCCTTCCAGCATCGCCTTGCTCTCCATGTGGGAGGACCACTCCTGCCTCTCTCCAGCCTGGGCTAAGCACTCCAAATGGTCTGTAGCTCAAACAAATGGCCTGAGGGCCCACTGAGGGGTCTCTACTCAAAAGCACAAGCCTCCCTCCTAAATTCTAGCTGGATACTAAAGGAGTACAGGCGCTGACCTAAGTATTTTTTCCCACCAGACCATGCAATTAACTTTCCCATACAGGTTTGCTGTACAGAGCAGTGAAAATAACCCCAGCTGCCTCTCACTTAAAATAGTATTTATTTTTCAAATGATAAAATCTTACCACAGGAATTCTGTATGGATAACACAAAGGTCCTTACAAGTACTTCTGGCACTATAACCCTGGGCAACTTCATAGGCAGGCACAAGAGGGAACCAGGGATGGATGCACACCCGTCATCCAAGAAACAGAGAATTTAGGGCAATAGTTCTCAAGACACACATGAGAACTGTGTGGGGAATACTGAAATAATTTGGGACTCAGCTTAGACCTACACCAAATGAGTCTCTGCCTGTGGACCAGTTTTGTTACTGCCCCTGTCCTAGCCCAGCTCCCCCCAGCACACCTTTTGAGTGTGTATGTGTGTGCACTGCGTGTACATCTGTGTGCTGAGGTATGGAGGGAAAAACCGTGGAGGGAGAAATCTCTCCTCCTGCCTTTAACAGCAATTCTTTTGTGATAAGAAAAGCAACAGCAACGTTTTGAAAAATAATGATTATATTATTAAGCTCGAATGTGTGTATTTTACTTTCAATAGGTTTCTCTTAATAAACTTCTGATGATTTCAGGAACCTATTTTATGTGAAAGGCAGGACCATACCCTGTGCATAAGACTGAAATTGAAAAAAGAGGCTATAAGAAAGAAGAAATACCTTACCAAAGTTACTATTGCACATTCAGCTGTTAGCTGTGCAGCACTGAAAAGAGTACGAACAAATCTGTAAATAAATTTATGTTCAGGATCATGCTTAAAGTATTCCTCTGGAACCTTTTCTCGCTGAAAGAAAAAAAAAAATGCAGTATAAGTATCCACCGAAGAAAAATACTTAAGTGCCCATAATACAGCAGTCTTTACATTTGGGCCCAGGTGCTCAAAATGATTTTGATTGGGTAACATGTCTCTTAGTTTTTTAAATATAAACAATGGGATCTCAAAATACCATACTGATTCAGTACTCACCACCATTCGTTAAAGAAAAACACAGGCATGACCTCAGAAAATTTATATATATTCCTTTCTATCTAGATGTAAACTATTTTTAGGCTCAAGAGTCTGGTTGATCACGATGTTATATTTCTCTGCAATCAACTTTGAAAAAACAATTTTGGGGCACCTGGGTGGCTCAGTCAGTTGAGCGTCCGTCCAACTCTTGGTTTCAGCTCAGTTCATGATCTCAGGGTGGTGAGATCAAACCCTGCGTGGCGCTCCATGCTCAGCAGGGAGTCTGCTTGAGATTCTTGCTCTCTCCCTCTTCCCCTGCTTGCCTGTCTGCACGTGTGTGCATGCGCACACTCTCTAATAAATCTTAAAAAAAAAAAAATTTTCAGTTCCCTGTAACCATAAGACTCTTAAGTCTGTGCTGACCTATGCAAGAGTCACCAGCCACATGTGGCTGTAGTGAACCTGAGGAAGTGAGTTTTAAAATTGTTATTTTAAGGATGCCTAGGTGGCTCAGATGGTTAAGCATCTGCCTTCGGCTCAGGTCATGATTCCAGGGTCCTGGGATCAAGTCCCACATCGGGCTCCCTGCTTGGTGGGAAGCCTGCTTCTCCCTCTGCCTGCCACTCCCCCTGCCTGTGCTCTCTCTCTCTCTCTGACAAATAAATAAATAAAATCTCAAAAAAATAAAAAAAAAAATTGTTATTTTAAAGGATTTAAAATTTAAATTGTTTTTTAATTTTCTTCACAGAGATCATAACATACTTGTTAGGTTTATTTACAAATACTTATATTTGTGGTTAATGAAAATTATCTTTTAAAAAGATACATTTTCTGTTATCTGGGTCCATTTACTCACTTTAGCTCACTAATTCTACAAAGCTGTAGCTCAGTTCTTGCTCTAGCATATACCTTATACATCATTCCTTTGGTAAAATGATTAGACACAACATGGAGCAGGGAAGAAGACTTAAGATGATTCTGACTCCAAGCTGGAGGGAGTAATTTTCTCCTGGTAGTTAATTTCAAATCAAATCAGCATGAAATAAACGCAACTGCACGAGAGAAAAATGCAACTTCAATAAAAAACTGACACTTACTGTGAGTGGATGTGATCTCTCATCAAAAATATCCAAGGATCTATTTGCATCTCTATAAAATAAGAACGTGCATTTAAAAAATTAATTCAGGAATTAATATCTTAGTACTGAGTACCTGCTGGAAGTAGAGAGGGGAGTGGAAGAAGCTTAACCTTCAAAAAGCAAACAGTTTCACAAATTCTTTTGCATTCTGGCCTTCAGAGGGTTTCCTGACTTCTGTGAAATCTCTTCTACCACAACCAGCCAAGCCAGAGCTGCCTTTCAGAACACTGACTTTCCCTAGCAGGCAATGCTAGTAAACCAAATATATTTTTACTCCTCTAACCCCACATTGGAATACATAAGAACATCTTATAAAGTAGTAGTGGTGGACAAAAAGTCTTTAGAATTTAATAAATGTGAATATTAAATTCATGTTTTTCCCGTTTTTTTCTCTCTATAGTTCTCTATATATTATCACGTATTTCTTCTGGTCTCTCTTAAATAGTTTGAGTTAAAAATGTAATTTTTTTCTTAAATTTTGAGAGACCAGTCTTTTCATTTAAAAGATTACCACACTAACACGCCGTGCCCATTTATTTATTTTTTTTTTTTTAAAGATTTTATTTATTTATTTGAGAGAGAGAGAATGAGAGAGAGAAAGCACGAGAGGGAAGAGGGTCAGAGGGAGAAGCAGACTCCCCGCTGAGCAGGAAGCCCGATGCGGGACTCGATCCCGGGACTCCAGGATCATGACCTGAGCCGAAGGCAGTCGCTTAACCAACTGAGCCACCCAGGCGCCCACGCCGTGCCCATTTAGACAGTGGTTCTCCAGGTGTGTGGTCTGTAGGCCTCTAGGGCTCCCCTTTTCAGAGACCCATGAAGTCAAAACTTTTTATAGGAATACTAAAGACATTACTTGCTCATACACTTTTGACATTTGCAGTGACTATATAAAAAAATAAAAGGGAGTAAAACTGTTTGTTTTTGCGCATGAATCAAGGCAGTGGTACCCAGCCGTACCTAGTCATTCCGGTCTTCACTGCCGCTTGCAGTTGAAAAAAATTCTGCTCTACTAAAGAACATCCTTGATAAAGCAGTAAGATTTAACAGTGTCACTAAACCTCGATCCTTCTAATATTCTAAAATAAGTATTTATGAAACACTTCTGCATGCTGAAAGACAGTTAAGGAAAGGCACTTGTGACTTAGTTGTGAGCTGAACAAGCCACTTTTTTCACAGAGCATCATCTTTTTTTTAAGGTACAACTGACAGTCATTCTCTTAAAAATGAATAAAGTGAGGGGCTCCTGGCTGACTCAGTCGGTAGAGCATGGGACTCTTGACCTCAGGGTTGTGAGTTCAAGCCCCATGTTGGGTGTAGAGTTTACGTAAAATTAAATCTAAAAATTTTTTTTTTAAAAATGAACAAAGTGGGGCGCTTGGGTGGCTCTGTCGGTAGAGCATGGGACTCTTGACCTCAGGGTTGTGAGTTCAGCCCCATGTTGGGTGTAGGGTTTACTTAAAATCTAAAAATTAAAAAAAAAATGAACAAAGTGGGCGCCTGGGTGGCTCAGTCAATTAAGCATCTGCCTTCGTCTCAGGTCATGAGCCCAGGGTCCTGGGATTGAACCCCACGTCAGACTCCCTGCTCAGCAGAGGAGTCTCTTTCTTCTTCTCCCTCTGCGCCCTGCTTCTGTGTTCTCTCTTGCTCATTCTCTCTCTCAAATAAATAAATAAAATCTTAAAAAAAGACAAAAACCAAAGTGAGCCTGGAACTTCAAGAAAAATAAAGTATTTGTTGCCAATGATAAAATTCAGATTATCAAGCTAAAAAAATCAGGATTTTGGAAAATATGTACCTTTTACTGTGAGCTTCATCTACTGTAAGCTTGATAGCTTCTCAATACTTAAAGGCTTTTCTGATAAGACAGGTGGTGATACTAAGAGAAGTGAGTTTTTGACACTGTATAAAGAAACGTGAACTAGTACTTTCCAACTGACTAATGCATAATATTCTAAAACCACATACAGGTAAAAGATCCATTTAGTGTGCAAGATAGATCAATGGGTATTAACACAGTACAAGTTCACTGATACGATTTAAAATTCCATTGAATTTGTATATATATAAAATCCATTATAATCTACGAAACTAGCACTTGTGGACTTTTAGTAAAGTATCATAGAATATCCACAATATCTGAAGCCTTTAAAAGTACACCTTTTCCAACTAAATATCTGAACAAGGCTGGGTCTTCATATTGTTTCTTCAAAACAAATCACTGAAGACAGGATATGAGAATGAGCTGTCTTCTATTAAGCCAGATAGTAAAGAGATCTGTAAAACTGTAAATCAATGACATACTTTTCACTCAACTTTTTTGTTGTGGAAAAGTTACTTTTAATAAAAAAAAATGATTTATGTTAACACTGGGGTTCCCAATCAGGGGTGATTTTGTTCTCCAGGGGACACCTGGCCATGTCCGGGGACACAGTGTGGAGGGAGGGAGATGTGCTACTGGCGTCTGGTGAGTAGAGGCCAGGGGAACTGCTAAATATCCTATCATGCACAGGACAACCCTCCACAACAAAGATTTATCTAGCTCAAAGTTTCAATAGTGCCATAAAAACCCTGTTTTGACATACAGTGGATTTAATTTTTAAATCCTCAAATTTAATTTCTAATACAGTAAATATCAATATAACCCACATGAACACTCTTTGAGTCTTCAATAGTGTAATAAAAGCACTCTACTATCTATTAGATATTCTAATAATATCTATACTTGTTACCTAACACTAAACTTAATATCTTGCAAATTAGCTAGAATAACAAGACAGGTTTTAAAAGAGCTCACCTGTTCTTTATGTGGTAATATATTGCTAAGGTCACACTGTGGAAGGAAAAAGAAAATTGTAACAACTGATTTTATCATTTTAGGCATGAAGACATTATTTTAAAAGGGGTTGGGAGAGAGAGAGGATCCTTCCAGGGGCCCAGGGGCCCTGAAATCCTCTAATTCAGAACAGTTCATATGGGCACTTTCCCCCTTGTTTTAGTCCTTTGGCTTTTGGCAAAAAAAAAAAAAAAAAAAGGATCAACTGTTAGAAGACCTGTTTTGGTCCATAATTATAACATATAAATTATTACACATTTTCCCTGACATTTGTCCTTTGTCATTGTACTACTCACAGAATCTTTCCTCCTCCTCTACAAGTTTTATCTGTTTGTACACATGCTTAAATTTAAGTCATACGGTAATTTTTGTGTTAAAAAAAAAAAAAAAAAAGGTTAGGCCCTGCATTTCAATTGATTTAGTTTACTATCCACCAAGCCCACCCACTTTCCATTGTTTCCCTAAAAGTGTTCCATACCAAGTAATTGAAGATCATAATTAGAAAATTTAATAGCAAATATAAGTACCCACAAAATCAATGATAGGTCTAGCTACCCTGAAATAAGCAGTGCTAACAATGCAACATAATACTACACAGTATAATATTTAATGACAGGTATTTCCAAATTAGTTAAATATTAATGAACAGATAGATATAAGTCCTCAGACACTCTTTACATTACTATAGTCCTAAGTTATTCACAGACGTTTTGTATTAGGCAACAAAGGGGTTCTCCTAGTTATATGCTTCCCTTTGCCCTCAAAATGTCTAAAATGAAGCTCAGAACAATTGAGGGAAGGCAAATCTGAATTTTAGAGCTAGGTCTACAGAATATGAGCACTTGTAAAAAGGCCTATAATGCTATCAGCATCAAAGATGGATACTTCTATAGTGCTTCAAACAGTTTCATCTTCAATTTGATTTTAAAATCACAGAATTCCAAGTTCTATGCTGAAAAGAACCACGAAACCTTAGATAGCATTTAATTAAACAACCCATCTTACACATAAGGAGCCAAGGCTTAAAACTGACTTGCCCAAGGTCCCACAGGTGGTCAGAAGCAGTTCTCATTCTCCCACACTCTAACCAGGCAGTGGTTCTCCAAGCTTGGCTGTACACTGGGATCGCCTGAGGAGCTTTAAAAACTGCTTGGCTTCCACCTCCAGATGGTCTGATTTAACTGACACTGGGTATGACCTGGGCATCAGAAGTGCTTTTAAAGTTCCCCAGGTGACTGCAATGTGCAACGAAATCTGGAAATGAATGACTCATTTGGGATGCTTTTGTCCATACAATTATGCCTCGTATCCTTCCTCAGGCTATCAAAAGGCTTGTGAGACTGTGGTAGGGGAAGGGGGAAATGCATGTATTTTGAAACATAGATTTCTGGAAAAAGTTGCACAAGTGATTCTAATAAGGCTCCCACCACTGAGAACAATGCACTACCCCCAATGTAAACATTTTTCAAAATCATTCCTAAAAGCCAATTTGCCCTATTAATTTTCTCAGTAAACCTTTATTTCATCAATAATAAATGCACTGAATTGTTATTTTTAAAACTTCATGAAAGCAAATTAAATTTACTGTACTTCCACAAATTAGACTAAGTTGGGAAAAACAAGCATGAAACCTACTTGTCTGAGCAAGGTTAATCTTTAAAACCACTTCAGAATTATATACTAAAACATCAGAATCTTTTGAACTCAAAAGCTGGGGACTCTAACCAAAAAAGTTTTTTTTTACACATGGATTTAGTGTCTTGGCTGAATAAAAACATTCAGTGATTACTTGTTAGGTGTCAAAGCTCAGGACTTCAGAATTTTGGGGCTCAGTTTTTGCTGAAATACAATTTGATCTCCACTACTGTTATAAGAGAGAGAGGAAAGTGACCTTATTATGACTGTGAACTTGTTTTTAATTAAAGTAGAAGTTACTGATAATTTAATGAGCTGACAAAGCTGGTACATCAGAAACAAGATTGAATTTATAAGCCAATTTTTTTAAGACTGAAAATTAAAGATAAGAATATTAATATTTTGAAGTAGTGTTCCAAACTGTGTTCCAGAAAATCAACACTCACGTCCCAAAGAGACATTAATAATGTTCTTTGGCCAATCGTGATGAAGTCAGGAAGCTCTGCATATCCAGTTTTGGGGTTTTTTTTCCTCCCTTAAGTAAGCTTGAAAGGTTCATCTTAGGGTGTTCTGAAAGTGCAACTTTAATTGTGGATTATAAGGTGTTCCCAGAAATTAAGGAATAGTTTCCATCACAACACTGTTCGTGTTTGCTGAAATATAAACTTGACCACAGCTATGTTTCCAAAACTCTCTCTTTCATTGTTCTCTGCTGTGGTTTTCTTATATATGGACTGATATAGTGTCCTAGAGGTATATTTCTATATCTATACACATATATAAAGTTAAAATTAAGTATATCTATTAAATTATTATTTTCAGTTGAGCAAAATTTCATCCATAAAGAAATTAAGCTTGAGAATTTGTTCCTTAATATTGATTTGGTATATTTTCCCCCTCTTTGGGAGATAGGAAGGAGAAGTTAATTTTCATACAGAAATAGTGCAGGAAAAAAAAATGCATGATGGGGAAAATCTGACAAAAATCAAATTAAATTTAAATGCAGATACACTCTGCCGCCAGTAGGGGACAAACTATTCCTTCTTTCAAGAGTAGCTTCCAAAGTAGTACACATTGTTTTAGGCCCATTAACTCATAAAGAAATATTTTTCTAGAAACATCCAATAAAAAGTACCTCTCCCTCTCATTATGTTCAACAATGTCTTAACAATGGAAATGTATTAAGTAAGAAGTGTACTTTTCCTGGGATTTTTTTATTTGCTAACTGGCTTTCCCTTCTACCATACACTCTAAGATTAAAATGGAAACTGAATATTCAGACTGAGGTCCTGGAAAGCAATATAAAATAGACACCAGTTTCTTAACCTGATCACTGAAAAGGACAATTAAATGACTGAAATGACCAAGTATGGCTAGGATGCTTTTAGCATGAGGGGGTCTGTCACTCAGCCCTTGGCAACCTAGTTGTACTCACCATTTTATTGTGGTTCTAAGATTAGGTTGGCTGACTGTGCTGTCATCTAGAAATATTGTTGAGCATGAGCTATACTTTTTAGTAAGCTGCCCTGGAGATACCTGAAGGGGAAGGGAAATAGAAGAAAATGTCACAGTAAGTTAAACCTATAAAAGTGTGTTTTTTCCTCGGTTTAAAAGGTCAAACGATAAAGCATTAAGATTTTTCTTATACTTCATGAACTGCTTGAGTGTGCTATCATGTGCAGCTCTATGGGAACCCAGTGGATGCTCTAACTTCCCACACAAGATTTAAGGAATGGGTTATAAACTACTGCCCTTGATAAATTACCTATTATCAAACCTGGCAAGCACCTATTATAAATTCCTTTTATAATAATGTAAGAAGCTTAGAATAAGATTTCAGTGGTTTTTTTTTCCCTAAGAAATGAAAAGCAGGGCGCCCGGATGGCTCAGTTGGTTGGGCGACTGCCTTCAGCTTGGGTCATGATCCTGGAGTCCCGGGATTGAGTCCCGCATCGGGCTCCCTGCTCAGCGGGGAGTCTGCTTCTCCCTCTGACCCTCTTCCCTCTCGTGCTCTCTATCTCTCATTCTCTCCCTCTCAAATAAATAAATAAAATCTAAAATAAATAAATAAATAAAATCTAAAAAAAAAGAAATGAAAAGCAGCTGAGACTATTTCTACTATTCATTTACTACAATGAAATATAATGCCTTATATAATATTGATGCAAGAACATTTTATTGCAGAAATGAAAGCTGATAATAAATGTATCAGTTCAGGAGACAGTGTGATGACACAGATGTTCTTAAGTCAGAGGCTGTTTGTACCAGGGTTGCTCTATCACTAATAAGCTGGGGTGGGGGGGGCGTAGGTCTCTCTAGGCCTCAGTTTCCTTATCTGGAGGGCAAGAGAGTACTGCTTTAAGATTCTCTCACATCCATAAAACAGCTTACTATGAGAACTTCACTTTAACTTCATGTTTAAATAAGACTGCCATCACATTACTCAAGTGAGAACCTCTGAGTACTTTCCATTCATTTAAAAATTTTATTAATTCTATTCTGTAAGTTGCTTGACATTCATCACAACAATTTCCTGCCTCACTCATGCTGCTTTTTATGCCTACAATGCCTTTTTTCTTCCTCCTTGTCCCAGAAAGCTTGACCCCATCTACCTCCAGGATACCTTTGCCAGCAGTCACACCACAAAACTTCTCCCTTTTCTGAATGCTCACACATCTAATCTGCCACTTGATACATGCTACCAATTGCTTGCAGGATGTCTCCCTCCTAAGAAAGTAAGCTTCTCCAGGGAAGGGAGGACTCTTACTCCTACCTCCAGCTACTGAACACAGAACCTGGGACAAATTAGGAGTTCAATAAGTGCTTGACAAATTATTTAAAATCAGTTATAACTGGAAGGTAAATCTTACTACAAATTAGTGAGAATTTATTAGCATAGTGTCAGAGAGGTGACAATGAACTTCTGGAGACCCTCCATAGAATAAACCATCTTTAAAACACTTTAGAAGTATCCATTTATCTGTGAAGAGCCTGAGCCCAAGTATATAACAACAGTCAAATACTGAAATAGCCTAAGCTATGTTAGGACAATTCTCTTCCTTAAAGTAAGACCAATAAACAAATCCCAGTCACTGTAAGTAGTTAAAAGTAATAGCAGCATTCAATACCACAGAATACCAATAATTTTAATGCTTGGTTTTGTTATGTTTTTGTTTTTGTTTTTTACTAATTCAGATGAGCCTTCCTTCCTCCTATTAAGATGAAATAGCGTTCGCCATGCTGTCATACTCTCCTGTCAGCATCCCCCTCAAATACACGACAGATGGGGTAAGGGAAAAAAATCCAGTTGATAACTTTTTAAAATACAGAGCATTTAAAAACTGCCAGTAGCCAATAATCAGAAATACCCACACGGTATATAAAAACACCATTTGCTTATTTCAGATGTTTTCCTGCAAAGCCATTTACCTCTTATTAACAAAAAGTTCCAGACATTCTATTTTTGAAAAGTATCACTAAATTCTCCTTCAAGCCAGAAATGTTCAATTATACCTAAAACTGTTATGTTCTTTAAAGCTATTCAGTGAATATGTAATTTATTTTAAGAATCTCAATAAATACAGCACGAAAAATGAAAAATTCATTTAAATACTTTTACTCTAAATGGAAGAAAGTTCTCTTTTAAGGCCACTATTAGTAGGGTATACTATGGTGTATATTATATCATAATAAAAGTCAATTCTGACCAAAAACCTCTACTGGGGAGCCATAAAAAGAATAGAAAGAAAACGCACCAAAATACAGACCAGTTAGTAGAGCTTTGGGTTATATTTGCTCCCACTTTCTTCCATTAAATTTTTTTTCTATTACGAATATATACTGGCTTGTCTTTGAAAATATTAGTGAAACATTTAAAAATTTTAATTAGATGTGGTCTTACAGCCATATGGGGAGCCTAGTGAATCAGCAACTTAGTCTACTGGCTAGATCCAACCAAAGAAACACTGAACACTTCCCCATCAGGCCAGGCCTACTTTTCAGTATTCAGTAATACCTAGTATTCAACTAGAGGGCTGCAGAATTAAGCCTCTGAACAAAGCCTGTATATATTAGCTATAATTATTTATTAGCTTAAAAGCCAAAATTTTAAGACAATTATTTTTTATGGTTAAAGGCTTACCATCCCTGGCTTACAGCCTCAATAAACAACACTGACAAAAATAGGGTCATAAAATGCAAATTAAAAAAAAAATCAAATAGCAAAAAACAGTACTGGCAGTTAAGTGTTCATAGATATTATTTCAGTTGGTTACTAGAATAAGCAGGGACAAAGGCAGTGTTTATCTTTACTCATTGAGCACTAACAGAATAGATGGACTTTTACAACCTTTACAACGAAGGTTATTTCACAGACTTATGGTTCAATGGCAAAGACTAGAAAATAATCATACTTAGAAGTCTAGGAAATCACAATCCAAGCCTTACCATCAAAGGTCAAGTACCTGTTGAAATCCTGCCCCCAGCCACTGACCTGCCCATTGTATCTACTGCTGAAGTTCACTTTTGTGTCTCCCATTTTCACAGGACAAATTTTGTCTTTTTCATAAGACCACTTAAAAATTTCCAACACTATGCATTAATGAAAACTTCATCTATGTTGTGCATTAATGGGACAATATGACAAGGTACATGGTTTGAATTCTTAATCAAGGCCTTAGAAGAAAAGTGTAATATGCTAATTATAAGTATAACCGGAAATACTGTCTGAATTAATATCATTAATTATATTGAGTTAAAACTTTAAACTTAAATTTATACTTTCAAAACACATACTAAGTTTGAGTTAAAAACATGGTGGACTGATCACAAATCTATTTCCTCTCCCCCTCCTTTCAGAGGTTATATACAACACAGGATAAATAGCAGGTGCTTTTTAATGTTTGAAAGGTGAAAAGACTAGACAAAGGAGTGGCAACTGACATGGCAGAACAGAGACTGGGCCAGGAACAAGAAAGCCAGTTTGTCTTACAGAACCCAAGGCAGGCTCAGAATTCAGAGACTCAGCCCCCAAACACCGAGAATGAGGCCTGTTAGTGAAAAAGTCTTGCTCTCTTGTGGTACTTCCAGTGAGATCACAGATACAGGCAGGGACCACTACACATTTGAAAGAAGCCTCCAACAAGTAAGAGAGATCAAAACAGAAAAAAGGAATTGATGGGAATGATCAAATTAAGAAGCAAATGAAAATTTAAAAAATTCTTAAAAACCCTCAGAAAGATGAGAAATTGTACGGGTGAAAGAACTAGATGCTATAAATAATGATAGACTATAAGAGAACTGTATAAATTAAAAATAAGATAGACAAAACTCAGTATTCAATAGAAGGAGAAGGGTTAGAGCATAAAGTCAAGGAAGTCCCAAGGAAGTAGGACAAAGACAGAATGGAAAACAGGAAGAGGGAAAATTAGAGATCTGTGCAGGAACACTGGTCCAAGAGGGCCAACATCCGAATGACAGAAATACCAGACTAAAGAAAAAAAAAAGACATTCACTAGAAGAGATGGTCTGCAGACTTCCTGGCCCCAATAAAATGAAAAGGTCCTTATCAAACCATATTATGAAATTTCAAAATCTCAGGGACAGAGAAGGTACTAGAAGGTTTCAGAGAAAGAAGGGATGGGGGAACAATAACTAAAATTGGAAATGTACAATGTATCATATGTCAACAGATTTATGAGCAACATTGTAAATGAGAAGACAACAGAGAAATGTCTGTAGAACTGCAAAAATTAGTTTCAACCTAGAATTCTATACTTTATCAAACAGCAGGAGTTTCAGAGAAGCCAGATCTCTAAAAACTTCTGCCCATTCCCAGAAAAATGTGCTCCAGTAAAACAAGGGCATATAACGACACAAAGGGCAACAGAGAATCTAGGACATAGGGGATCCAACAAGACAGCAGTTATGTGAGATCCCAGATGACTTCAAGGAGATATCCCAGGAAAACAGACACAGCCAGCCTAGCGAAAACCAGTCTACTCTACCAGAATAGAAAGACAAAAGAGTGTGTCCAAGAAAAAAATGGAACAGATGTGTTTTAGTAAACGAAAAATATTTTTGATGGACATGTGACAAATGTTACAACATTTGTGGGGGGGGAATTAGCTGTTAGAAAATAGGCAAGTGAATATCGTCAGGAAATTAATTCCACACACACACACACACACACACACACACACACACACAAAGGAAGAATGTGAAAGCAGAAAGACCCGCCAGGGAGCTACTTACAGCATTTGGCTGTGTGAGATCATGTTGGCTAGGAAAATGGGGACTGGATTATCCTGGAGAAGTGCAGAAATGCTTGGGTTTCAGAAATATTTAAGAAAAAGAATGAAGCGTATACAGGAGAAGGCACAGGCAGAGAACTATATGGCTCAGCAGGGAACAATATTTGCATAGTCATAACAACATACACATTGATTCTGACTTAACAAAAACCATGATACAGGTTGACGGAATAGAGGCAAGGAAATAAGGCCACGGTGGAGTGATGAAGCTAAGCTTTCACCTGGCACAACAGGAAGTCGATAGTGCTAAAAATTAACTTAGTTATTATGTTTTGGTTACTTTGGTTAAAAAATAAGATTAAAAAATTAAGGCAAAAAAATTGAAGGCAGAACTTTATACCACAACCACGTTATTTAAATTTAAGTTAAATGTCAGAACCCTTAAAAAATGGGCACTACTGAGCCAGAGACTTTCCTAAAAACATCTGATAATGAGGAAAATAGAAGAGATTTAGAAAATCTACAAAAAGAGGTCCTAACAGTGCTAACAGTATTGGATCCATTATATTTTTTAGGAATAATGGCAAACATACTTTTAATTCAAACTATTAATTTCTTACTTAACTTTTCAACTGTTTACTTACATGGTTTAAATGGTTGCTCTTCCTCTTTTCTCGCACTAAGAATAAAAAAAATTAACTGATCAATTCTGATACAAATGCCATAGAAAAGTAAAAGTAATTGCTACTTATCTGACGGATTACCAACGAACAAAATGAGATGAAATTCCATTTTTAAAATATAATTTCCCACAAAACTTATAATTTAAATCCCCTAGCAAGATAAATCCTATAAAGTAAAATCTAAAAACTTAGTTTTACTTTCTGACCTAACAGATTTTCTTTGTTAGGTACAAATGAAAGGCTCCCCATGTACAAAAGAAAAGGACAAAGCAAACTAGGCCAGGTGAAAAATTTAACTAATAAAAATGTTTACCTGTTGAATATCTGAACCACTACACAGTATTTTCTAATTCTATGTTTACATACAACTTACTTCAATTACCAGGATCTGACAGCTCTAAGAATCAGTTTCTGGCCAGGCACTAATTTCTAGATACATCAGTATCCTAGAAGCATCCCGAAGCACTTATTGGTGATCTACTAAAATACCTTGCTAAAAAAATAAAATGGGTCATTACACAACTGGAAAGTATCGATCTTAAATTTATATTTTAATGTGTGCTAATCTAACTGGATGTATCTAGAGCACACAAAATCACTTTGCTCTAACAAAGACCAGAAGAAGAATAAAAGCTCCAATGAGGGTCCTGGACCCCACTTTGTTTCCCACACTGCCTCCTTTATGACTGAGGAAAAAGAGACATGAGACAGCTTTGCTTTTACCGTCTCCACACCGTTTGTACATGTGGGCAGGCTATGTTTCTGGAAGAAACAGGGAAATACAGCAATCCTAACCAGAAGTGGTCTGCTCAAGTCAGGCTATGTACATACACTGTGAAAATGCAGGTTAAAAACCCCCATTTTTTTATTGTGCGGCATACTTCAAATATTATGGAACACTCACTTTTTATACTCCTGCTGTCATAATCAACTGAAAAACCTGGTCATGTATGGCTTTTTAGTTCAAATAAAAAAGGATTTAACATAACATTAAGGAAAATAAACAGGCAAGCAGGAGTGCTAAAAACTCTAGTTCTGATTCTCATTATAAGTCAAGGACACAGGCAATTTATACTGGTCTCTGTTGCTGAAGCTAACCCTCTAGGAGATCTCACAGGGCATGTCTGTCCCCATGTACCCTGGCACAACACTACATGAGAGTAGAGAATAAATGCAGATGTGAGACAGGCTTGTTTGGTTGAGCATAGCGCAAAATGGGGCCAAAATCACAGATTCAATCCCCATAAATTAACAACTGATTTTTTAAATTTTATTTGTTAAATGAAAACCTAACTGTGGCCTAAATCCTATCTCACTCATCTTTGAAGCCTGTGTTCTTTGGAGCCAGGCGAAGAGGACAAGATGGTATGGAGAATTAGACCACATCAAATCATGTGCTCACAAGTGACTGTGGTGACAAAGAGGTGGCAAAACGTGTAGAGAGTCTCCGTGTTCTGCTAACTAAATCAGTAACAATTAAAGTATATCATCACATATTAAAATAAGAAATGAATACATGAAAAAGTGAAACATTTAAATTAATGTATGAGTTCTTTTAGGGGCTTTCTATGAAACACAAAACAAAAACAGTTTTCAGTCTTCTCAGGGGAAAAAAATACTGTCTTACCATCCGTTTGAGATTTGCTCAGGAAAATTGTGCTTGCCCTTGGATGGTCAGAAGGGTTTGATTCCAAAGCTAACTCTGTATAGGAAGAAGAGAAAAAGGTGTGATAATTTGAGTAGAAAAATACATGACTTTAAAAATAACTGCACATCAATTTTAATCACTTAGCAGTCTCGGGAAGAGTTTTTAGTAATGATAAAAAGCCAATTTTAGTAAAGGCAACAATATAAAAATTATACTGGGAAACTGCAAAATTGTAGAATCGACATATGTGGAATAAAACCAGGCTGTGTCTTAAACTTTTTTTTAACCTGCACCTAAATAATCTATGCAACTTTTAGACGGAATTATATGTGTGCCTTCCCCCTCCTACTTAACTATCAAAAATCCTGTCACCATCCTTTAAGCTGATATTACTAGCATATTCCACAAGCAGTCTCAAAAACTAAGTTATGCTGTGGCTATTACTGTCAGACACCAGCTCAATATATCAAATATGCCAAAACCAAACAAGTTGCTTTTGGCAAGCAAATATTCTTCAAACAATCAAATAGCTAATTCTAACTCCATTCAACAAATGAACTCATTTAGTTAGCTGTGGTTTATGTGGAGGACTATCCATCACGGCAGATTTTTAAAAACTCTATAAAAGTTCAATGTTCTAATCTACAGGTACACTTCTATGATAGCAAGTAATTTTTAACTTTTGCTCTCAATTTCCAAAGCTGAACTCCTGCTTCTTCCATCCATGCTGCATGATTAATTTGGGGCTCAATAAGAGTACTTTCTGGAGCAGATCATGGGGCTACTTGTAAAAAATTTTGTCCATACCTATATAAAGGTATGTCTGCCTGTAGTCCACCTTGCACCAAGGTGGGGAAATTCTCTATTTACACAAGAATACAAAACAGGTACTTGAATTTTCATAGAACAAGGTTTGCCACCATAGGGGATAATAAAGTTGTCATTTAAAAAAAAAGCCAAACCTCTGGTGTGTCTAAGATTCCAAACAAAATGATCTCTGCATTTCCTCAAGATGTTTAGTGACAGTCTGATAAGCAAAGCAGTCTGAGCAAGAAATAGGAAATGCAGAAATAGGGCGCCTGGGTGGCTCAGTCGGTTAAGCGACTGCCTTCGGCTCAGGTCATGATCCTGGAGTCCAGGGATCGAGTACCACATCGGGCTTCCTGCTCAGCGGGGAGTCTGCTTCTCCCTCTGACCCTCTTCCCTCTCATGCTGTCTCTCATTCTTTCTCAAATAAATAAAATCTTTAAAAAAAAAAAAGGAAATGCAGAAATAGGTTTTTGTCTGGTTACATATAATCTTTGTTCTTTTTAAGCTCTGTGAGCTCTGAAATATATTTTTGGGCTACTTCATGGTGTTTGACAAGACAGTCTGATACTTCTATTAAACAAATGACTTTCATATTGCAACAACCTTTGTAAGAACAACTCAAAATTCTCTTAAAAAGAAAAAAAAAAAACCCACCGTACGACACTCCTCAGCAATGTCCATCCCAAAATACTTAGCCAATCTTGTAAGAAACCAGACCAAGATCCTGACGGAGTAATGGTTAAGTCTAGTATTTCCCAAACCACATAATATTTGTTCTGTTTTTAAAAGGGATGTTGGCAGTCTAATAGAAAATACTATCTCTGGCTCTTTGAGAATCAAAATGTCCATTAAAAACTAATCAGTCTTATAGTGAATATAGTCTAATTCAACATTTCACAATTTATCTACCTAGAATCCCTTTTTCCTCCAAGTAATATAGTTAGACTCTTTCACAAACATCATTTGGGACTTCCTGGTTTAACAGGAATCTGAACCATCCATTTTAATGGTACTGCCAGCACTAGAAATTTACATAGCTAAACATAGCTTTGTTCTTCATGGAAATTCCTTCACTGAATTTGAACTTTGTTAGACTGCTTTTGGAGAAACTATTCTATTCAACATTTTTATGTAAAAGAACCATAAAAATTAAACTTTTCACATATTTGAAAAATGAGACAATGTTAGCTATTTGGAAAATAAATGAATTCAGCTGTGCTCAAAGTGACAAAGACTTTCACAGCTGCCTCTAACCTAAGGCTTTTGAAAGAGTTCATGACCCACTTCTTACCAAAAAGAAAGCAAATATATTACATGCGAATCTAAAAACTAGGCAGAAATGTTTGCAGAAGTAAACACATTATGTATCAGTGCCTATGGCACGAAAGTTTAATTAACACTTTTCAATGGGAAATCCACGAAAAATAAGTACCAGAATCAAGGGGGAAGCAGGACACGGACGGACACACACACACACACACACACACACACACACACACACACACAATCCCCAAACCAAGATATGCTACTATGAATCTAAATATAAAAATCAGGAGGCCCTGGATAAAAGAAATAGCAACATGCAGAAAAAAAGCACAATTAGCCCAAGTGACAGGAAGGACACGGACACACACACACACACACACACACACACACACACACACTTCCCCAAACCAAGATATGCTACTATGAATCTAAATATAAAAATCAGGAGGCCCTGGATAAAAGAAATAGCAGAAAAGCACAATTAGCCCAAGTGACAGGAAGGAAAGTGGCACTCCCCCTACCCCATCTAGGCTGGGGCAGCCACTGTTGCCCTGGGACTTCCAAAAAACCGCTGAGAAAGGCAGAGCTGGGGCACCTGGGCGGCTCAGTTGGTTAAGCATCTGACTCTTGATTTCAGCTCAGGTCATGATCTCAGGGTCATGAGACCGAGCCCTGCGTCAGGCTCCCCACTCAGCATGGTGTCTGCTTGAGATTCTCGCTCCCTCTGCCCCTCCCCCCACTTGCATGCTTTCTCTAAATAAATAAATAAAATCTTTAATAAAAAAAAAAAAGGAAGCAAGAAAGGCAGAGCTGTGGATTCTTGGCTAGTCTGGAGCTGCCCCAGGCTTCCTTTGCTATCATGGGGTTAGGGAGGTTGCGGGGGGGCAGGGGAGCCTTTCTAGGATATATCAACAGAGGAGAGCAGAACTGAGACAGGCCATTTAATTCCTAGGTCAAGTAGTACCCAATTTACTCCATTAACTCTGGTTACAGAAGCCAGTATTTTAAAAAAAAATTTTTAGATTTTAATTTGTAACTGAAGGAGACCTGGATTAATCAGCAGTACAGATGACTGCATTGAAGGCGCAAACAGATAAAAGTCATTTGCTCATTCCTTTAACAAATATCTGATCACGAACAAAAATTTGCAAGAGCCAAAATAATATTGTTTAAAAATTATTCATCAACTCACAACCATTACTCTGTTACCTACACTTTAAAAAGAAAAAAATAGCTCTAATTAGTGTACCATTTACATCCTATTTTGTTCCTGAGAAGCAATCTCCACCCCATTCTAATATATTTACAATTTAATGGATACACAGTGGCCTACCAAGTGTTATTCCTATACTTTAGTCAATCCCCTATTCTTAGGGTTTAGGAGCTTACAAACTTTTATTCTTATATTATGAGGAAAATCTTCCCATACATAGTTTTTTAAAAATAATTTTGTTTTTTTCTCCTTAGGAAAGCTCTCCAAAATGGGATGACTAGACCATAAGGTTAGATCATTGTCATGGCTCAATGTATAATACTAATTAAGCTGCTTTCTAAAAAAGGTGTGAGCATATTAGTGTATAATGCTATTAACTGCACCAGTTTTCACTCCCACCCTGACTTCCCATACTTGAAAGAAAAAATTCCTACGGATGTAAATGAGGAAGTTCACTGTCTCTAATTTGCATTTCTGATTACACAGTTTGACTATTTTCCCGACAGTTACCAGTGTTATTTCCACTTTGGTGAGTTGCCTATCACTTGTATGTATTATTACATATTACACCTACGAGGACCCTAAAATGTTGTCAGTTTGCATGAGGTTTTCAGAAAATAGTAATCTTCTGTCTCTAGCCTATGACAATTTTCTATATAACTTGCACTTTTTGCTAATGACAAAAACCACATTTCTATTTTACAGAATGGGTACTTAAGCCATTAGATATTAAACTCAGATGCACAGTGTTTCTGCACTGTCCACTACTGTTTTCCCAAGAACCTAAGACAACTGTGATAAACTGTACTACCCTATTTGCACTATCACAAAGGTAAGACTGCCAACTATCAAGCAAAGTGTCACCACCTCCCACCAACATGCACATATGCATGTGTGCGCAGTGATTTAGAGAGATGTCATGATATTATTGTACATCTTGTATGTGAACCTATCCCAAATTACTTTATTTTTAAGATTTTATTTATTTGACACAGAGAGAGAGACAGTGAGAGAGGGAACACAAGCAGGGGGAGCAGGAGAGGGAGAAGTAGGCTTCCCGCCGAGCAGGGAGCCCGATGCGGGGCTCGATCCCAGGACCCTGGGATCATGACCTGCGCCGAAGGTAGACGCTTAACGACTGAGCCATCCAGGCGCCCCCCAAATTACTTCTTTAGAAACCTCTAAGAATGTTTTAACCTAAGAGAAATATTCCTGAGTTCATGATTAGAAGTTATGATTCAAATTGTATTTTAAGACCCATCATTTTTTTAAATCAATTTAAATTGCAACTTAATTTGACAGCATGACAGGCTGATGTAGGAAAAGTAGGACTTCAAAAAAAAATTAAACTTGGATCTTAATGTAAATACAGAGGAAATCTATAAAAGCCACTGACATCCAATACTGCTTTTCCCTTAATCTAGGAGTCCCCCAGTTATAAGATGCACAGATGTTAAAAATGTGAAAATACAGGCAACTTAGAAAAAATGAAATGCATTATCAAAGGCTAAATGTGTAAAATTATGCAACTATAAATGTCAATAAATGTAAAAATATTAGGGAGAGAAGGTAGTGACCAAGAAACTGTCAGAGCAGCGTATTTCACAAAGAGATTGATTTCAATATATTGATTTCAATATATTCCAATTAAATAGAAGATGTCAGCAGTTTCTGGGCCAACTGCTTGGGCACCTGTTCACTTACGGCTTCCTGCATTTACTGAACTATGCTCTCATCCCTATACAGTACACTGTGTTCATTTTATGGTCCATTAGCACAAATATTTCAAGTCTTACAATTACCACGTACACTGATGATTTTATCCCTGAGTCCACTCCTTCCAGGTAATTCCTAATTAATTCTCCTGCTTCTTAACTCTGGCTTCCAAGCCACCTCTGTACCCGCATCTACCTTGGTTCTCAGTCTTGCCTTGTTTTAATTCTCAATCCGTGTTTAGGGACTGTAACGGAGATGTGACATTTCATAGAGGGAAGTACACCTTTCTTCCTTTATACACTTCTAACGAGTATTTTTGCTCAGTTTCTTGAACTTCAAAGAACATTTCTGGGCTGCAAGTTACCTTTATTTTTATTTCACACTGGGCAATGTTAATATATTAATTCTAAAGCTTAATGACTTTAATACACACACACACACACACACACACACACACAAAAGGGTGAGGAAAAAAAGTAGTATCCAAAGTAGCCCACATGATAAGTCATTCAATAAATTCTATTCTAGTATGTCATATATCTGTAATTTATATCCCTGATCTATTCTCATTTTTAAAACTTGGACTACTCAGTTTGTATCTCTGAGAGCCTGTCTCCTCATGTGTAAAACATTTAATTCTTATACTGTGTAACTCAAAACATTGTGAGAATCAAAAGAAATGCAAGAGCAATCAATATACCTATAAAGCACAATAAATGACAAAACAAAGCTCTTACAAATGAACTCAAAAGCAAAAAGTGAACATTTAGCATTTCATTAGAAGGTGTATGAAATGCCCACGCTTTACTCACACCCAAATATCACCTTAAGCAAATATGTGCTTTGGCTAACAGTAAAGGGAAAGGAATAAAAGTCACACAATTAGTAAGAATTTCTCTCAGTGATTTTGGTTTCTTTAAGCAAATCCCTAGTTCCTCTGCTTCTGTCATGTCGATTACTGTTATATCCTCTCCTTGCTTTTTCCATGTAACATATCCTAGAGATCACTTCACAGCAGTGAAGACCTTGTTCTTTTTTACAGCTCCATAGCTCTTCACCATGTGGATGTACCAGTTGATTTTACCAGCTCCTACCGGACATTTGAGTTATTGCTAATACTTTGCTTTTGAAAATATTACAACAAAAACTTAGTGAATATGTGGTTTTCATATTTGTGGGGTATATCTTCAGAATAAATTCCTCGAGATAGGGTTTCTGGATTAAATGTGTCTGCAACGTTGTGAGATTGTGCTGATTTCCCCTTCACGGGGTCAAACCATTTTGCATTTCTACCAGCAATATATGAATATAATTGTTTCTTCACAGTCTCACCAAAGAATGTGGCATCATCGGATTTTCTCTCGAAAGGAGAGAAGCTACAGTATAGTTTTTTATTTTGCATTTCTCCTACGCATGAAGACATGGTTAAGGGTCATCTGCATTTTTTTCTGTGACTTGCCCTTCATATCTTTGTTATTAGTCTATGGTTTAGGCCTGTATGGTTTTCTGTTCAGTCCACTCTTGGCTCTCACCTCAACTACTGCACCAGCCTTCTACCTGGTCTCCCCGCTTCCATCCATGCCTATGTTACACATTCTCACACAGGGCTAGCCTGTTGTTTTTGTGTTTTGTTTTTTAAAGAATTAACCTCATTCCCCTGCATATAATCCTCCACTGGTTTCCCATTACAGCTAAACTAAGATCCCTATTTTTTGTGAAGGCCCGATAGGCACACGAGGTCTGAACCCACCGCATCCCTGCTGGCATCCCTCTCACCCTGCTGCTGCCGTGCCCGTGTCTCTGTCCTGTGCCTGCACCAGCATATTCCCATGGGAGGAACTCTGCTCGGAAGCCTCTTCTCCCACATCCTCTCACAGCTCCCTCGCACTTTTAGGGCTGTGTACTTGTCACTTGAGAGCAGCAGTCTTTAACCACTTCTTGTAAACCTGCCCTTCTCCCATCCTTTACCTTCTTTCACTTTCTTTCAGCACCTCTCTACCTGAGGTTCTTTTATTATTCATGTGCTGTCTGCCCCTAGGTCCCTCCAGAATGTAAGGAGTTAAGGGTAGGGGCTCTGTCCTGTATACCAGTCTGTCCTGCATCTGAAACAGTGCCCAAAAAACATCTGTTTCAGTGTACTCAAACCCAGTTAAGTTTCTCCCAGTTTTCCCAACTAAGATTTCTTCTAATGCTTCTTTTGATTAGTCATCTTAGACCAGCATTACTTTCAGATCTCTTAGAGTAGTAGTTATTCCGAATTAAAGACAAGCTACCAAGAACCACAAAAATCTCAAAGAGGAATTCTAACATCCAGTGAAAAACCAACAGTAACTTCAATTTGGTATAAGGACATTTAATGTTAAAGTACTTTACCTACAAAATGACTAGGTCATAAGACAAAGTATACCATCTGAATTCTAAAGAGCGGTACAATGCACCAGTTTTTATCTGTGTCCCCAGAATAAAGCATGATAATGGGATTGTGTTCTGTTTTACTGGAAGAGATGCCCAATCATAAAGGGTAGGTAAATGAATGGTGCTCCAAGCATTCAATGGTACACTAAACAGTTATTAAAAGGCATGTGGTAGAGCTCTGTGCAGCTCCATGGAAATACATCCTGGAGTGCTTTCTCGGTGTCAAGCACAGTTCCAGGGGCTTTAGGTCATTATTTCTCTTTAAAACAAAAAGTTATAGAGCAGCAAAAATAAAGTTATCTCATTTTTGTGAAATAAACAAAATGTTATGTTTATATACATATGAAAGGTTTAGGAAGAATAAACACTAAAATATTAATAAAAATTCTGGATATTCTAAGTGAATGACTTTTTTGTATTTTCTAAACCTTTTACAGCAAACGCCTATTGTCATCGAAAAAAAGCAAAACAAAAGTGTTCAAAATAGCTACTGGAAAGAGGAAAGCTCTGTTGCTCAGGGGTTTTTCCACATCATATTGCCAATTCCTTCCCCACTCCTCAGGGGAAGGGGGAAGAAGGGGTCACTTGAGAGAGCATTTTTGGCCAGCAAATTAGTGAAGCCTGTCAGGTCAGAACATAAAAGGCTATATGAAAAGTTGATGAATAGTAATAAGGCCGCATAATAGGATGTTAGTGTCTTATTTTGTGTTATTGATACTACCATCAGTTATTGTGGATATGCTGTTAGATAAAGGTAAGGTAGTGGAAAAATTCTTTTGAGTCTATATGACATCTACACTAGGTTCTTAGGAATAGCTCTTTGAAATGGCTTGAAGAAATCATGTTCTTCTGAAATGTTTCAGAAAAAAAAGGCACATTATGTATGGATGATTTTGTCTAAGAAATGAACCAATTAAATTCTTCATTGTAGAAAAGCCAAAATGTTTTATATTTAAGTAGGTATTTCTTAGTTTCTAGGGAAACTGATATAAAACTGCCTGAAATAAAGACATTAAAAGCAAACTTTCAATGTGCCTGTACTTTTATTTGGTGTTCTGACCTTGTTTCTATGGAAACCTAATAGGCAAATGCTGAAATTGAGGCTTCTCTTATCATTTTATTGAACGCCAAAGAAAATTAAGACAAACAAATGAAATTTTAAACTATCATGTTAAACACAAAAGGTAAGTTGTGTATTCATGAACTTTTTTTTTTTTTAACTTTTCTAGTTTAACACTCCTTATAGTCCTATGCTTAATACTGGGTACCTTACCTTATCAGCGTTTCCTAATGTTCCTCTGTCCAGGGCATTCTTGGCTTTAATTAGAGATCACCAGAACAAACTCTTTTAAACGCATCAACCCATTTATCTGACTGGTTAATCTAGGCTATATCAAGACTTCTACTTTTAGTCTTTTCTACTGTAATGATTAAAGACATAGGAGGGAGAGGTAAAAGTTGCTTCTGAATTGTGAACAATAACTTTGAATGGAAATAAAACAAGTGAGTGGAGATAGGTCTATCGTATGGATAAGTAATAAAATACCAGATGCATTCTAAAGAGTTTCTTAGGCATCCCTAGAACTGAATTTGGCAATCTATCACCTCCATGTCAGTCTCTTCTGTTCAGTAGCTGTGTTACACAGTCATTGCCCATCTTGGAGTCTCTCCTCCTTCATCAGCAACGCGGGGAGAATACACATGGGCCTTATTTGTAGTTGGAAGGGCCAAATGAGACAGACATGAAGATGTGTTGCAAATCTTCAAAGAATTATAAAAAGGTCCAACTTTGGTCTCTCATCCAACACTACCCGTCTATTAACTAGTTTGTCAAATCACTCAGAGGCTTACCTTACAGCACCAAGCAGAGCAGAAGTTTTCTCAAGTCCTTACATGCTTTGTGTTTAAAAGTACAATTAATTCATATAATTTGTTCATTCTCTTACAATACTTCAATATTCTGAAAAAGCAGTACTTTGCAGTTACAAAGCCATGTCCATCATATGGGTAAATCCACAGGCTTAATTATTATAACTCAAAGAAATTAACAGCCCAACTAAAGTTTACTTAGAAAAAGAGCTACATTTCCTCTAGGATATGATGAAATTAGCTGGGGCACTTAAATGAAACAAATGGGCTAATGGGGCTTTAACATCTTTATGATACAATGTTTTCTACTTCAAAGGATGTAAGACTTCATTAAAGAGCCAGGCAGTTACTCAGAATTATCTTTACCTAGTTATCCCTTTCCAAAATTCCAGAGGCAAAAATCAAACATTTCCTCTTTTCTCTTCCCCTCCCCCAACAGTTAGTCAGAAGAACTTTCACGCCAACATTCTTAAAGTTGAACAAGATTCTACAGACAGGAGCTGGGGGGAAAGGAGAGGGAGATTAGGAGACAAACATTCTTGTGCAAGATCTGACACCTTTTTTTTAAAAAAAAGATTTTATTTATTTATTTATTTGAGAGAGAGAGAGAGCGCGCGCACGCACAAGCAAGTGGAGAGGCAAAGGAAGAGGGAGAAACAGACTCACTGCTGAGCAGGGGGCCCCATAAGGGGCTTGATCCCAAGACTCTGGAATCATGACCTGAGCAGAAGGCAGGCGCTTAACCGACGGAGCGACCCAGGCGCCCCAAGATGACACCTTAATTACCAAACCTTTATATTACAAATTAAGGTCTAAATTTATGGGTTTTTTTTTTTCTCTTTGTAAACTTCTGACCAATAGTCTCATGGACCACCCCTCTTCTCATTTTTAGAACAGGCAACAAGTAAGTGAAGTCTGTTAAGTCACTGAGGTAGGGCTGAAGACATATTTGGGTCAAAGTGGGAATTTTAAAGTAATGAGAACTCCCTGGGCTCTCCGTTCGGTATAAAAACTATTGTCGCAGCCCTGGCAGTAACATTTCACACCGTTCACAGTTATTTCAAGCCCCTTCCTCCCATCATTTTCTTTCCGTCTGTCTTCAAATTATAGTTAGAGAAAGGCAGCTTCTATCGAGGCTGTTGAAAACAGCCTACTTAAGAACACCACATAGACTCTCACAGGCCAATCTCTACTTTGAATTTAAATAACAAATCCTTAACAATACGTCTTAACTGTCCCGCGTATCAAGTACTTTAACGGGTGGGAGGAAGGATACCATCAGGCTCTTACCTGGTTTCTTCGCTTTGGTAAGGATTGGGAGATGGGGTGGATACTCTGAAGTTGGGGTAATTACATTTTGGGGAGTGAATATACCAAAAAGTCTTTATAAAGTCCCCGGACACGTTAAGTAGACCGACAAACAGGAAGGGGTTGCGGACTGGAGGGTCTCAGGCCGGGCTGGGAAATGGGAATACGGTAAAGAACTGAGCGTTCGGGGCAGGGAAGAGGGAGAGCAACTGGCTGGACACGACGAGGAAAGAATAAGGGGTGGGGACGTCAAGCAGAGCCAGCCTTCAGCCCCGGCGCCCAGCCCTGGGAAAGCCGGCTCCCGGCAGGAAGGAGCCCGAGGCGGCGGCTCCGTCCCGGGGGACCGCCCGAGAGCGGACAGCGCCCGCCTCCTCCCTACCTTCAGGCATCTCCCGGTCGCTGATGTGCTGCAGGTGGTGGCCCTCACCCGCTCCGAAATCCAACTCGGCGGGCTCCACGGCAGCAGGCGCCGGCGCTACTGCCACCGCGTCCCCGGCCGCCGCCTCGTAGATCTCAGACTCGTAGTCGGGCTCCGCGGGCCCCGTACGCCGGCCCAGCTTGGGGCTGGCATTGGGGGACACGCAACAGGTCAACGTGTTCCCCATGGGGCGCCTCCACTCCTCGCCGCCTTCGCTCGCCCCTGACTCCGCCGCGCTCAGCAGCTACCCCCTCCCCCAACAATGGCGCGGTCGGCACCGGCAGCCCCGGGCTACGCCGGGGCTGCGCCGCGCATAGAGGCGCGGCCTCGCCCGCTGTCCGCCGGTCCGCCCCGCCGCCGGGCCCCGGGCAGGGCTCCGGCCCCGGCCGCACCCCCGCCGCCGCGCCGCCGCCGCCGCCTCCCCCAAGCCAACTAGTCTGTGAGGGCGGCGACCAGCCCGGCTTATTTAAAAGGGGTGGGGACCCGACAAGCGCTCAGAGGCACAGCCACTGCCGGGAGAGAGCGCGGTCAGAGCTCCTCCTCCTTCCGCCGCCACCTCCAGACTGAAGTCGGCTTGCCTGGCTGGCACTTGCCAACCGGAACGCATTCTGTGGTCACCTGGTTACAAGGGACCAATCACGCCCAGAGTTCCCTCCACGCGCCCGCCTCGGAGCGGAGGCACGTGACTCATAATGCCCCGCCCCTGCCCCGCGGCTGCTCCGCCCTCCGCGCGGCGCGCCACGGACTCGGGTTTCCATTCATCTCGCGCAGCCGGGAGCTTTCCGGTTCTGCGGGAAGCGCAGCGGGGGTTTGTTACTCCAAGCGGTCCTGGGTTGGTGGGCTTTATAGAAAGTCTTGTTAGTATAGAGCCGATTTCCTCAGCAACTCTGTTCCACCGTTTGACAGCTGACTCATTTTATGTATTGGTCACCGAACTTAGTTCCACCTGAATTGTTGACCGTTTTTGTAACTAAATGCTCCTCCTCTCCTGCCTTCCAAGTTTTAGTTTTCGCCTGCAACTTGACCACAGCAACTCCCGGAGCCCTGGTCCTGCTCTCAATAAAGCACTGTGGCTGTGTGTCTTGCATGAGACTCGAGGACAGGTTACCCTCCCTTTCGTTATCCGTAAAATAGGGACCGAACTCGTACCTCCCAGCCCAGAAACGCTGGGATTCACCAACTCGCTTTTCTCCCTTCTCTTTCTCCCTTCCACGACAGGAGTTTCCAGGTTTATCTTCTTTGTCCAACAGCACATAAAGCACGATTTTCTCATACAAAGTTGAGAACCACAAAGTGGGGTGACACGGTCCTGATTTGATGATAATGATAGTTTAACGTTCGGCAAGCACTTAAGTGTGTGCCCAACCCCATTCCAAGCGAGGTATTCATTTAACCCTCAAAAATAATCCTTTTACAGAAGAAATTGAGATGAAATAACATTCCTAAGGCCACGTGATTGCTCAGGTGTGGGGCCAGGATTTGATCCTAGATAGTGCAGATCACCACAGGCACCTCATCGTGATTACCAGAAAATAAAGATAGACGTAAAACTTGAGAGGAAGTGACATTTTACATCAGGATTTTTTTTTTTGAAGGAAGGACAATTTTTTAATGTAGATTTTGAAATGTTTTCTCTTCATTCAACATTCTCTCCCACATGCTAGGCACTGTATGCAGAAACCCTCCTGCCCTCAGTGAGCTCACACAGATGACAAAAAAGACTTAAGAGAGTCCAACTGTCTGAGGTCAGACTGAGGGAAAGGGCTTGAGACTGAGATTCAAACCTAGACCTATCGGACCCCAAAGTAGACGCTGGGGGAAAGAGGATGGATTTTATCCTGCAAACATGAGACAATTGAATAATATGTAGTCGAGGAGTCACTATCAGATTGTTTGTAGGGAGGTCACTTGCGACAGTCAAGACTGAAGGAAGCAACAAGACCAGTTCAGGGACTTTAAGTTCAGCTAGGAGAGAAGGCGGTGGCAGTGACTGAACAGGAGGGAAAGGACTTCAGATCTTTGGGGAGGTAGAATCAAAGGGCTTGATAACTCGATATGGAGGGAGAAGTGAAGGGGGAGGTAAAAATGGCCCCTAGGGTCCTGGCTTAGAGGATGGGGTAGACAACAGTGACTCTCTCCTAGATAGAATACAGGAAGAGGAACAGGCTTGAGGAGGAAGATAATTTTCGCCTGTTAAGTGGAACACCCCAAAGGAGCTCTCTGGTGGAAAGTTGGATATATACCTCTTTTGATTAAGTCTGTTTTGTGATAGCCTAACCTGTATTTTCAAAAATAACACACATATTAAACCAAAAAAGAAAAAAAAATGTAATTGGGGAAATTTCCTAAATTTGACATGCTAAGAATACAACATTTCTTAATGACTACTTTTGTAGAACAACTTGGAGTCTACGGTTTTAGCAAATGAAGCATTTTATGTAAAATAAAACTTAAATGAAAAAACATGTAAAATTGTGTTGTCATTAGAATATATAGAATGTAATTTAAGCCATGGGTACAGAAATGATTGTCTTAAAAAGATGTGTGTAATTAAAAAGATTTAAAAAAAAAAAAAGAAAGACTGGAGAATAGAGAGATTTAAGCCAGCATTTAAGTAAAGCCTGAAAAGGTGAGTGGTGAATTCAAAGGACCAGGAATGGCTGATGGATCAGGTGAGTCCCGTGAGGGTGGGGGTCACATCTGCCTCTCATTACAGGGTGGCTCCTAGAACAGTGCCTGGCCAGTAGGCATGCAATAAGTAATTCCCTGAGGAGTCAAGGGTGGGGAAAGTTACAAATGCCATTGGCTCTGGCAACTGGGAGACTGAGGATGTGTGTGAGGCAGATGGCAGGTAGTGAATAAAGAAATGAATCAGAGGTGAGCCCAGAACCGAGAGCTTCTCTTCCCAAACATCTGACTGAGAAGAGAGATGCAGTAGTAGTTAGAGGGAGCTGTATGATCAAGGATTTCTTTTTTAATATCCGCCCCCCAAAAAAGTGAGTCTATTTATATGTTAAAGGTAAGAGTCAATGGAGAAAAAAAGTTTGAAGTTACAGAAGATGAGAGAATTAAAAGAGCAAGGTCCCCAAGGAGGCAGAAGTGGATGTACTCCAGAGCCGGGATAGATTAGCTTTGGACTGATAGGAAAGCAAGGAAGAAGAAAGGACCTGTGTGGCCACACAGACATTTATGATAAAGGAGAGGCTTAGGAAGTGCTCATCTGGTGACTCTATGTTCCTCTATTTTAATAAGCTTCTATTTGGAAAGCTCCTCTGGGAAAGAGAGGACAATGTGTAGAGAAGTCAGCACTTCATAAAAGCTCAATATACTTATTTACAAAATGTAAATATCTTCCCTCAAAGGTGGGTAAATTGAAGAGATTTGACCACGAATCAAGGAGCTCTAGTATAAACAGGTATGTCGCAAAAGTAGATGGGGCCATTATTCCCCCCAAAAAGTAAAAAGAAATTGCAACAACTCTGGGGTGCAAGTAAAAACAAAATTAAGAAGAAAATGACATGTAATTGCAAAAAGTACGAACATTTACAAACCTTTAACCACATAAGGTACCCAAAAAAGGACCAAAGGGAGGAATGTCCTCCTTTATTAGGATGGCAGAAAGAAAAGGTAACCTCAAAAATCAGAGAAGCAGGCACACCCGAAACTAATGTAACACCGTGTGTCAACTATACTCAAAAGAAAAAAAAAGATAAAGATCTAAAATTCAGAGAAGCAGGGATGATTAATGCTTAATTTAATTGTTTAAAAGATGTAAATAAGGTTTGGGGACAAAAATAGGCAATAAATTGAAATGTGGGAAACCACAGTAGAATGGTAAAAGGTTCAGTAAAGTTTAGGTTTCAGTGAATATCTTGTTAAATCCTCAGTGACTACATTCTATGATAATAATAATATTGTCTGAAGTTCTAGGAATGTCATGGATGCCATTTTGTTTATTTTTTTTAAGATTTCATTTATTTGAGAGAGAGAGCACAAGCAGGGGGAGGGGCAAAGGGAGAAGCAGACTCCCCACTGAGCAGGGAGCCAGACATAGGGCTTGATCCCAGGACCCCAGGATCATGACCTGAGCTGAAGGCAGATGCTTAGCCACCCAGGTGCCCCCAAAATTTATTTTAGAGAGAGAGCATGAGCATGTGGCAGGATGAGCAGAGAGAATCCCAAGCCGACTCTGCGCTGAGTGTGGAGCCCAACGCGAGCTCAATCTTACAATCCTGAGATTAGGACCCCTAGCCAAAACCAAGAGTCGGTCGCTTAACCAACTGCGCCACCCAGAGACCCCTACAAATGCCATTTTGGATGATTCTTGTAGACTTGAGACGATGCCTAAGATTATGTTATAAAATAGTGCTTGCATTTAACAATAGACACACATCAAAATAGATATGTATGACTTTGAAAATTAAAGAATCTTAAATCTTGTTAAGAAAACATTGGAAAGCATTGTTATAAAAATAGATTTTAAAATATTTTGTGTGAAGAGGACATTGGAGAGCATTAAGAAAAAAACTCTATCCTCCGATGACAGAACAAAGGGAAGCAAAGAGTAGTAATGTGATTTGAATTAAGCAGAGTTTGATTCTGTGATAGAATCTGAGAACTTGTCTGTGCCTGCTGATGGCTGAATACCCCCTGGGAGGAATTTTTTTTTTTTTTAAGATTTTATTTATTTATTGGAGAGAGAGAGTGCGCACAAGCCGGAGGAGCAGCAGAGGGAGAGAGAGAAGCAGGCTCCCGGCTGAGCAGGGAGCCCCATGCAGGGCTGGTTCCCAGGACCCCGAGATCATGACCTGATCCCAAGGCAGACACTTAACGACTGAGCCACCCAGGTGCCTCTTTAATTAGATTAATAATTGGTAGTTACATTTTTAGGGCCTTGTATTCTATTCTATTTGAGCCATATAAGAGACTATAATTAATTTTCCTCTCCTGCCTCACTTTTTTTTCTTCATTCCAGACATCAGGGTGGAGGAAAGGAATGGAGATTTTTTAAGAAGATGCACATAGCATAGAACTTACATATCATTGACTTAAAGCTTGATCATATGGCCACATGTAACTGCAAGAGGGGCTCAGAAAACGTAATCATATAGCTGAGTAACTAATGCTGAAGGGATAACTGGGTATTGTACATTAATTAGCACTCTATGCTAAAATCTGTAAGAAAAGATTAGAGAAGTTTCAGCTTAAAGCAAAAGGGATCATGGTAAAATTTCATATCCCTTTGCAAGCATATACAAAAACTTATACACAGAGTTCTGTAATGATCTTTTCTTAAGCTAAGAGGACAGAAAAAAGTGGAGAGAGGCTTAAACTATAGAATAAAACTAGCTTAGATGCAAGAAAGATTTTATGGCAGTCAAGTGATTAGGAATATATATTACAGGTGTGTTGTGCCTAATTCGATTCCATCTTGACTATAATGATTAGTCATAGAATAGGATTTTGTGTGTAGGTAATATGTACATTTTTTTCTGGGCAGAGAGTCTCCCCTTATCACCATATTCTTAATGACAAAATGCTAAGAATTATTACTATATCTGATCTGACGTGGAACAACTTGACTTTTCTCATTCCTGACTTTAGAAAATTATAATTGGTATTTTTCAGTAAGTGGGGCATTTGACAGTGCTGGTACTCATACTTAAGAAAACTATCCAGTGCCTCTTCCATCTGTCTCTTTCTACACCTTCTGAACTGCTCTCCTGCCTTCTCTCTTTTCATAGGATGCAGGTTTCTTTCTGCCCACTGAGTCAGTTGAGATCAGAATGTTAATTTATTTGAAATGATGCTCTGAAAAAAAATTTTTTAAAAAGGTGTTAGTAAAAAATAAATAAATAAATAAATAAATAAATAAATAAAAAGGTGTTAGTTTGCCATACCATTAGAGCAGTTAACGTTCATTGGACAGGTCGGTTCTGGCCCCAAATGTCCACTGTGATTACAACTCCAAACATCGGGTCCCTTTCTAGGACAAGTTCTAGGAAGGGCCTACGGTTTTAAGAGGCCAGGATTTTCTTTTTGCTTTTCCTGGAGGCTTTTCTCTTCTTTGCTGTTTAATGGCTTATTTGCTTCCAGTTGCATTTGTCTAAGTGCTATAGGAAATCTAAAATCTTAGCCCACAGCTGTTCAGGCTCCTGGTTTTCTGAAGCAGGTGCCAGTTCTACTCCCAGATCCAAAGGCTATAAAGGCATGTGATCTGTACTTAACCAGTTTCTAGAAAGAGCTGCCCTGTACACTTGCCCCAGAAATAAACTCACTGCCAAATCCACTTTAGAAGAAAGCAGAGTAGAGGAATCTGTGGGTGGCTCAGTCGGTTAAGCATCTGCCTTCGGCTCAGGTCATGATCCCCGAGTCCCAGGATCAAGCCCTGCATCAGGCTCCCTTCTCAGAAGGGAGTCTGCTTTTCCCTCTGCCCCTCAGCCCACTGGTGTTATCTCTCTCTCAAATAAATAAATAAAATCTTAAAAAAAAAAGAACTAGGTTGAGGAGAAATAAATACATTATTTAGCTTTCGGTTGTTTTTCCCTTTCTTGCGGATCCTCCTTACCCACCCTACCACCCCAGGCTTCACTATTTCCACTTGTTTCGCTTGTGTGATACCTTGTTGCTTTTAAGATGTGTCAATCTTAGATGTGTCACTTTTACTCTTAAAATGGAATCCTTGGCCAAGGTGGCTTACTGAAGTTAGAACCTTTCTCTCGCAGTGATTTAACATGTTCCCCTCTGTGTCTTCGGGTAGCCTTTTTGACAGCAGCTTCCTGAAGTCAAGCTGATATTAGAAACACTGTAGGAGGAGGAGTCTCATTAAACTTGACAGCAGGGAAAAGTTTAAAGAAGCCTTTTTAACCAAGTTTGTCCCCTAGGAACAGAGCTCATAGTTTTCAGGGCATGATCTTTTCCTCGTGATGACTCTATTGACCTATTGTGGAGACAGATCCATCTTTATCCTCACAGCGCAGAGTCCACCCTGCACTACCTCTAGAATTTTCTATCATAAGGGATTAGGATGGCAAACTGGATAGATGTAGGGACCAGGAAATTTGTCTTAAGAGACACATTTGTAGAGAAAGTGCACTTAAAAAAACAACAGCAACAACAAAACGAACAACTTAGATTGCATTTGGGGAGGGAGGAGCTAGGGCCTTGGCCCCTCTGCTGAGTAGGCCCCGCTTCTGTAAGGGTGCTTCTCTGAGTGATGCCCCACATCCCATGAGCTATGTCTTCTCTGTTCTATTTACTATGCAGATGACATAGAATACTCTTCTGGAAAAAAAAAAAAAGATAGTCTGGTTCTAGAGTCAATGCTTGGCTGAGAAGAGGCAAAGGAAAACTGAGACAACAGAAGTGGTAGCAGCCGAAGCCCGCACCCCAACCCAGTCTGCCTGTTGGAGTGTTGGAGCTGCCCCACCTGGGCCATTCGGTCAACCTCTCCTCATGCTCTGAGGCTTATATCAAGCAGAGCCTGCGGCCAAGCTTCTTTGACTTAAGACTGTAAAATTCTGCATCTTTGGGGCAATCAGTCCCTTCTGCAAACCTCTGCCAGGATGCAGCCTTGTATCACATTGTATGAGAATTGCTTACTTGTTTGAACGGCCTCCCCCCACCCCCCACCCCCATTAAACTAGGCACTACCCAGAGGACAGAGCTATTTTATTCAGGTTTTGTATCCCCAGCGCTAAGTATAATGCCTGGCTTGCAGCCCTTTCATACACTTTTCTGGAATGAGAGGATACATGAATGAAAAAATTTGAATCTGAGAGGACCAACAATCACAATTCAAGAGCGATTATAACCATTCCTTATTTTTTGGTATTCTCTATTCTCTTTTGTGCCTCTGCTTCTAGTTTCTGTTCCCTGACAGCATTGTTTAAAACCACAGCTATTTTATAATGCCCTCAAGTGTGTGTGGGTGAGGACAGCAGGCAGGACACGGTGAGAACTGTGCACGCGCGCCGCCCCAGCACCCCCGCGGCCTCAGCTGGAGTGAGTCTGGCCACTGGAGCTGGCCAGGCTGGCTCACCTGGGGCCATCCGTCTGGAGCAGCAGTTCTGGCTGTCAGCTGGGCTCCTCCGGCCTTCTGTATGTCGTGACTCCCGAGGCCCGAGGGCCCAGGCAGCTTCTTCACTCACACATCAGGGGCCTGGCCCACAGAGGCCGGAACATCAGGGACCGGTTGGGTATCCCTCAGGGTGTGGTGGTCTCAGAGTAGTCAGACTTCTTATTGGACACAAATATAAAATCCCAGTGGGTTTCACTTCTCTGGTAAACACTATTTAATATAAAAATGTGGGGGAAGGAGGGAGAGGTGTGGTGAGCAACATTCCTTCAATTAAAACACCCCCCCCCCACCAAGCCAGTTCCTTCACTATTATCAGGTTTGTCCAGATCATCACCTTACAATGGATCACGTTAAATGTACTGTAACCAAATCTAAGTCTTCTGCACTACCTGGCATCTAAGCAATCCCTTTCCCTCCTTGCTCTCTGAGTGTTTTAGAAGTTAGGAAGAACACAGATTTCTGCAGGTGCTTTCAGAAACAAATTTGCCATTGGTTACGTGCATTTTGTGATGTTTCGAATTGTATGTTTGAAAATAGTGTTCACCTTAAATCAAATTTAGGAGCAATCGGAGAAATCTCCTAAAATCTACATGCTGACAACATCGCATTTTTCTAGTGATTACTTTGGTAGAGCACCTTAGAATCTATGGTTTCAGCAAATGAAGTGTCCAGTGTAAAATGAAACCATCTCATGAAAACATGACTTTAAATGTTACTGTGATTGCTATGTTTAACTAGTAATTTCCCTGCGAACATGCACTGTGAAGTGCTTTACATGCATAAACTAATATAGCCACCAAAATCTCAGGATGTGGTAATATGAAAGCCCCTCAGGGCAACTCTCCACCTGGTACCATTGACCCATCTGTTCCCATTACATAAGGACTTTCCCTTCTGGGAAGTAGACGGAAGGAGCATGCTGTTTGCTATTGCCTACTTCTGAAGCAAGGTATGCCAAGGTCTATGTGCCCTTCCCAAAAGTATCAAGGGAGGAGCCTGCCACATCTGCAAACTCTGCTTAGCACTCTTTTGGGTAGAAATCATACTTAGCTGGCAATTTATGTTTCTATAAAAGAATAGGGAGATGCTTGCCCCTCGGAGTCTTCGGTGAGGGGAGATGGCTGATTAGTTAGCAATTGGGATGAGGTGTCTCTAGAGGAAAAAGAAAGAAACAGGGTCAGAAAAATATGCCTTTCTCTATGGGTATCCCTACAGGGGCTTGACTAGAAGCCAAAACAATCACAGAGTGAACAATGGCAATTCTGAGGCTCATGATCCTTTGGATAATTAATTATAATTGAGTAGTAATTAATAATGATTTGAATAATTGCAGGTTCCTTACCTGCAGGCCGTGGGCTGGAAGCAGTAACACACTGAGCCATAACGGAGCCTGAGGCAAAGGGGAAATTGGTAATGCTTATCCCATCTTTATTAAAATTGTTGGTATTTTGTTCATTATAGATTTTTAACATAATTTTATTTTTCAAAACATGCTATTTATTTATTTATCTATCTTAATTACTGAGTGTTTGTGCACCCTTACATGGGGCTCCTGTGGCAAGTGACTGACTCACCTCTCCTCAGACCAGGTCTTAAGCCCAGAAACAATGGGAGGGTTATCTGGATACTGCTTGGCCTGCCCTAGGCAGGGAAGAGAGGGTGAGCCAAACCCTTGGACTGGTCTCTGATCCTTGGCGTCTTGAAATTTCCAAATCACTGAGATGAGAATAATCAAATTCTAGTCAGGGATGAAAGACAGCCCAAGTCTTTTGTGGACCACTATTACCGCATTTTACAGATGAGAAACAGGGACTCAGTGCATGTGACCGACATGCCTAAGAAGACAAATCTAGAAAGTGGAAAGTGAGGACTTCACTCCGTAGTCTGTGCTCTGAGAGACTGCCCATTCACTGTGTCCCCACAAAAAGGATTAATAATGTATTTTTTCCTCTTAATAGCCAGCTAAAAGTCATGACAAAAATATCTTCTGTTAACTTTTAATAACTTTTTTCCTGGTACAAAAGTAATATATATTCTTTGAAGAGAAATAAGAAAATACACATAAGTGAGAGAAATCAAAATAAATCAAAATCCTACACCAAGAACCACTCCACTGTTAGCGTTTTGTTGCATTTCCAAGTTTTATTTTAATAAAGATAAATTACATGCATACGATTTAAACATAAAATGATGCTACACACGCATGTTTTTACCATGCTCTCCTAACAGTATCCCACGAGCATCTTTTTCTGTCGTTGATTTTTTGCAGTGTAATTTGCAATAGCTTCATAATATGCATTCACTGGTTCATGAATATTTATTGAGGGCCTGCTACTCTCCAGGCAGTGACTAGGCAGGCACTGGAGATGCATCAGTTAACCAAACAGAATTTGTCCCTCTAGGGTTGACATTTAAACAGAGGGAGACCGGGGACGCCTGGGTGGCTCAGTTGGTTAAGCATCTGCCTTCGCTCAGGTCTGATCCCAGGGTCCTGGGATCGAGCCCCGCATCGGGCTCCTTGCTCAGCGGGGAGCCTGCTTCTCTCTCTGCCTGCAGCTCCCCCTGCTTGTGATCTCCCTCTCTCTGTCTGACAAATAAATAAAATCTTTAAAAAAAATTAAATAGAGGAAGACCTTCGAAAAATAAATGAATAAATGTGTGTCAGTTAGGGACGCCTGGGTGGCTCTGTCCGTTAAGCGTCTGCCTTCGGCTCAGGTCATGATCCAGGAGTCCTGGGATCGAGCCCCGCATCCGGCTCCCTGCTTCTCCCTCTGCCTCTCCCCCTGCTTGTGTTCCCTCTCTCGCTGTGTCTCTCTCTGTCAAATAAATAAATAAAATATTTTTTAAAAAATGTGTGTCAACTAATAGGGACACTATTTTGGATGTTGTCAGGGAGTCTTCTGTGATAGGAAGCTGTTTGGGGCTGAACTGCATCCTCCCCCCATTCATATGCTGAAGTCCTAACCCCCACTCCCTCACAATGTGACTATATTTGGAGATAGTGTCTTTAGAGAGGTAGTAAGTTAAAATTAGATCATTAGGGTGAGCCCTAATCCAAATGACTGGTGCCCTTTTAAGAAGAAGAAGTTTGGACACAGACATACAGAGAGGGAAGGTCCTGTGAAGACATGGGGAGAAGACGATCACCTATAAACCAAGGAGAGGGACCCGGAACAGATTTTTCCCACATGGCCCTCAGAGAAAACCAGTCTTGCCACACCGTCGTGGACTTCCAGCCTCTAGAACTGTGAGAAAATTCATTTCTGTTGTTTAAGTCGCCAATCGGGGACTTTGTTACAGCGGCCCTAGCCGACTAACAGGGGCAGAGAGCCGCCTGAGCGTGAGAGGAGGCAAGGGGGAGAGGAAGCAAGGCGGAATGGAAGGAGGTGAGGTCAGGGGAGGAAGCAGGCACCACTCTGTCCTAAAGTAGCCTGCAGGCCTCAAAAAGGACTTCAGAGTGTATTCTGGGAAATAGGAAACCACTGGAGAGCCACTGGACCTGACATATTTTCACAACAGCGTAGCTGTATCGGAAAGGCTGTAACACTCTTACCAATCAGTGAAATGACATAGCAGTGCCAGGTAAAGGTTCGCAGGCAGAGGCCGGGGGGCCCCGAGTCCTAAGCCCGCTGTGTACCTCCTCCATCCCCCTTGGCCCTCCCACTCCCCCATCTGACAAACTGGATAAGCCATCATTTTAAACCAGCCTCAGACGTTTTTCCATGAGTCGTCTTCCACAGGTTGGAAAGGTCCCGCTCATTCAGCGAGACCTGTCTTCCCCCACGTTAAGGCCTTCGGGTGGCTTCCTCTTCCTCCTCTCCCTATCTCTTTTCCCTCTTGCTGGCGCTTACGCACGGGACCCCAATCCTCAGACTCCCTCTACCCCAACTCACCAACTGCCATCTGCCAGCGTTCTGTCTCACTCCCCTCTCCCCGCCTCTCCCTCCCATTCCCTCAGGCCTGCCTTCCCCTAGGGAATGGAGAAGTGGGAGTCTTACCTGAGATCTGCAAGTGAAATTTCAGGGAAGGAGATGATGTCTGACTCCGTTAGTCAGACGGGGGACTGAGGTCATGGCTCCTCTGCCCAGTTTGAAGCCTCACGCCTTCTGTCAGATCAGAGGTAATGGCCACAGGGGCAGTAACTAGCTCAGGGCTGGACCGAACTTTGACCTGTGTGCCCCTCTAGGGAAGTTTTTGTTAGTTTCCAGACTCCTCTTGGGCTCCTTAGGGGTCCTCCCTCTTGGCAGGAACCCTCATCAGTAGCTTCGTTTAACACTGTGCATATGTTTGCTTCCTGCTTAGGGTCAGGACATGTCCTCCCCCGCCGAGGCCAACCTATGCTATCAACCTATACTTAATCTGCTCTAGGCTGCATTTTGACCATTACTCACTTCATGAAAATAAGAGATCAAACTGGTTCTCTTTCTCCAGAGTGATAAACACACAGAATTGGGGGGGGGAAGAGAAATGGATGCCATTAGTTAGGGTCCCAGTTCAGCCCAGACTCTTGGGCTGATCTGTTCACTTGACCACAGATGAGAGTTGACATTATAAAGACAGGCAGCTGGATATTTGCAAGGGCATAAGAAGAGAAACATCAGGAGGGCCACTGGCCTGGGTCCTCACTGTCACAAAGGGCCTCAATGCCTCCAGGTTATACCTATATGTACGGAGAAGCATCGGTGGGTTTGAAGAAGGAAGATGATTTCCCACCTACCTAACTCTGTCTCATTACCGGGCCACATCTATCGTGAATGATGAACCAGTATTTTTAATAAATCCTCTAATAGTTCCTTAATCATCTTGGGAATAGCATAATTACATTGAACTGAATGTGTGTGGGTGCGCATGCATGGGTTGAAATTGTTTACTTCTTAGATACTGACATTTAAAATACACTACAAACGCTGCAACCCTATTTTGGCATGATCTTCTTCTTTTTGTTTTGTGTTGTTTTGGTTTGCTTTAACATGGAAGTGGCCTGTGCCTCTCCCGACCTCTGACAGGCCGTACGAAAACCTGAAACCAAGGCAAGGTGACAACGTCTGGTCATTCAGCACTTGGGCCTCCTCATGTTACTTCTTTACTTAGAAAAATAAAATGTTGTTGCAGAAGATCCAGAGTCGCAAATGTTCTGCCCAGGCCAGCCAGTTTCCGAATTCTTAGATTTTTTGTTTCAATCAGCTGTCAGGGAATTTTCTAGACTAGAAATAGCTAAGCAAGACCAAAACAAAATCTCATGTGTGAATCCACATCCTCCAGGTTGAGGGAGAATCCGATATGCCTCTAGATGAAATGAGAGCAAGGGAGCTGATTTTTACCCTACACGGTCATCTCAAAATCAGATAGAAGGTGAGTGGAAAGTTACGCAGGTTTTGCTGCGTATCTTACCAGATTCTCATGCTTCTTTTCCTGAGCAAAATAGCAAAGCGCCTAGTGCATTCAGTTAAGAACGTTTGTAAAACTATAGTTTAATCTTTGTAACTGCCGTGGCTACCCCAGACACTAACATGCCTCTGTGTTCAGGAGAGAAATGACAGCATAAAACTTGTTAGCAATGCTTATACTTCCTAATAATACTGTTGTCTTGAGTTTGAGGGATCATGACACTGTCTGTATGTAGTTTTAAATTCCCCAGTGATGCCAAATATATTTGTGTCAACAGACACCATTCCAAAATAACGGAGTTCAATTTAGTTAAATACCAGGGGACTGACTCAAATTACTTTGAAGGAAAAACTATATATATCTTTAACTCAGATGGCAAAACATTGAAAACTCAGAAAATCTGTGTTATGAAGAGTTGGAAAGTAGTAAAGTCAGCCATTTCCATAAAGGCTAATAAATTTTGTATCTTCTTTAGTTATATTATTGCAACCCTTTACAATTCCACATGTGAAAATGCTGTTCTTATCAACTCATGATAGCATCTAATTAATTACTCTTTAACACATCATTGTTGTTAGAAATGTAGACATATGCCTTATATAACAGAACTATACAATATAGTGAGATACCAGTAATTGTAGTAATAATAATCACCAGTGTAATATGTAACTCTAACCGAGTACTTAATATGAGCTAGAAGCTTTGCTAGTTAAGCACTTTTATGAATTATTTTATATAAACTTCCCAACATCCTCATGAGATAGGTCATTTGTTAATTCTTATTCTAGTGAATGGCTAAGATTTTTATCGAGAACTTACTGTGTGCCAGGCACTGTACACGTATTAACTCATTCATTCCTCATGACTCTCCACAAAGCAGGTGGTCTGATTGTTCCCATTTTAGGGATGAGGAGACTAAGGTACAGAGTTGAAGCAACCTGCCAAAGGCCACATAGCTGTAAGTGACATAGCCAACACTCAGCTCTGGCTTCAAGCTTAATCTCTTCCTTACTAAACAGCTGCTCAACACAATTTACCTTTTCTTTGAGCCTTTTGTGTGCCAGGCACTGTATCAAATGATCTTCAAGTGTTAATTATTGCTCCTTGAGGAGCTCATTGTTTTCCTGTTTTTCAAATGAGAAAAATAAGCACCGGCCATTTGCTCAGGGTTCAAAACCTGATCGGGCCTGCCTCCCAAGCTCATTCTGTTTCCATTTTGTTGCACAGAAAAAGTTGGTAGGGCTTCTAAAGGTGCATGGTGACTCCAAAGCAAAAGTATATGCCTTGTGGGAGTCTGAGTAATCAGGTCCCGACATAGGAGAAACACTCCGTAAACATAACGTGCTGTAAGTACATTAGACAACAGGAGGGGAGAACTGGATGGCACCCTGTCCACGTGTCACCCTGCACCTTCCAGGGTGTTGGCCAGAGAAACAGAGAGCGAAGAAGGGCACTTAAGGCTGCCATCTCCAGAAACCAGCCCTGGAAGACCTCCAACCGCCGTGTGGCAAGTCCGACTTGTTACGGGCTTGCCCAGGTTGAAGACATAGGGTCTGAATCTATCCTCACCAGTCCCGATTCCACATGGTTTTTAAGTCATTTGTGTAGGCCAGGGGTTTGAAAGGTTCAAGTGACAGGCAAGCAGTTGGAAGCACCAGGGAAACCATTCTTTTTTTTTTTTTTAAAGATTTTATTTCTTTATTTGACAGAGACACAGCGAGAGAGGGAACACAAGCAGGGGGAGTGGGAGAGGGAGAAGCAGGCTTCCCGCTGAGCAGGGAGCACGATGCGGGGCTCGATCCCAGGACACTGGGATCATGACCTGAGCCGAAGGCAGACGCTTAACGACTGAGCCACCCAGGAGCCCCAGCCTTTAATTTTTCATTGTGAGCATATTGTTAGCAAGGTGTATTGTTTCTTTAGATGGTCCAGGGGCCTTGAGTTATAAAAGTGCCCTCAAAGAAAGGTTTTGCATTTGCTTCTGCCACAGCTCTCTGGGACTCCGTCCCATTCAGGACCCACTTTTATACTAATCTCGGGGCTCGGAAGTCTCATCCCATGTGGACACTATAAATTCAGATCTCAGACCTTTACTTGGGGTTTTCATGTCTCAAAGGAGACTCCTTCTCATACACAAAGTGCCCAGGGCATAAGCTTCCTCTGGGCCCTGGATACAGTATGGGTAATGTTCTTTTCACAGAGGGGTCAGCCCTCCCTGGGCTCTGCTCTGAAGCAGGGGTCTTGTTCCAGCTCCCTACCTGGTGTGAGCCCTAGGTCACAGGCTTCATCTTCACGAGGACAGTGCTGGAATGCCAGCCCACGGCCATTAGGACCAATGTCTGTGTACAGTGGCCCCGGGACTTCTTTGTCCTCATCTCATGCACTTGTTGCTCTCATTTTGAGTTCCATCTCTTGTTCTGGCACCTATATGTTTCCTTTCAAAAGCTGTCTATACATTTTTAAGGTTATTGCATTTTACTCAAGAATCCTATGGTTTGGAGTGGGAAGAGTTGCCTCAGCTGAATTTTGAGTCCTCGAGTTGGTGTTTGAGAGAAGAGCACCTCAGACTGTATTATTAGCCCACCTGCCACAGTGCCCTGTGAGGAGAGTCACAAGAGACTAATCATTAACAACAGTTAGAGCATCTAAGTTCTTCCAATTTTTCAACTTTTAAAATAAATTCAAGGCTCAGGGCACCTGGCTGGTTCAGTCAGTGGAGCGTGTAACTCTTGATCACAGGGTCATGAGTACAAGCCCCATGCTGGTTGGAGAGATTACTTAAAATAAATACATTAATTTAAAAAAATAAATTCAAGGCTCTTTCATATATAATAAAATGATCTTCATTTCCTTAAATTCTTCACTGGGTAGAAATGCTCTAAGAATGTCATCCTTTATATATGTTGAGGCTAAGAAGTTTCTCTGAACTGTATTCCCCACCCTCTTAGCGTCATCGAAAGACACCTTCAACACCAAACCATTATCAAATGAATTCTTAAAAAGTAAACACTGTGCTTCATCACAACAAGCAGGAAACTAAATTTGCCTTCTGCATCTTTCCCAAGATTTTTCTTATGATTAATTCCAAAGTGCAGTTTCACCCAGATGAAACATAATCTATAAAGTATGTGGCTGTAGCTGCCCAGTTCCCATAATAGGGAACTGAACTGGGCTTCTTCCCTAGGCGTGAGTCCAGCCCCAAGCTGAGGCAAAGAGCCTGACAGAGGGAAAGTGAAACCTACCTCAGTGGGGCATCCCTCACCTTATGTCGCTGCTCCATGACAGGGGTCACGCTCGCTCCTGAGGTCGCAGGCATTTGCACCCACGTCCTTCTTATTGGTGGAGGAAAACTTAAGGTGGGGATGGGGGGAACACTGGGGCAGACAAGCACAACTCAGGGATAATTGATCAATAGGTTCTGATTTTTATCTACATCAATAAAATGAGTTTTACTCAAATATGTGATACCTGTACAGAGAGTAATGATTAAAAAACCCAAAAAACAAAATTTGTTTCTCGCTCGGTTGAACATCACCAAGATTTCTGTAAGCTCTTTTTATCACCCATCACCTCATTTGTGGCTCATTATTACAAATTTCACAGCAGAAGCTGCTCAGTGCTGAAGGCCCACAGGTGTCCCCTGGGCAAACCTGGGGCATCCAAGTTAGCGTCCACCTGAAGCTTTCCCCTGCCACGAGTTTTCTCTTTGCAACCATGATCTCCATTCAGTGCTTCTCTCCAAACTTTCTCTTAGCTCAGGTGCTGGGTCTAACCCTCTCCTGATCGCTCCATGTCCCTGCTCCACCACTGCTAGAATTCCCACACATATCACTGCCCTACCACCGTAAATCTTCCCCCTGTTCTTCCTGAAATGAGCCCACATGGGTTTTCACACGAGCCAACTGCGCATTTGTCACTTCGGCTTCTGTGGACCATTGGCCACAACGTTCTGAGTCATAACGGATGAACCAGTGTGATTCACGCAGGAATGGTAGAAATGACTGGGACAAATCTTCGGAAAGACAAACATTACTTGGTACCTCGCCTGTGATGGAAAACTATTCCGACATAGAAAAGGCATCTGAATTTATGAGGTTGGCGTGGCTACAGTGTAACTACTAATAGATGGGATTTTTCTCACAGTGTGGAAACAGCTTTATTGCATGAGAGCCCTTGAAATTTATTGCTTCCTATGGCTATAAACACTGCAAAGAGCATATTATGCTCTGACTGGCTGACTTGGATTTGTGATTTATTGGATCAGAAATGGGTGCTCTAACCATCGCCTTTTAATTTATGGTTGTAATTGGCTGGACCGTAAATTAAAAAACATAACTAGAGAGCACGTAGGAAATGGAGCTGCTTCCCTAGAGTTTCTAATTTGCTTATTATTTCAGCCCCAAACACTGCTTGAGTTTTGATTTTGGCCCTATAACTTTGTAAAAGTTATATGGACGAGTCAAAAGGGCTAAGTAGGTAATTAAACGGCTGTGAAGGCTCTTCACATGGCTTCAGCCTGAGGAGAAGGACCTGTCCAGGGTCACACTTCCGTGGGTGAAGAGCAGGAAAGAGCAAGGAGTGGAAAGGGAAGGGGCTGTGAGCAACAAGTCTCTGGTACAAAGAGGAACGGAGCTTTGCTGGTGACAGAAGATAGGCAGAGAGGAGAGAGGCCAGGCCTCCAGCTTTGCCCCGTGCCCGGACACAGGAACGGTGGTGCAGCATCGGCCCAAAGAGCACACGAGAAAGGCATATCTGCCAGGTCATGGCGCTGAGGTGTGGCTGGTGTGTAATGTTGTGAGGGATGGTCTGGGGTCATCTGAGGATCCCAGAGGAGAGCAACTGAACTTGGCAGGAAAGTCACTCTGAGCGGGATTATTGATTTCTTTGCAATAGTTAGCAGATATACCAGATCTGGTTTTACATCTACCCCCACCCCCCCCGCCCTTCTTTTTTCCTTTCAATCAAAGGATTGGTTGAAGCTGAGACAATGACTTATGGGAATAGGTGGGAAATTCTGAGTTGGTGCTCATGGGTCCTTATTCAGAAAACTCATAAAAATCCCTAGTAGACACAAGGTCAAAACATGAGAGGCAGTAACAAAGACAGAAGCTGAAAAATGGGGAGGAGGTCAAAAGAGAAGACACTGAAGGCCCTTCAAATGATATTTCTCCCAGCATTTGAACTTTTTAAAATCTCACTATCCTCAGGTAATCCTCAAAAAACATAATTTGTTTTCTACTTAATGGCTGACAAAGGGCTATCAATTCCCCATATAGGCCATGTGATAGTTAATTTTATGTGTCAACACGACGGGGCTAAAGGATGCCCAGGTAGCTGGTAAAGCATTATTTCTGGGTGTTGCCCACAAGGGCATCTCAGGAGATCAGTATCTGATTCAGTAGACTGGGTAAAGGAGATCCACCCTCACCGGTGTGGGTGGGCAGCATCCAATCCGCTGAGGGACTGAGTGGAACAGAAAAGGTGAAGGAAAGACAAATTCTTGGCCTTCTCTTTTTGAGCTGGGAAGTCCACCTGCCCTTGGACATCAGAGCTCTTGGTTCTCAGGCCTTTGGACTCCAGGACTTACAGTAGGCCCACCCCTACCCACCACACACAGTTCACAGGCCTTCAGACAGACTGAATTATACCACTGGTTTTCCTGGTTCTCTGGCCTGCAGAGGGCAGATCGTGGGACTTCTCAACCTCCACAGTCACAAGAGCCAATTCCTATAACTCCTAAAATTCCTACAATGTATATACTATGATATACACACATACAATGTGTATATATTATGATATAAACACACACATTATATCCTATTGGTTCTGTTTCTCTGGAGAACCCTAATACGGGCCATTTCTTCACACTAACATCTTCTACTACAGGGAGAATATAAACCACACTTAAAAGAATAATCAGTCTTCTTCTATTTCTTTTCCTTCCTTCCTCTTCTCTTCCTAAAGAATTCCGTCTTAAAGCCATGAAGTTGAGCAAAACAAGGTATGTGTCTGTGATGGTAGGAGTCCGAGTGGGGAGCTGCAATGGTCTAGGGTGGGGTCCTAGAGTCTGGGCAGAAAGCGCAGGCACCCCACCAGAGGGGCAGCCTGGCACAAACGTCAGAGCCACAGTGGAGAGTCGAGCCTGTCGCAGGGAGAGGTGGCCTGGTACAGTGGGGGTGAAGATCTGAGCCTGAGTACGGTGAGGAGGTAGGGTTACCAGATTTAAAAAAAAAAAAAAAAAAAGCTAACAAAGCAAAACATGACACCCAGTTAAGTTTGACCTGACTTTTGGATAAACAATGAATATTTTTTTTTTTTTTAGTATAAATGTGTCTCAAATCCTGCATGAATTATTTGTAGTTTATCTGAAATTCAAACTTAACTGGACATCCTACATTTTATCTGGCAACATTGTGAGGAGGACATCAACACAGAGGGTGGCCTGGAGTGGGGTGTGTTAGCTCATGTGGGGGTGAGGGGGGCATCCACAAGGAAGGTGGAAAGTGGCCCAAAATGGGGGGCTCAGAGCTGGAGCCGAGAAAGGAGGGCCTTGGCATGGGAGATGGGGCGGCAGAGGGGCCGTGAGATTCCTGGGGCTGCTGTAACAAATGCCCACAAATCTGGTAGCTTAAAAGGAGAGAAATCTATTCTCTCACAGACCCAAAGGGCCGAAGTCCGAAAACAAGATGTCTGCAGGGCACTGCCACCTTCAAAAGCTCGAGGGGAGAATCCTTCCTTGCCTCTTCCAGCTTCAGGTGGCTATCGGCATCTCCTGGCTTGCGGCTGCAGAACTCCAATCTCCGCCTCTGTCTCTCGGTGGCCTTCCCCTCTTCTCCCTGTGTGTCTCTCCCCTCTGTGTGTGTCTTTTATAAAGACAGTGATCATTGGATTTAGGGCTTACTCATAATCCAAGATGATCTCATCTACAGAGCCCCTTTTTCCAGATAAAGTCACATTCACAGTTTCCAGGGCTTAAGATGTGGACAAATCTTTTGGGGGGTGGTCCACCATTCAACCCAGGACAGTAACATATAGGGAACTGATCAAATAAGCAAATATTTTAAAGATCATGCAAGCCTGGCTTTTCCTACAGGAGAACAGTATGAAAAGACATTGAATTGGAATTAGGTGGATCAGTGTTAACTGATGTTTTTATAGGTAAGGAAAGAAATAATTCTAGATGTAAATGTCTGCCTGTGTGTGTGTTTGTGTGTTTATGCTGTGTATTGGCCAGTGACATGTCAATAGCAAAGAGTACATCCAGTGCCCAGATCTTGGCTTTTAAATATCATTTCCCACTAAAGGGAATCAGATTTCCTTGGAGAAATAGTTGATTCCAGGGTTGGTACAAGGGAAGTACAAAGAAAGCCTATGATATTTTGCTATACCAGAAAACAAAAAGGTACTCAAAGAATAAAGGGGATGCGCCAAAGGACACGAAAGCCAGCTGAACAGGGTCCCCAGCTGCCAAATCAAGGACAATTTGAGCATTAACATAAATGATGATATCAGTGGACTATAATCCAATGAATACAACAAGAATCTACAAGTCCACACCAATGTACAAGGATGAATAAATAAACGGAAAGTTTAATAAGAAATGGGATCTTTTCATACTTTAAAGGACAATCCCACAAAATATTTACCAGTTACAAAGGGGAAAAGAGTAAATTTACAACGCAGAAGTCTGGCAGATACTACTTAATCAAATGATCCAAGTGAACGTCAGCAGTAACGAGACAAAGTTAAATCCTGCACCACCTGGGAGGATGTGAAGAGAACTCAGCATCAGTCCTGGGTCCTTCTTGCCAAAAATCCAGGATAAACCTGAGTTTAATCGTGAGGAGACATCAATCAAACCCAAATTCAGGGTCATTCTACAAAATAATGGGCTGTATTTTTCTAGAGTATCAAGTCCAGGAGATCAAGAAAAGACTGAACCCATGTTCCAGTGTGTAGCCACTAAAAAGACACAGCAACCCAAGGTAATACCTGATTCTGAATTGGATGCTTCTGTTATGATGGAGACACTGGTAGAGTTGGGCAGAGTTGAATGAGCACTAAGTGTTATTAAGTGGTAGTGGTGTAGAAGTGTTAATTTCTGGATTCGGGTTGTTATTTTACAGTCACGTAGGAGAATGTTCTTAGGAAACCACACACAGAAATATTTAAGGGTGATGTAGTATCAGCTTGATAACTTACTCTCAAATGATTAGGGAAAATAAAATTCTTTGAACTGTACTTCCAACATCTTTTTTTGTACTTCCAACTTTCCTGTAATTGTTAGTGTAAATCTGTTATTATTGCAAAATTTCAAAAATGAAAAAGTACAGTTGGACAGGCCAAGAATTATGTTCATATATGCCCACTGTAGCATTATTTATAATACCAGAAAACTAAAAACAATGAAAAGGTGTAACAATCTATACAGGATGATCTCAACTGTGTTTAAAAAATAGAAAAAAAGAGAGGCACATGGGTGGCTCAGCTGGTTAAGTGTCTGACTCTTGGTTTCGGCTCAGGTCATGATCTCAAGGCCATGAGATTGAGCCCCACATGGGGCTCTGGCTTAGTGTGGAGTCTGCTTGAGATCTTCTCCTCCCCTTCTCCCCCTCCCCTACTTGCGCATGTGCTCTCTCTCTCAAATAAAGAAAATCTTTTTTTAAAAAGTATTTGAAAAATAAAAAAAGAGGGGTGCCTGGGTGGCTCAGTCGCTAAGCATCTGCCTTTGGCTCACGTCATGGTCCCAGGGTCCTGGGATCGAGCCCCGCATGGGGCTCCCTGCTCCGCGGGAAGCCTGCCTCTCCCTCTTCCACTCCCCCTGCTTGTGTTCCCTCTCTCGCTGTGTCTCTGTCAAATAAATAAAATCTTTAAAAAAATAATAAAAATAAAAACAAAAAAATAAAAAAGAGAAAAAGAGAAAAACGTGAAAATGTTAAGATTATGTGTATCTATATGGAAGGATTATGGCTCCCCCCCCCTTTTTTTGCAAGCGCACATATAATAATACAGAAAGAATGGTAAGGTTCACTAGGACCAGACACTTGAATTTAATCATAAGCTAAGCAGAAGTGCGGAAAGTGACTAGATGAAAGAATCTGAGATAAATAGTACAATTTAACAATACAGTGAAATTGCATCATGTATGATTTTAATTTCTGACAAGTCGACTATGCTCACTCAAATTGTATTTTTCACACAACCTAGGCCTCAAAAGCAAGCCAACAGCTTCATCTGTTGCCTAACCATAGAAACGGTGACAGACTCCTGGAAGAAAGGCTGGCTGCCCTGGATTATTAAGAAGCGGTAGGGAATATATTAATGCTGACTATTACCATACCCTGGGCAATTAATGGGATTTTCCAGGGTAATTGTCACAGAGCAGACAAAATTTTATTTGGCATGCTGTGTAAGAGCTTAAGCTTTGTTTAAACACTGACTTTAGTCTTGATTTTAGTGTAGATTTTAACATTTACTTTAATTCCTTCTGGGGATCTTAACTAAATAGACTGAATTTGTTTTTAACTTGAGATACAATTCACATAGCATAAAATGCACCCTTTTAGGGTATAAATTTGGTTTTAATGATGAGTTTAACATGGCACAAGAGATCTACAGAGCAAAGAGAAATCGCCTTTTAAGTCTTTCCACAGATTTTCTTTTTTTTTAAATTTTATTTATTTATTTGACAGAGAGAGACACAACAAGAGAGGGATCACAAGCAGGGGGAGTGGGAGAGGGAGAAGCAGGCTTCCCGCTGAGCAGGGAGCCTGAGGCAGGGCTCGATCCCAGGACCCTGAGATCATGACCTGAGCTGAAGGCAGACGCTTAACAACTGAGCCACCCAGGTGCCCCTCTTTCCACAGATTTTCTTAAAGAAAAGTAAATTCAGATTTTTAAAAAAATATATTTTATTTATTCATTTGAGACACAGAGATACAGAGAGAGAGAGAGTGAGCATGAGCAGGGGGGAGAGGCAGAGGCAGAGGGAGAAGCAGGCTCCCCGCTGAGCCAGGAGCCTGATGCGGGACTCGATCCCAGGACCCTAGGATCATGACCTGAGCCGAAGGCAGACACTTAACCATCTGAGCCACCCAGGCGTCCCTAAATTCAGATTTTAACATTTGGAAAGGAAAGTGATCAGACCAAGTCAGTGGGGAAAGGTCTGACTGGCCCCTTCATTAACATGGTAGGGACTCCTCTGAGCCTGGTGACTCCAAGGCACAGTAGAAGTACACAAACTTCATCCCTAGTGCCCCCACCCCCCACCCCTCCACTCTCTCTTTTTCTCCTTCCCTCTCTCTTTGGTACTTAGAACCCCTCACTGACTTCCCTTTTGCCCTGCCTCTGGACAAACTCTCTTTCCCCAGTCAGAATCTGCCTTGGGGTGAGGAGGAAAGGGTGAAGTCACGGGTAGGGCTGGATTGTCATCTTGTCAGTGGAGGTGTTCTCCAACCATCAGCACTGACTGGGCGGTCACCGTGTCCGAGGCACAGTCCTGGACCTGTGGGGATTCAGGCTACCATTCCTCGGAAGCACGGCCCCGCCCACCTGCCCACGCTGCCCAGCCACTTCATCGTCTCCCCACTGCCAGAGGCAGCCTGGTGTCCAGAAGGGGCAGCACGCTGGGGGGGCAGGTAGGACTGGCTGGAACTCTGCTTTACAGGTTGCCATGTGTGAGATCCTGGCCAATGGTGTGATCTCACTAAGCCTCCCTTTCTTCCTGGTAATACGGTTGTAAGAGGATTCTGAGCTGTATTTCAGCTTCCTAAGGATGTTGTGAACATTTTTTGAAGGACCTTTAATGTTTCTTCTCTTTTGTATTAGTCTCCTGTTGCTGCTGAAACAAATTACTACGAGCTTAGTGGCCTAAAACAGCACAACTTTGTTATCCTACAGTTCTGAAAGTCAGAAGTCTAATATGGGTCTCACAACAACCAAGGTGTTGGCAAGGCTGTATTCCTTCTGGAGGCTCTAGGAAACGATCCAATTCCTTGCCTCCCATCCCTCCAAGCTCTGCTTCCACGGTCACATGGCTTTCTTTGACCCTCTTGCCCCCCTGTTGTGTATAAGGACCCTTGTGATCGCATTGGGTACACCCTGATAATCTAGGAAAATCTCTTCATCTCAAGATCCTCAACCTATTCATATATGCAAAGCTCCATCTGCCATGTAAGGTGACATATTCACAGAATCGGGGACCAGAACATGGCCATCTTGGGGTGGTATTATTCTGCCTACCACACTTGCCCTTCCCTCCCACATTTCCAAACCCCCATGTGTTCCCCAACCAGGCCCAAGCCTCCCTTTCCAGCTTGAGTCCTCTTAGTTCGCCTACTCATGCCTTCGCACTTCCAGCCATCACCTTCTCTCTCTCGTCCAGTCCAAATCCTACCCAATCCACGAGTCCCTCTAATCATGAGTGCTTTGGCAACGCCGTCCCAGTCTATCCAACTTACGAATATCACTTTCCAAATCCCATTTCATGGAGTAGCTGCATCATTCCTTTGGCAAACCCTCTGTCTTCTTGTCATGTATTTGTGGCTCATAGGTGCTGCAAAAATGTTGAATGATTAAATGAATCTCCACCACAAGACCCACAAGCACATTGAGAGCCATGTCTTTTTTTTTTCAGCTTTATTGAGATATAATTACATATACCATTGTGTTAGTTTAAGGTGAACAATGGTATAATATGATATAGGTATATATATTGCAGAATGATCTCTATAATAAGGTTAATTAATACATCCATCACCTCCCATAATTATCATTAGTGTGCATGTGTGTGAGAATATTTAAGACCTGCTCTTTTAGCAATTTTCAAGTATACAATACAGTATTACCTATAATCACTATGTCATACGTTAGATCCCCAGAATTTATTCATCTTATGACTGGAAATTTGTATTCTCTGATGAGCATCTCCCCATTCCTCCCTCCCAACCCCCAGCCCTTGGCAACCACCAATCTATTTTTAAGAGTCATGTCTTATGCTACTCTCCAATCCAGCACTGGAGAGTGGTTGAGGGGAGATATATGGCAACGATGAAAGGATGAAGAATGTCCAGGAGCCTCAGGGAGGGAGAGTTCTCAGAATCCTCTGTTTCTTTAGTTTGGAGCAACACCAACTTACCCCTTGCAGAAACATACTTAAGGCATATCTCTCTTCTCTTTTGGTTGGTGTCAATGACGACCTTTAGTAACAATTTTGCTTCAACCCTTCCTACCCAAATTCTTATGCTCTCTGGACTTGATACCCATGCATATAGCCAGTAGAAGCTCTTACAGGGATACTTGTAGCACCTCTGAGAAGTGCTCTGGAGGGTAGGGTAGAAGGGAGAAGTGACAAGACTCCTTAAACCCCCTCAATCTACAGCAGGATGACATTCTTCAGAATGTGTGGCTTTCCTTAGTTTGCACATTGCTAGTATACCATTTACTGACCAACTTATTTTTTAATTTTTTCAAGGGTTTTGGAGAGGGAGCTTAGTGATCCTGCATCTGTTATTCTATCTCACCCCTGAAAGATATATCACTATTTCATGTGTAATTCAGTTTTTTTCTAGATAATGATGACCACTTTCTATAAGGAAATGTTTTTACTTTGCTATTCCTATTTTGAAAAATATCTTTACCAGAGATTTTTCATCAGCAGCTGATAGCATTTATTGGGCAATTCTTCCAGTCAAGGAAAGGGATAAGGAAATTTCTGGGTTACTTTTGGCCTTATGATTCTAAGTACAAGCCTTAAGTTCGCATCAACATACACATCACAAAATGCTACTTGTTGTCTCACATTTTTGACAGATGAGTTGAAATCTTTTTAACATAATTCAGCAAACATTTAATATAGGAACTTGGCTGGGCTTTTGTGGAATAAATAGATGAATAAGAGACAGTCTTGGCCATCCAAGGAAGATAAGACACGGACACAGATAACTTGTACATGAACTATTTCAGGCATCCCTTCTGACTCACCACTGTTGGTGCACTGGGCCTTCGACCAAGAAAAATTAAATCCAAGATTTAAGGGAGGGAAAAAAAGTCCTTTCAACTTACTGGGAAAACAACCAAAACTATGGATTTCTCAGGTTTTAAATAACATTACAAAGAATCTTTACCAATTGTAACTTTGCTTTTCTGGCAATAAAAAAATATTTTCTGTATTTATAGTTACAATGCTGTTTCCATGACTGTTTTACGGCTGGGCACTGATGCGGAGTTTTGCTTGTGTTCAACTGTGGGGGATGACTGTAATGCTCCCCCCTCCCTTTAAGGAAAAAAAAAATCAGGAAGGAACTGAAATACAAGGCTTTTCCTCCCATTTTACATTCAAACATGTCTTACAGGAAATGAACAAATAGTGATTCTCAAATATAACATTGTGCTTCTATGTGCTGTAGCACAAAGCGAGCTTTACAGGAATTTCGTGTGTTCCGGAAGTTGAGTTTTTAAGGACAAATGTGGAACTTGGATTGTCACTTCCTGTAGTGCAGAAATGCCAAATTCTTGAGCCCAAACATTCTAAGATCTTCAAAATCTCATCCCAACTCACTTCCAGCCTCCTGTGTGTGTCCTCCTTACTCCAGGAACCCCACAATGTTCTCATTCAAAAATAAAAACTAAAAATTACTTAATAGCTTTGAACTAAATCTTGAACAGAGCTTTTCAAAAAGGGCAAGAAGTTCTTTCATAACCAAAGAAGTACATTCATACCTTTAAATACTTTCACTAATAAGAACAAAAGAGATGGAAATTCTAGCCAACGTAGGAAACAGTTAACCAGATAGAGTTGTCCCACGGGCCACAAGTAATTATTTCTAAAAAACAATGGAAAAAGGAAAAAAAGCATTAAAAAGCTAGAATTACCTTGAAAAGTGAATATAACCTACAAGAAGAAAATCAAAACAATTTTAATGGGAGATTTAAAAAATGACATATTAAAGCATGTCATACTCCTATAAGTTATCCTCAAATGTAATACAAATTTTTACTTGTTCAGTACAAATACCAGTAAAAATTCCAAAGTGGTTTTTTTAAATTAGAAAAATGAAGTAAAGTTTATTGAGAAAAAATAGATAAGAACTAAAACACATTTTGAAAAAAGAAGGAATAATGCAGTAGGCCTAGTTCTACCTGATATTAAATTATATAAAATCTGGGGTGCCTGGGTGGCTCAGTCAGTTGAGCATCTGCCTTCAGCTCAGGTCATGATCCCAGGGTCCTGGGATGGAGCCCTGCATCAGGCTCCCTGCTTGGCAGGAAGCCTGCTTCTCCCTCTCCCTCTCCCACTCCCCCTGCTGTGTGCTTGCACTCTCTGTCAAATAAATGAATAAAATCTTTATAAAAAATAAAAAAATATAAAATCTGCAATAATTAAAACAGAATGCTATTAGAAGGTGATGAGAGAAGTAAATTAATAGAACAGAACAAATAGCTCAGAAATAAATCCTATCATATATAATACTTTAGGGGATGATAATGAGAAAATAAAGGATTTTTCAATAAATGGTGTTGAGAAAATCTTAGCTCTTTAAGAAGAAATTCCTCATCTCATGCTTTATAATCAAATGTGTTCCAAGTGGAATTTAAAAACTAAAGATTCAGGGACACCTGAGCTGTTAAGTGCCCGACTCTTGATCTCAGCTCAGGTCTTGATCTCAGAGTTATGAGTTCAAGTCCAAGTTGCGCTCCACGCTGGAGTGGAGCCTACTTATAAATACATACATACATACATACTAAAGATTCAAATAAAATAGCAAAGTCTTCAGACAAAGTGGACAAAGTGAGTTTTTAATCCAACATCAGAAAGGAGGATTCTTTAAGGTCAGAAGTAGGAAGAGGAATCAAAAGAGGAATGAAGTAATATTTGATCACTTTGCCAACTAAATATAAGCAGGTTGTTACCCATGTCTGGTCAAGTGGTATAGCAGCCTCAAGCTCTGATAAAATGTCCCCTCCCTGCTGCCGTCCCCACACCCATTACAAACACAGAGCAATAATAAATAGGATATAAAAAGGGAAAATGAAAATTATAAAATTGGGTTCATAAAGCATAAAAATAAATACCTCCGTGGAATAGAAACAAAAAAGTACCAGCGTGAAGACAACAGAATTGCAGCTGGTTACCTCCTGGCCCTCCAACCCTGCGCCCAAGGCTTCAGCTCCCGAAGGTTCATGAAGACTAACAGTGTACAGACTCAAACAGATCTTTGAGGACACAGACCAGGGCTGGCGCTCCCTCTTGTCATATGAGACTAAAAAAAATTTTGCTCACCCATTGCTTAGAGCTACAGGTTCATAGGAAGCTACCAATGTTGGAAGTAGGAATTCAGACAAACCTGATGCTGAGAAGGAATTGGTGACACGTACAATATCAAAGTTAAGTCAGTAATATCAAAATACTACTCTGTACCCAGTTCTGAACGGGGGGCCCCAGGATATTAGGGGGCGAAAGCAATTTAGTCAGACAGGAATAGGTGAGCATGGAGAGAAAGAGAGGGAGAAGAAATAAAAGATGAAACATTTTTTTTTTATTAAAAATGAGCCTCCTGCAAAATAAAATTCCAAAACCATATTAAAATATCTAACATAAGAAAGTATGATTCCCACTTCCCCTCTCTAGATAAAATTAATTTTATGGAATTATTTGACAAGGAATTGAAAATAAATGCGCTGCTCATCAAAGAGATATATGAAGATAATCTTTCTATTAAAAAAAGAACACAAAAAGGGGTGCCTGGGTGACTCAGTCAGTTAAGCGTCTGCCTTCAGCTCAGGTCATGATCTCAGGGTCCTGGGATCGAGCCCCACACCGGGCTCCCTGCTCAGCGGGGAGCCCGCTTCTCCCTCTCCCTCTGCCTGCCTCTCCCCTTGCTTGTGCTCTCTCTCTGTCAAATAAAGAAATAAAATCTTTAGAAAAAACAAAAAGAACACAAAAGTATGAAGCAAAAAAAAAAACAACCCACTAATGAAACAAGAAACAAATGGATCTGAAAGAGAAATAGAAACATAAAATACAGACATTAAAATTAAAAAATCAATTGAAAGAATGAACATTAGGCTGGAAAGTTTCAAAGAGAGAATTACTGAACTGGAAAGGAAGAATTCACTCAGTTCCTGGCCAAAGAAAAGAAAAATAGTAGAGAACAGTTAAGGGGTATTAAGGACATACTGCAAGGATTCCAGAAGAAGAAAATGAAGAGAAAGAGCCAAAATCCTCATATTGAAAGTATATTGTACATACCAAAAAAGTTAAAAAATCAAATCACTGCAGGGTGAGTTCAAAACTTCAAGAATAACGAGAAAATCTTAAGGGCTATCATAGATAAAAGACAGATAATGTGCAATTAGGCAACAGTCAGTTCCTATCAGATGACACAAAAAAGCCAGTGAAGTAATATCTTCAAGGAACTGAGGGAAAATAGATGTCTACACTGCTAAACTCTTGCCATGTGTATACAAAAAATGAAACCATTTTCAAATAGTAAAGCATAAGACCACGAATTTAGCCACTTGCAGATTGGGGCTTATATCCAGTATGGCATTGGCATGAGCAAAGAGACTGCTTATGGTTCGTGTCTGTTCTGGTTGATTACTACCCATGCTATACTAGGATGTAATGTCTTTAGTATCACCCCTGAACACTCCCTTACTGGTTAGTAAATATCTTTGCCCCAAACACTCAGGTGTGCTCCTGCCATCTTAACCTTTCCTTGGGACCCTGCCCAGATTGATCCATAATTTTACAACTAAAGAGTTAATGGCTGTCACAGTAGGGGATCTCCCAAGATCCTGCTTCTGCCCTGTGGGAAGAGCTCATTCTGACTGGTCAACTCATTTTGACTGCAGGATCTTGGTTGTTAAATATTTTGGATAATACCTTTGCAACAGGTCCTCTATAAAAGCTATTAAAGCATATGCTTTGCCAAGAGGAAAAGTGTCCCAGGTAGAAGATCTGTCAACAGAAAATAGATTTTAGCAAATGCACCGATAACTTAAGACACAATTTATTTACCAATTGATTGTAAAAAAGATTAGGTTGTGTTAAAGAAGTAATAGGGGAAAAAGAAGGATAGTAAATAGTTCCTGCAGGGAGAGCTTTACAAAATATCCATTATTTATTGGAACCCTTGTGACTGTTGGTGGGAATGTAAAATGGTGTAGCCGCTGTTAAAAACATTATGCCAGTTTCTCAAAAAATTAAAAATAGAATTACCATATGATCCAGCAATCCCATTTCTTGGTGTATATCCAAAAGAACTGAAGCAAGATCTTGAAGAGATATTTGCACACCCATGTTCATAGCAGCATTATTCACAAGAGCCAAGAAGTGGAAGCAACCCAAATGTCCGTCCATCCATGAATGAATGGCTAAATGAAATGTTGTATATATTTCCACATGGAATGATACTCAGCCTTAGAAAAGAAGAAAATCCTGGGATGCCTGGGTGACTCAGTCTGTTAAGCATCTGACTCTTGATTTCTGCTCAGGTTGTGACCTCAAGGTTGTGAGATCGAGCCGCACGTTGGGCTCCATGACATGCTTAGGATTCTCTCTCTCTCCCGCTGCCCCTCCTTGCCGCCCCCTAAAAAAAAAAAAAGAAAAGGAAATCCTGTCATGTGCTATAACACGGATCAACTCTGTGGACATTATGCTAAGTGAGATAAGCCAATCACAAAAGACAAATATTATATGATTCCACTTATATGAGATTAAGATCCCATTTTTATGAGTCAAACTCATAAAAACAGAAAGGGGAATGGTGGTTGCCAGGGCCTGGAGGGAAGGGGGAAATGGGAAGTTGTTATTTAATAGAGCTTCAGTTTTGCAAGATGAAAAAGTTCTGGAGATCCATCACACAACAAAGTGAATATACTTAACACTACTGAACTCAGTACTTAAAAATGTTTAAGATGGTAAATTTTATATGTTTTTTACCACAATAAAAAAAATAACCAAGCAATTCTAACATAGTATCTCTGTGGGGCCAGGCAGAGTGCAGGGAGGGTAGGCAGTGGGTATTTTTAAAATCTTCCCAGCTGGGGCCCCTGGGTGGCTCAGTTGGTTGGGCGACTGCCTTTGGCTCAGGTCATGATCCTAGAGTCCCAGGATCGAGTCCCGAATCGGGCTCCCAGCTCAGCAGGGAGTCGGCTTCTCCCTCTGACCTCCCTGCTCTCATGCGTGCTCTCTCTCTCTCTCAAATAAATTAATAAATCTTTAAAAAAAAAAACACCTTCCCTGGTGATTTTTAATGTGATGCTAAGGTGAAAACCACTGAATTATACCTAAAACAAAACCATATGAAATTTGAAAGATAAAAAGAGAACAGGAGAGTGGGGAGATAAAAGACAAATAGAGAAAAAGAGGAAATACTATTTTTAAAAGCCAGTACAGTAGTTATCGTATTAAACAAAACAGAACATGGAGCAAAAACCTTAGGTAACTTGGGATGCCACATCAGGATCAAGGGGGAGAATCACCGACCATCATGAGTGGTACGTGCCCATGGTTACTACATATGCCAAGCAGAAACTGACAGAATGATAGGAGACAGTTACAAATTTTAAATCATAGTGGGAAATGTTCAACACCTTCTTCAGAAACTATTAGGTGAAGAAGACAAAAAATTTTAGCAAGGGTAAAGAATATTTAGAAAGTACAACTAACGAGCTTTATCAAGTTGGGTTAGAGAGAATCCTGCAAGTGGTAAACCGAGACTGTTTCTTCTTTTCCCAAATAGTTGAAACCATTATAAAAACTGACAACATACAAGGTCACAGAGTACGTCTCAACAAATTTCCAAAAATCAGTATCATACAGGTTACATATATTTGTTTGTAATTTTTTATTCTTGAAACATTTTTGAAGTTACAGCAAAATATTATTTAAGTTGGGTGTAGGTTCATGAGTGTTTACTGTATTATTCTCTATATGTTTCCAACATATGAATAAAATATCTTAAAAAATTCAAACCACTAGAAAAGTATGTTTCCAACAAATATAACAGCAGGTTAATAACACTATATAAAAAGCTCACAAAAAGATAAGAAAAGCTCTAAAGAGTTCATATTTAAATGCACAAAAGACATTGAATAACATTCAACATGAAGAAAAAACAAGTACCTAAGACATGGAAGAATGTTCATTCTGCATAGAGTCAAGGAAATAGAAATTAAGATTGTGAAATGCCGTGCTAACCAATTTAAGATTTAAAAAACTTATTGTACCTACTGTTGGAAAGGTGGCAGTCTAACTTGGTTAAAACATTTTGGAAAACAATTTAATAATATGCAACATGAGGGGTGCTTGGATGGCTCAGTTGGTTAAGCATTGGATTCTTGATTTCAGCTCAGGTCATGATCTCAGGGGCTCGATCTCAAGCCCCGTGCCTGCTCTGTGCTCAGCAGGGAGTCTGCTTGAGATTGTCTCTCCCTCTCCCTCTGCCCCTCCTCCCTTGCATACATGTGCTCTCTCTCTCTCTTAAATAAATACATCTTTAAAAAAAAAATAATATGCAACAAGAGCTGTAAAATTTTCCATTTTTAAAAAAGATTTACTTATTTATTTGAGAGATAAAGAGAGAGAGAGAGAGAGCGCGCATGCAAGTGGGGGGAGGGGCAGAGTAAGAGAATCTTCAAGCCGACTCCCAGCTGAGTGCAAAGCTCATGATGAGATCATGACCTGAGCTGAAACCAAGAGTTTAGCACCTAACTGAATGAGCCACCCAGGCACCCCTTCAATGTTTTTTTTGACTCCATAATTCCATTTCTGAGGATCTGACATATGGACATGATCCTAAATATATTAAAAACTTTATGTACAATGATGTTCAGAGCCATGTTATTTATAAGAATTAGAAACAAATTAAATAAACAAATATCAGGAAAGTAATCCCACAAATTATGACATATCCTCTAGAAATATTTTGTAGCCTCTACAATTTTGCCCACAAAGGTGAGGTAATACTAGAGGAAATGCTTACAACAGCATGTCAAGTGAAAAGACCATATTCAAAACTACTCATTATGATTATTAATATTTGTAAGAAAAAAGCTTGGCGGAAACTACATCACTATGTTAAACCTGATTATTCTTTTGGACAATGGGTCACCTTTTTTCTATTATTCTTATTTTCCTATTGTTCTTTGTGTTTATATTACTTTAATAAAAACCTTTATACAAGCTACTTTAATGTCTGCATTTTTCCTTGATTGGCAGATTGCTAAATATAATATAAACTGTGCACTTTCTCCCCTTGGGAGGCGTCCACTAGAACCTTAACCAAACAGAGGCTCCTTCTTTGGTCTCACAGTTTTCTTGTGTTAGTAGAGCACATTGAGGCCCTGGCCTGGAAGGAGACTCAGCTGCTCAACTGGGTGCTTGTGACCGCCAGAGCCTCAACCCTCGATTTGCAATGGAGATAATCTCCCTGCTTCTGAACTGGGATAGAAGAGGGGAGACAGATTTGCAAATGCTCTCAGGTGGAAGACAGGGAATCTTTAAACTCATACTGTACAGACAAGCTCCTCTGTGATGAACTGTGAAAGTTAAATAGTTCAAATAATATAGAACAAAGCAGCAAGTGGAACGATTCTGAAAGGATTTTAATTACTACGAGACGGACACCTGGGTGGCTCAGTCGGTTAAGCGTCTGCCTTCAGCTCAGGTCATGATCCCAGGGTCCTGGGATGGAGCCCTGAGTTGGGCTCCCTGCACAATGGGGAGTCTGCTTCTCCCCCGTACCCACCATGCTCATGTTCTCTAATGAATAAAATCTTTAAAAATAAATAAATATTCTGGCCCATCCTCTTTTGACCAACACATTCATAGAAAATTTCCCCAAGGTTTTCCCTAAAGAAAGACAGCATCTCCCAGACAAGACATTATATTTTGCAAGCATTTGAATGAGAACACTTGTCCAAATCAAACACCGGTTTTGTCTTAATGATTGAAATAGGTTCTTGTTTTATAAAGGTGGATTTGATCCTCCTACCAAATAAAGTATGTTTTAATTCTTACAATGTTTGCCAAGGTAGCTACAGCCAGAAAGAACGTGCCCACGTGCTGAATTCAGCCTTCCTCTCTGCCTCTTTTCCTTCCTCTCTTCTTTCCTGTCTTTGCTCTCTTGAGTTACAAGCTCGAATGCCCATAAGGGCAGGCAAGTAACGTAAATGAACAGAGGTGGTGGACACCAGTGTAGGGAGTTGGGGGGGCAGGCAGGGTGAACCAGAGAGCACAGGCTCCATGGGAAGTGGGAAGTCACTGGTCAGCAAGAGCCACCAGGCGCCTTGCAGGGGATTGTCTCATTTTTGCAATAAGCCAGAATTCTGGATATTCATATGAACTCTATCAGATGTGGAAATGGCTGCAACTAATTCAAATATTTGTTTAAACTGGGCAGGCCAACAAGTGAATGGCCAGTTGGCAGTTTCTGATTTGACCTGTTTAAGCTTAACAGTCTCATCTAAATCATGGCATTATTATATGGATTAATACTTAACAAAAGCTATATTCACTAAGTGCTTACTTTGTGCTAGGCAATGTTTGAAGTGCTTTAGAGGTATTCAATTTTTCCTCACAGCAACGCTATGATGAGTGTACCTTGTAACCCCATTTCATAGATAAGAAGTTGGGGAACAGAAAAGAACAGATGAAAAGAGGGAAAATAGGACACTTAGGACACCAGACTGTGTTACAGGAACACAAGGTAGTCCTGTAATTCTAATGGGGGAGAAGAGGACTCTTTTGAAGCATTTGAGGGGAAAGTTGAACAACAGTATTCTGAAGAGCAGAGAGTCTAGATGTGTTCCAGTTATCTTGCTGTGTAACAAATCACCTCAAAACTTAGTGGATTAAAACTACCATTTATTGTTCTCTCTCATGGTTTGGGGGTTGATGGACTCATCTGTAGAGTTCTTATTGGGATCTTTCATGTGGGTGTAGTCAGATGGCTTCTGAGACTACAGTCCTGTGAAGGATTCTTCACTCAACGTTGGGCCAGGACGGCAAGAAGCGCTGGGAGCTGGTTGGGCAGCACCTCTCCAGGTGGTTAGCTTCGGCCTCCTCACAGTGTGGTGGCCTCAGGGTCGCTGGACTTAAAGGTGGCTCAGGGCTCCAAGTGAACCTCTGAAGAGACAAGAAGTGGAAGTGGCCAATCTGTGAAGACCTAGGCACTGAAACTGACCCGATCACTCCCATTTATTCTTTTAAACAGGGAAGGGACATATTGTCCAGATTGAAGGAAAGGGGCAGAGACTCTGCCTCCTGATGAGAGAGGGCTGACAAAGAATGAGTAGCCATCTTTAATCTGCCAAAGAATGGCAGCCAAATGGACAATCTATTATCCTAGTGGATAGGTTACTGCTGGGATGAGTCACTGGCAATTTCTAGCTCCATGAGAGTGTGATGACCCAGGCCAAGGGAGGGCAGGCCCCCTTGATCACAGTCCAACCAAGGACGTACAATAGCGGAGCCGTAGTTCCCCAAAAGAAAATCGTGTTCTCACCACAAAAACGATGAATGGATGCTACAGAGGTAAAAACAATGTTCGCTTCAGACATTTAGTGTTTGTTTTAAATCTCTTTTTGTCCAATGTGAGCATCTTCACACAAACCCACGCCCCTCCCCCCATCCCCTTCACACTCATACGTATTCTCTGTGTCCCTCGTTTTATTTAAATAACAAAAGTCTGCTTGCAGCAATGCTAGGCAGGTGTAGGCTAGGCTCTGTGGGGGGATCCAAAATGAGTCGGACCTGGAGCTTGTCCCTCGAGTTATTCACTCTCTAGGAAGGGAAAGAGAGAGAAATAACAGTACCATCAGAAAAGAAAGAAAGTGCCCTAAGCGGCATAGATAAAGTGCTCTGGAAATTCAGAGAGAGAGAGAGAGAGATTACTTCCAGCTGCACCCTTAATCACATACTGCCTCACCACATCTCTTGTACTCTTGTCTTGTCTGGTTATTAAATCCTATATTATTGAACAACAGCAAACCAGTCACGCTGAATAATTCACAGAGTTGCTCCCTCCTCTGCCTCCAGAGCATCAGCTCCTCTGAGGCAGGGCTGAAGAACTGGTAGGCATATGGCAGGGGCAAATATCTATAGACTTAAGAAGACCAGCTTCAAAAGAAGAGAGCATCAATAAACTATTATCTGAATAAAGCCTATATGGGGCCATAAATATAGGCCTTTATTAGCTTACTAATATTTCTTCGATACAGTAAGCAAAATAAGAAATTCAAAGATTGCTTTTTGCCACTGCCCCCTACTTTTTTATTTTCCTGGAAGGAGGAAATGTCTTTCTATTGGCATCTCCTTCCAGTACCTGACGTCTCAGATGGGTGTGTTCTTCCATCTTGGCTATGTAGAAATGTCAAATAAAGGTGGGTGACTGTAATAGTAAAACACATCTTGGCGATGGCTCTAGAAAAAACTTCTACATACAGCAATCTCAGATTTCTTCATGGGAAGTTCTTTTGTGTGTATAGCATCAAGAGTGTTGCCTTTTGGCATCATGTCCAAGTCTTTCTGGAAAATGTACTATGTTTTCTTTTTTGTTTCTTATTTTTAAATGACAGATGATTAGGAAATATCTTCTTCACTCTTATAATTATTTTCCCCAGTTTTTCTCCATTAAACAGCAATTACCCTCATGCATAATCTCTCTAAGTAGTTATTTTCTAGCTCCTGAAGAGAAAAATCACAGTGAATAGCATTCATCTTACATACTTCATGGTTTTTCTCAGCATGAAACTTCTATTGACTATAATTTGTACCACAGTAACTAACATAGACACTTAAACATGCTTGGTAGTTAATTTTTTTAAGTGGACCAAGTTTTCAGATGAAATATTCATCTCTTTTACAAAGGGTAGTTTTCCTGGATTTTATCCAAAAGTACCTTCAAAGAAAATTAGATCTCTGACTGCTGTGCTTTAAATATTTTCCAAGGGAGATGTGGAGTGAAAACATTTTTCCCCCCATGGGTTAAATTACCTCATGTTTATACTGTGCTAAGCATTTTACAAAACATGCAAATGATTGACTTTATAGATAGAGAAGGAAAACCCCTTTCGGATTTACTTCTTGGTGCTAGCAATATTGAAAAATGCTTTAATTTGCATTATACAAAAAAAAAGCCTTTAGATAGGTTTGACAATTCAACATATAAATCAAGTCATAGTAAAGTAGCAGAAAACAGAAACTAGTAGTTATATCTTTATAGGAATTCTAATTTCTCTAAGCTTGGAAGCAGTAAATGAAATATCAAAGGACAAAAACAAGAGATTTGGTGATTTGTAAATTGTACTATTGAATATGATTTTAACAAGCAACATTATTTTACTAAAGGCCATTCATGATTAATTTAGAAGAAATTATCCTTGGCCTCTGGCATTCAGGGGTGTCCACATTTCATAAGTAATTCCGAAAGCCAAGGGCAGAAAGAACTATGTTATTTTGTTGAGTCAAAATGTGAATTTTTTTTTAAAGATTTTATTTATTCATTTGACAGAGAGAGACACAGCGAGAGCGGGAACACAAGCAGGGGGAGTGGGAGAGGGAGAAGCAGGCTCCCCGCCGAGCAGGGAGCCCGATGCGGGGCTCGATCCCAGGACCCTGGGACCGTGACCTGAGCCGAAGGCAGACGCCCAACGACTGAGCCACCCAGGCGCCCCTCAAAAGGTGAATTGTGCTGAGAGCCTGGTATTCCTGACAGAGTCCCTGACTTGAAAGGATCCTATCTGACCCCCCTGCTCTTGACTTTCGGAGTGGCCTCACCCTTCTTGCCCACTGATGGTGACACGCTCCGTCTCCAGAAATCACATGTCAGTGCATTTGTATGAAGGAAAACATTCACTACAATGGTTTTTCTCAAATGTGGAGATTCAAAAAGGTTTCACCCAGGATGTATTTCTGGAGGATGATATAATTGCTGGGAAATTCCACAGAACGCAGACAGAAGAAAGGTAAGTGGAAAGTTACTGAATTTCTATAGACGTTGCCTCAATCAGGGCTCTTTCTTTGGCTTTAGGAGAATAGCAACTCTGAGTCTGAATGACAGTATTCAAGGGAATTGGTGCTACTGTAAAAAAAAAAAAAAAAAAAAAGGACACACAAAAAAAGAAAGAAGCCAGGGAGCCGGATGGGGAGAGGACCCTGTTTCGGAATCATACAGAGCCACGATCACCAGCCAGTTCATGTGCATTCCTGATGGGGAGTCCTCTTGAATCAGATGACCTCTGGGCAATAGTAACAACACGCGGAGCTGGACAATGCCCAGAATCACGCAGGCAGACAATGTCCACGGGTCGCACACATCAGGCATAATGACAGTGGTTCCTAGCCACACCTGCACTCCTTCCTGCTGTCACATCTCCTTTCTCTTTTCTCTGAGCTTGTCACACCCTCATCAGCCCCTGTCTGGACCCTCGAAGGCCCTCCAGCTGGTCTCCCGGGACTCCATGAAACACCTTCCCCAGAGGCTTTATTCCCAAAAATGGGTGTGACCGTGTGTCTCCCAGCTTTAAAAGGCTTCAGGGAATGGTCTGCTGCCTTCAAGAGACTGTTCCTAATTCTTTCTTTTTTATTGTGGTAAAAAACACATAACATGAAATTTGCCATCCTCACTCTTTTCAGGTGTACAATAGTTTAGTGTTAACTATATTCACATTGTTGTGCAATGGATCTCGAGAACTTTTTTGCCTTGCAAAATTGAAACCATACCCACGAAACAACTCCTCTCTTCTGCCCCCATCCCCCCAGCCCCTGGCAACCACCATTCTACTTTCTATTTTTAGGAGTCTGACAACTTTAGATACCTCGCAGAAGTGGAATCATGCAGTATCTGTCCCCTGGCTACTGGCATATTTCACTTAGCAGAATGTCCTCAACATTCATCCATGTGGTAGCACGGGTCCGAACTTCCTTCCTTTTAAGGACAAATGATATTCCATTGGATGTGTTTACCACATGTTTAGCCATCCATCCATGGATGGATGTTTGGGTTGTTCTCAACTCTTGGTTATTGCGGCTAATGCTGCTGTGAGCATTGGTGTACAAATACCTCTTCAAGATTCTGCTTTCAGTTCTTGTGGATAAATACCAAAATGTGGGGTTGCTGGATCATATGGTAATTGCATTTTAATTTTTTGAGGAATTGCCAGACTATTTTCTGGCTGCTCTATTTTACATTCCCACTGACAATGCACAAAGGTTTTAATTGTTCCACATCCTCACCAACACTTCTATTATTATTATTATTATTTTATTATAATGGTCATCCCCTGGTGATTATTGAAATTGAGGATCTTTTCATGTTTGTTGCCCATTTGTGTGTCTTCTTTGAAGAAATGTCTATTCGAGTGCTTTGTGTACTCTTTAATTGGGTTTTTTGTTTTCCTGTTGTTGAGTTGTTGTTCCTAATTCTTAGCATGGTCTACATCCCTCATGGTCTGGTTGTAAGCCTCATTTCCCTCCTTTCTGTACATCAGATGCTTCTTTGTGGCAGCTCATTTCCATGAGGTTCCCTAATGGAGGAGCCATGTTATTGATCTCTTCCCGTGTTGTTCCTGACAGGGTGCTCCCCTCCGTATCTCAAACACATCTTGACCACTGGAGCAAAATCTACTTCTGCCAGAAAGAAAAATTACCTTGGGGAGATTGTCTTTGGGAGGCTTTCTCTCACCATGTTCTGAAGTCCACTACTCCCCCCGAGCACAGAGTTCTCTCTCTTCCGGACCATCAACCCACTCTGGGTGCAGGGCTGATCACGTGGGTCTGTGATTTTTATTATTATCTGTCTCTCCTACTAGACTATAAGCTAATTAAGGATCAGAACCAATATCTTATTTAATATTCAAACTCTGAGGCCATGCATGGAGACTGCCACGTCATCTGTATCATTAAATACTTTCTGAAGGAAGGGAGGGGAGAAGGAAGAAAGCCTGGCAGGCAGGTGAGAAAGCCAGCACAAAGGAAAACACACAACCAGGCTTCTCCTCTGTGCCCCGCTTCGACGCCCTGTGCCTCCCACTTCTCTTCCCACAGAACGACAACCCCGAAGTCCTGGAGATATGGTGTGCCACACTCAGGTCCCACCTGAACCCCCGTCTCAACTTCCCCAAGCTGAAATGGCTTAGTCCTCACAAAGGTTACCCTCTGCCTCCTGCTACTGGGTTCAAAATGGGAGTTTAGATCCAGGGACTGCAAACTGATGGTCCAGGGCAATCTGGCCAATATCCTGTGAGGTCTTAGATTAGCGAGTAAAGCATCACTCCAAACATTTACTCCAAGCCAGCCAACATGCGAAGGCCTTTGGAATTATCATATTTCAACCCCTTCTCAGTCCTTTGAGAAGAATTATTATCCTCACTTTTCTACTGAGGGAAATGAGACTCAGCCCGGATGCTACCCCAGTGTTTATTTTTAAAGATTTTATTTATTTGAAAGAGGCAGAGAGAGAGAGAGAGAGTGAGAGCGAGCATGAGCGGGGGGGGGGGGGGGGTTGGAGGGAGAAGCAGACTCCCGGCTGAGCAGGGAGCCCCACGACATGGGTCCTGGGATCAGGACCTGAACCAAAGGCAGATGCTTAACCAACTGAGCCACCCAGGCGCCACCAGCCAAGTTTATTTTATGCTAAGGCCATGCTCTCATTATTATATCATTACACCTCAAGGTCGGAGTCTTTTTAGATTTACTATAGACATGGTCTGTTGTTTTGATAATTATTTATTAGGTGTGTGCTGTATGGTTCACAGCCATAGAATCTTCTAAGTCTGAGAGAGAACTTAGAGAATATCTAGTCTAATCCCCTCGATTTACAGATGAGGAAGCTGACAGCCTGACATGACTTATAAACTGTACAGTGAATAGAGTGATATCATCATGCTCTGTAGAGATTTTTTTCTATTTGGTTTTTAAGTGTTCTTTTTTTAATTTAAAAGCAATACAAGCTCCGTGCTGAAAAACTGTAAATTAGAAACTTTTAAAATCCATAATTCATATGGATTGCCCAATTGCCTAATACTTATTGATAAATGTGGCTTTAGACTTAGCTCATTGGTACATATTAGGCTTTGGGAAACAGATGTATCTATTAGGCAAATGACTATATATTTGTATATATACACATGTACATATATAATTAGTTGATGTTATATTCTTTATAAAATATGGTATTGTTCTCACTGAATATTATGAAGATTTTCTTATTTTATTAAAATTCTTTACATTCTTAAATGATGGAAAGAATTTTCCCCATAATCATAAAAATGATATTTTCTCAGTGGGGATAGATTTTTTTTAAAAATATAATTCCAAAGTAAAAACTGTCTATTACCCCATCACCAAGAGATAATCACCATTAATTGGTGATTTTTTTTTTTTTTTTTGCTGTGGAGAATGTTTTTTTGCTCTGTTTGTGTGTGCTATAGAATCGAGACAAACAGAATAGACATTTTTAAACCCTTGATACATTTTCCCAAGTTGCTTTCCAGAAAGTGTGTTCTTATTTATTTAAATCAGCAGCATTGGTGAATGAGAATGTTCATCTCACAATATGCTCACCAACTTTAGATGTTATCTTTTTAAAATTTTTGCTAACTTTATCACGGGAAAAATGGTTATGAATGTGAACTTATTAAAAATATTAACTGTGAAATTGCTTATAGTTGTCTTATTTTATGAAGCAAGTAAGGTTAAGTATATAATATTAAGAGCTCTGTATAACTAAACTCTAGCTTATATCATGCCTATTTAGACTATATTAAACCAATGGCTTAAAAACAGTTTTGCAAAATTGCATTATATTAAATGGAAATTGGCAAAATAATTACCAGGTAAAGTAGGTCCAAGAGCTTCAAGAATTCTGTAGAAGAAATGAAGGCAGCATCTCTCTGTAATCTATTTATTTATTTGTTTCTTTCCAACCCCGTTCCAAAAAGGGAAGATATGATGTGCAGCACAATGAGAACAGTGAGGCCCCACCCGCAATCAGGATTTCCTAAATGTTCCACTTGGGTATACTCGAAAGTCCCTGCCAGCTTGGAGGGATATACATCAAAGTCACAATCCACAGAATGCTACCATTAGAAACCTAAAGCCTTCAGAAAAAGTTCAGTTCTTAGACCAGCTACTACTTTCCTGAGGCTCCCCAATGTTGCTGTATGTGCCCCTCCTGTCCCTTTGCACCCGAATGTTCTTTAAACAAATATTTATGCCCGTTACATTTCCAGTACGATTTCCATGCCAACATTGACTCTGGGGCTGTGAGGACGCTGTCTGATGAAAGTGAGGGAAATCACATTTATGGGCTGTGCAGTGATCAGTATTGGTATCAACGAGAGGAAAACTCTCTAAAGGCCTGATGTATAAGGAAAGCCATTTTAGATTTCTTTCTAAGTCAGCATGACTGTACATTAACTTTGTTTAAACCAAAAGCCTGGGCGCCTGGGTGGCTCAGTTGGTTAAGCGACTGCCTTTGGCTCAGGTCATGATCCTGGAGTCCCGGGATCGAGTCCTGCATCGGCCTCCCTGCTCAGCAGGGAGTCTGCTTCTCCCTCTGACCTTCTTCCCTCTCATGCTCTCTCTACCATTCTCTCTCTCTCTCAAATAAATAAAAATCTTTAAAAAAAAAATAAACCAAAAGCCTGATTTACGGCCCACCAAGCATACATTGTGCATCTACTTTATAAATGATTGGCCTAAAGGAAAACCATCTTGAAGATATCAAGGTTCCTACTCCCTGCATTCCTTGACGTTAAAACTTGTGATTCCTGGGGCGCCTGGGTGGCTCAATTGGTTGAGTGTCTGCCTTTGGCTCAGGTCATGATCTCAGGGTCCTGGGATGGAGCCCTGTGTCACGTGGGGCTCCCTGCTCAGCAGGGAGCCTGCTTCTCCCTCTTCCTCTGAGCCTTCCCCTGCTTGTGCTCTTTCTCTCTCTTAAATAAATAAAATCTTAAACAAACAAACAACTCAGGAGTAAAAAAAGCTATTTGACCTGCCTCTCACTGGAATTCTTAAAAAACAAAAACAAAAAAACCAAAAACCAAACCAAAACAAAAAAAACCTTCATGATTCCTGCCTCTATGTTAGTCTATAATCTTTTGAGCTTTTATAAGATGTAAAAAAAAAGTATATAACCCTGTAAAAATGTTCATTCTCTGGCGCACTTTTCTCCCTGTGAAGAGTATGTTTCCTGGGCAGCTGTCCTAACTTGGGCTGGAATTTTTACTTTTAGAGATTCTAAAAGGTTTGTTCATTTTGCGTCAACAGTATTCAGAGTTCACAGCCCTAGAAAGGTCTTCTGCCCCACCCAAGGGAGGCCCTACTGGTTTGTGATGTCAATGCGTAAAGCTACCCTCAGGTCTCTAGATAACTATGTGAGATAATCCTGTGAGAAGGAGCAAGAGTGAAATGGAAATGTTTGGATTGTATTTTGTAAGTAGCAAGATGCATGGGAACAGATGCAAACTTTTGAAATCATTTACACAGCCTGTGAATGTCGTATGATGCAGTCATTAGCGTTACCGTCTGAAAAATGAAATCCCTTCATAGTGAATGTATTGTCTGGTCTGGGAGAGATGCTTGTTTGTGATTAATGCAATCATTGTTCTGGAAACTTTGTGTTAAAAATGCACGATAATCATCATAAAGGAAGCATGGAATTCCAACTCCTTGTCCTGACATTCAGAGCCTTACATAATAAGTGACCTAACACAACTTCTAAGCTCCATCTCTCCCCTATGCAAATCTTTGTTCTAGGAAAACTAGTTACTCAACATTCCCTTCCCACCTCCATGCTTCCTTAGTGGCAGTCACTCCATCTAGAATGCCCCTCTCACCAGCACGTGGTCTGGCAGTTCTGACAATCCAGGATCATCTCAAATGCCACCTCCTCTGTGACATTTCTCTCCTGTGAGCTTTTTTCTCTACTCTGACAAAGTTTCCTTGAAGATAGAATCTACATCTTACCCAATAGAAATAACTGACCTCTAGCTTGTTCCTCTCCTTCCTGAGTATAAAGTTGTTGCAGGGAAGTTGACTACCCAGCCCGGGACCACATTGGCCAATCTCCTACATCCAGGTGTGCCCAAGGGACTTTTTCTTACAGGTGGAGGCAAGTGGAAGTGACAGGTGTCACTTGTGGGCTGGGGATCTTAAGAAGTGTGCATGCTTTGTTTATTCTTTTACCGCTTAGGCTGCTTGAGCCAAGATCCTGATGCCCTAGAAGATGGCAGGAACTCAAGAGAGAAGGAGCCCAAATCCCTGGCTCACCAGGTGGAAGAGAGTTGCCTGACCTAGGACAGCATCACTGAGCTGTTGAGTGAGCATGAAATTAAGTTCTATTGGGTTAAGCCACTGAAATCTCATATTTTCTTTCTTATAGAGCTAGAGCCATTTCCTGCCTAATATAGCTTGGTATCCTTTTAGTGTTTGGCTCATTCCATTTTATAAAGCAGGTGCTCAAAAAGTATTTGTTAAATTGAAGGGAAACTTCAGAGACAAACACAAAGAAAGATAAATTAGGTTATACTCTCAGAACATAGTTGGATATATCTGATGACACTAAAATGCTCTTCCAACCCTATCTTCTTAAGAAATATTCCCTGCTCAAGTCATTTGTTTTATATAAGTACTTACACGTTGAGATCAGTTGTCACTTTGTTCTTGGCAAAGAGAAAATGGGATGTTTTGTGAATTGATGGTCATTCTAGTTGAATGTGGGTGCCAAGTTTCCTCTGGTTATATGGGCCAGATGGCATAACTGTGAACAAATAATGGAGAAATGAAAGATAATCCTTTTTGATTGTCAGATTCTTGGGTCAGATTTTCCAATACGACATAACTAGTGGATAGGGGCCCTTGGCCAATAGCACTTCCGTTCACACTCCAATTAGACTTCCATTGTAAAATGATGATGCTGTTATTGCTGGCATTATTTCGTAAGTTGTGCTCAGTCATACAAAAGGGAGATATCTCTTAGCTCCAAGCCCCAAATGTCAACAAGTCTAAACAAGTGTGGGTCATCAGCCCTCCAAATCAAACGTCAGGCTGATTCAATGTGACTGGGTATTTTTTGGATATTGCATTAAAAACTCAGAGTGTGAAGCTTGAAGGGTAAGAAGAAGAAAAGGTAACCAGAAATGTGCTATGTCTGGCCTTTTCCTCCACATTCCTAGTACGCAGTATAGTCAAGAGTGAGATCTTTATCTCATCATGTGGATTCAAGTATAGTCCAGTGTCCTTTTATGTAGCCTGAAGGACTCCCTTGAGTATTTCTTGCAGGGCAGGTCAACTAGTGACAAATTCTTTCAGGTTTTGTTTATATTTGTTTCTTTGAATGTCTTTCAATGATACTTTTTTTTTTTTAAAGATTTATCCATTCATTTTAGAGAGAGAGAGTCTGTGTGTACGTGAAATGGGGGTGGGGGGAGGAGGGACACAGGGCTCAGTCCCACCACCCTGAGATCATGACCTGAGCTGAAATCAAGAGTCGGACGCTCAACCGAGCCACCCAAGCACCCCCCAATGATACATTTTTGACGGATAGTTTGCTGGATGTACAATTCTGTTTTTGTTTCAGCACTTTGAACAGGTCATCCCACTGACTACTAGCCTCCACAGTTTCTGGTGAGAAAAGTCAACTGTTAATTCACCAACGATCAATTACATATGATATTGCATTTCTCTCTTGCTGTTTTCAAGATTCTCTCCTCATCTTTGGCTTTAGACAGTCTGTCTATGGTGTATTTCAGTGTGGATCTCTTTGGGTTGATTGAGTTTTTGAGTTTCTAGGATGTGCACATTAATCTTTTCCAAAATGTTTGGGAAATTTTGGCCATTATTTCTTCAAGTATTCTTGCTGCCTCTTTTTCTCTTGTCTCCTTATGGGCTCCCGATAAGCTTAAGCTGGTTAATTTCCATCTCCTCATTAAATTTTTTCATGCAGGCCTAAGTACTCCTATAGATATATTCCTATAGATAAAATAGCTAGGTTATGGCAGTGACATTACAAGTTTTGATAAATACTGCTAATTGCCTTCTCAAATGTTTGTAACAAGCCACCCTCATACCAACAGTGTCTGAGCAAGCCCATTTCTCTTAGGGGTTTTTTGTTTATTATGTGGGAGATTCTTTTTAAATATTGCATGAGGTAACTTATTTTCAGTTGGGCTGTAGTTCCTGAGATGAGTCTTACTGCCTCTCAGAATCTTCCATCAATGTTGTTGTTATCTGCTCAGCTAGCTCCTCCTAGAATCACCCTCAGAAAACATTCATGAAGTAGGAAGAAATGATGGGCACATTTCCCAATGCTTTTTTGTTCTATTCTGTTTTGTTTCTCACTAAAGGGAAGTCTGTTCATTCTAAATTACTTCTGTCTCAAATGATAGGGTGAACTGTGACCCTTCTCTGGGCACTCAAGGCTGTGGGGAGACATATAATGTCTGTTTTGTTAACTGTTTTTTTCCACTCAAACTACCTGATGTGAACATTTTCCGTTGTCTTTTTTTTTTTTTTTAAAGCTTATTTATTTAAGTAATCTCTACACCTAACGTGGGACCCAAACTCACGACCCCGAGATCAAGAGTGGCACACTCTTCGGACTGACTGAGCCAGGCATCCCTCCACTGTCTCCTCCAATACGATTTATAATAGCTACATAGGAATTCATAACTGCAGAACAACAACAACACTCATTTCGGTCATGTTAAGTTTCTATTTTTCCATGTTATAAATAACACTGTAATGATTATTAATAATCTCTAGGAGAGCAGAGCCCTATTTTATTTTTTGGTGTGTGGCAGCACCTAGCACAGGATCTGCCTCAAAAAAGACACCAGTAGGTGTGTGTAGAATGAATAAGTGATTGAATAACAAACTTTTAAAGGTATTTATACCTTTATCTCCAAATTTGATTATTTTCTTCAAAAAATACCCAGAGGAGAAACTGATGGGTAGGTAGATGTGTGTAATTTTTAAACTCTTGGTCAGAATTTTCAAATTGCCTACAGAAAGTTCTTGCCAATTTATACACCCACTGGGTATATATGGGAATGCCTGTTTCTCCACCCGGGGCAACTACTGACTTGTTGAAATCTATGTAATTGATGGTTGAAGAATAGGGTATTCTTAGTAGTTTTAATGTACACTTCCTGTAGGACAAGTGATGTTGAAGTATCTTTTACTATTTACTCCTTTGACCGGCAGAACTCACTGCTTTGGGAAGGAGAGCTGGTCTCTCTGAGTCTTGAGGGCCACAGCCAGGGCTACTCAGGGAATGAAAGGGCTGTCCTGTGACTCACAAGCCACCTGCTTCTCAGGCAATTTCGCAGGGTGTCATCCTCATTGGTAAAAAAGAAAAGCAGGGAGAGTCCAATTGTACCTTGCTCCTGGCAGGTTTGCTTCTCCCTGCACTGTGACCCAGGCAATTTCGATTTATCTTTTGGATCTTAGGAATTTAGCAGCTGGCTTTGGTCACCACCTCCAGTGATATTTACCTACCCCTAGGCAGAGAGTCTCCAAGCTTTTTTGGTTTTGTCCCCATGGTGGCAAACCATTTTCAAGCATGTCTTTCCAGGTTACATCTATTAACTAATAAAATCTAAGCATGTACTATAATACTAATGTATTAAGTACATGCAAATCTATTACATGAAACTCAAAAGTTTATTTATTTGAGAGAGAGCGCACGCTGCACAAGCTCACTTGCAGGGGGAGGGGGAGGGGCAGAAGGAGAGGGAGAGAGAATCCCAAACTGACTTCACACCGAGCCCGAGGCTGAGACCTCAACTGGAGATCAGGACCTGAGCTGAAATCAAGAGTCAGATGCTTAACCAACGGAGCCACGCAGGTGCCCCTGAAACCCAACATTTTAAAGGGTGACATTAAAAACATATACATAACTGGCAGCTCCAGCATTCCTTCTTGCTGCTCAGTGATGCTGCCTTTTGGGCTCTGCACATTGGGAGTCCAGCGCTCTAGGGTAGTTGCAGGAAAGCGGGGTGTCTCCTGTCTGAGCAGGCGGGCTGTTGACGCATGTCTTAGGGAGTTAGACCTTCTCCACAACAGACCAGCTGGCCGTATAAACCAGCACTTTCTACAGGGTGCTGTTGAAGGGTAACTTGACACTGGGAAGGGTTGTTCAATAAAAAGAATGCGGCCTCCTCTGATGCACACTTTCTACGAGGACTGGGAACCTTTCTCGCTCCACTTGCTCTCTGCTATCTCACCATCTGTGGCTAATCTGCTTGTTCAAAGATGGCCTTGACATTTGAGTACAGGCAGGCGAAGCCGGATCCTTCCTGGTCAGGACCCACCCTTGGCAGTTATGGTAGATTTTGCATCATGATGATCCAAGTGAGTCAAGTATTTGCTTCACACCATACTGTGTCAACATGTAAGGTCTCTGGCAGAGAAATATACAAGCAAAATAATATAAAATCTAACTGATATAAGAAAAGACACGACACACAAAAGTTATGATGGGGATTTCTTAACAGTAAAATTTACCACCAAGTGCTTTCAAGGAAATACCTTTCCCTAGAGAGAGAAGAAAACTCCTCAAATAGACTTGAGTTAAAAACTTTGGCAAGGAGGAAATGAGAACCTCAGGAGCAGTGCCTGCTGATGCCACCGTGGAAGGCCACGCTGTATTTGAAAGGGCAAGCGTCTCTGGAGCCAGACAACTGGATTTTTAAAAAAATATGTTTTATTTATTTGAGAAAGAGAGAGAGAGCAAGGACAAGTTGGGTGAAGGGCAGAGGGAGAAGCAGACTCCCCATTGAACAGGGAGCCTGACACGGGGCTTGATCCCAGGACTCTGGGATCATGACCTGAGCCGAAGGCAGATGCCTAATGGACTGAGCCACCCAGGTGCCCCAGACAACTGGGTTTGAACTAGCTTTGGATCCCAAGCCTGCTGTGTGCTAGCAGTGTAACCTTTGACATTGAGATCTTCAGTCTAACAGAGAGGGGAGAAAAATAATCCTTTCGTCTTAGCAACATCACGAGGGTCAAACAAGAGAATGCCCAGCAACCATTCTGCCTATGATAGTCGCTCAATAAATGTGTTCATTCCTTCCTCACCCTCTTTGGGCCACGGGGATTTCTTTCATGACTGCTTATGCCCTAATTTCAGAGTTGGCCTCTTTTTTCTTTTAGCATTCATGTAGATCATTTCTCAAAGAGTTGCCTTAGCTACCTAAAAGATGCCTTAAATATGAAACTTCTATTTTAAAAGTCTATGCTCCATTTGATCGTTTCTAAGTCTGTAATGCAACCAAATAATAGTTCTGATAAAGTTAGTGGGTATAGCCCTCTGGTGCTTCCATAATATGATTGGCATCAGAACTGTTTTTGGCATCGTGAGCTGTTTTCTTTGTTTAATTATAGGCAACTCCAGTGTTCCACGAATTCACATATACAGCAAAATGTTCACTCACACCCACCGAAAAAAAACCTGTTTTAGGAGAGACTTCTCCATCCGGCTCTTTCTGTTCAGTTTTTCTTTGCTCCTTATTCAGTTCTGTAAATACAGGTTTATATTTAGCCCTTTTTTTATTCCCCATATGTTCCTTCTAAAAACATTCCCTATTAAGGGATTTTCACTAGTCGATCTTGTGGAGAACTACTGAGTGAGCGCGACCCTGGGCAGGCATAACTGAGGTGTGTATGTCGATGGCATCACAACTAAACCAGGAGGGAAGGAACCCCTCCAACAAAGTCGTGCCCCGCCGCTCTCCCTCTTTTCTGGAAAACCTGCTGCTGATGGACCAGGAGGGTCATACATGGTGGGTGTGGAGGCTGACTTCATAACCCTTTCGCCATCTCCGCTCTGTGGGGAGTGGGCAGCCAGAGGATGGGAAAGGTCAGGTTACGACATCACACACCAGAGGTAACCAGCTTACTAGCCGGGAGGGGCCAGGATGCCGACTGGTCCAGGGGCGGGGCAAGCTGGAGTGCCCAGCTAGGCCCAGTCCGGCCCAGTCCAGCCCAGGGCTCTAACTCGAGACCTGCAGTTCTCTGACGGAGTGCTCCTGTTCTTGGGAAACAACTTACACTTGGCCCAAAAGGACAGGCAGGGAGAGGGGAAAGGTTTCAGAGCCAGTGCGACCGGCCCTGGAATCCCTCCACATGCCCCCTAGAATCAATCACCCGGGGCCTCGGTTTCCTCATCTCTAAAGGGGTTCACATTACGTGCTTTGCATGGTTGTGAATGTGCGTGGCCCTCACTAGCGCCCACTGAACAAGACTGTGCCTCAGTGGCCGGCCCCGGACTCTACTGTTTGCCCGTCTATGCCAGGCCTCGCCCTCATTCTCCTGAATTTAGCTCCTGTGTCATAAAACACACCTTGGATTGCCTTTCAGTCCTTTGTCTTTTTATTCTGTTGTTTTTGTTTTCCATGCTTGTCCTTCTGGTTGATTTGCCCCAGTAGAGAGTGAGTTCGGCTTCTTTCTTTCTAGAAACTTCGTTTCCACGGTGGCTGAAGGTTACCACATTTATTTACCTTGAGCTAAGGGCCCCTGGGAGAAAATCACCAGGAGCCCGGGGGTGGGGTGGGGTGGGGTGTTCTTTGCTCAGCTTGTTTTATTTATTTATTTGTTTGTTTGTTTGTTTGACAGAGAGAGACAACAGCGAGAGAGGGAACAGAAGCAGGCGGAGTGGGAGAGGGAGAAGCAGACTCCCCACCGAGCAGGGAGCCCGATTCGGGGCTCGATCCCAGGACCCCAGGACCATGACCTGAGCCAAAGGCAGACACTTAACCAACTGAGCCACCCAGGCGCCCCTACTCAGCTTGTTTAAGAAACCTTCCTCCAGCCTTCACCAGCCCTAGCGGCTCCGTGTGCCCGGTGGGCAAGGGGTGCTCCTTCCCCTCCCTGGGAGTTCCCATGACTGTCACACCAGGCCTCTTTGCCCTTTGACACACTTTGGGAAGCCTGAAGTCCTGACATGCCTTCCTCCTTCTGGGAGAATGACTGCACGCAGAACCCGCGCTCCACCGCTCCTCTGCTCTAGAAAGACCCGGGCGGCCTGCCCTGAGCCACATCCCTGCAGCCCCACCAGCTAAGTCAGCTTGGTTCTGCCTGCAACCGGAAGCCGTGCCTTCCAACCTCTTCTCTCTCTCTGTAGAGGAGATCTTTTTTGCCTTCAGCTTTACGTGCTTACTTCTCAGCTGGTTTAGAACCCAGAGAAGAACAGAAGAGATGCTATTTCTTGGGGTCCCTTCCAAGACCCCAACAGTACCATCAGTGGATGAAGCAGGCGAAGGGAAAGGCAGTGGGAGTGGAGGGAACTGTGGCACACTGAAGAGTGTGTACAGTGCAGAGGGTAGAGCCAGCTCAGCTCTGGCTCATCGCTACCTCGTGGGCATTTGGACCCGCTTTGGCCCGACATTTCAAAACTTTTAAAGAAAGCCAGAGACCTTGGTTTCTATCTGCTATTCCCCCTACTCAAATGTTGACAATGAAACTATAAAAACAGAAGCCCGTGGTGTGGGACAAGCAAAGCACACTGCCAGTCTGAGACAGTGGCCTCCACCCAGTCCAGACCCCCAGGGCGCCCTCCTCCCCCGTCCCCTGTGCACGTAAGTCTAATTCCATCGTCCCATCTGGAAAAAACGTCCTCACAGCTCACCAGGATACTCGGACTCCAAATGTCCTGTGTCTTCCAAGGAGGGGCACTGTTGTAAGTTCATGAGTTAGTCTGGACCTGCAAGCTAGCATTTTTGATAATATACCGTTCTCCTTTTGATGATCTGTTTTGATGTCGCATAAAATGTATCCACTTTGAGAGTTACACACAAATTAACAAGCACAGGCAAATGGTTCCATCCCTTTCCTTGGAATCATCAAAAGATAAACAGTCCACAGTTCCTTACCAAAGGAGGCACTGTACCTGTGGGTACCACTGAACCCCAGGTTGATAAAACACACACAAAATGTGACACCCTCTACGAACTCTTGAGCACTGACTCAGAAGCGTCTAAGAAATGGAATTTGGACTTAAAGACCCTGAAGTAAGGTGGCAATAATTTGGTATGATGGTTCTGAACTGTAACATTCATTCATTCGTTCCTTCGTCAGATATTTACTCAGCCGTTCTCCAAAAACCACTGCTGAAATGGCCATACCCACCAGGACGCAACACTGGAAACTTCTCCCCCCGTTGCTGCTTCCGTTGTGTTGTTGGAGAACATGGGGGCTCCTGTGCCCCTCCGCTGGGAACAGGTGTTACCTCCCTGGCAAAATGAAAAGCCCCATTGTTGCCACTGAAGTTGCACACGCCCTCCAGGTATATGGGGCAGCTCTCCTCTTCCCCGAGCCAGGGAGGGCCTGTGAAAACATGGAGGAGCTGCAGAACTTAAGAAAGACGGTGGTGAATGTGCTTATGCCGGGACTGTATATGCTTATCTTTCAGTCGCACCAACTGGAGCTTTATTCCTGCGCTTCTTGCATATCCTTAAGACTGCAACTCTTTAACTGGAGGGCAGTCAGCCTCCCCTCCGGTGTCCCCCAGGGCTCTGTGGCTCCCACCGAGGGGCCCCGGGTAGATGATGCAGAGATGCCTCCCCCACAGGCTGCAAGCTGTTAGTGGGGTTTGGGGACTGCAAAGGTTTCAGTGTCCCTGGGGCTTTGTCTTCACACTTAATCTCTTGCCACTTCCCCCTTGCTTGAGGCCAGTCTCTGGAAAGTTTCTGGCGGCTGCCTGGGGGCTTTTGCGTTTTCTATTCCCCTGCTGGGAATGCCTCCCTGCCCCCACCTTTAGGTCGCTCTTGCCTTAAAATCTTCTAATTTTTGAAGCCTCTAATCTTCTAAATTTCCGATTAAATGTCACCCCCCGCCCCCCGCCTTTGCGCCCTCTCCTGTTCAAATGGCTGGCCCTAAAGTGTTAGTGAAGAGGCCAGGCTACCTGCAGTAGGGAGTCAGTTGAAACCCATTTCAGTGGTTTACCACCACAAAGGCTTATTTCTGGCTCACGCAACAATCCAGGGACTCAGAAATCCAACTCCTCTAGTTTGTCCACCTCTGAGGGTGTGAGATGGGCAAGAGAGGGCTCTCAGGCAGGGGCGACATGGCCCTGGACCGGGCACATGGCCCCAGGTTCCCTGGGAAAGTCATCTTCCCTTACAGAGATTATTCCAGTTAATCCTCACAGCGAGCCTCAGAGGTCAATGGGAATAGCCTGCTCATTTTACTGAGGCTGAGATGCTAAGTGACCCCCTCAAGGCCACGCAGCTAAGTGGCGAAGCTGGGATTAGAACCCAGGGTGCCAGCCTCCAGGGCCCCCTCAGAACACACACTCTGTATTGCCCATGTTGCTTCTATGTTAAAGATAACAAGAAAATTGGTAATATATCAATTATATATTTTATTCAGTGTTAGAAACTCAGAGCTTTACAAGTATGCTTGTTACTTATTCCTTGCATAGTCATAGTTTAGACAAAAAATACAGTTTTGCTATGAAGGCGTAGGAACTATCTAGACAAATGGTTCTCAAAGTCTGGCCCGAAGCTCCTGGGGAACCTTGAGACCTATCTAGGGAATCCACAAGATCAAAACTGTTTTCATAATAATACTAAGATGTTTGTTATTTGCCTTTTTTGCTCTCATTCTCTCATTAGTATACTATGGAGTTTTCCAGAGGCTCCCTACATATGATAATGTCATTGCTCTGATGTTAACATGCTCTGATGCTAAGAAGCATGGTTGTTACTTTAAAATGAATTAACAAATAATTTACTGTTTGAGGTTTTAACTTCTTAAAACTTAAAATTTCTAATATGATATATATCGATAGATATAACCCACACAAACAAAAGTTCTTTGGGGTCCTCAATAATTTTAAGGAGTTTAAAAGATCCTGAGACCGGGATGCCTGGGTGGCTTGGTCTGTTAAGCGTCTGCCTTCAAGTCCCACATCAGGCTCCTTGCTCAGCTGGGAGCTTGCTTCTCCTTCTGCCTGTCTCCCCCACCGCTTGTGCTCTCTCTCTCTCTCTCTCTGATAGATAGATAGATAAATAAAATCTTAAAAAAAAAAAAAAAGGATCCCGAGACAATAAAGTTTGAGAAGGGCTATTGGGTTAGAAGTTCAAGGCAATGTGTTTTCTGATAACATTTTAAACTCCAGTGTATAGCAATTAAGAGTCTCAGTTTCAAAAATATCTTTTAAAAATGCCTATGTCTCAATTTCTATGTATTTAAAATGAGGTTATAGTACAATTATAATACCAATCTATATTACAATATTAAGTAAAAGATTAACTAAAAAACTGACCATAGTACCTTGGATTAGAACCGAGCATTCTAAAGAAAAACCAAGACAGGAACACTAACAATAAATTTAAAGAAATTTCCACAGGGGTGCCTGGGTGGCTCAGTCGGTTAAGCATCTGCCTTCGGCTCAAGTCATGATCCCAGGGTCCTGGGATCGAGCCCTGCACTGGGCTCTTTGCTTGGCGGGGCGTCTGCTTCTCCCTCTGCTGCTCTCCCTGCTTGTGCTCTCTCTCAAATAAATAAATAAAATCTTAAAAAAATTTCCTCATTTTCTGTTCCTTTTCTCACCTCCATTCTTTCTCAAGAATAGTAGGAAAATGTGTCCAATTTGCTTTCACCACAACATTCCGTCCATGAAGGCTTCTACTTTTTGGAGATCAGTAGTCTAATCAATTTGCCTTGGCCCACATTAATGAAAAAAAATCACTACAGGTGAAATTTCATGGTAACGAAATTCATTTTAACTGCATACTGTGTAAACAGACAGCTCTTGAGCTTGGGTGATGGCTTGGTGTGTTTTCTCATGCTGCTGTCACTAGGGTAAATTTCAGTTTAAAGAAATCAAGTAGCCACTGTCTACTGTCAAGTAGCCAGTTTATGGCAGTGGCTATGCAATGGCCGAAGAGCTTGATCTTTATAATCCATTTTACCTTCACAGAGAGGGCTAGTCATGTGGGCAGCACATTCACTGCAATAGAATACAGTGTCCGAATAACTTGATATTTATAATCCCTGTTACTTTAATAGAAGGTAAGCTGTATGAGCATAGAGTAGCTCATTTACGAAATGACAGATAAGACCTGCCTAAGTGCACAATGATATTTGATTTAAGGCTTAATAACAACGGATTTATTTAAAGTGTTCTCGTTTTTGGAAATTTTAAGATTCTAAATGTAAATAATAGAGGGTCTTATTTAGAGATTACTACATGCAGGTGTTATGGTGTTATATGTGGTGATTGACATGTTTTAGCTCACTGCCCACCTCCTCCTCCAAACAGCCTAATGATGGAGGCATTACTATTATTCTACTTTTATAAAAGGAAGGAAATAGATCTTTGCAGAATTCCAACTCAGGCACTGATTCAATAACCCACACTCTGAACCACTGTCCTATACCAGTTTCCACTATAAAATTGTGAATTTTAGTCAAATCCATGAAGTATTTTCTTTTTTTAAAATTTATTCAGAGAGAGAGAGAGACAGAATATGTCTCTGGGAGAGAGCGGGGGGGGGGTGTCAGAGGGAGAGGCAGACTCCCTACTGAGCAGGGAGCATGGGGCTTGATCCCAGGACCCCAGGACCATGACCTAGGCGGAAGGCAGATGCTTAACCAACTGAGGCATCCCTAAAAAGAAGTATTTTCATTTAAATTTTGCCCTCATTTGTTTGTTTCTTGCTGCTTTGGCTGCAATTATGGGTTGAATTGTGTCTTCTCAAAAGATATGTTGAAGTCTTAACACCCAGTACCCATGAATGTGACTTTATTTGGAAATAGGCTCTTTGCAGATGTAATCAAATAAAGATGAGGTCCTACTGGATTGGGATGGGCCCTCTATGCAATGACTGGTGTCCTTATAAAGAGTGGGAGACTTGGAGACACAGATACCCAGGGAGAAGACTGTCACGTGGAGACGGAGGCAGAGACGGGAGGTGTGCCGCCGTGAGCCAAGGGAGGCCGTGGGCCACCAGAAGCTGGAAGAGGCAAGGAAGGGTTCTGCCCTCAGAGCCTTTGGAGGGGCTATGGCCTTGATTTCAGACTCCTAGCCTCCTGAACTGGGAGAAAATACATTTCTGCTTTTTTTTTTTAAATCTTTTTTTTTAAATTTTATTTATTTATTCATGAGAGACAGAGAGAGGGGGAGAGAGAGAGAGAAAGAGAGGCAGAGGGAGAAGCAGGCTCCCAAGGAGCAGGGAACCCGATGCGGGACTCGATCCCAGGACCCTGGGATCATGACCTGAGCCGAAGGCAGACGCTCAACCATCTGAGCCACCCAGGCACCCAATACATTTCTGCTTTTAATAAGCCACCCAGTTTGTGGTACTTCGTTATGGCAGCTCTAGGCAACTAATACACCAACTTCATGGGCTGGAGCCCCAGCTGAACCTAAGACCCTGAGAGTGAGGCCTCCACGACTGCACTCCTGTGCCCGGCAACGAGTAGACCCCTGCTGGAGAGATTCCCATCAAACCAGTGGATGACAGGACCAAACTGAGTTGAGCATGGGGTCTGGGTCCTAAGACTATTCTGAAGGTCTAGTTTTGTAGTGAGAGATCACGAAGCATCTTCGACAAAAATGAGATACTGCCAGATATTTAAATATCTTCTGGAACAAAGCAGGATATAAAGAAAAAACCAGGTGTTTGAACCAGATGCCATGAACTTGTAGGCCACGGGGAGCCACTGAAATGCAAAGCTCTGACGACTGTGTGTAGGCCAAGCGTCAGCAGCTGGCTAACGGCAGTGGGCTGTTAGCCAGAGAGGTGGCAGTGTCCCGCGGCAAGACAGGGGGGTAGTGTGCTGCCAGGGCCGGGCCCTTGAGGACACTTCGGTCGCCACAACCACCTGGGATTACATGAATGGCGACTGAACAGTATTTTTAAATGGGCACCGAGAGGCAGGAAGGTCACCAATCCTATAAGTAGGAAAAAGCTGTGGCAACAGTGAAGGGATCAATAACAACAAAGATTAGTGAGTGCTTACTGCAGGTTAGGCACCACGGTCAGCACTGAGCATGAGGGTTCCACCTTCCTCCTCACATCAAGCCCAGCTGGGCAAGGCCCCGGGGGAAGGTCCCCCTTTTGCAGAGGAGGAGAATGAGGCGCCCCGATGCTAATTCACTTTTATGTACTTGCCCTCCTCTGGTGCCAGAAGCAACCGGTGAGTGAGGTGGGTATTATCATCAGCCATTTACAGGTGAGAAAATGGAAACTAGGGGAGTGGCAGTGCCTTGCCCAAGGCTGCATGATTAGGGACTAGCGAGAGGGGAGCTAGATTTCAAGTCCTGCAACGCCAACCCCCCAACTCTTGCACTGCACCGTGGTGGAGCTGGTACCTTTTTTTTTTCTCCCCCCAAGCAGACTCCGAACTGAGAGCGGAGCCCGACGTGGGGCTTGATCCCAGGACCCTGAGATCATGACCTGAGCCCAAACCAAGAGTCTGATGCTCCACCGACTAAGCCACCCAGGTGCCCCAGAAGTGGTACTTTTGGTATGAGTACCACCTCTTCATCCTAGAATGGGCAGAAAGATGTCGCTGGAGATCATGCTTCCATTCCACCAACACTTATCAAGGTCTGTGCTAACTCATGTCATCTGTTGACCGCAAGTGTGGAGAGGAGACTTTTGTCTTTCAAACACATGTTCATCTTTTGGGATCATATTTGTGGTTTGGCAGAAAGGACAGTAAGCTAGCTATCTCTGAATTATATACCAGGATCTTATAGAATGTTTGTATTCCATGTACTTTTTCTTCCTAAAAACAAACAACAGAAAACACACCACTCGTTAGGACTCCCGTGATTCTCGAGGTGCGCATCGGGCACTCAAGCCAGCTTAAGCAAGAAAAGGAAATGCATTCTCAGGTTACACTGGTGTCCCATAGCCTCTGAGAAGCCAGGTGCAGCCAGGAAAGGCTGTGGCCAGGGGAGCCCCCAGATGCTCCCTGCCACCAGCTTCTCCATTCCACTCCCTGCAAACCAAGGAACCAAGGACGCCCCGCGCTGGTGCGACTTTACATCTCCTTTGTTCAAGGGACCAGCCCAGAATGAATATGTCAGGACTGTTTTGCTTCTGCAGGGGACAAAGAAAGCAGTTCAACCTGGCGTAAGCTAATTAGGAAATTTAAGGACTCAAATAATTGAAAATTCTCGGCCAGCTAGATCCAGGTGGTGACAGGGCACCATAAGCAGTAGCCTCTCCCTCCTCTTGCACCTCCGCCGGCTCCATTCTTGGCTGGCTCAGCCCTCTTGGGACCCGATGACCAACAGGACCTCCAGACTTCTATCCTTTGCCAAAACTCTGCTTTTCTGAGAGTCCCAGTCTCGGGAAGGGCTGCAGGTAAGCCCAGCTTTGGTCACATGCCCATTTCTGGACCACCCGGAGGGCAGATGGAAGGAAATGCTCATTGCCAGGCCTGGAGCCAGGGCCAAGGTTGGCCCTCCCGCAAACACATAACAGTAAGAGCAAAGCTACATGAAGTCGATTGTTGGGTACAGTTTTAAGTATTTTAGATAAGTTAAATCGTTTTAAACTTATCTTCTTTGTTTGCTAATTTAATCAGCACATTGTCCCCTTTTCTAGGTGGGGAAATTGAGGCGCAGATGAATGTGTCTTGGCTAAGGCCTCAGAGCTATAACTTGCAAGAGCTGGGATTTGACCTGAACTCTGAGGCCACAAAAGCTGGGCTCTTGACCATTAGCAGAAGGGATCTGCCACCAGCAAAATGGGCCATGGATGCTGGGCTAATAACAATAAGAACAGATGTCCAATAGCCACTCTGAATTCTCGCTTTGTGGAGAGAATGTATCCAGCCTGGGTAGGGTACCCACCCGGGCCCAGGGTGGGATCATGTTGTTCCAAGGTGACTGCTTCTACTGTGGCCTAGTACATGGACTAGTTCCAAAAAACAGGAGGGACAAAAGAAAAAGCACCCACCATTATTCTCTGGGGAAGTGGCTGGGGAAAGGCAATTTAATCATGGGGATAAAAATAAAAAGCTATCAATCATACGCCTCTGGGTGGACTTACTTATATTTTATCCCATTCTAAGTTCCGCTTCCCGCAAGGGCTTTGTGGGCATGAAGAGTTCAATAGGGCACAGGGTACCCATTGGGCTGGAGGGGATGCCCAATACATTCCCTGATTAGTTGTCTGGGAGAGAGAGGACCGAGAAAAGAAGCCCAGCCCCCCTTGCTATTAGGAAAAAGCACGTCATTTTTTAGATTGCTATATTATGGTTGAACTGCACTTTGAAATTTGGGTGATGCAGAAATGGAATCTATTTTTTTGCATTCCCCCAGCAACACTGTCAGTAGAACTGCCTTCAAGTCTTAGAATCCTAGCTGGAGGAAGGTGGTCAGTAGTCTCAGCTGACGTTGACACTGGGGCCTGGGAGTCATTTCGAGATCGGCAGAGCACCAAAGCAGGCTCTACTTTACTGGAGGGCTAAACTAAGCCAGCCGCTAAAAACTTCGACCTAACGCTTGAGATTTCTGTCTCTTTCACACCTGTGTTCTGTCAGCTTCTTCGGAGTTGCGTTGTAGTAACGACCCCAAATCTCTATGGTTATCTCAACAAAGGTTTATTTCTCACTCTCATTTCCTGTATTGCACAGGGCATTTGTGGCTCTGCTCCACGGGACCTGTGATGGAGCAGTGCCCCGCTCGGAAACGTGCAGTTCTTGAGCAGGGGAAAAGCAATGACACGGCTGTGCAAGGCACCTCGTGCTCCTGCCTGGAGGTGGCAAATGTCATTTCCATCCATGTCCCACTGGCCAAAGCAAGTCACACAGCCCAGCCCGATCCTGTCCTGGCCCAGGGTGAGTGGAGAGACATCACTTCCTCCAGAAAGGACACCAAAGACAGGTCTGGGGAAGGTAGACTGGATATTTAAAATAATTATCATCTACCACATACCCAGTATTTTTGGAGGATTAAACATTTATTTTCAAGTATTCACAGAGACCCCCCCCAGCTGTTTTGGTTTATTTTTATAAAAACAGAGCTCCACTTCATGTCTACACTGCCCTAAATGTTCTTTTTGGTGCTTCCTGAGCCCAGTGGCACCAACTAGAACCTTGGGAGGGCTACTGGACGTACTGAGAAAAAGTGAACAACTTTCGAGATGAAATGCAAGTCAATATAGTAAGACGAACATCCTATGTTCGCGGAGTGCTGGAGAGGTTGGGAAGGTTCCGTCTTGTGAAGTCCTGAGCATGATTTCAGCATAAAGAATGGAGAGTGGGGAGAAGGAGGGAGGAGGGGGCCAGGATCTTTGTGCCAGGCTTTATGCATGAGGAGCCTGGGATCTAGGGAGCATTAGACATTACTCAGGGTCATCCCAATTAAAATATCAGAGGCAGAATTTATACATTCATGGTTTCTCTGGCCCCAAAGCCCGTCCTTTTTCTTGTGCCCAATCCTGGCTCCCCAAAGGAAAGAGACCAAGAGAGGGAAGAAAAAAGTGGGAAGAGAGGAAAGCTGAGAGGTAGTAACCACACAGAGATATAGAGGAGGAAAGAAAGGAGACCCCGGGAGAGAGAAAAGGAGAAGGAGAGAAGGCCAGGTAAGGAAAAATGATACTGAAGGAGAAGAATATAGTTGGAGGACCGCCCCTACCCGACTTGAGACTTACTAGAAGCTGCAATCATCAAGACAGTGTGGTGCTGGTAAGAAAACAGACGAACAGATCAATGGAGCAGAGAGCTCACAAGTACACCCACGTAAATATAGTCAGCTGGGCTTGGACAAAGCGGCAAAAGCAATACAGTGGGAAAAAGACAGTCTTTTTTTTTTTATTTTTAAAGATTTTATTTATTTATTTGAGAGAGAGAATGAGATAGAGAGAGAGCATGAGAGGGGAGAGGGTCAGAGGGAGAAGCAGACTCCCCGCTTAGCAGGGAGCCCGATGCGGGACTCGATCCCGGGACTCCAGGATCATGACCCGAGCCGAAGGCAGTCGCTTAACCAACTGAGCCACCCAGGCGCCCGGAAAAAGACAGTCTTTTAAAAAAATGGTGCTGGAACAACCCCAGACATCCACATACAAAAATATGAATCTAGACAGACCTTAAACCCTTCACAAAAATTAACTGGAAATGACACAGACCTAAATTAAAATGCAAAGCAATAAAACTCCTATAAGATAACATAGCAGAAAATGCAGACAAGCTTGGGTTTGGCAATCACTTTTTAGATGTGACGCCAAAGGCAATCTTCATGAAAGAAAGAGTTGATAAGGTGGACTTCATTACAATAAAAAATTTCTGGGGCGCCTGGGTGGCTCAGTCAGTTAAGCGTCTGCCTTCGGCTCAGGTCATGATCCCAGAGTCCTGGGATGGACCCCCCATGTCTGGCTCTGTGCTCAGCAGGGAGTCAGTTTGAGGATTCTCTCTTTCCCTCTCCCTCTGCCTAACCCCCCCCTCCAGCTCCCCGCCCCGTTAGCACTGTTGCTCTCTAAAATGAATGAATGAATCTTTAAAAAAAAAAAACAAAACTCAACAATAAGAAAATAATCAGATTAAAAATGGGGCAAGCAACAGGTACGTGAAAAGACGCTCAGCATCACTACTCATAAGGGAAATGCAAATCAAAACCATCATGAGATATCACCTCACATCTGTGAGAGTGGCAACTACCAAAAAGACAAGATGTGGAGAAAAGGGGATACTAGTGCACTCTTGGTGGGAATAAAGTTTGGTATAGCCACTATGGAAAACAGTATGAAGAGTATGGAGGTTCCTCAAAAAATTTAAACATAGAGCTACTGTATGATCCAATAATCCCACTTCTGGGTTTATATCTGAAGGAAATGAAATCGTTATCTAGAAAAGATACCTATACCCTCATGTTCATTGATTGTAGCATTATTTACAAAGTCCAAGACATGGAAACAACCTAGTTCCATTGATAGATGAATGGATAAAGAAAATGTGGTGTGTGGGGTGATATACCTCATATAATATACACCATATAATATACATCATATGTATACAAATATATATTGGAATACTATTCAGCCATAAAAAAGAAGGCAGTCTTGCTATTGGCAACAACATGGTTGGACCCTGAGGACCCTATGCTAAGCGAAAGAAGGTAGACAAATATTGTATGATCTTATTTATATGTGGAATCTATTTTTTTAGAGAGAGAGCGAGTGAACAAGCAGATGGGGGGTGAGGGGAGGGGGAGAGGGAGAGGGAGAGAATCTTAAGCAGGCTCCACATCCAGCACGGACCCCAATGCTGGGCTCGATCTCACCACCCTGAGATCATGACCTGACCTGAAACCAAGAGTTGGATGCTTAACCTACTGAGCAACTCAGGCACCCCTATGAGGAAGCTATTTTTTTAAAAAGCTAAATTCATAGAAACAGAGTAGAATGGTGGTTGCCAGGAGCTGGGGGTGGGGGGAATGAGATGTTGTTCAGAGGGTACAAATTTACAGTTATAAGATGGATAAGTTCTAGGAATCTAATATTCAGCATGGTGATTATAGTTAACAATATTGTGTCATATACTTGATAGTTAAGAGAGTAGATCTTAAATATTCTCACTACACACATGCATACACACACAAAATTATAATTATGTGAGATAATAGATGTGTTAACTAACTTTATTGTAATAACAATTTTGCAATATATACACGAATCAAATCATTACATTATATATCTTAAACATGTCAATTATATCTCAATACAGCTGGAAAACAAAATAGGACAAAAAAAAAAAAGGGCCACCAAAAGTCATAAGATACCTAGAACTAAACCTAACCAAAGAGACAAAGGATCTGTACTCAGAAAACTAGGGAACACTCATGAAATAAATTGAGGAAGACACAAAGAAATGGAAAAACATTCCATGTTCATGGATTGGAAGAACAAATATTGTGAAAATGTCTATGCTACCCAGAGCAATCTATACATTCAATGCAATCCCTATCAAAATACCATCAACTTTTTTCACAGAACTGGAACAAATAATCCTAAAATTTATATGGAATCAGAAAAGACCCCGAATAGCCAAAGGAATGTTGAAAAAGAAAACCAAGGCTGGTGGCAACACAATGCTGGACTTCAAGCTCTACTACAAAGCTGTAATCATCAAGACAGTATGGTACTAGTACAAAAAACAGACACATAGATCAATGGAACAGAACAGAGAGCCCAGAAATGGACCCTCAACTCTATGGTCAACTAACCTTCGACAAAGCAGGAAAGAATGTCCATGGAAAAAAGACTGTCTCTTCAATAAATGGTGTTGGGAAAATCAAACAGCCACATACAGAAGAATGAAACTGGGCCATTTTCCTATACTATACATAAAAATAGACTCAAAACCGATGAAGGACCTAACAGTGAGATAGGAATCCATCAAAATCCTAATGGAGAACACAGGCAGCAACCTCTGTGACCTCGGCCGCAGCAACTTCTTGCTAGACATGTCTTCAAATGCAAGGGAAACAAAAGCAAAAATGAACTATTGGGACTTCATCAAGATAAAAAGCTTTTACTCAGAGCAAAGGAAACAGTCAACAAAACCAAAAGACAACTGACCAAATGGGAGAATATATTTGCAAATGTCTTAATCAGATGAAGGGCTAGAATCCAGAATCTATAAAGAACTTATCAAACTCAACACCCAAAGAACAAATCATCCAATCAAGAAATGGGCAGAAAACACGAACAGACATTTCTGTAAAGAAGCCATCCAAATGGCCAACAGACACATGAAAAAGTGCTCAATGTCACTTGGCATCAGGGAAATACAAATCAAAACCACAATGAGATACCACCTCACACCAGTCAGAATGGCTAAAATTAACAAGTCAGGAAATAACAAGATGTTGGTGAGGATGTGGAGAAAGGGGAACCCTCTTACACTGTTGGTGGGAATGCAAGCTGGTGCAGCCACTCTGGAAAACAGTATGGAGGTTCCTCAAAATGTTGAAAATAGAGCTACCCTATGACCCAGCAATTGCACTACTGGGAGTGTACAAATGTAGTGATCCGAAGGGTCACATGCACCCCAGTGTTTATAGCAGCAATGTCCACAATAGTCAAACTATGGAAAGAGCCCAGATGCCTATGGACAGATGAACGGATAAAGAAAGGTGGTGTGTGTGTGTATACACACGCACACAATGGAATACTACTCAGTCATCAAAAAAATGTGAAATCCTGCCATTTGCAATGATGTGGATGGAACTAGAGGATATTATGCTAAGTGAAATAAGTAAATCAAAGAAAGACATTTATCATATGACCTCACTCATGTACAATTTAAGAAACAAAACAGAGGATCACAGCGGAAGAGAGGAACAAATAAAACAAGACAAAATCAGAGAGGGAGAGAAACCATTAGAGACTCTTAATCATAGGAAACAAACTAAGGGTTGCTAGGGTGGGTTGGGTGGGGGGATGGGGTAACTGGGTGATGGACATTAAGGAAGGCACGTGACATAATGAGCACTAGGTGTTATATAAGACTGATGAATCACTGATCTCTACCTCTGAAACTAATAATACATTATATGTTAATTGAATTTAAATAAAAATTTAAAAAAATGGGCCAAAGCCTTAGCAGACACTTCATTAAAGAAGATATACAGATGGCAAATAAGCATCTGAAAAGATGTTCCACATCATATGTCATTAGGGAACTTCAAATTAAAACAACTAGTACACGCCTACCAGAATGGCTAAAATTCAAAACACTCACAACACCGAGTACTGACAAGGATGTGGAGCAACAGAAACTCTCATTCATTGCTGATTGGTGCAGCTACTTTGGAAGACAGTCTGGTGGTTTCTTACAAAACTCAATATACTTTTACCATAAGATTCAGTAATCAGTCTTCCGTACTGACCCAAAGGAATTGAGTAAAAAGATTAGTGGTTGCCAGGGTTATGGCAGAGGGAGGAAGATTAATAGATGGAGCACAGGGGAATTTTAGGGAGGTGACACTTCTCTGTATGATGCTATTATGGTGGATATATGCCATTATAGATTTGTCCAAACTCATAAAATGCTCAATACCAAGAATGAACCCTAAGATAAACTATGGTCTTTGGGTAATAATGATGTGTCAGTGTAGGTTCATCAGTTGTAACAAATGTACCACTCTGGTGGGGGGTGCTGATAATGGGGGGAGGCTATGCAGGTGTTGGAGCAGGGAGTGAAAATTTGCGAAATCTCTGTACCTTCTTCCCAATTTTGCTGTGAACCTAAAACTGCTCTAAACAATAAATTCTATTACGTAAATTTCAAAAAAAATGAAAATAAATAAACTGACCAAAGAAGAAAAGTTAGTAAAAGACCTTCACTGCTGATCTTTGAAGTACACTTCAAGTCGGTTTTGCAGCTCCAGCCTTTGGAAGGTTAAAGAAATGTGGAGAGAGGCCGGCACGCCCCCTACAGGAGGGGAGAGGCGAGAAGCGGGGTGGTTTAGGCTCGGCCTGAGGCTCTTACAGCAGGAATTACCAGGAAGTGCTGAAAAATACCAACGCTCGGGTGGCCTCACACCAGCAGAGGCTTTCCAGTGGCAGAGTCCAGGGAGGGGGAGTTGAAAAGCTCTCGCGTTCATTCAAACGTGCAGCCGGGGCTGAGAATCACCGGGACCGAGCGGCGGCAGGTGGGGGAGGAACTGGGGGTCAGCGTCCGGGAAGAAAAGGGAACTTTCCCGGAGAGGACGACGCCGCTCCCCGCGCGGTCGCACGGTGGGGTGCTCACGCCAGCCGCGCTTTCCAAGGGCAGGCAGCTTGGGTCAGTGGGTTTCACGTCAAGCACAAGGTCCCAAGGGCAGGTGCGCCAACCACCGGCCCTGGGAGGAGCGAGACTAGGGCCTTGGGTCTGTAGCAACCGCCCGGCCCTGGGTGTGGGCCTAAATCGCGCGCCCCTGGCCTTGCCGCTGCCCCGGGATGCTTTTCACAACCGAGTCCCGGGCGCCGCGTGCGGACTCCGAGTTCGCGCTCTAGTTGACAAGGGCTTGTCACTTTTCCTACTCTATTGCCACCAAGTGGCGATTACACCACTTCGGACCTCCCTTTGGTGACGCGAGGACGAATGGGTGACCACGTCTACTTCGGAGCAAACTTTCTCTACACCTGTTAATTAATGACCTTTAACACTAAAAACAGGCAAGCACACAAATTAGAAAAAAGCAACAAACCCACACAGACACACACAGTGCGCGCGCGCGGGTCCGAGAACCAGCTCAGGGAGAGAGAAGTGGAACCAGCACAAGAACCTCGCCAGCGCCAGGTTGGTGGGCTCCCCCTCACCCGCCGCCAGAGCACCCCTCGCGCCCTCTCCGCGCGCCTGCCCGCGGCTCCGCACCTCGCTCGCCTCGCGCTCCTCGCCCACGCTGCCCTCGGAGTCCCGGAACCTGATTTGGCGGCCCGAATACCTTGGGGACCCTGCGGAGGGAGGCCCGATCTCCTCTCCCCCAGCGTCCTCCTCCGGCGCGCACCGGCACACCTGCGACCCCGCGCCCCGCAGCGCCCTGGGAACACCTGTCCGCGGTAGGAGGGACCGGAAACGCGTGTCTCTGGGCGCGCGCACCGCCCACCTCCGCCACCTGCCCGCGCTGCTGGTGCCTGGCCCGCTCCCGGCTCCCGGCCCCCGGCCCTTTAAGGCGGGAGGTTGCGGCGGCCGCGCTCGGGGCGGGGAAAGCGAGGCGCGCCACGCGGGGCTGGCTCCCCAGCAGTAAGTAGAGGCGAGGCCCACCTCGGGCCCGGCAGCGTCGCCAGCCACGCTTCGGGGGCGGCCAGAGCTCGGGGAAGCGGGCGGCACTCCCGGGGTGGGGCGCGCGACCCGCGCTGCTAAGGGACCCGTCCCCGACCCCCCCCCACTCCTACCCCCGCGGGTTCCCGGAGCTCTGGGGCCCGCCGGAAGTGAGTGCGTACCTGTCGGCCCTTTCGAGGGGGCCGGGGGTCGGGTTTGGGGGACTCAGGGCAGGCCTCCGAGCCGCCGGAAGCCCGAGTCCGCCCCGGGCCCTGGGCTCTCGCTCTCCTCGGTGGCGACTTGGGGTCCCAGAGTGTCTTTCGCTTCCAGGCTGGGCGAGATGGAGCTGCGACCGTGTCAAAAAGCCGGAGAATCAAACGGTTAACACTCAGTCCAAGTGCAGGTTCGGGTCCGCGGCTGTCAGTGTTGAACGCACTGAATTTAGAGGGGGTGGAAGGAAGACCAAAACAAAACAGCAACACTATCCTGCCGACCGCAGCGGGTGGCAGCTGCAGTCTAGACGGGCCCGGAAAGCACGACTTTAACTGCGGCCCTGGGCTAGCAGCACCGCTACGCTCACTCTTCCCGCGGCTCCAGTTCACCCAGCGGTCACAGCGGAGTGCCTAGGGCATCCTGCGGGAGTCCTACGGTTGTGGGTTCTTTTCCCAAAGACCTCGTGTGGCATGGATTCAGAACTAAATTTCCCTTCCCAGAAGAGGAAGAGCCGTGCAAAAAGGAATTAGACAAAGCCCTCCTCTCCCCCCCCCCCCCCTTGTCTTCTTTTGAACTTGTAAGAAACGGCCTTAAAAAGCATTTGGGACTACTTAAGAGGGTGCATTTTTTTCTGGCCAGAGCGTCACGCAGGCTTCTTTTGCCCAACAGCTTTGAGGGAGCCGAGAGAGCCGAGTGCAGGCGAAATGGCCCTGGTGCCCTATGAGGAGACAGCAGGAGTGGGGTTGCAGAAATTCCACAAGCCCCTTGCCACTTTCTCCTTTGCGAACCACACGATCCAGATCCGGCAGGACTGGAGACAGCTGGGAGTGGCGGCGGTGGTTTGGGACGCGGTGAGTACCCCACTGGGCCTCTGCAGACAACCACAGTGGATTATAAGACTGGTCTTTATTTACTTATTTTTAATAACAGCTTTATATTGAGATATAATTCATATACCAAAGAGTAAGAAGTGAAGCTTGCCAGATTGAGCAGGTAGGTACCCTGTGTTGTGTGGGCAGTGTCCTTGACCCTTACTGTCCCCGGGAGGGAGCTCGTGGGGCCTGAGGCTGCAGTGTCTGTGCCCGCTCTAGGGGGTCCGCTCCCAGCAGCAGCTGAGTTTCTGCGTGTTGCCAACCTGGGACTGGAACCTTGCAGCGGGGAGGGGGGTGTGTCCTGTCTTCCCGCTAGTGCGAAGTCGGCCAGAAACCCTTGGGTTCCTAAAGCACTTGTTGACTTGGATCATCCCGCTGTGCTTTGATTCAGGCTGTCGTTCTCTCCACGTATCTGGAGATGGGAGCTGTGGAACTCCGGGGCTGCTCGGCGGTGGAGCTGGGTGCCGGCACTGGGCTGGTGGGCATAGTGGCTGCCCTGCTGGGTGAGTGCCGTTCGCTGGCTCACTCCTTTATGAGTGGAACTCATTGCGAGGTGTGAGTGCTGTTTCCTTGACACAGACCCATATTAGTTTCCCCCTTACCGGATTTTTCTGTGCCCTGTGCTTATGAGTCGGTTGCTGGTGCCCTTAACTCCAACAAGCCTTCTTGCTTTCTTCTCTCTTGCTCTTGCTCTCATCCTGTTATTTATACTTCTCATGAGAGACTGCTTTGCCCTCCTCAGTTTATTTTTTTTTAAGCAAACACATTTATTTGGGCAATTAGAATTGCAGTTGAGGAGACAATTAGGTTGTCTGAATTAGGTTCCTGACCCCTTCAGTATTATGCCAATAATATGATCTGAAGTCAACTTTCAGTTCAAAGAGAATTCTCATATTCACACACAGTTTTTTTTACAGTTTAGGGGCCTTCCCATACACTATTGGATTTAACCCTGTGACGCAGGTAGAGCAGGTAGTCTCATTCCTATAGTTCCCTTGCTGAGGAAACTTGGCTGGTTTTTCTCTTCTAAGAAGGGTCGGCCCTGCTGTAGTTTGTACTGACATCTTATATTTAAAAATTGTATTCACAGGGGCGCCTGGGTGGCTCAGTCAGTTAAGCATCTGCCTTCGGCTCAGGTCATGATCCCAGGGTCCTGGGATGGGGCCCTGGGATGGGGCCCTCTTTCCCCTTCTCCCACTCCCCCTGCTTGTGTTCCCTCTCTCGCTGTCAAATAAATAAAATCTTTTAAAAAAAATTGTATTCACAGTATGCAGACCTGAATTGATATCAAGGTTTTTCATTTTTTTTGTTTGGTATGCACACATTAACTTAGGCCTAGAGCATTTTTAAGCTTTTTTATTTCCCTTAAAGATTTTATTTATTTATTTGAGAGAGAGAGAGAGCATGAGCAGTGGGGAGGGGCAGGGGGAAGGGAGAAGCAGGCTCCCTGCTGAGCAGGGAGCCGGATGCAGGGCTGATCCCAGGACCCTGAGATCAGGACCTGAGCTGAAGGTAGATGCTCACCCAGGTGCCCTGAAGCTTTTGTTTTTATTTTATTATTCTTTGTTGACTCCTTTCTATAGCTTCTGGCTCATGCAGTTCAAACTACCCAATGATAGGATAGGCCACCTTCTAAGACACAATATATAACATTTATCACTTCAGTATTGTTAAAACGCAGTTTCAGCTTCTGTAGGTCTGGGGTCAGGCCTGAGAGCCTCCAATTCTAACAAGCTCCCAGGGGATGACGATGGCGACACTGTTGGTACTCAGACCACACTTTGGTGGTCGGGAGCTGGAATTCCATTACATAGTGTACAGGTACTCGAGGACCCACGAAAACCCCTCCGTTATTGTGTCCTCTTTCTGGTAACTTTTTTTTTCAGTATTCCTTTCTCTGTTTAGATGCTGCCTTCCCAAATGTGATGGGGAGCAGGGGCCGCGTGGTGGGGATCTAGGTTTCCATCTGTCTCACACCATAGCCCGTACAGGCACCGATGAGGCCCTTGCTCATACACTGCCTTTTGTTAGCCTTATAATATCTCCATGGGTGTTAGATATTATTTTTAACTTTAATTTTGCCAGTGAAACTGGGGTTCTGGGAGATTAAGCCCCTTTGTGAAGTCCTGGTCAGTGGCGACTTGAGAGTCAAACAACAGGCTTGTCAGACACTGTGGCTCTTTATTATCTTTCCTTGACACTAACTTTGCTGATGTGAGAGGAGTTACCTGGAAGAGAAATGAGGTTTCTTCTGTTTCTCCAGAACTGCACAGCTGCATCAGCTGGTGTAGAGAGACTAGTTGGCAAAGTGCATAGGTTTAGAGTTATACTTGTTTTTTTTTTTTTAAGATTTTTATTTATTTATTTGACAGAGAGAGAGATAGCGAGAGAGGGAACACAAGCAGGGGGAGTGGGAGAGGGAGAAGCAGGCTTCCCACGGAGCACGGAGCCCGATGTGGGGCTCGATCCAGGACCCTGGGATCATGACCTGAGCCGAAGGCAGACGCTTAACGACTGAGCCACCCAGGCGCCCTGAGTTATACTTGGTTTTGACACCTCTTTTAACTCTTACTAGCTCTGTGACCTTGGGCAACTTGCTTAATCTCTCCACTTCAGTTTCCCTATAAAATGGAGTTACTAGTTCATGCCACGTGCGGATCCAATGAGATCAGGCATAGGAAGTGGTTAGCTCATTGACTGGCACAAAGCAAATGCTCAAATAAATGTTGATTGCCCCTCTGAGTATTTCTGTTTGTGATCTAGAAATCTGGGTCTGTGGGGTGGGGAAAACTGGGATGAGCTTCTTCAAAGACGAGCGCAGAGAGAGGGACTGGTTAGTTGTTGCCTCACAAGATGGATGGCTGGGGAGCGGCTGGAACAGAACCGCAGACCTTGTGCTCGGGACGGGGGATGCGTGCTTCCTGGTCCAGCTTCCCTGTCACCTCTTTGAATCCTTTCCTGCCACACAGAATTCATTGCTGCCTGATTTCTTCTCCCCAGAGCGCTTGGTCTGCTCACCACCTGTGCCCCAGCTGTGTCACATTTTGTAACAGGTGATGGTTCCTTGTGTCTGTCTGTCCTGGCCCGCTGAAGCTCCTGAGACATGGGACTGCATCTTACTCTGTGTGTCCTTGGCCCCAGACACCACTTGCCACACAGTAGATACTCAAGTAGTTCTGGAATAAGAGTTGGACAAACTAGAAGATTATGAAAAGTAATGTTTCTTTTACAAAAATGATGTCACTCTATTTCAAAAATAGCGCTAGAAGCAGAATAAAGAAGGGGGACGACAAACCCATCAAACGTCCTAATTATTCATGATTCTGCAACATACGTACTGTTGCCATTTTGGTGTATTTCCTTCCATTCTTTTTCCTCCACCTGTATTTTTTTTTTTAAGATTTTATTTATTTGAGAGAGAGAGAGAGCACGAGCAGGGAGGAGCGGGAGAGGGAGACTCCACGCTGAGCAGGGAGCCTGCCACGGGGCTGGATCCCAGGACCCTGGGATCATGACCTGACCCCAAGGCAGACGCTTAACCAACTGAGCCACCCAGGGGCCCCACCTCCATCTGTATTTTTAATCATAGTTGTAATTCATTGTTATAGAGGTGTGTGTGTATGTGTGCACACATGTATATGGACATACGTACACACCTGTATGTCTCATTCAACGTTACGTTGTGTGTACCTCTCTGTGCTATGTGATTTGCATACCCATTATTTGTTGTGGCTGCAAAATATTAGGCGTTAGTTTGGAGGTTGAAACCTGAGAGTAAAGAAAAAATTAGTCTTTTAGAAAGGAGGCAGTGAGAACTAGAATAGGTAATGATTTTGAAATGTTAGATGTTGATCATTCTCTTTTTTTAAAGTATTTTCATTTTCCATAACCTGAGTCATTTATTCCTGAATTCAGGGAACACCCACCAAAAGCCGGGCCTGGTTTTAGGTGTTGTGGATCCCTGCCTTCTGAGGAAGCTTCCATTCTAATTCTGAGGGGGGAGGAAGGAAAAGACAGATTATATTAAAAAGCCAAAAAAAAAAAAACAACAAAACCCTGGCGAGTTCTTTGCAGAACTTTAATAATGGGTGATGAGATTTTCCTGTTAAAAGAAAAAAACAACACCTGTTAATTAGTGGGCAGTTTCCAGGTCCTTCTCACCCTGCCCCTGTGTGGTGGGTGGGTCCACTTGGCGCTCTCTGTGGTGAAATGAAGGCTTGATAGAGGTCAGGAAACCTGCCCAAGGTCACGAAGCTCATGGATTTTGGAGTTAGAATTGGAATCCAGTTCTGACTCTTAAACCCTGGTTCTTATTTGAAAATCTCTTTGTACTGTGTGGAAACTATTCTTAGAAAAAACTATCTCATTTTTAAGATAGGGTTCAGTAAGTTGGGGTGGGGTTAGGGAACCTGGATTTTAAAAGCTTCTGAGGTGATTTGATGCCAACCAAGTCTGGGAACAGTCTGAAAATATGGCGCTCAGGAAAGAGTTGTCTTTTAGTTTTCTGTACTCCTGGTGTGTGAGTCTCCACTGAGCTTTCCACTTGTGTTTCACTGAAGGCTGGGTGTCTCTGCCTGGCTATTTCTCAGCACCTCAAACAGAACGTGTGTTTACATTTGAACTCTTCCCTTTGCAAACTCATCATCCTTTGCTTTTGTTCTGAGTTAGTGTGGCCGCCCACGTCATCACTCAAGCCAGCGGCGGCTTGACCTGCTCCCTCAGCCCCAGCTCACTCCCTGGGCCCCACTCATCTGTCTTCTAACAGTTTCTTGATTCCAGTTCTCCCTTTGCGTGCCCCCCGGCCTGGCTGGAGCCCTCAGCATCTGTCTCCTCCGTGATGCTGCGCGCATCCCCACTGCCTCACCTCTCTGCCTCTGCTTTGTCTTCCCAGACCCACTTCCCAGTAGGCCATCCTCCTTGCAGAAGTGCTCGGGGCACCTGGCTGGCTCAGTCGGTGGAGAACGTGACTCTTGATCTCGGGGTCATGAGTTCAAGCCCCACAGTGGGTGTGGAGCCTAGTTAAAAACAACAACAAAAAGCCCTGTGCCTCCCCACGGCCTAAGACTCACGAGGTTCTAACCCCGTTTTGCCTGACTCTTCGGGCTCCTGTTTCAGACCGGCTGCACTGTTTGCGGTTCCAGGGACACATCCGTGGCTTCTGGCCTGTCCCTTCTGCCCTGAATGCCCTTTCTTCACCCCTTTCCCCTGGTTAATGCCACATCTTCCCAGTGTAAGCTCAGATTTCCCTTCCTTCTGAATTCTTTGACCTCTGCCCCTCTCTAAGAGGGTCTCCTTTGTGACCACATCATTTCCTGGCAACCGCATCTCCATATTTTACTCCGATGTTGTGTCGTAGTTGTGCTTCTGTGTCTCTCTCCCTCCTGAGACTGAGCTCCTAGAGGCCAAGGATTGTTTTGCTCATCTGTGTCTCTAGTACGTAGTATGTGCTCCCATGTTCGAATAAAGTAAGGTGTTGCTTACAAAAGTACCAACTAATGTGATGGTAGGGGTTCATGCGTTCTTTCTCCATTACTGAGTGAGTGGCCGAGGGACATGTGGTCGTGTTGGGTCAGCTCCCATGAGTCTGTCATGGGCTAAATGTTGCTGCGCCCTCTACACACAGCACAAGCCTCCCGGGGGGTCATTTCTTCACCATCTTCACATCCCTGGGCACTCTGCCCGTCCTTGCTTCTCCTGGCTAGGCTGAATAGCAGGTGTAGGGTAGCACTCGGCTGATTCCAGGCCTGTGTCCGTGCAGGCCCCGTGTGGCTGTGGGCAGCACGCTGCTGTGGGGTCTCACTTCACATCATGGCTCAGGAACCTCAGGGGGCAGGTGATGCCACTGAGCAGCCCCATTCTGCTTCCTCTTTTACTCTGCTGAGCTCCTCCGTCTCCTGTCCACACTCCCAGCTGGTGACGTTTCTTCTTATTTCACTGAGGAGATTGCGGCGGGCAGAAGAGAACTTCTGTAGCCTCCCACGCTGCCTCTAACTCTCTTGTGCCTGGGCCCACCGGCTCCACCTTTGCCCTCCGTGGGATGCTCTCACATGCAGGGTCTGCCCTGCACGGGCCAAGCCCCTCTCCCGCATAATCATTTTTCCTCCCTCTTTCCAACTGACCATTCCCATCAGCCTACAAACTTGCTGTCTCCTATCTAAAGAAGAAAAAAAATCAAAAAAATTTTAAGTGGCTGAAATTGTGTAATGGAAATGTATTTTCTGTAGCGGGAAGTAGATAAGATGACCCAGTATATCTCATTATACCAGATAGCAAGGAAGCTAACAAGGATGACATGGTGTTGTGTCAAAAGTCCACTGGCAAAAGATAGGACAGTTTGAACATCAATATTGATAATGGCACTGGATTTAAATATATCAAATATGTTTAATCCATGAGTTCATGATACAACAGCAACAAAATAAACCCAATTAGTCATCTTTCGAGGATGCTTAGAAACCAGTTCTTTGGAATCTGGTGTATAAAAGGGGAGGGAGGAGCAAAGTTTATCCTACTCAGTTTCTGTACAAAATGAGTAACCAAATAGTAGTTGAAAGAAACTTCCCTTTATAGAGATTTCTCAACAAACAAATGCAAAAGTAATCTAGTGAATTAAAGATCTGGGCACTGGGTATTTGTGCCTGCTCACATCACAAAAATAGAGCCTACCAGGTCCTGCATACATCTTGATGAAGAACACACCTCTGAAATAGTCTTGCTCAAAAAAGTAAGCTCAAATTTACAGGAGACCCAGAGGAGCCAGGAACATGCTAAACTACACAAATGGTACAATCAGCAAAATCCAGATTGTGGGAAACTACAGGGCAAATGATCTAATGTTCCCCAAATCACAAGGGGAAGAAAGATTCAAAGGAAATTGACAGATTCAAAGAAATCTAAGACCTTTTCCATGGCCCTCCCTAAACAAACACCCAAAAGGAAACCACAGACAGAGCTGCCCTGTGCAGGGATGACATCTGGGTGATGAAACCTGAGTGGGGGGTGAGGGGGAGTGCTTCTCAGGAGAGGCTGCTCCTGGGCAGGTGTGTTTGGGAGCTGGCCTGGGGTGGTTAGAGCAAGGGGGCAAACCACCCGCCTCCTTCAGCTGGGTCATTGTGGTGACCTCTTCACACGACTCCTTGACCTACTGCTACAAATTCTGTTAAAGCCTGAAATCATGGGCACTTCTGCTCAGCACTCTCCACTGGCTTCCCATCTCCAAAAAAGCCAAAGCCTTTCTGAAATGTGACCTGTGAGGCCTGCAGAGGCCATCTGCCTCCTGCCCGTTACTTCCTCGACCTCATCTTCTACTACTTCATTCCTCATTCACTCATTCCAACCACGGTGGCCTCCTCACCTGCCCCCCTGTAGGCCTTGGCACTTGCTCTTCTGCCTGCCAGGAAGACTGTTCCCCGTGCGACGCACTCAGTTATACCTTCACTTCCTCCGGACCTTCATCTGAGTCCCCCTCTCAGTGAGGCCTTCCCTTTTCGTTTGGTCTGAAATGTCAGCCCCACCTCCCTTACTTTCAGACATTTCACATCTCTCTTTCCTGCTTGTTTTCCCCCTAGTCCTTATCTCTAAATGAGTACTGGCTATTCTCATTTTAAAAACTCCTTTTACTGCCTGGCTCCTCACTTGAATGTAAGCTCTGTGAGGGCAGGGGCTTTTTGTCCCTTGGCTGATGGTAGCTACTTGGCTATTTGTACAATTGACAGATGTTACAGGGGAGTGGCCAACTCACATCAGGATCCTGGCAAAACTCCTGGAACCCCTAGCTGGTTAGCAGTAGCCTCAGAAACCCCCTGAGACAGGCATTGAAAAGGTCTACATGTAAGAAGTATTAAAATGAACACCGAGATGATATGCAAAAGACTAGATCACTCCAGGATTGCCCCCAAATGCAGATTGTTAAGAAAGCCAGAGATAAAGTTCTGAGTCAAACCAGGAAAAGGCTGTGATTTTTTTTATTATCAGGAGAGATGAGAAGTATCTCCGAATTCTGCTCATCGGGCAGCATGCTGTCTAGCACTGAATGGTCAAAGTGGTAGGAGCACTCTTGTAAAATCTAACAGCTTGAGTGTTTTCTTCAGTATCACACTTAGGACTGTAAACGTCATGTAGAATTACATAGTGTCCTAACATTACAAGTCAAGGTGAGAAACATCAGTCTGAGCTGCCACTGAAATGCTGCTTGCTATCGCTGGACTGGAGCCCCGTGGGGGATTAATGAAGATTACCAACTAAAGAAGGGTGCAAATGAGAGGTCATTTTATGAAAGAATGAATCACAATGTTAAATTTCAGAATTTACAAGGCCCAAACTAAACAGGATTACACATATTGTATTGTTACTGCAATGCAGATGAGGTATTTCAGGGCCGACCTTATGTGGTTCTTTGACCTTAAGGGTAAACTACCAGTTTACTGGTTCATGGTAAACAACTCACAAGAAATATTAACGGAATATTGCCTCATTAATTCTATACACCGCATGTAGAAACTTAGCATTTAGAAAACATGATCTCACATTTTAACCTATAGTACTTTGATACAATCGAGTAATTTTTAAGTTTACCACTTTTCAAAAATTATACACACACACACACACAAAATACATAATGCTGCTTCCTAACAGCAGATGTGGACTGGGATTTTGTAATAGCCAATTAATCTCTCCCTTGATTCCTTTTTTTTAAAGATTTTATTTATTTGAGAAAGAGAATGAGAGAGAGAGCATGAGAGGGGGGAGGGTCAGAGGGAGAAGCAGACTCCCTGCTGAGCATCCCTGGACTCCAGGATCATGACCTGAGCCGAAGGTAGTCGCTTAACCAACTGAGCCACCCAGGCGCCCTCCCTTGATTCCTTTTAAGGCTTAGACTCCAGAAAGTGGCCTTCCCCTGTTTTGGGTATCTTGTCATCTTCATAATTATTTGCTCCTAGATTTTTCTTCTGTGGATTCCATTTTACCCTCAGGTCTACTGACTTGAAGATCATGATCTAATGAAGGAAGTATAGTGGTAGACACCTGTGGAGGGTGGGCCAGCTCTGCCTGCAGAATTCAGAAGCTTCAGCTTGTCATTTGGGACTCTGCATTTTATCAGCAGAGCTTAGCAAACAGGTGTGTCAGAGATGCAAATCAAAGGTTCATGTTTGCCAGTGAGCAGTGCAGAAGGAGCTACTGGTCATTGTTCTGTTCTTCTGCAGCCATCCATGAAGGGTATGATCCTCTGGGTACTTGGTGGAATACTAGAGACACTCACCCTGCTGTTTAACTTGACCCCCCCGCCCTGTATTGATGTGCACATAACTGTCTCTCTGTCCCACATTCTAGGTGCTCATGTGACTATCACGGATCGGAAAGTAGCATTAGAATTTCTTAAATCAAACGTTCAAGCCAACTTACCTCCCCATATCCAACCCAAAGCTGTTGTTAAGGAGCTGACTTGGGGACAAAATTTGGGGAGTTATTCACCTGGAGAATTTGACCTGATTCTTGGAGCTGATATCATATATTTAGAAGAAACATTCGCAGATCTTCTGAAGACTTTGGAACATCTCAGTAGCAACCGCTCCGTGATTCTTTTAGCTTGCCGAATTCGCTATGAACGGGACAACAACTTCTTAGCGATGCTGGAGAGGCAATTTACTGTGAGTAAGGTTCACTATGATCCTGAAAAAGATGTATATATTTACAAAGCACAGAAGAGAAACCAGAGGGAGGACTTATAGTTGACTTTAATTTATAAGAATGTTGTTATTGCGTGTGTCAGTGAAGGTCTTAGACTGGGAATTGAACATTTAATGAAATGGCTTACTGAACAAAAAGTCTAACCAAAGGTTCTCAAGGGACAAAGCACGTTTTAAAACAAAGCAGCAGTCTATCCCACTGCTATGACTTTTTAGTCCTATTTGACTCTGAAAAATTTAACCCCCATTAAAGGAACATATTGAGATATCTGTGTCCCATACTCCTTCCTCTTGATACACAATTTCCCCTGATGATATAATGAAGGGCCAGTATAAGGGTGTCGTCAAAGCAGTGAGCTTGTTTGGGTGAGGCTAACCCATGCAAATTATTTTACATACATTCTGAGGTATATGTTTAGCCCAGTTTTCTACTTTTTTGAATATAAAACAAGAGGCTTGATGTATATATCCCCTGAGCTGTTAAAGCTCTTGAGATATTTTTTTTATCTGCCCCATTTAGGTCTTAAATAGTTTTGGCTATTTGAGAGTAGGATATGAGTTCTCGGAGGTCTCATTTCATGCTTTTTGGCTTAATTTATGATTTAGGTATATAAACAAAGGATTAAGTAAAAATAAAATTTTAGCTGCTTTTTGACAACCCCTAAAATCTCGGCCCTCCATGTGCTGTGCACAGGCTTTCTTTAAAAGCTATAGGTTTTACCTTAGCACTCCCTTTCCTCAAATGTTGTTCTTGTATTTCTTGCCTAGGCTTTCCCCTCCTCTTTGTAATGCATAGGGTGACAATGAAAACGGTTTTAAATCTCACCTCTTAGGGAAGGTTAGCTCCCTGGAGGAGAAGCTCCTTCCATACTGTACTTGTAAGTTCTTACTCTGTGTCCAGACTCCCCCAGAAGATGGGGAGCCTCTTGAGGGCCAGGACTGCTCGATCGTGCCTCTTCCCTGGCTGCCTCCCAGTAGCCAGTGTCTCAGAGCCAAATATTGGTTGAATGAAAAAGATACATTCCATTTAGAGGGGACTGGTTTTTGGGTTAAATGATTGCTTCATTGTTTTATGATTATCTTTGACAGACTTTATGAAGTCACATACTTTTTTTTAACTGTACAAGCTTAACAGCTTCAATAAATTTACATGACAAGAATATTATATAATCTCAGTATGGTATTTGGTACTAGATTTCCTTTGTAAAACATTAGAAATAAGACCTCCTCCTTCCTCTTAACCTTCAATGACTATCTTGGATGTGAAAATACCCAATACGTTATTTTCTACATGTATTTTAGAGGTTTTACTTTAATAAAGATGAATTATGAATTAAAAATTCTGAGCATTCTGTGATGTACTGGTTCAACAAAATTCTGATAAATGCACATGAAATAGAAATATCCATAGCTTAGCAAATCCATAAAATGCCAGTAGCGTGCCATGAACATGGATGGTCTTTGAAAATGAGGAGCCGTGCAGTATCATCAACACTATAATGAAAGGCCAGTCCCATTCAGGTATGTTATTAGAAAGTATTTTAATTGGAGTTCAGCTCCTTTAATATCCCTGACTTTGGAGAACAGATACTACAATGATTGTGGGTATGGATGGAGACAGGTGGGATGGGGTCGGGGTGGGGAGCTTCCAGATGTCTGGATGCTCTACCAAGTGAAGCAAGCATTAGTTGGTGGTTTTACATGTTCATAAAAAATAAGAATCAGAAAAAGGTAATTTTTTTTGTCTTAATAGAAGAAAATAAAAGGCAAGAAAAATTCAACAGGAATAGTTTGGTTGTTTCAGTGAAAAATCAAGTTTCTCTGTTTTGGCTTTGGGTTTCAAATGTTGTCAAAGGCTAAGTTCCCTGGGGGAATAGAGATGGAGGTTAGGGTGCAAAGTTTAAATGGGAATGCTTTCAGATCTACCTCTCTGAGGGAGTAAAAGTAGCAAGACTGGGAAGGAGGGAGAAGTTGGGCTGGGATGCAGTCAGGAAAGTCCTCTGAGAACTGAGAGCTGGGATGGCCCTGCAGTTGGGCCATATTAAGGCAAGGGGGAGGGACTTTATGTCCCAGCAGAAGAGATTAGTCATTTGACCCGAGGGGCATGACCTTAGGGTGAGGAAAATACCTGGAGAGAATCTCAGCTGAGGGCCATGAACCAACATTCTCAGAAGCTGGGGCAGTGACTGGGTGGGGTGGGGTGAGAGGTTGGGGAGAGAGGGTATGTCTGGATGGTATGCCACAGTATCCACTATAAATGTCAGTAAAGTTGTGACATTTTTCTCTTATGTTAAGGGATTAATTGATCCCATAAGCGTGCATTCTAAGTGTGCTTGTTTTATCCTCAAGGATAAAAACCTAGTTTAAACCTACTGTACACCAAGCCTTCTCACATTGCTGAGTTTCTTAGAACTCTTCAGACAGTTATCCAGTAGGTAATATTGACTTCTCCCACAACTAAAGCCAAATACTGGTACCAAGATGCTATGTTAAAATATATGTATGTATGACATCAGGTTCTTAGAACTACCACTAGAAAGTACACTGTCATCTTTGAAGCCCTGGTACTATCTTTGGTTAGTTTCTAGTGGAACATTCTTTCATACAAAAGGATCAGAATTCTAATCAAAATACTTTATCTAAATTAACTGAACACTAAATTGAAAATGCAGGGCAGAATAACAACATTGTCTGGAATGTTTTATCTTACCAAACACAATTTATGCTCCTAGAAGACAAGTGTTAGGTGCCCTCTTCATAAAGGGCAAATGTTTTCAAAAGGGTAAATAAATGTTTACTTATTGCTTAATTTCTGTGCTTTATTTTCCTTTGCCCAAGGTAGGGATAAATAATAATCACGGAGATGAAAAAATAAAGCATACTCTCAACAAAATTATCAACTTATATAAAAGATTCACCTCTAGTATCAAATCCATTTACTCTCTATGCTTTTAGTTTATGGTGGTTGATAGATTGAAGCATTTATCAATTTTTAAATCAAGAAAACAATAAAATTTTGAAGTAATTTAAAAAATCACTTTTTAATGTACCAGTACTGCTAAGAGGCCCTTGACCTAGGGCCTGACATCATAGTTGGTGAGACAGTCATGTGATTTATTTTAGTGTCAGAGACGTGGTCACAGTTCTGCTGCTACCCCAGAACCTCTACCTAGACAGAAGTAGCATTTTCAAGGTCTTTAACAAGAATAAGGCAAGACATTGCTGTGAGCATGGAGAACCTTGTTCTGGGAAACAAGAGACTTCGTTTCTCTTAACGCTGACAGGAACTGCATGAAATCAGGGCAGGCCTCAGTTCTTTTTTGTCACTTTAAAAACTGAGGATTTGTTAGCTCAGAAGTTTCTTTCCACTCTTAAGTCACGTTATGCTTTTCTTTCTACAACCAGCAAAGTGTTAAAATTTAACACTAGAAAAGCTGGCATGCTGAGAAACTGTTTCCTAGCTGAGAACAATTGCTTCTGAGAAAGATTAGAAGGGTAAACCCTGTGAAAGAGGTGTGAAAAGAAAGGCCTACCTACTATACAAAGCCTTGTGTCAAGGCTGGTTCTGCTACTTCTAACTCCTAAAAAAAAAATTACATAGACTATATATAAAGTTTGACATAAAAAATACTTAATAACATATTTTTATTAATTTAGCAGATTCTTAATGCCGAGGAAGCAACCTCCAAATATGAATACAACCATACTTAATAATAATTTCCACTTCTCGGTATCTATCCTGAAGATGAACCGGCTTGTATTTATACTAACTTGTGTGTACCTGTTAACAGTCAAAAGTCACAACCTAAATGTCCATAAAAGAGGGTGCTTACTAAATAAACTATGAGATATCTATACAATGGGATACTGCATACCAGTTAGCAAGACTGAGGCAGATGTACATATACTGAAATAGAACTGTCAAGACACATTCAGTGAAAAAGTACCATTTATGTAAAAAGGGGAGAGGAGAGAATAGACATTGATTTGCATGTACATGCACAGATTGTCACTAAAAGGATACACAAGAAACTGCTTCTCCATTTGTAGTTTTTTCCAAATGTACATACTACTTAAGGAAATGAAGTGAAAAAATGAGGACATTATCAAGAAAGTGAAAAGAAAAGAGAATGGGAGAAATAATTGCAAATCATATTACCTGATAAGGGTCTAGTATCCAAAATTATGTAAGGAACTCCTAAAACTCAACAACAAAAAACACCATTAAAAAATGAGCAAAGGACTTGAACAGGTATTTCTCCAAGACATACAAATACCCAAGAGACCCATGGAATGATTCTCAACATCATTAATCATTAAAGAGTTGCAACTCAGAAGAGATACCTCTTCACACCAATAAGGATGGGTATAATTAAAACAAAAACAAGTAACAAACGTTGGCCAGGGCATAGAGAAATTGGAACCCTCATACATCACTGGGAGGAGTGTAAAGTGGTGCGGCAGCTCAGGAAAGATTTGGCAGTTCCTCAGAAAGTAAACATAGAGTTACCATATGGCCCAGCAATTCCACTCCTAGGTATCTATCCAACAGAACTGAAGACAGGGACTCAAATACTTGCACATGAATGTTCATAGCAGCACTATGCACACACAGCCAAAAAGTAGAAATATCTGAATGTCCATCAATGGATGACTGGATAAACTGTGGCACATATAATGGATTATTATTCAGCCATAAAAAGGAATGAAGTACTGGTAAATGCTAGTGTGGAGGAAAACTCAAAAACATGCTAAGTGAAAGAAGCCAGACACAAAAGGTCACATACAGTTCTACTTATATGAAATATTCAGAATAGGTAATTATAGAAACAGAAAGCAGACTGGTGGCTGCCAGGGGCAGGAGGGAAGGGAAAATGAAGAGTAACTCTTTAATAGGTACAGGCTTTTATTTTGGAGTGATGAGGTTTTGGAGCTGGATATACAGGTGGTGGTAGCTAGCGCATTGTAAAGGCACTAAATGCCACTGAACTGTTCACTTAAAAATGGTCAATTGTTACGTAAATTGCACCTCAATTAAAAACAAAAATAGCATTCAAATGCCTGGAAGTACCTTTCCTCTTCACTTGTTAGGTCCTCAGGAGAATTCTAAGCCCCAAATTTGGTCAATGTACATAGGAGGTGGAGAAATTAAAATGCACAATGGAAGAATAACGCTGATTAAGGCAATGCTTTTCTGGGTTTTTGCCTTAAGCATTTTAGTGGAATAGTGGCATCATTTATAAGATGGAAAAAACCAGCTGAAGGATGAACAGATTTAGAGAAGAAATTAGAAGTTCTGTTTTGCAATCTGAGTGGAGATGACAAATAGGAGTTTGTAGCAGAGAGCTAAAATTGTATAAACATTTTAGAATGGCTTCTTTGCTGTGTCTTAGACAGCTTCTTGAGGGCAGAGACTTCTTAGTGCCCATAAGCATGTCTTCAAGTATTTGTGAAATAAGCAAGTGACAACAAAGGTATGGATAAAGAGAAAATAGGTACTCTCTGCTTTTATTGGAGCACCTGAACAACATGGGTTACAAGGACAGTGACCACAGGTCCTGATTTGCTCAGCACAATCCTGGTTTACCCCTTTTGTCCCTATTAATTAGTATCACCCTTTCACTCTCAAAAATGGCTGTTTGCAGAATAACTTATATGGTCATGCTCTGTAGAAAAAGAGTAAAATTCATGTAATTCCTTCAATACTATAGCAGGTATAACAAGCTTCATAAACATGTCATGGTAATTTTTTAAAAAAGTACTTTACAAAAAATGCCACTGCTTATTTTCAGAAATTGAATCAATAGGAGAGAATCTTTTATTATGCTTTAAAGCAAAGAGCATATCAACCACACCCCTTCCCATTTCCTTCCATTTTATATGATCACAGAACTTAAGAATTACAAGGGGACCTGAGAAGTTATCTATTCTTATTCTTCCAGTGCAAACATGCATTTTATGATACTGGAGACAGCTGGTCCTATGTCTCCCATTGGTTTTCTCAATAGGGCGGTAACATCTCCAAATCTTCAAATAGGTACTGTTCAGTCTTACTGAACAAAGAAATCTTGTGCTAAAATGAGGAATACAGTAAAATTAAATAACTGAAAATATGTTCTTGTTGCTCAAACTAGTTTTCTGTTGCTGTGCCAACAAGCTTGTGAAATATTCTAACATAAATTTTGCTCATTTAACAAAAGTAATAAAACTAAGTTCAAGAAAATACAGCTTAACACTACTAGTAAAAGAGAAAATATAGAGATCCCATCCCCCAAAAAAGAGACTTACAGAGTTTTTAAAAGCATGTTTATGTGACTGCACATAAATGTGTGTAAAAAGGGCATTATGACAGTTGATACCACAAAGATTACAGTAAGAAAAAAGCACTTTATGACAATATTTCACAAATTCACAAGGATCACTTTAATATACAAAGCAATTGCTACCATTCTGAACACAAAGCAGCTAATATGTACATAGTGTTAATAAAATGCATTATAAGCCAGTACATTTTCTCTCTTTACACAGATAGAGCACAAAAAGATTTAGGTAAAAAAATTAAAACAGGGATGTTTCTAGAATGTAGGGAATTTTTTTAGAAATGTACTTCCCTCATTATAGTTTTTTATTTAGTATTCAACTCCAATAGCAACATCAGAGTTAAAAATCAATACCCTGTTTTGTGCTGATAGTTCTGGGGGGAGGTATTCTTTACCCCAATCCTCAAGGAAAAATTAAAACAAAAACCAAAAACATCTTTCTCTCTAGAAACTTCCCTGATTATTTTGTTTCTAAAAAGTTTCAAGTGATACATCTAGGTTAGAAATAATTCCTTTTGTGGGTGGGGATGACAACTGACATGTGGACAAATCAGTTGGGGATAACTCTACATGGAAAACTGCTAACTAGCACTCTTCTTTGCCACCCCTAATAAATCCATACTCACAGAACAATGTTGACAAATTATTTCCCACTTTTAATATAAATAATTTTATTACATACACAAATTGGAGTGGCACCTGGATAAAAATACGTCTATAAAGCATTTACCAATTCAATTTTAAAAACATAAGAAAATAAAACCTCCCAAACACAATGATAGATCATTTCACTTGGCCAACTAACAGAAGATTATTATCTGCAGGGATTTTCTTCCTTCCCTACCAATTTTTAAACTATCTCAGATTTACTCTCACATTTCTGAGATGCTCCTCAGACAGAAGCTTGGACATGCCATACTTCTGTAGGCAAGTATCATATAATGCCTATATAAAGTAGGTAAAATCTGAATTTCCTACTCTTTGACCCTTTTCAAAGACATTTCCCAGATTGTTCATTTTTCTTTTACTTGCTGGTGAGAATAATTAAAAATGTATCATGTTACGCCCAGCTAGGACCTGCACCCACAGTACCAGAATGCCGACAGGTCAATATCTTCTCTCTGTGCTAAACAACTCTGCCTGTTTATAATATCATCTTGCTTCACAGGCTCTGTTCTATTTTTTTTTCTATTTTTATTTTTTTAAAAAATAAATTTCAAGCTAAAACACCTGAAATATAATCCCTCCATTCAAACGTTATCTGGTCCCTCTTAAAGTTTGTCTGCCCCCTGAGGACACATACAAAGGCTTAAGCTACATTCACTAATCAGTAAGAACTTATCAGAAGCATATGAGACAGATGGAACTTCAGCACCCTGTTTGATTTATTTGAAATTCTTCCATACTGACTCAGCTTCATGATATGTTCAACCCCTCAGGGATTAGTGCCTCTCCTAGCCATCGATTCGAGAAAGTCAAGGAAACCAGTTCCCAAGTACATACAGTGACTGTGCAGTCAACTTAAAAAAGTCAACATATCAACATTAAAAGTATTCAAGATGTATGCAAACCATCCAACAAAAGTTCTAGTTGTGCTTTGTACAATTGAGTGAGCAAACGTATCCCCCAACTCTTCACCTACAGTCTTGCTAAAGCACACGGCACTTTCTTCCTTCTCACCTGACATCAGTCAAATTTAGGCAGCATTTCTTTGATGTTAAGAAAGCCAATTTAAAGTGAAAAAAACCTTAGTCAAATGATTACATGTGGTCTCCATCATGACAGTAATTACTCTGAAAAATATTTTACTGTTCTGGACAAATTCATGGATATCTTGATATCCTATAGACAACATAATGTTGGAAATAAATATCTATTCACTCGAGTTGCTTTTCCTTCTGTCTTTATCCATGATGAAAAAGAGTTAAGATTGGGTCCAAACTCATCTTTTAATTAACTGGGCTAGTCAAATCTAATTTCCCATTATTTTTCTTTTACAGCTATTTATAAGACTAGCCTTTAGGTGCTAAAATATTTTAATGAAAAGTTTCCATTCAAAAAGTCACATGATTTGAAGAGAGGAGAAAGACATAAAAAGTCAGTTGACAATTAATTGATGAGGGAACTTCTCAAGTTGCTAATACCCAACTGGGTCATTTTTAAAAGTGCAAGTTACACCAAACATTTACAAAGAATACAATGTAAATATAATCCAAATAAATATACAACTTTTGTATTAGGTCATTGGGAAACAATATACCGAAAAGTTTTCAGAGCCACAAAGGCAACAAAATAAAGACTCTTGAAATAACTGAAAAGGTGTGTAACTATTGTTCTTATAACCCACTTTAATTCAAAATCTTAACTTTACCATATTAGCCTTATTTAATCCTGCAAAATGAAGCAGCCTTTTTGATCTTCAAATTAAAGAGACCAATTTATGCTAGTAGCTGACTGTAGCTGATCACAAAATTAAAAACATTTAAAAAATGTAAAGAAGAAATCTAGATTGAAGTCACTTCAAGTAAGTAAAAGCATCCTGGTTTAAACAAACTTGTTTCTTCCTAAGCCTTTGTATGATTCCACATGTCACCCCACGTGGTCAAAATGATAGTAGGGATGAGGCCTGAGAGACCGAGAGAAACTTCAGCCAGATGACCTCTGATTACACAGCCTGCCTGACTGGTGTGCGCTTTCAGACACTAGCGCTGCTGCTGACCTACCATCCAAAACACATTTTTTGACAAAATCCCTGCTCAAATGAAAACACCAAAATTCCTCCCCCAGGATGAGTTTTGAAAAATCAGTGGTACCTTTTAGAAGCTATCTTCAAAATGTTCTTACCACTGTTATAGCTGCCAGAGACAAAGCATAAAAACCAAATACTTCAGGGGTGGGGGAGTTTTCAAGTGACTAGTAACATATGTAAAAGTATCAAGCCAAAGAAAACTAACAATAAAAAAAAAATACTTGGAAGAAAATCAGAAGACAAAAATCAATCATGAGTGCTGGAGTAATGCAGTCCAAGAAACTACCAAAAGGGATGCAATAGAACACACAAAAATGTAAAATTTCATCTGACCTCAATATACTATAATACTCAGCATTCCTGACTTAAGAGCTCTCAGAGCTTCAGATTATATACTGTATGTATTTATATATATGTACACATATATTATACAAATGCCATTCCCCCCCCAATAATATCTAAATGAAAAGAGCACCTATGACAATATGATGGTTGCCAATATGGTACTTGAGTTTGAAAAGAATGAAATTAAAATTGTATCTATCAATTTTTTAATAATGTGAACACATTGGATCTAGCCCTTTCTAAACCACTTTTCAGTTAAACACTATCAAAGCTTGAAAACTCATAAGAGTAATATATCAAAAATAAACCCCTCCCACTTCATTTTTATTAGAGTTAATCTGTCCTATAGATAAAAGTGCCACATGGCCCTATATTTGCAAAGTAAGCGATACCAAACTTGCTATTTTCTAGGCAAATCAGTAGCATATGTACAGATTCCTATGATGACGTTTTCATTCCCTTTTGGCCAATATGAAGAGAAAAAACATTTATTACTGGTAATGTGGCCATATATTATAGTTCTTGGCTACAAGATTTTTTTTTACTTATGTCATTTTCTTAATAAAGATTCTCAAAGTTGCATGCTTTTTTAAAAACAAACACCCTTTTTCCAATTCTTGTAAAAAAAAAAGTCTGCACAAAAGATGCTTAATTTCTATCTGTATAAACTGAAATATCTTCAAGTCTCTTAAAAGGGTCTAAAACAGATTTAGCAACAGAATATATTTCTTACCTCACCATGAAGTAACTGACTTCAAACCAGTGCAATCATCCTCAAGGTACAAAGGACCTGGTATTTATAAAAACTTATAAATTCAACCAGCTCATACGGATGTGACTGCCTTGATTTATCGGGGACTAAGAGGACCATCAACTTTCCTAATTAAACAGAATGCCTCAACTTTTGGAAAACGGTTTACTTTAGAGAATACAACTTGCTAAATACTAGGCAATTTTCATTTATAAAGTTTATGACATTCAAAACATTTTGACTCATTAAGAATTCTAATTTGTGAACAGATTTGTGATTTTGCTTAGTTTCTGTTGAAGTTTTGGAAAATGACATATCTAAGCTGGTATACAAATAATTTTTATGCTACAACTTTCCCCATTAGCTCAGCAGGATAAACATCAAACTTTACAGCCGTTTGAAAGCCTTCTTGAGAATCTGGTGAATTGTCCAAATATAAGACTACAATCACTCAATTCTTAGAATGATGCTCCTTCATAAACTCTGTTCATCCTTGAAAAAAGACAATGGTTTGTTACAAACAAAAATATACCATATACAAATATTAATTAAAAACCTTACTTTTCAAAATGGACCCAATAACACCCATATCTGCATATTTTGTTAACGTATTAACAAACTTAATGTTTAAAAATAACCCATGACTAAATATAACACATTTTCTATACTCTTCTTTTAAAAGGAATAACCTTCTCAAATGAGAAATTATACTTAAGATTATGTCAGTCTCCAATTTTTACAATCCACCTTAGTCCTATTTTTCTTTTAAAGGGTAACTTCTAGATTTATCAAGCTTAGTGAATAAGATGAGTAATTAATAATTAGGAGTAGTACTGGAAACAATGTATGATACGTATAAATACAGACTGTTATAGTCAGGGATTCAAACAGGTAGCTCCTCTGTAGAATGACAAAGGCTATACAGCATATTGGAAAGCTAAAGCACAACTATCCTTTTTAGGAGAAAACAAACCAAAAAAATGTTTTGCAAAAAGGACAATCCAAATATTGTAGTACAGCAGTCATTCAAATATGTCTGAAGAAAATAACTTTCTTGTGTACATCTAATACTGTACTTTTTATAACTATATCCTTACAACTTCTTTCATTAAAAAATTCAGAGATACTCTTAAAGTATGTTAATATGGAAAAGATTTCAAATCAGTATTCTTCTACAACACATAACATTTTATAAACAAATATATCATTTTGTTTTATTTAACATCTTGAAGGCTTTCCTGTTGGTGGTATAATGTAAGTGCAAATGGGAACAGTTTAATTAGAAATATCTTTTTAAGTAAATGAGTGACATAAATATTTTTTGAAGGCGATGACAAAAACATTTATTTAAAAACCTTGTTATATAACTCAAGGGGCTGGTTTACTAATGAGCATCTTTTTACTAAGAATTTAGTACTAACTAAAACAAGCTTTGTACTTTTATTTATTTCAATTTAAAATTAAAATACCATGCTTTTTCATTCAGTTGGTTACTTCTTTTAATGTATTCAAAAATGTTGAACACATACAGAACTGAATTAAGAAGCAACAACTGCCTATGGAAGAGCTATAGTTAATACAGAATGTTTTTAAGAACCAAGGACAAGTTTTCAGTATTGAAGAAGAGAATGTACATAGAAAGCACTCCGAATTCATTCTTAATTTCTTCAACACCATACTAAAATTCTTTTTTAGAGGGTATGTTTCTTAACAATTTTACATAATTCACAATGAAAATGTGAAAACATGTCAATTTGGCAATCAACACTTCTTCATTGCACCTTACTTACTTTATGCATGCGGCCCACACATTACTTCAGCTCAAGAGGCTGGGGTAATTCTGTCCCTAAGGCAATCAAGGAGCTCAGCACAAACCTTGAAATCATTTTTAAAAAGATTTTCTTTTCCTCATTTCCCCCATCAATTTACAAGTAAACAAATGATTACTTCTTGAAGAGGGAGGGGGATGAAAAGCGGAAGTCTCTTCATGATTCCTGGTGCTGAAAATTTCTTGAGGGGAGAAGTGGAGGCAGGTGTTGGAACATTCACAGTTTAATGCAAAAGCACAAATGAATGAAATTCTGTAGTTGCTTTCAAGCAGTTTTGTGCATAGAAAAAAAGAAATGTTTAGAAAATAAAATGTTTATTTCGTCTTTCTGGTTGTGGCCAAGCCAGTCCTTTTCCACCGTAACAGGTGAAATTTAAATCCCAAATTAATCTGATTTGTGGCAGTAAAGGTCCTTAAGTGCTTTTAGCTCCTCAATGAGTGTCTTATTTTGGTTTTCAAGCACTGCCACTCTGTTTTCTAAACATTTCACATATTCTTTCTTCTTTCTACGACACTCTCGTGCTGCTTCCCTATGAGCAAAAAGGACAGGAAAAATTATGCAACATTTATTTCTCTATCATTTATTTTGGGCTAGAGTACTTTTAAGTATTCAGCTCAAAGCAACAAATATTTTAATATATTATAGATTAGGCATTTGAAAAAACTATACAGAATGACTTGGAGATGGACTCATATAAAATTTTAATTTAATATACAAATTTGATTAAAAAAAAACCCAAATGTGAAAACCCCACAAACAATGTAAAGAGCTGAATCACTTAAAATTTAAAATTATCAGGGCGCCTGGGTGGCTCAGTCATTAAGTGTCTGCCTTCAGCTCAGGTCATGATCCCAGGGTCCTGGGATTGAGCCCCACATCAGGCTCCCTGCTCCATGGGAAGCCTGCTTCTCCCTCTCCCACTGCCCCTGCTTGTCTTCCTCTCCCGCTGTGTGTCTCTGTCAAATAAATAAATAAAATCTTAAAAAAAAATTTTAAATTATATCACTGTTTACTGATATGTTCTGTATCACACCTATAAAACTTGAAATTCTATCAATAACTAGGAAAATACTAAGGCTAAATGTCAAAATGAAAAACATCCTAAATTAGATAGAAAAATCTCATCAATTCATCATTTCAGGGCATTAAAAAAATGTCTAACATGAGTCTCTTCCACAAATGATGTTGAGAAAACTGTATATCCACATGCAAGAGAATGAAGTTGGATCCTTACCTTATGCCATGTACAAAAACTACTTGAAAATGGATTAAAGAGCTAAATTAAGACCTAAAACTATAAAACTTCAGAGGAAAACAGGGGAAAAGCTTCAAGACATTGGATTGGCAGTGGTTTCTTGCTGTGCCACCAAGAGCAGACAACAAAAGCAAAAATAAACAAATGGGGCCCCATCAAACTTAAAAACTTCTGTGCATGAAAGGGGACACAATCAACAGAGTGAAAAGGGAACCCACGAAATGGGGGAAAATATCTGCAAATCATATCTAATAGGGACTTAATATCTAGGACATACAAAGAACTTCTACAACTTAAAATAACTCGATTAAAGAATGGGCAAAGGACCTGAATAGACATTTCTCCAAAGAAGGTATATAAATGGCTAATAAGCATATAAAAAGATGCTCAACACCAATCTAATTATTAGAGAAATGCAAATCAAAGCCACAATGAGATACTTCACACCCTTTAGGATGGCTACTATATTTACCCAAAACAAAATGAAAAACAAAACAACCCCCCAGCCAAAACCCAGACAGAAAATACTAAGTGTTGACCAGGATGTGAAGAAACGTGAACCGTGTGCCCTGTTCATGGGCTGTAAAATGTCCCAGCCACTACAGAAAACACTATATTCCTTAAAAAATTAAAAATAGAGTTACCCTATAATCCAGTAATCCAACTTTTAGATATATATCCAAAGAACATAGAACAGGATATTGAAGAGATATGTGCATACCTATGTTCATAACAGCATTATCCACAACAGCCAACATGTAGAAGCAACCCAAGTATTCATCAACACATAGATACATTTTTAAAATGTGTTATATACATACAAGAATATTATTCAGCCTTAAAAAAGAAGGAAATCACATCACATGCTACAACACCGATGAACCCTAAGGACATAATGCTAATAAGCAAAATGAGCCAGCTACAAAAGACAACTGTATGATTCCACTTACATGAAGTACCCAAAGTAGTCAAATGCATAAGAAAGTAGATGGTGATTGCTAAGGACTCCCAGAAAGGGAAAATGAGGGAATTTGTTTTTAACAGAGTTTCAGTTTTTCAAGGTAAAAAAGTTTCAGGTTTGCAAGGAAAAGTTCTGGAGATCTGTTGCACAACAATGTGAATATACTTAACACTACTGAACTGTATACTTAAAAATGGTTAATATGGTAAATTTTTTTTACAATTAAAAACTATTTCAAAAAATCTAGCAGATTAAGAACAAAAAATATTTTTTAGTGAGCTACAAAGTCTAAACTGGTAAACGTTTTTAGCTCTATATGAATAAGGACCATATATTATATCCCAAGTCACTAGCCAAGGGACTGGCACAAGGTAAGTCCTTATTCCTGAGTGAACATAAGAGGTGAAAGCAAAAGGTTCTAAATCTTTAAAAAATGGAAAAAAGCAGCAACTTACAATCACTCATTTACAAGAGTGGCAGTATAGTACGGCACTTAAGAGTACTAGTAACTTCAGTGTCAGGTTCTTAGGTTTAAATGGTTTCCTCTTACCAATTATATGACCGGAGACAAATTACTTAACCTTAGTTTCCTGACTGTAAAACAGAAAATATTATCTACCTCAAAAGTTTTATGAGGATTAAAGGAATTAATATATAAGAAGTGCATGAAATAGTGGCTGGCATTTTGTAAATGCTATGTATGTGTTCACGATAATTATTTCTAGATAACTCTAATGCCTTCAATTCATGTCTTCATCCCCATATAGCCTACTGAGTCAGAAAAAAGAAGCAAACTGACTTTTGGAATAAAAAAAAAGCTGCACCCAATGTTGTATTATCCATGACAGATATGGACAATATATAATCCACTGCATCACTGTACCACTGGTGAAAATTTTTTTTGGAAGGAATTAAAAATGGCCCAACATTCTAATGCACAGTGAAGATGACAAGCCAAGAAATGCTATGAGGCCACAAGTGATCTAAAGGATCACAGTGGGAGTGATTCCGAGATCAATCTGGATGTTCTGTATGTAGTGAAGTCTAACAATATAAGAACAAGTAGGATGTATGTACACACTTAAAAATCTACTTTTACTCAGGGCTGAGTCATCTTGTTTTCCTTGCTTTCTCACCCATCATTTGAGAATTTACAGTCCACAAGTGCTCATATGAATGCTATATCTACATGCTAGTTTCCAAAAGTTAAACTAATATGATCCCATAGGTTAGTATCTACTAATTTTGCTCTAGCAAAATCAGTATGCTATAGTGTTGTTAAAGATTAGGTTTCTCGGGCACCTGGGTGGCTCAGTTGGTTAAGCGACTGCCTTCAGCTCAGGTCATGATCCTGGAGTCCCGGGATCGAGTCCTACATTGGGCTCCCTGCTCAGCAGGGAGTCTGCTTCTCCCTCTGACCCTCTTCCCTCTCATGCTATCTCTCATTCTCTCCTTCTCAAATAAATAAAATCTTTAAAAAAAAAAAAAAGATTAGGTTTCTCAAAAGAAAAAAAAACACTAGACTAAGAAAATTAACTTATTTCTTTAATGTAAGACCTCTGATCCTTTAGATATACTAAATGTGAATTGAGACTCTCTCCGGAGAGGAATTCTGACTAGCAACTTCCAAGCTGAGTATGAATATACAATACTTTTTTGGAGGAACACCAAATAAATTTCAAGTAATATACAGTCTTGCAGAATGATGCTTAAGTTAGGCACAGTTTAAAATAAACAACTTTGCGGGCACCTGGGTGGCTCAGTCAGTTAGGTGTCTGTCTTCGGCTGAGGTCATGATCCCACCGTCCTGGGATCGAGCCCCACATCGGGCTCCCAGCTCGGCGGGAAGCCTGCTTCTCCCTCTCCCACTCCCCCTGCTTGTGTTCCTACTCTCTCTCTCTCTGTCAAATAAATAAATAAAATCTTAAAAAAAAAAAACTTTGGATACAAACTTAATACAGTATGATATAATAGCAAGAATTCTAAACTGAGGATCAGAAATCTTGGGTTCAGATCCTGGCTTTGAAACTAACTAGTTGTATAGCTTCCAACAGGTCCCGAGTAAGAACTATTTCATAATTTTTTTTTTAAAGGACTAATCAAAATGTCTTTAACTAGGACTGTTAGGTTTGTATTAAGGAGTATGAAAAATCAGGGAATAAACCTACAACGTCATTCCAAAGCACCAATTTTGCTTAATGGGTCAGAGGGGTGGCAAGCATTTTCATATTTATAAAAGCATTATTATATTTTGGAGTTGGATACAGAATACAAATGAGCTCTAAAAATTTTAAAGAAATCCTTAGCGTAGGGAATGCTACTTAAAGCTTCTCAAAAATTTCTAGCTAAATGTTTAAAAAAAAAAAAAAAGGAGGAAAATGAAAGGACTCTCCCAGCGGATTGGTCTGACAACATGGTGTGAAGATTAAATTGACCACTGATGTTTCTTCCAGTACAGAAATAGGATTTTATGATTTTAAGCATTCATGCAAACAGATGGCTTATAAATTCTGAAATTGATGTGATAGGCATATTTTTAGAAAAAAGTTCTTTCACATAATGTGTCTCAACATCCTCCTCCATTCACTGAACTAATTCTTTGCCTCTATATGATACTCATATTCTCTCTATTTTCAGCATCCTCCATTAATTCCAAACTACCTGATTTTTTTCTTTTACCTTCAAAGAAGTTTATCAATTGTACTTTTTTTTAAACAACCAGTTTTTTGTTTCATTGATTTTCCTCTATTGGTTTTCTCTTTTCGGTTTTATTGATTTTAATTTGCTCTTCTTTTTCTAGTTTCTTAAGATGGAAGTTAGGTTGGCAAACATTTTTTGGTAAATATTTTTGGCTTTTTAGAACAAATGGGCTCTGTCACAACTACTGCTGTTGTAGCATGAAAGCAGCCTTGGATAGCACATATTTGAATGACCATGGCTATGTTCCAATAAAACTTTATTTATAAAAAACAGACAATGAGGTATAGTTTGCTAACCCCTGACATAGATGATTGATTTAAGACTTTGTTTTCTAACGTAAGTATTTAGTGGTATAAATTTCTCTCTAAGCACTGACTGAACTGCTCCCACAAATTTTTGTCGTATTTTAATTTGCACTTAGTTCAAGATATTTCCTTTGAGGCTTCCTTTTTGACCTAAATGTTTGATACTTATTTAATTTCCACACAACTGGGGATTTTCCTGGATGCTTTATGGGCCAAGAACATATTTTGTGTTCTTTCTATTCTCTTAAATTAGTAAGTGTCATAAAAATGCCATTAGGTACAGTTGGTTGATTATGTCATTCAGGTTGTCTCTATATTTTCTGTCATCATTGAGAAAAGAGTGAAGTTTTTTTTTCTTTTTTCTTTTTTTTGGTGGGCAGCAAAGTTTAATGAGTGATAGTAAAGTGATAGTACAAAGCTCCCAAAGAGGGAGGGGACGTGAGAGGGCTGCCCTGAGGTTTTCAACTATTCAATTCTCTGTTTCATCACCTTTGGCCTCATGTATGTTAAAGCTCTGTTAGGAGCATACACATGTAGAATTACTATGTCTTTTTAGAGAAATGATCCTTTTATAAATATTATATAATGTCCTTTTTTTAATCCCCGACGATGTTCCAGCTTCCTGTTGACCGCTATTTGCATGGTCTATCCTTTTTTACTCCTTTCCTTCTAACTTACCTATGCTTGATATTTGAAGTAAGATTCTTACAAACAGCATATAGTCAGGTCTTGGTTTTTTATTCTGTTTGGTCTTTTATGTAGGTTAGACCAGGTTTAGCCATCTATGACCCATGGTTCAACTCCACATAGTCTGTTTTTAATAATTTTTAAACTTCTAGCCAGACTAACCAAAAAAGTGAGAGAGAGAAAAACCACAAACTTTCAATATCAGGAATGAAATCCCTATTAAACAGTCCCCCCCCACTGCCCAAGAAAATCACAACCAAAACCCCAGAAGTATTTAGGTACAAATCTAACAAAAAATGCGCAGGATCTATATGCTAAAACATGGAAAGTACACTGTGTTCATACAATGGAAGATTCTATTGTTTTAAGATATTAATTCTCCTCAATTTGATTTAAAACTCAACACAACCCTAATCAAAATCCCAGGAAACTTTCTTATAGACATCAACAAACCAATTCTAAAATTTTAATGAAAATGCAAAGGAACCAGAGCAGCCAAAACAATTCTGTAAAAGCAGAGCTGGAGGACTCACTGTCAAATTCCAAAACTTACTAGGAAGCTACAGTAGTCAAAACAGCATGGTGTTGGCTAAAGGATAAACACAAAGACCCATTAAACAAGGTAGCAAGAAACAGACCCACACAAATATGGTCAAATGATTTTTGACAAAAGTGCAACGGCAATTCAACAAAGGATAATCTTTTTAACAAATGTGTTGAAACAAATATATGTCCATACACAAAAAATGAACCATGACACACCTCACACCTTATACAAAAGTTAACTCAAAAGGGATCATAGACCTAAATGTAAAACATAAATTCTGACACTTGATACAGACCAAGTGGAACTCATACATTGCTGGTGGGAATGCCAAATGATATAGCCACTTTGGAAAACAATTTGGCAGTTTCTTATAAAGCTAAATATACACTTACCATTCTACCTGGCCAGACCACTCCTAGGTATTTACTCAAGTGACCTGAAAGTTCATATTAACTCCTGTATATATTTATAGTAACTTCATTCATAACCCTCCCAAACTGGACACTGTGATGAACACCAAGGTCAATAGATAAACAAACCACAGGATATGGGTACAATGGAATACCAGGGATAAAACCAACTACTGATCCATTAACACTATCAATAAATCTAGAATGCATTTTGCTAAGTGAAAGAAGCCAGATCCTAAAGGCTACATACAGTGTATGATTTCAATTATATGAGATTCTGGAAAAGGCAAAATCCGAAGGATAGAAAACAGTTCAGCGGCTTCGAATCTGGGAAAGGGGGCAGAAGCAGACTACCCATGGGTATCAAAGAGATTCGTTCTAGGGTGGTGTAACTGTTTTGTAAGGCACTGTGGGGGTGGAAACATGGCACCATACATCTGTCAAAACTAAAAGAACTATACAGCATAAAAAGTACATGCAATCCCAGAACTGAATGAAGATGGTGACGAATCTAACCATAAACGTGTGATATAATCTTACTGAAGAGGGTGGAGAAAAAAGAACAGACCTAAATAGCTTTGAAAACAGTGCTTTCACTGGTACTTTAAGGCTAACAACAAAAAGAACTGTACATAAATACTGTATTGTATTTGGTAAATTTGTGTCTCACAGGTATACAAGTTAGCAACTCTGTAACTATTTTAAATGTATACTAGAGTTAAACATGTAAATAAACTATACTTAATGGGAAGCCAAGTTTCTATGAATCTACCTATTCATATCCTTAACTCATTAGTCTTCTGACTTGTTAAACGTTTCTAGTTTGTTGTTTGTTTTGCTACTTTATCTTTTTCTTGGCTAAACAGAGGTTCTGTATTTTTATACAGTCAAACCTACCTAACCTTTATGTTTATTACTTTTGCCTTTAGGAAATCTATTAAAATTCTCCTGCATTCTAAAATTGTAAGACAAGGATGGTGGATTGCATTACTTTCATAATTTTTTATTCCTTCCTCCCTGTGGGAAGAGCATACATTCCCACTCCACTGACACTGAGCTTGTCCTTGCCTGTATTTTGGCCAATGGTACATAAGTGGACATGATGTTCATCACCATCAAGCAGAGTATTTAAAAAACACTGCCTTTTTTCCTTTGCTACAAAAATGACATGCGTCAAAAAAGGTGCTCCTCCTCTAGCTGGAGCTTGTGGGAGAGGCACGGCAGCTGGCTTGCAGCTGTCCAATGTAACATGAGGAAGCGATTCTGTTGTTCTAAAACACTGAGATTTTGGGGTTTCTGTTGTTGTTACTGCAGCAACAAAAATTAATATAACAACCATCTATTCTTTCTTTTAGACCGCTTATCACTTCTCTTCATTTCTGAGTAAATGGTAATTTGGACAGTGTAGAATTTGGGGATAACTTTTTCATCAAAGTTCAATTTAAGATAGGCTCTGTTTGAGGTACATATAAGGGACATTCATCCTAGTGAGTATGTTCAGGAGCAGAGTGCTCCCCTATCTTTTCCACTGAAGTGTACCCCTAATGGCAGAGGAAACCAAAATGGGGACTCTGGGGACACAACCCAAAGCAATCACTGCTGGTGTGAATTTCTTTTAAATCTCTTACCTTAAAAATATTTATATCTCCCTAATTTTTGAGCAAGATAAACATTCGAGGAAAGTATTCCATGTTTACCTCTTGGGGCTACATTATCTCCAGCACACTGTCATGTACTCTGGTTTAAGAAGCACAGCAGTAGAGAGATGCATACTGAAATCTCAGAATTAACATGTCCATAGGGCTTTGGCGCCAGACTGAGGCTCAAATCTCAGCGTTACCAATTTAAAAAAAAATTTAAAAGATTTTATTTTTACGCAATCTCCACAATGTGGGGCTTGAACTCACAACCCCAAGATCAAGAGTCACATGCTCTACTGACTGAGCCAGCCAGGCACCCCTGTACCAATTTGTTTAAAGGTGTGATCTTTGGCAAGATATCTGACTTCTTTCTGAACTATAGCTCCTCTGTAAAGTGGAGATAAGCTTCTACCTCATTGTAGGCAATATAAAGTATGTAAAGAAACTACGTGCAATGTCTAGCATAAACTAGTCCTTAATAAACAGTATCTCAGGAGAAAGGTCAAAGCCAGAATATAGAATTAGAAGGTATCAGCATATAGTTGATGCCTGAAATACACGGGTATGAATGAACGTTCCAAGGGAAAACTTCAAAAAGTAGAGAGAAAACTGGGTGAATAAACCAAAGAAGAGTTCAGGAGAATGAGAAGTCAAAAGTGTCAAATATTTCACAAAAGTACAGTGAAATGAAAAGAGAACACCAGATTGCCAAGTGGGAGGGACTCTGTATCTTTTAAAGACGTAAGAGTGCTATGGTGAGCATAGAAGCCAGATTTTAATGAATGGAAGTTGGAAAAGTAGAAGCAGCAATAATGTGGGAATAAAAAGAAAAGGGAACTATAGCAGAGTCAATGGGAAGTTTCCTTATAATGAAACTAAATCCAAGCAAAAGTATTTTTATTAAAGAGTCCATGCTAAATCAGGTAGCTTCGCTGAAGATTTCAGACCAGCAAAGGTTGTTAGGAACTGCAGCTATGTCCCTAACTTGGTTGGGGTGGGGGGGAGATACATAAACTAAAAAAATAATGAAAAAAAGAAATTTGGTCTGCTAGTCAAATGAACAAGTGTTCATAAATGGGCAGCTCTCTGCTCCATAAAACAGAGCAGACAAGAAGCCATGGTGCTGCCTCCTCGCCCACCCACTAATTAGTCTTTTCTGTATAAGGGGAAACGTCTCTGGAGCGCCTGGGTGGCTCAGTCAGCTGAGTGACCCACTCGGTTTCGGCTCAGGTCATGATCTCATGGGTCATGGGATCAAGCCCTGAGTTGGGCTCCGTGCTCACTGGGGAAGTCTGCTTGAAGATCCTCTCCCTCTGCCCCTCCCCCCACTCATACTCTCTCTCTGAAATGGATAAGTCTTAAAAAAAAGGAGGGGGGAACGTTTCTGTCCCACAGAGCCAACTACATGGACACAACATGAAGTCCTTCTACTGTTTTTATAATCAAGAAAGTTTATTTTCCATCTGATTGCTCTGCTGTGTCTTGCTTAGAACTGGTTTCTTTAGTAAGTGCTACTATCTTAAGTTTTAAAACCTGGCCTTTACTTAAGACTTCTTAATCAGACTTGCTTCTAATTTTAGAAAGGGTTAAACATTTCTTTACAAACATTCTGAAGCTGGAAAGATCTAAATTATAAAATAAATTTTGTATTTAAAATACATTTAAATGAATGAGGCTTTTGATGCTTCTGTTTATTATTATAACACCTAAGGAAAATCTCAGACTGATGGGAGCACAAATAAAATAAGACACTCGGCTTATTTCCAACTCTTTCCCTAATATCCCAGAAAAAGTCCTGCCATTTCCTATAGCTTAGATGTCATTTACTGACACTCTATAACAGCTAGGAGTATTTCAGAGACAAAAGAGGTTGTTGAGCTGAGTGGAAACACGAAACTTCATAAAAACAAACACTGTGATAGAGCATTATAGATAAAGTGCTTTGAGAGGAATATTTGTCCCACAGAACAGCCATTTGGATGGGTGGCAGAATCTCGTTTTACAAAGAAAATGGAGGTTTGAGGGTTAGTATGTTCTTCCAAAGTCACAGCAAAAAGAGTAGATCCAGGACTTGAATCCAGACTGTCTAAATTCAATCCCTATTTCTTTTACTTTATCACAGTGTTTGAAAAATCTTGGGGTCAAGAACACGGGAATATTTTCACCAATTTCAAATTTTATCTTTATTTTCATTTTCTATGGTTTATCTTAAGTCATTCTATATTAAGTCCTAAGCTAAATATTTAAATCCTAAACTAAATAAAAATACTAAAGTAGTAAATACAATAAAAACATTTTATTGGCTTTTGGGGGGGCAAAGGGAGAGGAAGAGATAGAGAGAGAGAGAGAGAGAGAGAGAGAGAGAGAGAGAGAGAGAGAAAATCTTTTTTTTTTTTTTAAAGATTTTATTTATTTGACAGAGAAAGAGATAGCGAGAGCAGGAACACATGCAGGGGGAGTGGGAGAGGGAGAAGCAGGCTTCCTGCCAAGCAGGGAGCCCGATGTGGGACTCAATCCCAGGACCCTGGGATCATGACCTGAGCCGAAGACAGATGGTTAACGACTGAGCCACCCAGGCGCCCCAAGAGAGAGAGAAAATCTTAAGCAGGCTCCACACCCAGTGAGGAACCCAATGTGGGGCTCCATCTCACAACTCTGAGATCATGACCTGAGCCAAGATCAAGAGTTGGATGCTTAACCAACTCAGCCACCCAGCCGCCCCTTACTGGTTTTGGATGACAAAATCATTTACAGCTGTGAATTTACTTTATGAGAATTACTTTGCCCACATTTCATAGATTTTGTTGTGTAGCACTTTCATTGTTGAAGACTAACTCTATTTTAAGATTTTGTCTAAGAACAAGGTATCCTTAGATTTAATCTGTTTTTGAAGAATCTTTAGGTGTTAGATTGTCAATTTTGAGTAAAGATGATATTCATTAAAACATGGACTGGCCATTATACATCTACTTTATTTTAAATAAACTTAATATAAATGAAACATTTAATTTTAATATTCAGACTTGAAACTCTTGATCTTCTTGAACAATACTATTCATGAAGAGAAACAATATTTAAATAACCTAGCTTGTTGGTTAAGAGCATAGTGAAAATACAGCAGAGTTGTGTATTATATCTTCCATGGAGAAATTACACAAAAGAAAACTATGATTAAAGATTGACCCATGCGGCACCTGGGTGGTTCAATCGGTTAAGCAGCTGCCTTGGGCTCAGGTCATGATCTCAGGGTCCTGGGATTGAGCCCTGCATTGAGCTCCCTGCTCAGTGGGGGGCCTAATTCTCCCTCTCTGCTCCCCGTGCTTGTGCTCTCTCAAATAAATAAAATCTTAAAAAAAATAAAGATTTGACCCACAATCCCATTAGCCATTTCATAAGTGCAGCTTATTAAATAAAGTTTTTTTAGCAAGATCCATCAATTCCACCAGAAAAAAATTCATTGCAAAGATCATATTATCAGAAGATGTAAAAGACACATGTCTGACAGAATCTGAAGATGACCTGACCTACCACAATCTAAGTAAATGCAACGTATGTACCTGTTCTTCATTAGGCGAACCTCTCTCTTTCGGGCTGCTTCTTCAGCAGGTTGTGTAGGAAGTGCTGGGGAGGATGCCATAACAACTCCAGGGGCAATGGTGCTAGTGGGTGCTGTGCGAATCTGGTATGTCTGTACATCTCCAGAGGCAGCTGAAAAGAAAAACAGGGAAAAGGGCGTAAGACACTGAAGCACTGTGACTCGGTAAAACTACGTGTGTCAATCATCAATTTAAACATACATTTTGGACTGGAAGGGAAAAAGAGGAACATGATTCTAACTAAAACACTGAAAAAATCAGCACTTTTTGGGTCATTACTGACAAATAATTCCCAATTTAATATATTTATTAGTATAGACACTTGGGGGAAAGAGGCCTTAACCTATGTCTGGCGGGTCTTGTATTTATCTTTCATTGGAATGCAGTTCTATTCTGTTAACATGCTTACCAACCTTAAGTCTAAAAGATAAGTAGGGCACAGCTTGGATGATCTTCCTAGATAGAGTATACTCCTCAATGTCTTCCTTTGATATTGGTAAATTCATATTAAAAAATTTCAAGTAGACTCTTGCCACGACATAAAAACGACCATGATTTTTCATAAAATAGCGAAATGGGAGAGAAAATAAAGCATTATGGTCAACTATTATAAATTTCTAATTGAAACAAAACTGAAAGTATGAAAAGTGTACCACTTGATGCCAATTATATTACTTGTTTTAATGTAAATGCTATTTGCTAAATAAATTGAAGTTTATTTTTCTAAGTGATCTAGCACTTGTAAAAAGAAACACAATCATTATCTGTCAAACTGCTTCTAAAAACAGCTTAGTAATATGCCCTCCTAAGAATAAAGAACCTAACATTATCTGAGAGAATTTGAAGATCTTTATAAAATTATCCATATTTGTTATTAATATCAATTAAAATGTGTAGTTTGAGTGGAAAAGATTTATATACTAAACATGTTACCATCTTCAAACTGACGTTCAGAATTCAAATTCACTGACATCCTGCTTTACAATTTTTGAGTACCTGCATGTAAAGTGAAAAGGTGTTTTACTCCCATTAATAAGCAAAATATTATCTTCTTCAAATATTATTTGTTTAGTTAACAGAATATGTTCTGTAAATACATTAGGGCCTTTAAAAACAAATGACTCTCTAGTTGGTGTTTTAGGATTATTCAAAAATTATCATCCATGGTGAAGGGGTAACAATGGTTATTATTTAACAGAGGCAAAATATATTATTATTAATAAAAATATTTTTAGATACAGATTTTAACATTATTTCCTCAACATGCAAATTTCAATCTGGCACAAATCATGTTCTTAAAATATTAAAATGGATTCAAAGAAAAATGGTCAACTCCTATCCATAGAGATTCCTAAAGCAAGAAAATAAAAAAAAAATACAGAAAAAAAGCTATTTCTATAGTTCATCAAGGATTTAACTACTACTTTTTCTCTACAGACCAGTAGACCTGCATACTGGTAATAAGAATTTTCAGAACATATTGTTTTCATTTGAAATAAAAAATGATGATCTTAGAAATAAGGATGTAAATTTCTTTTGAATAAAAAGCAGAGAAACAGAATTTTGAACCTTCAAAGATTTTTTTTTTTTAAGTAGGCTCTACACCCAACATGAGGCTTCAACTCACAACCACAAGATCAAGAGTCACATGCTCTACCAACTGAGCCAGCCAGGCGCCCAGAACCTCCAGAGATTCTCACCAGTGATTTAGTGTAACTCTTTATTTGACACATTAAAAAAAAATAATAATAAATGAGGCCCAGAGTGGTGAGTCTTACTCAAGGTCACATAGCAAATCTATGCAGTTAGATCTAAAATCTAGCTTTCCTATCTCCTGATTTCACTGTCTTGCCCTGTAACCTACCCTGTTTCTCCTATCCCCAAATGCTAGAAGTGTTAAAGATGTTATATTTTTAAAACTGAAAACAGTTGTTTTTATGCCATGACATTTGGGTCCAACTGGAATAATGGAAGAGTTCATGGAGAACATTATGTATAATGAAAAAAATTAACTACATTTTCATAGTGTTTTACAGTATCATACTTACTTTTCTGAGTTTATAAAATTTTAACCTTTCAAAGAATTTACCACAGTTGTGAATTCTGAATTCTCTTACCTTGAACAACGACTTGGTTGCTGGGCACTAAGATCTGCTGTCCATCAGTGGTCTGTGCATACTGTAGGATGGTAGTACCCGGCTGAGTGGCAGCTGCATTGGTCATGGTTAATGTTTGCAGGCCCTGTACCCCATCGGTACCATTGTTAGCCAGTTGTATTGCTCCTCCCTGGGTAATGGCAACTAAAACCCAATGGATTTTATTGTTATCAGTTTAATTAATACCATATAAGACTTTTACAAACACACTAAACTCAAAGTAGAATAATGTGTAAGACATAATCTAGGAGAAATTATTATAGCAAATAATACTGCCAAGAAAGATTTGGTATACTCAAGTATCTTTCTGCTCAGGAAACCCACATCCAATTGCTATAATACAAATGCACTCTATGAACCATATTATAATTTATAATAATATCCATTAACAATTTTTTAAAAGAATAAATGAGAAGATGTTAAATTCCTTTCAAAGTTGTTTGGTTCAGAAGAGGTACCACTTTGTGATCCATACTTCCTTTATTCTACCCTGAATTATGCAATATTTTAATATTCGCTGTTCCACTAGCAAATAAATTTCTTGAAGGTAGGAAATGTGATTTTTCTTCTCCATTTTCATGTACTTAGCACAGAAATGGGCAGTAACAGGCACCCAATAAATGGTTGTTTTAATGAATAATTAATAAAACCAGTTTAGTAGTGCATTCTGTTCTCTAAAACTCAGCTAACAATGCATAAACCCTAAGTTACATATCCATGCATTCTCACACAGGATCCTTTGATTATTCACTTTATTAAAAATTGAATTCACCTTCATGCTACCGTGCATGGAAAAAGTTAATAGAAAGAAGTAGGTTATTATTTTATTTGAACAAAGCAATCCTTCAGATACTAGCATCAAGATAGGTGGCTGGATCCTCTATAGACACTCTCCCTCTTAAAGTTTTCTGGAAAGAGGACTAAAAATCACAATATTACATATAAAAATGCATAATGGATTTTAACTTAATAAGTCAACAAACGTGTGATTTATGCATGTTACTTTTTTTTGTCTGTTAGAAGGGAATTATTTGAGATCATTTATTAGCCAGCTCTAGGCAACTAATATCCTGAGTCATCTAAACAAGGAAAATTGATTATCTACTGTTCAATCAAGAAATAGTAACAGTAAATAAGTATAATTTGGTTTAGCAAATGACACCTATGGAAATTAAGATACCGGCATATACAATCCATTCACTTTAGCCATTTCCATAAGTTTTACTTATCTTAGACAATTAAAAAGGAATATATAAGAACTATTCTGAGATTAATATTGCAGGTAACTTGAAGGAATCAGAAGATTAACAGAATTAAACCACAATTCCTCCTATAGAGTTAATAAGCAAATTCTATTGCATTTAACATACACAGCTTTATTCTTTAAACTCAAGGTGGGAGAAAAGAAGTAGGAAACTAGATATCAGGAAACCTGGGTTCTAGTCCAGATTCTACCACTAAACTGTTATTTGAATTTGTTATCTCTTCTATAAAAATAAAAATACCTGGTTCTAGCCACTAAGTACAACTATAAAAATCAAAAGAGATCATGTATAAGTATTCTGAAAATGGAAGTCCAATCCTTTCAGATGTATTTTTCTCTATAATATATATTTATATACTTGATTATTCCAGAAGGATTTGAGATGGCTTTCAATAAAACTAAATTCATTAAAACAAGAGGAAGCTAGAAGTCAAGTAACTGATGGGTCTCTACCACAGAGATTTTACCAGAAAATCTAGAGGAAGAAGAGAATACAGTTAAACTTATCTGAGATTCTGAGTAGCGAAAAGTAAAGAGGAAAACATCATGGGTTACAGCTGTATTTAGTGAAACAAAAAATTCAAGTTTAAAATAATAGACACATTGTTTCTACCTTAGAACAGAATTTCTCAAATAAGACTTTCTCAGGAACAGTGAATCAAGTAATGGATAAACTACTAACAGCATTTAAAATTTGAAATTTAAAAAAATAACCAACTTATGGAAGGAATACAAATTGGTGCAGACATTGGGAAAGGAAGTTGGGCAGGATGTGCTTTGATTCAACAATTCCACTCTTTGGATGCTATCCCACTGAGACCCTACTACATATATAAGAATGTTCATGTCACAGTGTTTGAAACAGTAGAAATGTCTTAAATGTTCATCAGTGTGTGTGTGGGTGGGGAGGGAATATTTAAGGGGGAGGGAATGTTTAAATAAAAGTTATATAGTGAAACACAATATAGCTGTTAAAGAAATAATATATATCTCTGTATGTATACATTTGTCTATGGTATACTAATAATGTAGGTCTCACTTGTTTCAAAATACATGGTAATATATTTATGTTTAAACAAAATGAAAAAGAATGGATAGATATATACCAAACTTTTAACTACTGGGGAGAGATGAAAAGGATTATGAGTTAAGAAATATATAATGCTGTATATATTTAAGTAGTCACTTTATTGATTCTTAATGACAATCAAGAACATGTTACATCAATTCCGTCAAGGCTCTATGTGTAAATAAGGGATAAAGATAATGTAATAAAGCTTTAAAAATATGAAACTATTAACCTTTTAAAACCAGCAATTTTCAGTTGCTGGAAGAGAGTGGTGTGTCAAATTAAACATACACATTTCTAAATTTCATTTCCCTATTTGACATTCTGATATGCCTATTCCCAAAAGAGCATGCTTTCTTCTGCAAGTGAGAATCCCTGCAATAAGTGAATCAATGTCACTAACAGGAGTATGCTGTATCCCTCAGGATTCTGTTGGGGCAAGGGAAAAGTAATGTTCATGTATCAATGTCTTAGCATGCACACATCTGGAATAATTCCAATTATTTGGATATAAGGCTAAAAATACACACATCCATGTCCATAGATAGTACCTGTTTATCTCTGTCAGCAAAGAACTCAAGAAGGAAAAAGGGGACTGAACTCTAGGAAGCACAGAGTGGACAAGAAGCTTAGTCAAAAATGCTGTCCTTCTGCTCACTTTCAAAAGTTTCAACTTTGGGAGAGCTAAGAAGTCTGGTACTTGGGAATCTGTTTTTAATACAGTTAGAATGCAAATTAGTTATGTAAACCAAGGTTGAGCTGTACTGTGGAAACTCTTAACTTGGGAGTCAAAACTTTTATACACATTCCTGACACAGACCACCCCAGGGTATTAGAAAATTAATGCAACAAGGGAGTGTCAATGTGTACATTTAATCTGTAATAAGGAGGAAAGGGGGAAAACTACATAATGGGAAGTATTAATTTAATGATTTAATGAGCAAATCAAAATGAAGAAATCTATGTAAGAGGCACTCTGGGAGTCAAAAGGAACTGGGAACAGATAGAAAAACACCATTCACACAAATGCCTCTGATCAAGCAGAACTGGAAAGACTTTGTTAACAGATTTGGGTGAAAGATAAGAAGAGAGACCTAAGTGTCAGACAGAAACATGACAGAACTGGAAACTTTGATAATTTTGCACAAAGAATCTTTGCTTTCTGTGAGCCAATTTCAGTAGTCCTTATGTTTATGTTACCAAAATTCATGTTACCTTTTATATTAAAAAGAATAATTGAATGTGCTAGTAGACTGTAACCAAGCTTCTCAACCCCCACCACAAAACATTAAATATGATTTTAAAATGCTACTTTTAGAAGGGAAGACGAATTAACAGATGAATAGTGAGACCATTTTTGTCTTTAAACATAATCAAAAAATGGTTAATCTTATCTGAAAAAGTATTTCCTTTATTAACATCATATATTACACAAGGACTAAAATCTAGAGTTTCAAGCAGTGTGGTTCAAAAAACTTCCAAGACTCTCCTGGCATCTGCACAAGACAAAGGACCACTTGAAAGGCTAACATGCTTGAGCAATCCTAACAAAAACCCTGAAGAAAAAGAAAATACTTCTATTACAGAACTTTGCATACTGAACAGTAAAGGAAATATAATAATGGCATCCAAGACTGAGAAAAGGGTTGGCACTTTAGGATTCCTTTAAGGAGAACGCAGCCATTAGGTTTTCATCTCACTTTCCAAAGCAGAAATATCTTTTACTCACTATACTGTCCGCTGCTAGTTTGGTAAATCGGAGTTGGCACCGTTACAGTGGTGATGGCAGGTGCTGAAGTCTCCTCTTCAGACTTCTCTTCTTCAATCCTTGGCACTCCTGGTGCATCTGAAGATAAGTCATTCAAAATTTTCCTAGAAAAATAGAAAACTATATTAACTAAAATGAAAAACATTTTTGGCTAAATATATATAACACGAAAAGAAAATGGGCAGAAAGCTGCTACTGCTTAGGACAGCAGTTTAAAGACTGTATTCATTTATTTATTTATTTGAAAGAGAGAGAGTGGGAGGGGGAAGGAGCAGAGGGAGAGGGACATGCAGATTTGGTGCTAAGTGTGGAGCCCCACACAGAGCTCAATCTCACGAACCTGAGATCATGACCTGAGTTGAAATCAACTGACTGAGCCACCCAAGTATCCCAGGATAGCAGTTAAAAATTTAAGAACAAGAAAAAACCATACATGGATGAGAAATCTGTATGTCAAAATGAAATCATACGGGGACTAGAAAAAAAAGGGATGAATTTCTCTTTAATCTGAATGAAAATGAAGGCTGTGATTAGAAATCTAGGTGTAAGCAGAGATTAATAACAATGACTACAGAAAAAAAATTCTTTTGCAGGGCAAAGAACACCACAAACAAAGTTAAAAGATGATCAACAATACTAGGAGAAAAGGTTTACATATATTACAGATAAAAGGCCAATATCCTCAATATATAAAGAACTCATAAAAATTTAGGCAAAAAAAAAATATTAAATAAAGACCAAAAATCTGATTTTAAACTTCTCAACTCTCAGATTGGTAAAAAGTAAAAAAAAGTTTAACAGTATATTCTGTTAGCAAAGCTGTGAGAAAACAGACACTCTCACTGTTGTTGAGTATAAAATTGGCACAACCCTTATGGAATAAATTTGGTGACAGTTAACAAAACTATGTTTACACAGCAATCTTACTTCCAGGAATTTACCCTTAAGATATACTTACTACAGTACAAAAATACATAAGGTTATTCATGGTAGCACTGTTTGTAACTGCAAAATACTAGAAACAATCTATATGCCTCTACATAGGAGAATGGCTGAATAAAGTACAGTTCATCCAGAAAATGGGTATAGCATGGTACCTTTTTTATAAGAAAGAAAGTGAAATAATATATATGTATTTGCTCTTCTATTGAAGAAGAAACTCAGAAAGGATATAGTAGATGGAGTTTAATGAGATTACTTAATCTACTGGGACTGGTAAGTAAGAAGTAAAAAAAAGCCAGAAAAATTGGGGGGGGCACTTGTGAGTGTATTTTTTTGTACAATTCTGACTTTTTAAAGAACCATGTTCATGTTTCATATATTAAAAAACGATATCAACACAGATGGGGGAAAAATTCTTAAAATGGAATACAAATAAAAAAATGAACCTGACCATACTACAAATGAGTAACATAATCACAGAAGAGGGGGGAAAAAACCCAACCCAAGTAATTTCTGACATCTTAAACTTCTAACAAACCAGTATGATTTAATAACTTAGCTTCAATAGTCTACCCAAACCCTGCCCCTTTATGTTGCTATAGTCACAATTACATTTTCATACACTGTGTGCTCATTAACCAATTCGTAATTATTGTTTTATGCATTTGTCTTTCTAATCACATAGGGAAAAAAGAAGAGTTTCAAAGCAAAGTATTATAATACTGCTTTTATATTTACCCACGTAATTACCTTTACTGGAATTGTAGAAAATATTCTACTATTACCTCTTTCAATATTTGTTTTGGCCCAATTTCCTCTGGAAATTCTGTAAGTGCTTCTTCTACTGGAGCACCTCATTCTATTCACCATGACTTTTCACCTGTCTTTCCCATTTTCTCCGTATTTCTGTTCTCTATTCTGAGTTACTTTCTTAGTTCCCTTCCAGTTTACCAATTCTCTCATCAGCTACTCATATCTAGTTTATCCCACTTACTGGTTGTTGTTTTTCTTAATTCCACTAATTGTATATCTCATTTCTCAGACTTATTACTCCTTTCTTTTCCACATCTGCTTGTTTTCATTTCAATAGGAGTTTAATAACTCCTATTCTTACCATAAGGATGATTTTCTCTCCCTTATCTCTTTTCGAATGAGAAATACAACTATTTCGAACAGCTTATAGGCTGACAAATGGTCAAAAGATCAACTCTGGGGGGCGCCTGGGTGGCTCAGTCGGTGCTGTGTCTGACTCTTGGTTTTGGCTCAGGTCGTGATCTCCTGGGTTAGATCTCATGGGTTGTGGGATGGAGGCCTGCATGGGGCCCTGCACTCAGTGGGGAGTCTGCTTGAAGATTCTCTTTCTCTGCCCCTTCCCCCATGCGTGCACTCTCTCTTTCTCAAGTAAATAAATAAATAAATCGGTGGCTCAGTTGGTTAAGTGACTGCCTTCGGCTCAGGTCATGATCCCGAGTCCCGGGATCGAGTCCCGCGTCGGGCTCCCTGCTCAGCGGGGAGTCTGCTTCTCCCTCTGATCCAACCCCCTCTCATGCTCTCTCTCTCTCTCATTCTCTCTCTCAAATAAATAAATAAAATCTTAAAAAAAAAAAGAAATAAAAAAAGGAAGGTGAGAAGATTTGGGAGCCACATTTATAAAAAAAAAAAAAAAGATCAACTCTGGGCATCACTTCATCATTTCAAAACTTTAGCATTGAAAAGCACTTGAAGAGCATGTTAAAAGAGATCCTGGCTCCCCACCCCACAGATTCTAATTCATTAGGTATGGGGTAGGGGCCTGAGAACTTGCACTTCTAACCAGATTCTGGTTTGCCAGTGTGGTCTCTGGACCACATTTTGAATAGTACTGGTCCTCTGCACAATGTTTTTCAAACTTAGGTCACAACCCATATGTTTGCCATAAAAGCATTATGTATGTTGCAACCAATATAAAACAAATAAAAAACAGCTAAACATCACACAATGATAAGGGTGAGTACTGCTGTATACTTTGCTTCAGACGCCTATACATAGGTAGATATATGTGTGTACCTGTATATATACCTATATATATAGGTATATATAAATGAATATAGGTAACTGTATCTATATACAGAGAAAAATGTAAAGATGTTTCTTATTGTGGATTGCAGTAAAAAATAAAAGTTTAAAAGCTACTACTCTAGACCTGCAAATAAATCTTCTTTTGCATGAAGCCAATGATCATTCCTTGTCTTCTCTTTCTAGTATCTAATATTGTTGCTCCAGACCATGTTGGTCATTCTTGTATCTTGGAGATACATTTCACTTTCTCTTACAGAAAATATTCCAGATGTGGTCTGAGCAGTGGGATTAATTCCCTCCCTTAATCTAGACACTAGGTTTTTACCAATGTAGCCTTTGGTATACTGGCTTTTTTGGCAACTATATATATATATATATATATATCTTAATGGTAATTAAGGAACATAACTATCTTTTAAAAATGAATTCTTAAAAAAAAAACACAAATTCTTAATCCAGAATCTTGTACTTAAAGAACTGGTTTTATTTTAAACTCAAGTTCAGAAATTTTAAAATTATCACCAACAACTAAGTGTTTCCCTTGGCTGCAAAGATCTTTCAAAGTACTTATTCTCGTATCCATTAGGGCACTTCACCTGTGAAGTTCTGTCACTTGCAAATCTGATAAGCATGGCTTCTATGTTTATCCGCTGAACTGCTGGTAAAAATACCAAGCCAGGGGAGACCAAGTGAAAGTCCTTCAAGAACTTTCTCTGGGTACAGTTTAATCACCATAAAGCTGGGTGTGTCAATTAATCCCCATTTCTCCAACCTTACAAGCATATCATAGGATTCTGTTAAAGATCTTGTTATAGTCAAGACGTAAGAGCTAGGTTTCAAGAATTTATAAGCCTAAAACAAAATAATGACACATAATGATTTTAAGGGAAGATATATTATCTTTCATAAATGTAACTCTCACGTATGTATAGTCTTAGGTATCTTCTATCTGATTATGAATTAAGGTGTTACTATTTAAATGATCTTTGCTAGGATATAGGTTATAATAAAAGATTTTTTCAGCATAAAGCTCTTATTTTACTTTATGTTTTAAGACTATTTAGAGAGAAAAAGAGCATGAGTGAAGGGAAAGAGGGAAAGGGAGAGAGTGAATCTCAAGCCAACTCTACTCTGAGCATGGAGCCTGACGCGGGGCTTGATTTCTCGAACCCAAGATCATGACCTGAGATGAAATCAAGAGTCAGACACTTTACCAACTGAGCCACCCAGGCGCCCTAAAGCTCTTATTTTATAAGGTCTACAACTAGAATTTACAGAATTTATTTACAACTATTTGCCTGGAATTTATATACAGAGAAGCCTTGTGGCTTGTTAACACCTGGATGGATTTGCACCAGGATCGAAAGTGTTAAAAACATGAGATATATTTCAAAGTTCAAATCTAAAACTAGCTATATTTAAAAAAAAAAGAGAGATTATGAGCATAAATGCATACAACACATACTTGGTAACAAAATTTCTTAAGACCTCAAAATCAGTTTATTGATATTCATTTAGGATCCTTCATTTAGTGAGAAAAGAGAAAAGAACTAGCTTAGTAGCCAAGTGGAAAAAAAATTTTAACCATTCCTTTGAAAAATAAAAACAACTTAGGCTAATAACATGAAAAAATATTAGAAGTTTGAAATTTATTGAACTTTGAAGTAAGCTTATGAATATTTATGGAATTGCTCTTCCTGGAGATATTTAGCATGGGAGCCAATTTCTACATATAAAAAAATGGTTTTGGTACATCTTGGAGGCAAGTCATGGACTAGGCAATCTCTACAGCTGAACACAACAACTACAGTAAGGTGTCCCCCAAATTAGGGGATATAAGCATCACCCTGAAACAAATATTAAATTAATAAATAGTTATCTACTTAAGTACCATGGCATTAGAAATGGTTTGCAAATGTGCTGTTAAGTAGGTAAACAGGTAGTGTCAGAACTGACAAATAACTAGAAATGCTATAACTTAATGAAATATGTTCCAAACTTTTTAACAGAAAACCAGCAGCTGGCACAGTCTACAAAAAGAGAAGCAGGAAAAAAAAAATCACTGTTGATCCAGGACTGTTCAGAGTAAAAGAGTTCTCTTTTTCTGTACAATACACTTCAACTTAAGAGAGAGAAGTACCTCAAGATGAAGAGAAGTAATTTCTGTGGTCCCGAATTGAGCACCTAATTGGTCTTCTGACATCTTTTCACTTGCAACTACCTACGGCTTCCTGACATCTTCGATTCTAAATTCTTTTTACTATTAAATTCCATACCTGTAGGAAGGCCTCCTTGAAAGAATTTCTCTTCGTTTTTGGGAATCAGTTACACTATCCACTGACTCCTGTGAATCTTCACTTTCTGCAATAGTTGAAATCTGAAAATAAAGAAGAACTTTATCTTGATAATCGAGTCTAATTTCCATAAAATTTTTATGAATTTTAAGAAAAAGTGAAATATAAAAGGACATATATATACCTTATACATGCTTCAGTAAAAAAAAGTCAATTTTTATGGGAGACAACCACACCAATCATATTCCTTTCCCTTTTACTTATCCTATAGAAGTCAGAGGGCCTAATTTTTTTTTTGTCAAAACCAAACTTTAGTGATATCCAAATTCAGTTTTACCTCATTCAGGACTTCATGTAACCAATCTTGAATGCATCAATATTACTGTCAGTTGTTTTTTTACAACTGTTAACAAAACTACCAAGTAAATAAGGTTTCTGACATGAAGGAAGAATAAATGAGCAAATATTTGGTCATAACTCTAGTCACATAGTGACTATATAAATATTTTCTTTTATTTATTTTCTTTTATTGTTAAACACTTATGAATATATTTACAACTTATAAATAAGATTGGTGATCCCCCACCATGTTCCAGATGGCTGTTTCTAGCAAGTCAGTCTACCCATAGACTTTCAAAGTTGGCTTTCTACAATTTTTATTAAGCAAAAGCTCAAGGTAAAGAACTGTGCATTTCTGGAAAAGTATCCCTGGACTGAAAAGTAATAAAGATAAGCTGAACAAAGATTTTACATGGGATAATAATAATAATATTAGCAACTAGCATTTATTGAGAACTTACTATGTGCCAGGTATTATGCTAAAGCATATACACGTATTACATTACTTAATACGAATACAGTAATATCAGGTAATAGACAAGTACAGTTATTATACCCATTCTGTCGATGGAAAAACTGAGGCACAAAGAGGTTAAGTAACTCACCCAAGTCACAAAGCTAGGAAGCAGTGGAGCCACTGTCAATAGTTGGCATCTTAGTTTTAGACATCCTTACCAGCATCAAAATCCTGTTGGTTCCAATCTCAAACCAGTTTTGTCAGAAGCAGCAACCCAGGTGTTTTTAGACCATTTTTAGACTAGAAGTTCACTCAATCGGGCAAGCCTGCCTGTCAAATTTATACCACCAAGCTTTTCTAGTCTAATCAGCAGAAGCCTTCTGCTCTTTCCTGAACTAGGTGTGCATGATGCTGTCAAGAGTGAGAATTAGATTTAATGAAGGCAAAAGAGTATGTGTGGTTCAGCTCCATGTCAAAATTTAGGGCAATGGCAACAAGAAAAAACATTCAGAGGAACTTGAAGAATCCCACAGGGACTCTGTATGTAGTCTGAGCCTATGGGTTCTGGAGAGTAGGGACTCATTTTGACAGGGCACTTTGTAATAGGCTCTCACTCTAAAATTAAATTAGGTAAATCTAGTCATGCTTCACAAAATATACCCACAATAAAATAATGTGCCTCACCCAAACACTTTGAAGTATAAGAACAATACTCTTAGAGACCTATACATTAACAGGCAACACTTAATGAATCCAGAAAAGACAGATGAAAAGATGTGCAAGGCTGAATTTAGTCTGTGATTCTGTGCAAGTAATAACACTACAGTTACTGCCAAAGGAGCACAGAGAACAATTCCCACTAATCTATAGCTGCTGTAACTGGCCCGCTCAGCGTAGTCTCTGCACAGAAACTCTGATGTACACAGCAGATGAGGAGCTATGAAAAGACCTTAGCAGAGAGTCAGAATTTCAAGGAATAACAAGACTGAACTCAAAGTGGACAGTACTGTGACAAGGGTTTACCTTCACAGTACTTCTCAGAACCTCAGTTCCTCTGCTGTTCTTTGACTTCTTTGCATGACCCTCATCCTTACAACCTTTTTTTAAGGGCAGATAGTGACTTAGGCATACTCTCCCAAGTTGAAAGTCATTAAAATAATAATTTAAAAACATTCTATATAAACTACTCACAGGGCAGTTTTGAAATGAAAGAAAGTTGCTTTCTAATTAATATATGGCCTTTGATTTTTTTTTTTCCAAACTCAGTAGATCTATTGCTCTTAGTAGGAAAAAAAGCCTCCTTTCCTCTGATCTAAAAGATTTTGTGATTTCAGATAGAAGGAATTAACTTGTCACTATGTAGTGATTACAACTATTTCAATATAAAGGGAATTCAGAATTATTCAATAACACATAACGAATGTTAACATTTCCTCTTTGGGAATATTATCCAGGGAGAACTTACGAGCTATGAAGCCACTTCCTATGGGCTGCCTAACAAAACAAACAAAAACAAAATCCAAAGCACACACTGGATCCACATTTCTGAGATGAGACTAATAAAAATCATGTCAAAAATCCTTTTTATAAATAACAACTATTAATTACAGTTTAACATATACTTAACAGTTATTAAAAATAACCATATAAAAATGGTATCCCAATCACAGGTATCACAGACTACCACCACATTCCAGTGGTAGAGACCCTTCCTCTGGTCCTTATCTCCTGTCACCTCTCTCATTAACCCTCTCCTCAGCTCCTTAAATAATAGGTCTTTAACCTTGGCCACTTAGTGGTTGAGACATTTTCAAAAGCCAAACCACTACTTTCAGATGTAAAGTTTTAGATCTGTATTTCTCAACTTTCTTTTAGTTTCTTAAAAACCCATACCTCCTGTTTGTAAGGAGGACAATCTTCCCATTTTGAAGTTATTTGAAATTTCAAAATTAAATACACAATGACTAAAACCAAATTAGATGCTTTCTCAAATCATACACGGTCTCTATGAAACTTAAGTAACTGTGCAGAGTTCAGACTTATGGTTTAGGTACAGTTATTTACTCTGTGGATCAAGACATTAATAAACGTCTAGAATAATGATTTCCAAATTCTTTTCACCTGCAGATTTCCTTATAAACAGGAAAATTTTACATAAGCATATTTAATTCCTCTGTAAACTTTAAGTGTTGTTTTTATTATTTAAAGAGAAAATGTAAGTGTAAATATTAAATTATATTGGTAAATTTCTTAAACAAATCATTTCATTTTTTACAGAGTGAGAATGATGTGATTTAATATGCTTCATTAAAAAATCATTTACTATTTTATAACAGTGACTCAAAAATCTGATTCTAAGCTTAGGCTTTTGAAAATCTGATTTAGTTATTTGCTATTGTTGAAAAAGGGAACTCATGGGCAGTAGATATAAAAGTGCATTTTTGACTGGGCTTACTAAATACAAAATCACTTTTCATTTTCATCAACCAATTATACAAACTTTTGATGAGATTTTCATCTCCCTGGCTCTCAGTTATTGTATGCTAATAATAATAGGTGTTACAGTTTTATATTTTAACAAGTAGGTTCAAAACCTACTGAAACTCTGTAAGACTTATGAATGGTTTAAAGAATTCTATTTCCAGGGTTTTAAAAGTATATATATTTGATTTTGAGCTGACAAATTTATATTGTTTGCAGTTAAAAAACAAAGTACGGAAACATTCCTGAATTTCTTTCAAAATGCTCTCTCCACAGCACAACTTTTTTTCAAAAAGCAGTTACTCTCTTGCATTGTTAAAATGTCACTTTCTCCCAGGATAGCTGAAAGGGATTTCTTTTTTTAAAAATATCTGTTAGATAATATATCCCTTGCAAATCCTTGCTTACCATCATTAAAAAGACCAGAAACTTTGGAACACTTGTTTCACGTAAAACACAAACAAGTAACTCAGCCTACGTTAGACAACTCTTAAATACTTTGCTGCATAATAACCACTGAATCCCTATTTTGCACAAAAGGTTTTTATTATTGTTCCCATCAGATTACAAAGTATTGTAAAGATTCTATCAAACGTTTCATCCAAATTGCTCTCTCCCTCTTGCTCACTCTATTTGAGCCACATCTTTTTACTATACCTTGATACATGAAGCAGGACTTGCTTTAACTACTTGCATGGCTTAGCCTCCTGCACTGTCTTCTGGTTTCTGTTCACTGTGTTCCCTGACCACCCTACATAAAACAGAACACCCTTCCCTCCACATTCTCTATCCCTTTCCCCTGCTTTCATCATCTTTCCCAGCACTTATCCTCACCTGACATATTTTATTTTTTCATTGTCTCTCTTCGCTCAAATGTGATCTTCATGAGAATAGAGAAGTATTATTTGTTCACTGCTGTCTTTCATAGCACCTAGAACAGTGACTGGCACATAGCATGTGATCAATAAAAATTCGTTGAAGGAATGAATGTTAAATAATTTAAGGTAACATAATCCATAAATCCTGACACGTTTAAACTGCACTGTACTAAAAATGCACTTAAAGCTAACAAATGAAAAGTGAAGATGCCACTGTTAACTTCTATACATTCGTGTAACTCCCACTATTTTTGAGGGGATTCTCATATAATCTATGGAACTTGATATACATAAGGATAAAGTTAGGGCACTAATGTCAAGCCATATATGAAATATTAGTACAGCATAATTTCTAATATTCTTAGATTAAAAAACAGAAACACAGGTCCTAATATCTTATTCTCACATCAAGAGAAATGTGTCTTGTATCTTTTAAAAATGATGTTCTAGAATACTCATATTTTCCCACCTAGAAGTTTGCAGGACCATTTCTCTCCTTGTTTAAACATCTCTTCTGATGTAAACTACTTCCTAGTTACCAATATACTAATCCCTGTTAACCAGATGAAATGACCCTTGAAGTTTAATATATTCTTCATGGTTTAGGCCCTTTACAGAAAAAAAATAAAGAAAAAAAATTGTGTCTATTTGGAGAATTCAGGCTTTCAGTTATAAATGCAGCTCACAACCTTGGTGAAAAATGTGCTCTTGAAAAGATGAATAAATATTTCTAGAAAGCTAATAGCCATACAACCCCTAGGTCCAAATTATTATTGTCACAAAGTAGAGATTAAAATTAAAAATATAATTGACAATTAAATATCACATATTATGACCAAAAACTATAATCTTAACAAGTTTTGACAATTTTGGTGTGTTCTTTATATAGTTCTTTATAGAAAGACCTCCTACTCTAAGTGAAAAAGAGAAAGTAAGGATTAATGTAAGATCTGGAATCTAGGTCTCCTGACTAGCAGGTCAGGTTCTTTCCACTATTAATAAGAAGAAAGTGAGTGGAGAATTAGTAATGGCAGAGTATGGAAAATAGTTAGGTAGCACTCAATGAAATAAAAACCGAGGCAAAGGATAGGAGACTACTGGTCAGTCAGTGTGATACCACAGAAATGTCAAATAGTTCAGTTTTCACCAGGAAAACACTGTCTCCATCTTGGTAACAAATTCCACTCCCAGTATCTTTCAGTATGGAAATTCATACACATTAGTATTTTTACATGAAAACATTCTTTTCTTTTTCTTCCACATAAGTGTCCAAGCAAACCAAAAGCAGAAGGACAGAATGAAGTAGAAGTGGTAACAGTGACTCAAGGACTCAAAAGTATAATATGGCTGACTAAATCAAATATGCCCTTTGAGGACATTAATAGAATGCTTCCAGGGCAAAGGAAGCACTTCTCCCCTCTACAAATACCAGTCTGACTACCATACTCAAAGGAAAACACAGTAGCTCTCATCCACAGGATGATAGCAAGGATAGTAAAGAACAATCAGAGCTACACCATATAATAAATGGCTGAAGAAAAATATAGACATTTGTTTAGTCTGGACTTTTTTTTTTTTAAGTAGGAAGGGTGTAGGAGACAAGGGAGAGGAAGTGGTCCAACAGAAAAGGAATTAAATTTGCTTAATTAGTTTCTGAGGATGGAACTGGGACCACTAGGTAGAAGTTTTAGAAAGGTATATTCTGACTCACCACAGGGAAGAACAGTTCAGCAATTAACCCTCTTTATAAATTGGTTACCTCAGGAGACAGAGCTTCCTTTCGCTAAAGTGTTCAAGTAATGCTGGACCACCATTTGGAGGAGAGGAGAAAAGATACACAGGGAAAGTAAGCAATACACTAAGGGCTGGGCAGGTAATAAGTTTGGCCTAGACCTAGAAGATCTCTAAGATCTTTACGCAAACCTTAAATTGCATGTTTATAGAAGGATAATGACATAAAGAATAATTTCTCACCTTCCTTTCTAAAAATAGTTCTTTCCAAATCTAGGACCTAGGACTCACCTGAGTTCCGGAGAAAAGTCTTTTTAAGTCCTTACAGGAAGACTGTGAAGCAAAAAATATGAAATGGGAGGCTGGGGTTATGGCCTACTTGAATGAACGTTCAAGTCTTTTTTTTCTTTCAATAAGCTCACTGTAAAGATGTCTACTGCTCTAGGTTCCCTACAGTTCAACAGAGTAGTCACCTTTATTCAGAGCTCTACGTGCCTTTATTCCCTCTGGATTCAATCCAAAGGAACAATCTCTCCAAAGAATTAGATGACATGCGCAGTGTAATCCCATATCATTATTTCAAAGTTATCTACTCTAACTTACACTCCTAGACATAGCTGGTTTTACAATGCTTTCTATGATCTCTAAATTCAAGTTAATATCTTGGGTAAGGTTATTAAAATTTTGACAAGGGCTTATTTTTTCCAATTCCCTGTTTAGAAAATAGTTATTTTTGTATCTCAATTTTCCTGAACTAAGGTATATCAGCCTTAGTCTTTCTCAAACATTTCCACCTTATCCCATGTACTTAATGATTTTCCACAATCCTTTTTCTTCTGTAGCTTAAGAAAAAGTCTTTTTCTTATGTCTGTTCTTGTGTATATATGTTCCTACACATAAGGTGACTATACAGACGCAGCATATTCCTTTACTGTAAAGTAAAATAAACTCTGAACTAGATATGTTCCTATTTCCATAACTAATGAAAGGAGAGAGATATGGCTATAAACGACAGTTATGAAAGTAGATGCAGAACTTTTTATACACATACCTGAACTGTCTGGACTTGTGGAGACTGAATAACTGATGGCTGGGCCGCCTGAATAACGCCATGGACTTGAACTGTCTGCCCATTGGGCAGCTGTACTAAAGTTACGGTGGGAGCAGATGATGTTGCATGAGCTGCTGGCATAGATACCTAAGGTGTTGAACATGGAAAAAAATTACCATCACAGATACCTCCTTGAGAGTAGTCATGTGCAATATGACGCAACTTTTTAGCAAGAAAAAGATGACTTTTCTGCCAGACAAGTATTTCATTGGTGTGAAAGAAACTAATGATTACATTTAATATTCTTAAAAAAAAAAAAAATTGACTATAAATGTCCCCTCCCTTTCAAATCCTTCCACACAACAAAGAACTATTTTAATGTAATATCAAAATTTGTAACAGACTTCCTCTGAATACTAAATACACTTTAACTGTATGATGCTTTACATTTTCCTACCTGCTTTCATGTCCAGTTTCTCATTTTGCTCTTCGAAGAAATCAAGACTGGATAATAAGGATCATCTCCATTTTAGAGACAGAAATATCAAGCACTCAAGAGATTAAGTAACTTACCCAAGGTCAAGGGATATGCTAGCTTTGAAGAAATATAAAGGTCTTCAGAATATTATGTGTTAAATAAGCAATATTCTAAAATATAACTGCTCTCAAACTTAGGCAAAACTTAGCTAAGTCTAGAACAAATATACATCTTAAAATATACAGCATAGTTTTCTCTTTTAAACTAATTACAAGTATGCCTTTTATTAGTGAGAAAGTATTAATATGTATTATAAACTGAAAATTTCTACCCCCCCAACAAACTGATAATAATAGTTGATATCTTAAGGATTTATTTTCCTCTTAAAGGAATAAAAGAACAGAGTTAAGGGAGTATAAGAGATACTAATTTTCAACTGGGCACAAAGAAGGCAATTTTAATGAATCAATATCCAGGTCCAAAGGGCTCTTATGTCATATATGTCCATCAGATGGTACTTATTGTTCCTATGCTTGAACACATTCAGGGGTTCAATATTTTCTGCTCATTCAGTAAACAATGATTGGGGACCCACGTGCTAGGAGCAATGTCAGAACTGAAACTACAAACATTAAGGAAATTATTGGGGTACATGTGAGAAGGCATGGTGAAGAGAATACAAATAAATGTAATCCAGTGAAGTAATGAGGCTTGCCAAGAGAAAAATACACACTTAGGAAAGCTACCCAATCTCACCTAAAAAGGACGGGAGGGAAGAATGCGAATTTGAAACAAAGATTACTTATTAGGCAATTTTTTTTTAAAGATTTTATTTATTTATTTCAGAGAGAGATAGCAAGAGCAGGAACACAAGCAGGGGGAGTGGGAGAGGGAGAAGCAGGCTTCCTGCTGAGTAGGGAGCCTGACGTGGGGCTCGATCCCAGGACCCTGGGATCATGACCTGAGCCAAAGGCAGACGCTTAATGACTGAGCCACCCAGGCGCCACCAAATTAGGCATATTTTGACTCCCAGGGGAGAGGCACAGAATTTTAGGGAAGGAGGGATAAATTAACAGTCAGTACTACTGGACCATGTAAGCATGTTACTGTAAGAATGTAGGAACTGGGACGAGATAAAATTGTAACATAAGTAGGCAGAGGCTAAATGAGCTAGTCATGAAAAACCGTATCTATGTCACATTAAAGAAGTTGCACTTTATCCTGAGCAGACTGGGAAAGGCATTGAAGGGCTTTTGAACTCTGGAATATTAACATGGTGAGGTTTGCATTTTAGATAGATCACGTCAGTGGCAGTATGAAAAACATTTATTTCAGAGAAAGAACAACGTGGAGGGGAGGAGATGAGAAAACTTATATAGTAGTTAAAGTGAGATGATAAAGCCAGAAACAAAGCACTGGTTGTGGTAGGGAGGAGAACGAGAGAAGTGATTTAAGGAAAATTCAGGAGGCAGACTAGAAAGAGCTTTATGAATGACTGCTTGAAGGAGGTGAGAGAGGAATTCAGGATAACCCACCTATTTCATGTTTGGGTAAGAATTCGTAAAACTATGCCATCAACTGAAACAGAGAACACAAGTAAAAGAGAAGTTTTGGGGTGGTTGGGGTGATGGAGGATGGTGGAATTGATCTGATATCTGAATTTGTTCAGCAGGCAGTTAAACATCTGCCTGTGATGCTTGGGCGGGGAAGATCCCTACTGAAAATAAGAGGTTAAAACTATGAGCATCCTATCTTTGGGCAGTTAGGAAGTCCCTTCTTATTAATCATTTTCTCTCTGGCCATTATAAATCTTGCTTGGTTTTACCTGGTTCTCAAAATGTGATCCATGGACTAACTCCAGTAGAGTTACACAGGGTGCCTGTTTATAAAGTTAGACTCTCTTGGTGGACCTAAGGACACTTCCCCTACGCTGAAGTTTGAGAACCACAACCTTAAGTTATTCAGAGTATCTCCTCTTAGTTCCATACAAAAACTCTTCTGATATGTGAAGCAATTATTATATCCTCTTCTCTATTTTATAGAATAAATGTAACAAGCTAACTCAATGAGTTAGTTAATCCCTTCCATACCCTGTCATTCTACAGAATGGCTCCTCTCATTATAACTTTATAAGCAATACAGATACACAAAATAAGATAAAAATCCCTTATGTTCCTACCACTCAGAGCTAATCGCTGTTAATATTTTTGCTGTAGATCTAGGTGATTTTTTTTTTTTTTAAGATTTTATTTATTTATTTGACAGAGACACGAGAGAGGGAACACAAGCACGGGGAGTGGGAGAGGGAGAGGGAGAAGCAGGCTTCCCGCGGAGCAGGGAGCCCGATGCGGAGCTCGATTCCAGGACCCTGGAGTCATGACCTGAGCTGAAGGCAGCCACCTAACGACTGAGCCACCCAGGTGCCCCAGATCTAGGTGATTTTAAAGGTCCATGTATGCGCTCAATTTTTATAACACACTACCATGGAATCTAATTTATCTTTTCAATCCATTATAAATATCTTTCCATACCATTAATAATTTTCTTTAGTGGTTTTAATGGCTGTGCAATAAAAATTACACTTTGTGTAATAAATTCCTTATTATTGGATATTCAGGTTTTCAAATTTGCCTACTCCAAGGAAGATGCAATGATCATCCTTTTACCTAACTCTTTAGTTAAATCCATAAAAATTTACATTCTCATAGTCAAAACCAGTATTTTTTTTTTTCCTTCCCACTTAAAAAAAAAAAATCTCTGTAGAGGTGCCTACGCGGCTCAGTCAGTTAAGCATCTGACTCTTGATCTCAGCTCAGGTCTTGATCTCAGGGTTGAGAGTTCAAGCCCGGCACTCAAAAACACACACACACACACACACACAAAACTGTAAATTCCAAAAGTAAAATGAGCCATCTCATTATTGTTTTAGATTGGTTTTCTTCCTTTACTAGTTGGGCTGAATTTTTTTCTGTTCATTATTCAAATCACTACAATCTTGGATTTGACAATTTTATTATATTTTTCTTTTATTAAATACTGACAACAAAAAAATACCAGGTATCAGAATTATGAAAGGAAATTATGACAAAAATCCATACTGTATGTGTTAAGGACTTGAATGAGCAAGTGAGAATAACTCTGTAATTAGGCATAAAAAGAACCAAAACTACACAAACGGGAACAGAAAACTAGCTTTTCTAAAACTCAAACATCATGTCATTCTGCTTTTAAAGGTAAATGCTAGAGGACTGCCTGATAAAGATGACAAATTAAACATGTGTATATTATTTTGTTCCTTCCTGAATCTTCGATTAAACTTCGTAAAATTGATTTTGTTTTTACAAGCACAATCACATGAGCAAAGAATGGGAAAGGAGGTAATAGTAAGAGTTTTGGAGGCTGGAAAGAAGAAGGATGAATGGTAATGAACTTGGAAGACCTCAGAAGGCCAATTCATGAGGTAGAGGTAGGGAAAGCCTGATTTGAACCACAAAATCCGTAAGAGGCTCAGGATCTAAGACCCTGGAAGGTGGAGTAAAGGGAAAGGCTGAAAATAAGGAAGGCTGGTTGAAGGCTCTTTGAGAAGCAACTGGATCCCCTCCCCACACTCCCTGTGGAGGAATAATCTACCCCACGCTGACAGAGAAATAGAGAATTAATTTCTGGAGAGCGGGCCTCCTGATTGCCTACAACAGACACTGCTGAGGGTGGGGTTATTAACCTCCAGTCTTCTCTCTCTTAGCTCCCAGGCCTTTACCCTATAAGCAAGGAAATCAGTAAAGCCTTCCCTGAGGAACCGAATCAATGACAAGGGGCTAAATAAAGACTTAAAAGATACTGACATTGGGAAGGCCATAATCACCCTACAGTGAAGTTCGCAACCCATAGTTATTAGGCCCCAAACACATCCAGAGCTTCTGATACAGTTTTTTGGTCCCCTACTTTAAACTTGAGCAGACAAGCACAGATTATAAAACATCTGAGGAAAGCTTCTAATTTGAAAGATGGAGACCAAAACAAATTGAAGGGCAAAAAGCTTATACAGAGGAAAATCTATGTGGGGAGAAGAAAACTTAAAACCTAATTAATATTCTCAGAGATGACAGAAAATATTGCCTTTGTGAAACATAAACAGGATGCTATTAAAACACAAAGGGACTATTCAAAGAACAAAAGGAACTCTTGGAAACATGATAGCAGAAATAAAACATTCAACAAATGGGCTGGAACATGAAACTGAAGAAATCTCCCAGAAAGCAGACCAAAAAGACAAAGAGAAAGCAGTAGAGAAAAGATGAGAAAATTAGAGAAACAATCCTATAGGTATAACATCTAGATCACAAGGATCCTAGGAAAAAAAAGACAGAAAAAAATCTTCAACCAAATAATTTAAAGAAATTGCCCAGAATCGAAGACCTGAGTTTCCACTATAAAAGGGCACACTGAATATATATAGCACAATGGATAAAAACTATTCAAACCAAGACCCTAATAATGAAATAGTGAAGCACTGTGAACAGAGAGAAATAAGATACTAGAGAGAGAAAATAAATGGATTTAGTCTTTTCCAACAGCAACACTACATGGTGACTGTGGATCAACGCCTTCAAAATTTTTAAGAAAAAATTATTTTTTTAAAGATTTTATTTATTTGAGAGAGAGAGCGCATGCAAGTGGGGAGGGGTGGAGGGAGAGGGAGAAAGAATCTGAAGCAGACTCAGCATTATGCGCACAGCCCGACATGGGGCTCCATCCCACATGGGGCTCCATCCCACGACTGGGAGATCATGACCTGAGCGGAAACCAAGAGTTGGATGCTTAACCAACTGAGCCACCCAGGTGCCCCAAGAAAAGTTATTTCTTTACAAAGAATTTTTTACCGAAACTTGCTTAAGAAACCACTGGAAAACATGCTTTACTACATCAAGAACACAAACTCAGTAACAGACAGTAGGGGGAAAGGAATTTTCAGGAATGGATTATATAGCAGACTTTGAGGACAAGCAGATCAGACAGAATAGTGCCAGAATAGTGGCTGTCATCACCAAGATCCCTTCTGGCATTGTATCTTCTTTTTACCAGAGGGTCAAATGCTTGGGTAAGCCCAGATTCTGATCTGTGCATGTCTGCCTTGATCATATACTGATGAAGTCCTGGCTCTTTCCCCTTCATTCCTGTACCTGCCTTATCCAAGTATTTACTTCATCCCCAGATATATTCTGCTTTGCCTTACTCCTGAGGGTTGGAGGCAGGCCCTAGTACTTTTAGGAGAAAACACAGAGCAGCCAGTCCACTCCTTCTGACTATATTTCTGCAGAAGATCCAGTATTTGGGCCATACTTTACTTCAGTGTAGTAACCATCTGTGGTTAGCTCCCTATTCTCCAAGACCCATTCTTGCTCAGGGACTTCCCAAGGAGGGCTTTTAAATTCTTCAAGAAGCCAAAGCTCAACATGGTAGAGCCTCTGCTAGGATTATTTTCTCTTGGGAGCCTTTATCAGAAAGAGACAATATCACACTCTTTTACCTAGCAGGTTTATGTCTGTTATTTGGTTTTTATATTAACTACCTTTCTTACTCATATGTATATGCAAATAATGGTTAATAAAATAATAATAAATAATACCTAATAAAAATATAAAATATTTGAGGAAAAATACATCAGAACAAAAAACTAAGATGAGTGAATATAACTCTAGAGATAGAATATTTAAGACAAAGACAAAATGAATTATGAATTATATTTAAAAGATATAGGAAACAAAACTATTATCCTTGAAATTTACTTGTGTGTCAAGTTATTTGCTTATCCTATTTTTTAGTTTAAGCACATAGAAAACTTAGCCTCTCAGATTAAATTCCCATGCCTCAAAATAAATGTGTGATTAAAAAAAAAAAAAAAAAGCAGTTACCATATCAGGTTTTCTTCCCTTGTTTAAGAGAGACAATCTCTACCCGTTAGTTAAAATGTCATTATTCTGAATCAGGTCACTACAAATAGTGTTTTAACAATACATTTTTCTGTTCTGTTAACTGAATCATTTCTAAAATTACGCTAAGTAAATAGGAATTTTGATATTCTAACAATGTCTCTGCTCATTCTATGCATATCTCTGCAATAAAAACTAAATCCTCTTGTCTAAAACATATTCCTCTTGGAAGAGACATAACTTGGAATCTCTCCATGTATTTTATACCTGGGCTAATGTGGCAATCTGTGGCTGGGCTTGAACTGTCATTTGCTGGTTTTCAGCTTCTGTTACAGCTGCATCTCCACTCTGCTGGTTCTCTGCTCCAGATTCCATGGTCATTTAGTTACCTACAATAATATGGAAGAGTGTTACAAGCACTACAGTGCTTTGTGCTTTTGTGACTTTAAAGGCAAATTTCAGGTTATAAATAGGTATATGTGTGGTTACGTTAGCAAATGCACTCCGAAATCTAGTTAAAAAATAATCAATCTAGCTGAATTGTTGTCAAACTTGTCCAAGTCTGCTGAGCTGCAGAAGTTCTAGTCCCTTCAAAAAACACCTGTCTTTTCCCTTATTTCATCTAGAAGAAAGAAGGGATTCCTCCCTTCCACGAATCTCCCCTATTAACAAGGGGAGGAGGGTGCCAGTAAAATTCTTTTTTTTCAAATTGTACTCATCAGGTATGGAGAGAAGTTAGAGAGCAGAAGTGAGCTGATACCAGGGTGTATGAGATACTGGCTTCATGGTACTTCCTATGAGGCTATTCCCTCCTATTATAGGGCAGAAACAAAATTATAAGCTACTTCCACAGAAAATTACTGGTAGTGGGACAAAATCAGCCCAAGCTGTGGGGTATCAAGATAGAAAGGTGGGATAAATAGCCACAGAGCCAAATTAGAGGCCCCAAACACTGCAAATCTTAGCGTTCTGACTCCTCACTCCATGTACAGTGTGCAACATTACACATGCACACATACATGAAATAACATTTTGAGTAAGTTAATCAAGGCTGCTCTTTTTTACTTTGGGACCCTGCTTTGCTAGTATATTTGTTGGGTAATGTAGCACTGAATGGCAGCAAAAGTTAGTGGAGAACAGTTCTTAGCAGCAGCAGCTACATGCAGATGAGATATTTCTGATAACAGGAATAAATAAACTTCTAGTGATAATCATGTCTAAAGGATTCACAAAAAAAGGGATTACTTCTCACTTGTGTACTACTGTTGTCATTTAGTGCCTGGCATATTACCTGTCAAAAATGAATTTATTAATAGTGACGACTACCTATAGTGATTCCATAAATAACACAAAACCCCAATACTTTTCCAGAATTTATTGTATTTATTTTTAACTCTGAAATTGATAATCAAAATTGCGACTGATCCTTATGTGATTACTACATGCCATCAGAACGTATCACATTCTAATACATTTTGCCATCATTCACAGAGTTCTATAAAAAGTTTTACAAGTGACAGGTAAAAATGGAAGTAAAAATATCTCTGTGGAAAGGAGTATAAATAATTTAGATATACAGAATCCACAAAAGAGATGACAAATGAAAAGATCAACAGACTTGACTACATAATTACTTAATACATTCATGACAAAAGACACTAAGACAAGTGCACAGAGACAATATCTGCCACATATGATTGACACATTAACATCTAGAATACAGAGAAACTACTAGTCAATAAGAATAAGAAACTCCATTATTGACTAGTTCACAAAGATGTATGTTCAAGGATATTCACTGTAGAATTTTTTTATAATAGTGAAAAACTGGAAACAAGTATCCATCATTCAAAGGACCATTCGAGAAGTTACAGCAATGAAAGAGAGAGAAGTCTAGCTGTAATGTAATGACATACAAAGTTTTCCAAGACAAACTGAGTGGAAAGGCAAGTCACAGAACGTATATACTGTAAAAGAGAATTCTACTTACATTAAAAAAAAAAAGTCAAATAAATTGTTATAAAATGTGTCTCATGTATATGTATCGAAAAAGGTGTGGGAAGTTATATGCTAAATTGTAAGTGGTAGCTCTGAGGAGAGGAAGATGTGGTGGAATTGGAGAGGATGACTTTCTCACCTTTTACTTTTTACATATTTTAGTATTTTATTTTCTTCCCGTCAGCATCATTGTACAATTCAAGATTTTAATACCAGAAGTCATGAATAACATTTTGAAAACTATGAATCAAAAACTATTATTTCAATCATGATTCTGAGATACCTGTTGAAAAAAAATTTTAAATCCTAGATATATTTTATATGAAATTACTATTTTTGTTTAAATCTTCCCTAAATTGTTTACCCCACATTTCCAAAGAGTAAAATACTATTCTTAAAAATTATCAATTTTATTACTTGTGATAACTGAATTATATACTTACAAACTGTGTTCTTTTAAACTAAAAAAATTAAAAAGGACATCAAAAATAACAAAGCAACATCAATGACAAAATGGTTTATGTATCCCAAATGTTGTTCATACTTTTGGTCTGCAAGAAAATGGCATGTGAAAACAATAAAACCTAATCTTAGGAATAAGTAGTGAGTCCATTTGAGGACAAGACTGAACTGAGTCAAGCTAAATAAGGACAGAAATCCATAAACTTTTCTTCATCTTCTCCCTAAGCCATCACTTTAATGAGAATGAAGACAAATACAAATTGATCATCATAATACATCCTTTGTAGACAGAGTACGAGCCAACCATTTTTGAAAGACTTTATTCCAGGCCATGTTTTTTTTTTTTTTTTAAACCTGTGCTCTCATCCATATAGTTTCACTTGCCCATTTGATTAAAAGCAACCTATGGCAAAGATCATATTTTTGTTGTTGTTGTTTATTACACAACATCAGAACTACTTTTTTTCTGACATTTAAGGTATAGGGCATCATTATAATTTTTTGTTGCAGAAAATAAAATGTGACATTATAATAAAGAAACAAAACCGCTAGTTAACATAAATAATTATAGCTACAAGGACACATTCAAAACAGGAATGTGATTTGCATTCTTCTTCCCTCCCCAACTAGGCAAAATTCTTAAAAAAAACAAAAACAAAACACACACACACACAAAAACCACAACAACCAAGTGTGATATTTCCAATGTATATGATTCTCTCATATAAACCGCCAGTGTTTTATTATAATTTCTTTCATTCAGGCAGCAGACTATTAATCTTTTTTCTGAGAAGGGAATAGCCTTCTTAATTTTTTAACTCTTAGCTCGAGTAGGTATCAACATCCAAAGCAAAAGTACAAATACTCTTTCATCAGAAAATTCTCAAAGTGCTTTTCTCAAAGTGTAGGTGAGAATTATTTAAGGAACAATTTGTTTCAGATAAGCAACTCACTGACTGAACTAACACAGACATTATTCTTTTGGCCTTTACCATGAAGGTACTGAAAGAGTCTCTCAACTAGACTAAACTAATAAAGTGGGTGTATTCTTTTTGGACTTTGAAAACTTTTGCTCTTTTCTGTTTATAATCTTCAGGTGGTGAGAGAAGAGATAATAAAGTATCACATCTACAATCTTCAATTTTCTATCAACCAAGGAGCAGTCTAGCTGGAAGTGCAGTATTCAGACACAGGATCAATTACTGTGGCCAGTATGTGGATTTCCAAAGTTGTTTGAAGAAAAGAGATTTTTTTTTTTTTTTTAAAGATCTGTCAGAGAGAGAGAGAGAGCACAAGCAGGGGGCAGGGGGAGTGGCAGACAGAGGGAGAAGCAGGCTCCGCCAAGCAAGGAGCTAGATGCAGGACTTGATCCCCAGGACCCTAGGATCATGACCCAAGCTGAAGGCAGATGCCTAACTGACTGAGCCACCCAGGCATCCCGAGAAAGGAGATTCTTAATTCACTACACAAATGAATGCTTTTCAGGAACACAAAAACAAAAAAAGACTGAATACTACTATAAAATAAGTAAAAGATCAGGTACATATAAACTCAGAAAGAATGTTCTATAAATACTGGGCCTTGAATATTAGAAACATATTGGATCTTAGAAATCACTGAAAATCTAGTATTAGCTTGACAGTTTGGGGATTCTTGTTCTTCCAATAATTCAAAATTACAAAATTTGGGAGGTACTGATATTTAAGATTCGGGAATTTTCATGATTTATCCCCTAAAAATTAACATAATCCTTTGGAACCATAAGTTTATAATAAATTTCAAAACAGTATCATGCCTAATAGAAACAAAAATGTTTAAACCAATTCACAAAGATATGTATCATTTTGTTATAATGCTCTTTATTCTTCTTAATATGAAAAATAAAGAGTGAAGTGATTCTTAGTGTTAGTCTTGAGAGAAATAAACAATGAGGCTATGAGTAGTAGGGAAAGGGAGCCTAATACTTGGTGGAAAGCTGGATCTGTCACCAGGTGGTCACTGGAAAAATTAAACTTGTGTTTTAGTTTCCTCATCTGTAAAAACTAGGAAGATGAACTAAAGAGCTCTTCCAATTTTAAATGCTCTGATCCTAGGAAATGACACCACAAGATGTATATACACACACATAATTATGCAGGTCACTTAATAAAATAGTATATATATAATAAATGAAGTATTTCCTTTTACTCTACAGTAATATATATAGACAGTAAAAGGCAGATTCACTAAGAATAGGTTACCTAGCCTCTTGATCTTGGATTAACACAGAGCTATTACCACTTACTGATTTATAAAATCATGAGAATGCAATACAACTTGAGGTAGTTAGCAGCACTTTAAAAAAAAAATGCTACAAGACCAGACTACTAGTCAATAAAGATTCTCTCACATGGTGGACGCGTCTCTTTTACTCATTACATTACTCTGGTCATAACTGTTGTTAGTTATTAAATAGTTTTAGCAGTCCCTTTTCTTAATTTTTGAAGAGGACAAAGAAGTTTTTCCTTTCCATCTTAGAAAGCTTCAGGAAACTTACCTAAGACTGTATCACTTAGGTATCCTTTACACAGTGAAGACAGTATTTAAAACTTTAAGATGTAGTTTATTTTTTTTAAAGATTTTATTTCTTTGACAGAGACAGACACAGCCAGAGAGCGAACACAAGCAGGGGGAGTGGGAGAGGGAGAAGCAGGCTTCCCACAGAGCAGGGAGCCCGAAGCGGGGCTCTATCCCAGGACCCCGGGATCATGACCTGAGTTGAAGGCAGACGCTTAACCGACTGAGCCACCCAGGTGCCCCTAAGATGTAGTTCAGATAAACCTCTCAGTAAAATGTCAAGTGAGTGCTTCCATGACATTTAAAAGAAGAGAAAATGTTCTGCGATAGTCAAGAGAGTGGGGAAATTCCAAAGAAGCACTGAGGATGGACACAGCACCATAAATCTGGGGAAGGAGGATAACTTTTCTGATAAGAAAAATGGTATGAGCAAAGGCTTACATTAGTACGCCTTTAGAGAAATGAGTGAATCAGTGGCTGGTGTCAGATTCTATAGAGGGGCAAGGAGAGAAAACAAATGATAACAGAATAGTCACTCTAAAGCAATCAGAAACTACCTACTAGGACAAAATGAAAATTGAGAATAATGTCTCTTTAAAGTTATTGCGTTTAGAACTTTTATATTGCAATGACTTTTACTTTTACTCTATATAGCAATATATCCTGGGAGACTTCACCGTTAGTAACTAAATAAAACCAGTAATATCTTCAGTTTTAACAATTTACATTATATACATTATACTTGTATTAGGGTACCATACCTGAGAACTTACATGTCAGGCACCGTTAAATTACTGGGGAAAAAGAAATACACAAAATAAATTTTTTAGGGCGCCTGGGTGGCTCAGATGGTTAAGCGTCTGCCTTCGGCTCAGGTCATGATCCCAGGGTCCTGGGATCGAGTCCCGCATCAGGCTCCCTGCTCCTTAGGAGCCTGCTTCTCCCTCTGCTTCTCTCTCTCCCTCTGTCTCTCATGAATAAATAAATAAAATCTTTAAAAAACAAACAAAAAAATAATAATTTTTTAAAAAAACTTTGTCTTTGTGGAACTTACATTCTAGTGTGTAGAGCAGGGAAGAGAAAGTAAAACGTGTAATAAATCAGATAGTGAGAGGTATTGTGTAAAAAGTAAAGCTGAGGGGCACTTGGGTGGCACAGTCGGTTAAGTGACTCAACTTTGGCTCAGGTCATGATCTCAGGTTTGTGAGATAGAACCCCGCCATCGGGCACCACATGGGGTGTGGATTCTGCTTAAGATTCTCTCTCTCCCTCTCCCCCTCTCTCTCTCTCTAAAACAAGCAAACATATAAAAAAATAAAGCAAGCTAAGAAGGATGCTGGAGTGATTGTCAATATTTTTATTTTATTTTTTTATTTTTTTTAAAAGATTTTATTTATTTATTTGACAGAGAGAGACAGCGAGAGGGAATACAAGCAGGGGGAGTGGGAGAGGGAGAAGCAGGCTTCCCGCTGAGCAGGGAGCCTGATGTGGGGCTCATTCCCAGGACCCTGGGATCATGACCTGAGCCAAAAGCAGACACTTAACGACTGAGCCACCCAGGCGCCCCGGGATTGTATTTTTAAAGCTAACAAGTAAAACCCTCGTTGATAAGGTATTTAAATATATTTTGACATTTAGGAAGTGCCCCAGTCCTTAGAATCCTAAACATTCTATTCAGGTTCAAATTTATAAAAAATAAACCCATCTCCCCCACAACCTAGTTTACTTTTTAACCCCTTAAATCTATAACCAATTTAATCCAATTTAGGATGAGATGAATAGCTACCATATTCAGAGAAATGAACTATGAATTTTGACTGAAGAATAATGCATCCATAACTAATGGAACACATGAATACTTGCTGTGATTGTTAAAAGTGTAAATGACCTTAATTATAAATGAGAAAAAAAACTCCCCCTGCACCCTAGCAAGTGGCTGACTCCTCTTAAACTCAAAAGCCCAGTGATTTAAGGAAATCACACAAGCAGAAGTCTAAAGTCTCCAGGATAACCATAGCAAAAGGCACATTTGGGCACATGATTTTAAAACTATAGGACTATTTTGTTGTCATAGTCAAATATATTATTAAAAATATTTTGCAGAAGTATACCCAGAAGCAGCCATGGGCGATACAGAATATTTTGTACTGCTTATTTAGTTTTAAGGATATTATAACCGACTGAAAGCATTGCTAACACATTCTCAACATGTCTTGATTAATTTTCTAAAGTGTTATGATTAATTTACTAAAGAAAGTAACAAAATGTTCAGGTGCTACATAACAGACTTTGGCTTTCCAAGGATCAGTAACTATGTTGCACTGCCTTTTTTCCTCTATTTTTTTCCCCTGTACATTTTTTGGGGGTTGTTAACTTTGAAATACTTGTCATTTATTATATGCTCAAACTAGAGCAACTGAGGTGTATGCAATCAATACTGGAAATTTAGCAATGCTCCAGGTTTCTGATGCTAATAATAAATAGTCTTGTGGTATTAAATTTAGCATATCCTCACTGAAACCAGAAAGGAAAATAGCTGATTCAATGTTGTGTATGTGTTCATAACGTGTAGGTACGTATATATGTATGTATGTACACACATATACCCCACAACACAGATACCAACTTTAACTATAAAATTTTATTAATTAGAATAATCACACTATCAAAATGAAGTTATATAATTTTTTGAAAAAGACTATGAATAGGAAACGTGATAAACTAAAATAAATAAACCGGTATCTTTATTAAACTAAGTAAATTCTGACAGTTTTCAGAAAGTTTACTCTGCGCTCTTATCAAGGTCTTTCTCCCTTAATTAGGAGAATAAATCCATACTTCTGCTTCTAGTCTAAATATTAAAGAAAGGCAAGAAAAGCTGTACATAAAGTTATTTGTGTGATTTGAACTTGATGAGATTTAAACATTTACAAGACAAAAATAAAAGCCTGAAAACTTGCTTATATATTTTAATAAATTCTTTGTATTAATAGTAAATATCAGTATAACCCAACCACTACTACCAAAAAAGGCAGCATACAGTAACAGGGAAACCTTTCAATGCTATTTAATAAAATTAATTCCCGGGGCGCCTGGGTGGCTCAGATGGTTAAACGTCTGCCTTCAGCTCAGGTCATGATCCCGGGGTCCTGGGATCGTGCCCCACATCGGGCTCCTGGCTCAGTGGGGAGCCTGCTTCTCCCTCTCCCTCTGCCTCTCTCCCTGCTCATGCTTTCTCTCTCTCTCAGTATCTCTGTGTCTCAAATGAATAAATAAAACCTTTAAAAAAATAAAAATAAAATTAATTCCCTGAATTATTTGTTCCCTGGACTGAACTCAGAGAAATGGCTTTAAATTCAATATTCATATTTTACAATTTACTGCATTTCTGTAATCACAATATTTGAATGCTATTTTTAATTATTTTTAAATGTGTAGCACGTGCTACAAGAAAGACACTGTTCTCAAAAAAGTATTTAACAGAGTGAATCAGAAAAATGTTACATGATTTATAGAAATGAGCTGCATGATGATAGTCATCCTATAACATGTGACTAATTCTATAGTAACTTTCAGGAGAAAAGCTTTAGTGCTTTCTCAAATCAAAGTCATTATTTTCTAAGTACGGGCAAAATGTATTTGCCTTGTTTGCCTTCAAGTAAGACTGACTACTCATGGCTCTCAAACAAGCCTTCATGTGTCTGGTCACCAAGAGACAAACTGTTGCTTAGCAAGACAGCAACCATGACTGTGCATTATTTTAGATAGTAACATTTTATCCCATCCCTTCCCATTTTCCTTTCTTTCCCATCCAATACTATGTTTACAGCTTTTTACACCTTAAGCATTTCAAAGACGTGATCCTACGTAAGCTTCCTATATAAGTTCTAATAAATGGATTTTTTGGAAATGAATTTTTTTAAAGGAAAAAAAGGGTTATACACCTCCTACAAGCAGTTACTTATAGAAAAGCAATTTCTGTGTTGACTAAAGAGTGAAACTGTCTTCGTATTTTAAGTTCTGATTCATAAACTAGCTCAATGCTAAAACTGTAAGGACTCACAAAAGTTATGCCCTGATGTTAAATATTTAAAGCCTACTATTCCATTTACTCAATAAAACCTGAGGAACTATGTGAAAATCACTACATTCAAATGGAAAATGAATATCCAAGTGTGTTTATGAAGTTAACATTTATTATTTTGACAGGTCTATTTTGAACTAAATTTTGAAATGCTATTCTTGGTGAATTATTTACAAATTAGACATGGAAGAGTGACAATTCACTTTTCCTGAAGTGAGACAGCACGTGTTACAGGAGGAGTCATAAGACAGGAATCCCAGTTTTAGCTCTGACTTCACAGATGGAGAACTAGACATGTTAAGAGATTTGCAAGGATTTTAAAAGACTGCAGAGGTATACCACACAGCCTCCAATATTATAAAATGTGAAGAATTCTTTCTATTTGGCAATGGAACCCCACAGACAATTAAGCCACATGCTAAGCTTTTTTTTTTTTTTTTTTTGGCTAAGCATTTTTATTATGTTTTGCTTGCTAGAAAAAGCCCAAGCACCTAAGCACCAAGAATATATTGGACTACATTTTAAAATTAGCAGTGGTGGTAAAGCTACAAAGCCAATAAATTACATGCAGACAACAGTAAAGACTTTATATACAGTTCTGATAAAAGATTCACTACAAGTTTAGGTATCTTTATTCCTGAATCAAAATCAAGTACAATCAAGTGATGTACTATTTTTTTTTTTTTTTTAAACCAACCTGGTGGTGATTTCTGGTAAGGTCGTTTTGATTAATAATACAATCTCAGGCCATTTCTCGTGTCTCAGAGGCAAAAAGGATTAGTAAAGCATCAGAGTTTAATGAAAACTTGAAGTAGAAAAAACTCCTTTTGGAAAAATGAGACTAATTTCCTTGGCTTTTAAAAAATAAATCTGTAATTTCAGTAAGTTTTAACTGTCTGAAGCATATATGTCTGCTTCCTTTACTCTGTGCATCTCCACAGGGGGACTGTTTTTAATCCTGCCTTCCAAAGTTGTGACCCTCCCAAGAGGGAATCATTCATTAAACAAATACATTTTCTGTGCCTATTACATAATAAGTGTTCTGCTGAAAACTATGGGGACTAGAGTTTAAAACAGACAAGAGGGCGCCTGGGTGGCTCAGATGGTTAAGCGTCTGCCTTCAGCTCAGGTCATGATCCCAGGGTCCTGGGATCCAGTCCCGCGTCGGGCTCCCTGCTCCTTGGGAGCCTGCTTCTCCCTCTGCTTCTCTCTCTCTCTCTCCCTCTGTCTCTCATGAATAAATGAATAAAATCTTAAAAAAAATAAAATAAAATAAAATTTCAAAAAAAAAAAAAGACAAATTTTCTCTCAAAGAGCTTACAAGCTAACAAGAGATAAAATATGTGTTATATAAAAAGACACACACAAACACACAACACAGAGCTGGGCAAGTATAAACTAATCCTTATGACCAGGTTGCCTATCAATTCCCTCCAAACAAGTATTTAATAACAATGATTTAAAACCATAAAATTCCAGTTTGAAATGACAGATATACAATGAATTATGGGGGGAAAAAAAAAGCATGAGCTGGCTATTTATTGGTAACCTTTCTACCGATACGGATCCTTTAAAAAATATTTATTTATTTATTTAAAGTAGACTCCAAGGCCAACGTGGGGCTTGAACTCATGACCCTGAGATCAAGAGTCAACAAACTACTGACTGAGCCAGCCAGGCTTCCCTCCTATTGATGTAGATCTAATTAGTAAGATAATGAAACCAATGTATTTTTTTAATACCTTGGCTAGAATACTTCTTCCAAGTGAACTTTTATAAACCTAAACTATTACTGTTTAGGAACAAAAATTCTAGTAATCATTAATAAAGCCAGAAACATGAAAACCTTCTTCACAAAAAGATAATGCTACAAAAACAGTGATGAAGACTATGCTTACTGTTATTTCTTGCTCAGGGAAAAGGCTCTACCAGCAAATAAATCATTTAAGCTCTCCAAGGCTGTTTAGTCATCTGTAAAAAATGAAGGAGTTACTACTCCCTTAATGGTAAAACTTTTGTTAAGTTTGAATTCCCCCAATATAGTAGAGTTTATGAGTAATACACTATACCCTTACAGACATCATAATAAACTGTTCATAATTCTTAAAATATGGTACTAGAATTAAAATGTTTCACTGAAAGTTGTTCTATCTTGATTTGTACCTCATTCTGCTTCCACGTCATTTTTGTTGTCCTTGCCACTGCCTAGAACACACTCCCTTTTATCACTACCTATCCAAGTTCTTTAGCATTCAATTTATATTCTATTTTTCTCATAAAACTTTTCCTCACTAAATTCCTTCTCTTCTAAACTCTACAGCTCTTCAAAACAGTAGTGAAGAGCTGACACTGAGCCATGCATCCATCCTTCTTTCTTAGACTACTTTTGTCATCTCCACTATACTGTGTGTAGGTTCGCTGAGGGCAGGAGCCATATACTTAGGTTTTACTCTTTACAGCAACTAGCACAACGCTTCATTTAATATCTATAAAAATACTTACCTGAATAAATTTTCTTACAATTATTTCACTTACTATAAAAAGTCAATGGTCACTAAATGTTCACTGAATAAATGACTAGACTGTTAGATGACAGTAAATTAAACCAAAGCATTAGTATTACTGGTCATAGCAAACAAAGCTGCTACTGATACTTTCAAGGAAATGATACTCCTTTAGGAGTACAGACAGTTCGGAACAAACAACAATTTTCACTTCAGTGATAAACAATGTATTTCTGAGTCTCCTATTTGCCAATCATCTACACAAATAGGGGTAACAATCCTCAGAAATAATCATTATTCAGCTTTGGCTAAATTACAATTATTTTTAGTTACATCTATACCGTCATATAATTACAACCAGAAACTCACGGATAACCAGCTCATTAGAAAACTCTTAAAACTGAAGAAAGAAATCTTAGTTTCAGAGAAGATTCACTAACTTTGGGAAAGAAATTTCCTATTACCATCAACTTTCAGACCTACCCTCTACTCCTACACCAAGGTCTTTCTTAGCAATTTTAAGTTCCCACTTAATTCTCTCTTCTACAACAAAGTATCAGCCTTTACTTCCCGCCTTTTGGCAAAAAAACTCACCATCAATCCTTCAAACCTCTTATTCTCTCACCATCAATCCTTCAGACCTCTTATTCTCTCACCTTGCTCCTTATTAGATTTTTCAGAGATCCTAATTTAATCCAGTAGCAGAAAGAAAACTTGTAAGTGCTTTTCATTTTTGTTCAGACAGCCCATCTCATTCATGGTAAACTCCTTTATCACTTCAACTCAACCATAAGAAAAAGCAACTCAGGCATTTAAAAGTTTATCAAGGAGTACCACTTTTTTTTTTTAAGTTGAAATTCATGTAACTAGCCCCAAGAACTGATTAAATATATATTAAAGGTAATTTTTCAGCACTGGAAGTGTAAAATAGTGTCTTCTACTTATAACTGTTGGAATAAACACCAGAATATGAAAGACTAGTCTTCTCCCCCTCCTTCTTTTTGATAACCTAGAAGACAGGTAAGACTCTAGGGAAAATAAAACAAAACATCTCTACAAAGCCACATCTGGCAGAGCTAAGAATGCAAAACAAAACAAACAGTGTATATATATTAAGGGGGGAGAAGCAATCTGAATAAGAAAATCCAATAGCTACTCTTTACCCGGGTTGTGAACATGTCTCAAAACCAACACTTACAGATATTAGCACAGAATAAGTTTAAAACCATCCTTTCTTCTTACCAGGATTAAGCTCTTCTATCATGACTGAGTTAGCATATAAAATTGGCAGAGGAAAACAGTCATTTTCACATTATCAGTTTGTCCCTTTAGTTCATGATCTTTACCTCTACCACAAAAGACAATTTACTGATTCCAGGATACCGTGAGGTATCATTTAAGTCCCTAGTTGCCCACAGATATGTTCCAGAAGGAAAATTTTCTGCCTTTACAGATTTCAATTATCTATCTCCAGCCCCCAAATCTGTAAAGATGAGTGCTTTGTAAACATTTTAGTCACTGCGCAGGTAAAAACCAAACATGTCAATAATTTACATAAAATACCGTAAATCCTCAAAATATTAGTAAGCCAATATTCTTACATTAAGAACTTTTGCACATGGTAACTGTCAATTTGAGCATACAAAAAATGAGATACACGACAACAGCTTCATTTAATGACTTTTTTCTTGAAAGATAAAAGACTTATGTGTGTCCCTGCTGCTGGATTATTAGTTATCATTTTCTTTCTAAGTTTAATCAACTTAAAACACAGCATGTGTATTTTAAAGATAAATATACTAACTGCATGTAAAGTGTCCTATAGTTAAATGCTACTTAGAAGAGCCAAAAAAGAGAGGTACTGAAACTTGTTTTGTGTTCTAGTTGAAATGAGTATTACTTGGTCCAATTGGTTGACCAGGGACCTCAACCCACCCCGCACAGTCGCTGCCGTGCGCACACACACACGCACATGCACACACGCACACACACCACAAAATCATCTAAGCAGTAAAGTCTAAGTAGACAAGTATATAAGTGAAACTCATTCATTTCTTGCTATTTATATATCATTAGCTATTATTATTAGTATTTATTGCTATTTACCTAGGTATCTAATATAAAAGCTCACTGATAATTACAGTAATATTGGAATATCATCAAAGAAAAAGTTGATGAGAATTTAAGAAAAAACAAACAAAACACAGGGAAAAAGCTATCACCCTAATCAGCATTACTGAGTAGTAATATCACATGAGAATAGTCTGCTTAAAAAAAGAATGGACTACATGAGATGTTCTTTCTCATTTAGAGGAAAAAACTATAGACACTTTTTTGGCGGCAGTAATAGAAGGAAGACTGTTCAGGGTATAAGAATCTCAAAAAAGAGTTAAATTCAGACTGAACTCACTTTGTGAGTTAACTCTTAACATAACTTGCCTTTTCATGCACATCTGGATCATTTCACTAAAACTTTAAAAACTAGAGCTAAAAAGGTAAGGCAGTTCAAATAACCACTTCCTGTCAGAAACTGGTATTTCTCATTCAAAGGAAATGTCTTTCATATAAAGAAATAAAGGCATAACGACAGATTCCCTTAGCTTAAAAAGGTCATACAAGACCTAAAAATAAAATCAGCTTACTAACTGGTTAATAAATACAGGTACACCCATACAATGAGATGCCTCATTAAAAAAAAAAAAAAAAAAAAAAAAGGAAGCTCTTTATGTACTGATATAAACCAATGGCTAAGCCATATTAGGTGAAAAAAAGCAAGATATAGAATAATGTATATAGTATACTATCGTTTGTTTAAAAAAAAAGTGTGGGGCACGGGGTGGGGAATACATAAAGTATTTGCTTTTATACGGATAGAATTACCTCTGAAAGGACAAAAAAGAAATTGGTAACACTTGGGCAATGGGAATGAGCAGGAGGGTGTATCACATGACTGTCTGCTGTATTACATTTTATATGTTTTGAATTATGGACTACCTGAATGAATTACTTATTAAAAAAATAAAAGTGGAAATATAAATATATAATCTTCCTTTCTTCCATTACTTCACCAAGGGTGATTTCTCCTTTGACTGTTTTCTTATGACATATATTCTGCCTTATTAGTCATCGTGTCCCCAAAAGTTCCTTGAGGGTAGAGATAAAACAATGTAATTCATCTTTGGATTTCTTGCAGCTTCTGGCTGAGTGTATTAAATGTAGTAATAATAATAATGAATAATATTTAAAATTATAGGAAAGGTTTGCTGAGCACTTGTGAAACGTTAGGCATTTAATATGTATTAACTTATGTAACACCCACATTTCTATTAGGTAAATATAGTACATTTGTGACCAAGGAAATTGAGGAATGGAGAAGAAATTTGCTGAAGGTCCCACAGCCAGGAAGTTAAAATAAAGCTTTAAAATGAATAGCTATCATTGAGTCCCTAAGGAGGTACTTTATAATTATCTCGCAGCCCTATAAAGTAGGTGGTAGTCTAATTTAACAGATAAGGAAACCAAGGTTGAAAGATTAATAAACTTCTGTAAGTCACAAATTTCTTGAGGGTAGGCACATGACAGTAGTGGCAACAGCAGGAATGAAGCCCGGGCCTATTTGTCCAAACCCAATGCTCTTTCCACTAACTACATTCTCTGTCACAGTAAATGCTAACTAAATATTTGAACTACCACAAACTATTGCCTCAAGTGATTCTGCAGTAGAGATGAGTTCACACATGAGTAAGGAAAAAAAATACTTGCATTTTTTCCATTCCCGGATTATCTAGTATATTCTTAAATTCAGATTTGAGCTCTAACTATTCAATAAAGAAGCCATCACTGGAAGTGACACTGTACGTCAAGAAACACATGCCTGTAAGACTGACACAGGCTGCTATAAGCAAGTCTATATAACCATATCTGATAAATTATTTTATGGAATAAATGAGAATATAAATTTGAGCGATACATTGGAAGCCATTATGTTACAATTTTTTCTACTGTGGAAAAAAAGAATAAAACTTTTAAAATAAGGTGAAGTGGGACATACATGGTTTTACTATAACCATATTATATCCAAAAAATAAAACCCAATGCCTTAGGATGAGAGATAAAACAGAGCTACTTGTCTACAAAAATGAAAATTCCTATTAATCAGATATAATCAAGAAAATGAATTTCAGAAAGCAGGAAAAGGAAGGTACCATTTTATGAATCAGGCTTCTAAGTTTCCTTAGGTTCTTACATGGAAAAAAAAAAATCATTCAAAAAGGGGTAACACCAGAGTTTTAAATTCCACAAGAAGTGGCCTTTTAACAGTTTTCAGTCTAAGGCAAAGATTTATTCGCTTTCTGAATAGATGTATCCATTAAAAAAAAAAGGTACAATCAGATTTAACTGTAATTTTTACTGATCCCTGAGAAGTGACATAAGTATAACTTATAACCATGCTGCAAGTGAACATTAAAATATTAACGAATATAAAAGTCTGAAACATTCCACTTGGAATTTCTAAGAATTACAGATTATGAATCTATGAATAAAACAAAATTTAAAAGATCTTTTGGCTAAGACAAGAAAAAATCCATCAGAAAACTTTTTTTTTTTCCTTTTAATTCACAAAGAAAGAGTCACTGTCCTACATTCTCTGTAAGGGAAAAATATTCTACTCAACTGATGCCGGCTTGCAGAAAATCTTAAGGAAAAACAAATCTATGGCATCATCAACACTATAATTACTTCAGTGTTTGTAAATAAAATCACCTCCCCAATCCTTATGTAAAAACACTTTACTGCATCTTAATTAAGTTTCTCAGCAATGACATACTGCTAGTGTGTGTGTGTGTGTGTGTTTTAAGACTTACAATAGAGTAAAGTAGGTTTTGAAAAAGTGACTTGGATACAGAAAAATCAAAGACAGCGCTTCTATTACCAATCAGTATTTATTCTTAAGAAACCTTGTATGTATCTATCACAATGCTATCCTACTATGACAGTATTTTTAAAACAACTTGTTCATTTTTTGCACCACCTAAAATAATCGTTTTGGCTTTATTTTTAAAGCAGGAAATGAGCCGTGAGTGTAAAAAGATTTCAATAGCTGGCAACCAAAGTATCTTTTACACCAAACCTTTAGAAGGCAGAACTGATGCAAGCTAAGGCTAGGATAAAATTCTAACTTCTTAGGAAGGTATCACGAACTTAAATAGGTCATATTCCAGGTCCTTTCAAAACTGTCTTTTAATCTTTAATGTGTCAGTGACTTTTCTGCCGTTCCTTTTTCCCAACAGGCAAAGAAAAAATAAGCCTTGTGGCTTAAACTATTGTCGTTCCCCGGCCGGAGGTACTTTTGCACGGGAGGCAAACACTGGACACTTCTAAATGTCTATTTTTAGAGTAAGTATTAATCAATCTCTCACTTAAGTTTAGACAGAAACATGTGGGAAACTTAGTAGGGGGTGGGAGATCCAGAGGACCCAAACTCGGTTACCCGCCCCCCCAAAAAGTGATGTAAAACAAAAGTGCATGGGCTAATGTTCGTTTCAACGAAGTGTTTCAGAATGATAGATCTCAAGGATTATTACCTTACTGAAAAGGGTTAAAACCGAAACTGTTTTTCAAACACCAGCTTCCCTTTTACAGGAGGATCCCAACAGTTTTTTAAAAAGTTTTACAAATGTTCTTCTTAGCACCCTCTTCCTCCCCAAGAATGCATTTCCATGACTACTGCCTTAAAAAAAGAGTGAGGTAGAGTCAAAATTATATTAAAAAGCACGGCTCTCATCATGTCAACTAAGCAGAAAAGAACAGAAAACAGTATCTCCCCAATGGGGTAGGAGCGGGAAAAGGGCATGAATAAAATACAGTACGAGAGGAAACCTTTGGTTTCGAACTTTATTGCACAAAGAGAGTGGGGAGAAGAGTAGGTCAGACGTTGCAGCGCTTCCCCTCGCGAAGCGGGCATGGCAGACACCGAGGCTACCGGGAAGGCAGGCACCTTCACCTCCTCTGCCCTCAACTGTCGCCTTCTTCCTCCTCCACCCCCCGTGGGCACCCCAGCGGCGCTGCCCCGGCGGACGGCGGGGCCAGGTCGGGCCAGGCCGGGGGCGAGGCGGGTGGCGGGGGCCGGCCGAGCGGACGGGCGGCGCGGGGGGCAGCGCCGGGCCGGGCGGGCGGCGGGC